>NC_054384.1:13815000-14453750 GCF_017654675.1 Xenopus laevis
GTGTGTCTGTGTGTGTGTGTCTGTGTGTGTGTCTGTGTGTGTGTGTGTGTCTGTGTGTGTGTCTGTGTGTGTGTGTGCGTGTGCGTGCGTGCGTACCATGTTTTAAATTTGGGAACAGAATATTTGCTGCATTTGTCTACATTCAGTTAGAGGAGAGTACAGTACAAGTATCGGACCTGTTATCCAGAATGCTTGGGACCTGGGGTTTTCTGGATAATGGATCTTTCCGTAATTTGGATCTTCATACCTTAAGTCTACTAGAAAAGCATGTAAAAATTAAATAAACATATTAAATAAAAATAAATAGGCTGGTTTTGTTTCCAAAGAGGAGTAAATATATCTTAGTTTGGATCATGTACAAGCTACTGTTCTAGTCTATGGGAGACTGCCTTTCCATAATTCTGAGCATTCTCGATAATGTGTTTGCTGATAATGGATAATGGATCACATACCTGCATATAGTTTTAGGCACAATTATAGTTGTTTGCTCCTAATATTTTGCCAGACCTATTCTCATGTACAGTATGAGTACACCAATGAATTTCCTACAATACACAGGATGTTGATATGGGCATGGACATTATGCATTTGCTTTGGGTGGTAATATTGTCATTGTATTTATTCTACAATGTATTCAAGGTTATGAAGGATTAAATTGTAGATTGTCTTTTACCGAAAGCTTCAATTTGGTTCAAGCCACTTGCCACAGTCACCTCACGGTCTTATTTTCTCCAACGATAAAGCCTTACAAAAAAAAATCTTATTTAATTGAGGCACTACCGTCTGGAAGTATGTAGATGAAGAATAGACTGTCCAAAGTAGCTAGAGAAACATATGCCAAAGTTTGTAAGCAGCTTGTATAGTAAACAAAAGTACCATAACGCTATATCCCGATAGACTCTACTTTTTGTTAAGCATGGCTCTGCATGAGTACATTGTAGAGGGGCAAATTAAAAAGTATAAAGCAAACCTGGTGGATATATAACTTTGCTGAATTACTGCAGCTGGAGAGTGACCTTGGAAGGATTTCGTTTGTTCAGCTTATGAGCACATTCATATACTTACTGTACATTATCACAACTATTCATGTACACATTTGGCCTCCCTTTGAAGGGTTACTTTGTTTTTGTTGCATTGCAGGTGATTAACTTCTTAGTTAAATTTGATTCATTGGCCAACAAGTGTTTTCCATCTGCAACAGATCTTTATTTTTTTTCTCCATGTGCTTTTGATGCTTTTCAGTTTTCCTTGAACGTCATGCTCTAAGGCAAGGCTGTCCAACTGGAGGCTCATGTTCTGGATGTGACCTTCCAAATAATTTTTATGGCCCCAATCTGGCCAAAGGCTCCCCAGACTTGTCTGTATGACATCATCATTTTAATTTAATCTGGCCCTTGAACATGCTTTATAAGAAATAATTTGCTAGAGAGCACTGCTCTAAGGTTTTTGTCCAGTTTTTCTCTTTCATCCAGGTAGTATCCTCTGCATTGTGGTTTTGGGATACTGTTAACTTGGCCATACCTGTGTCTTGCTGCTTTTCCATACTTTTCTGGAAATTGCCTGTTTAGCCTTATACTCACTCCAGTTCCCCTGTTTCCCCTTTTCTCTAAAAGTCTAGCAATGTCCAGATCTGTGAGGCTAGCCTGGTCTTTCCATGGAATCCTTTGATTTTTACCATTTCTCTTTCCTCCAGGTGGTATACTATGCATTGTGGTTTTGGGATACTGATTAGTGATGGGCGCTAAAAAAAAATTGTCGCAGGCGTCCAAAAAAACGGACGTCGGAGTAAAAAAAAACTGGCGTCGGCGTTGAAAAACGAGCGTTAGTGTCGAAAAAACAGATGCCGGCGTCAAAAACTAGGCGCCGTCGCAAATTTTTTGCCGTTTCGTGAATTTCGCAAATTTTTCGGCGAAGCGAAACGGCGCAAATTCGCCCATCAGTTATACTGATAACTTGCCCATACCTGTGTATTGCTGATATGATTTTCCATATTTTGCTGGCAGAGATTGCCTGTTTATTCAGACTTTATACTCACTCCAGTTTTCCTGTTTCTTTGTCTCCACAATGCTGACTCTAAGGGGCACATTTAAAATTGGTCGAATATCGAGGGTTAATTAACCCTCGATATTCGACCCTCGAAGTTAAATCCTTCGACTTCAAATATTGAAGTCGAAGGATTTAGCGAAATTTGTTCGATCGAAGGAAAAATCGTTTGATCGAACGATTAATTCCTTCGAATCTAACGATTTAAAGGATTTTAATCCATCGATCGAACGATATTCCTTCGATCCCAAATTGCCTAGAAAGCCTAAGGGGACCTTCCCCATGGGCTAACATTGGTGCTCGGTAGGTTTTAGGTGGCGAAGTAGGTAATCAAAGTTTTTATTAAAGAGACAGTACTTCGACTATCGAATGGTCGAATAGTCGAACGATTTTTAGTTTGAATCATTCGATTCAAAGTCGTAGTCGAAGCTCGAAGTAGCCAAAAAAATACTTCGAAATTCGAAGTATTTTTTATTCTAATCCTTCACTTCACATCTGTGAGGCTAGCCTGGTATTTCCATGGGATCATTTTTACCATTTATCACCGTTTTCACTACATGACAGAATTCATGGGCAGAAGGGACAGAAAGTGTTAAAGAACAGAACTTTACACAGTGCCACATGATGACCCCAGTTGATTGTTATATTCAGTGACATTGCCCCTCTATGTTTGTTTGATAACCGTGTGCAGTGGTTCAGCTAGTTCAATGTCTCTTTCAAATGGGTCTTGCTCTTCCATGATGAGCAATATATTTTTACATTTGTCTTCAATGTGAAGGTTTGGGCTGTTTCCATTTGTTAGTTTGTTATTTTTTTATGCGTCTTTGCTTAGCGCCAGATCTACTCTGTATAGGCATTGGCCTTTACACCTAAAGTAAAACCCCATATCATTGTGCTAATCTTTTTTATATCCATTACATTTACATTTTTTTGTGGCAATCAGTGTTTCTTCAGAGCCAGGTTGTAGCATGAAATCCAGGCTTTCTCCCTTTTTAATATGGGCCTAGGCTCTACAACCTTACAGTTTCCAATGTCTTCAGATTATAAATATCAATTGTTAAGTCATTTTGACTGGTGAAATATATTAATGCCCTGGCATCCCAACAAGCTTACTGACCCAATGGTTGTCCAAAGATAAAAAAAAACTGCACATTAGGATAGTTTTGCTGGACCAAGATGGAGAATGCAACCAAACTTGTATAAATTCAAATATAATTTTATTCATCCTTATAAAAGCACAAATAGCGGGAAGTGGTTGTAATGTGCATTTACCCTATAAGAGACAGTTCTTTTTAAATATACCCATCCTATTTGTTTATTTTGCTTTGTGTCTTGCTTGTTCATTACTCCATTTGACACAATGCATTGCATGGCGGCTGATTTATCATTGTGTAGTTGGTGCTCTAACCAGACATACCAGTGCAAATCAGTCCTTCGAGGTTATCAACCCATCTCAAATTCCCAATGTAGGGCAGATGGTTGAATGCAGTTTCTAGCTAAGCTTGATAATGATTATCCCACCTTTCGTTGGAGACCACTTGGAAAAGACTTTGTGCAAATATGGGTTCCTTCGATCTTTGCAAAATGAAATTGGAAGTGTTTTGATGACTCCAGGGATGTCATCAGTATGGCAGACATTCCAAATTGGAATGAAAATAGTGAACATCATCAGTCTTGATAATGCTACAGATCTGAAAAAAATTGTGAACAAGTAAAATAAAGAATGCTTGCTTCAGTGAATAGGTATCTTGTTTACATTCACCATGTTTACTTTCCCTTCTGTAGAGAGTACCACAGTGATATGCTTGAGCACCAAGTGGGCTGATGTCCACATATTTATACATCCTCCTATGTTAATTGTGTGATTTTTAATTGTGTGCCTCAGCTGCAAGAAGACCAACATTGGTTGCTTTCTAAAGAAAAATGTGCTTGTGTATTCATTATATGTATCTAATACGGGTATGGAACCTGTTATAGAATGCTTGGGACCTGGGGTTTTTCAGAAAACAGATCTTTCCATAATTGAAATCGTAATACCTTGTATTGAGGTCACATTTACGTGAATATATGTGTGTGTGCATCAGACTAGCATAGTTCTATATTTGATTTATCTGTACACACTACCACCAATAGGGGTCACTCATAAGCCCACACCATGAGGGTGTTTAGACACAGAGAGCTGCTGTTTTTCAGTTGAGAAGAAGCAGTATACCAGTAACTTTGGCTCTGTGTCTGCAACAGTGATGGGCGAATTTGCGGAAAAATCTTAAAAAACTAAATTGACGCCCGCGACCAATTTTGGACATGCGTCCGAAAAGTCGAACACGTCAATTTTGACGCTGGCGTTAAAGTCAATTTTTTGACGCAGGCAGATTTTTGCTGGAGATTCGTGAATTTATTCGCCTACGGCGAAATGCAGAAATTTGCCGCAAATTCGTGACAGGCAAATTTATTCGCCCATCACTAGTCTCCACTCATTCTCTTTAACAGAATCACTGTTGCCACGGTCACACCGTGGGCCTGTAACATTTTCAACGCAATATCTCACATACAAACACACACATATTTAGTGCTATAGTAATATAAATATTCTTAAGTATTCTTTCATATATTATAGAGAATCCACATGGCAGCATCAATAATGGCAACAATGCATTTGTGCTGGTGCATTTACATGCAAAGAGAGGAAGATGCAAACAAAATAAAGTTTTCCAATGTTCAGGGTGAAATTTGCTAATTCAGTTTCAGTTCTCTAAATCTATCCAAATAAAATTTGCCTTATGTTTTCTAGCACTTGGATGGAATAAGACTCAAAAACTCAAAAACAAATATTTAACAGGAGCAAATACCCGACTTTGCTTACATTTTAAATATTCTAAGTCTTTGAAAAGGATTTTGTCAATCATTCCCATCTCACAAATTCCTCTACGTGATTAATGCCAACCAGAGTCGGAAATCTTGGAACACGTTCACTCTTTCAGAAAGGAATACATCACCAGGGTTTTTTTTCTGATTGTATCTGGATCTCTAGCTGTACTAAAGATACAGAGGTAGCTGCTATGGGACTAGTCAGAGAGCATAAGGGATTGTTAAATAATATATGTATATATATATATATATATATATATATATATATATATATATATATATATATAGATAGATAGATAGATAGATAGGTAGATAGATAGATAGATAGATATACATATATATATAGAAAATATTTAATATATATTTATAATATATACTTACTTTTAAAAATTTTACATTTTGTGAGCATTTCTTCTCTCCCTTTTCTTGTAGCAGAGACCAGTAATTAGAAACAGCCCCATGAGGTGAAGGATCTTCCTAGAATGTATAGTACAGTAATAGACATATTAGGCGGCTGTAATAGACAATACAGCACTGGACACAGTTCATAATTCAGCAGCAGACGTAAAATGGCAAAATATTGTTTTCATCAAAGCCATTACAGGAATGCTCACCGGTGCGCTGTTCTGCAGAAGAAATAACACGGCAAAGGGCAGATTGCACATGCAGATGATTAAATATTTACCAAAATACATGAATAAAGAGGTTTATATGTTAATGCTTAAATGATTTGTCCAAAGTCACAAGTACTAAACGAAATATTTTCCTCTTTTTTGTTTTTTTTTACCATTGTTAACATCACCCAAATTCTGAGTCTTTTTTATCCCCCCCCCTATGCAGAAATGAAGTGCATAGCTCACCAGCTGGTAGATATAAATTATATATTAAACTGTATTTGCAATGGATCACTGCAAGTGACAAGTCGTTTTGAGAAGGCTTTGTCATAGCAATGAAGTGTGCGCGCGCGTTTTGTGTACAGCGGTTAATAGGAGCCCTTATTCATATTGTCCAAGTCTTCAAAAACCATAATTTAGTGGGAAAAAATGGGCAGCACTTTATAAAGCTAATCTCTTGTTCTGATTCAGCCTTCAAGATCAACAGCCTGTAAATAAGCAATGGGGGGAAAAAGGAGGCCTAAACGGATTTAGTGCTGCTAATCTTTCCATAGTGAAGATATCTAGCTCTTAACTCTCCACTCTTTGTTGACAGAAGTGGCTTTCATTGTGCCAGCTCCAGTGGCTCAGAAGCTGGTTCCTTTTGAAGGGGCTGCTATCGCCACTCTGCATGTGTGCCACCCTCGCCCTGCACTGGGAAGATAGGCTGGCCACGGCAGTGCCGAGCGAGATTGAAAATTGTGTGTCACTCCACAGCAGAGCTGTATTCAGCCCCTGTAAGTAGTGCAGAGCGAATAGTATCCGATGACAATGCCTTGTGCTACATGCTCAATGCCTCTTCTTGCTCTTATTTGACTTTGTGTGCTTCACTGATTTTATTATGACAGCCTGAATACTGAGGAGGGAATTAAACTGTTAAGCAAGCATCAGAGGCTGTCTAATGTTTAATGCAAGAGTCGTAGCATGTAAGAACTGATAATGAATACAAACAGGGCGACATCTTATTTGGGATGTTTTTACTAGGATAACTTGAGAGCTTGACATCCTGTCCTATGATTTTTTTTTTGGATGCCTTTTTCGGGGGGTTAAAAATTTCTAGCGCCAGTGACAAATGCGTGCCTAAATGTGAAATGAATTAGGCGGCTGTAGGAGACTGTAATACTTGGGAAGCATCACCTATAATAATTATGTATAGATAGGAGGTAGTCATGGCTGTTAAAAGGTCACCCAGTGAGATGTAATTGGCTTTTTCATACTCCACTACATTTACTAGGACAGCAGCTCGACCCTGCTGGCAATAGCAGTAAATATGCCATCTTGAGAACGTAATGAAACATGCCAACACTCCCTAGCTCTTGCTGACTGCCCAATTCCAGCTCTGGGTTGGACAGAAAATGGGATGAAAATGATAGAAAAAAATAAGAAAAAAAAATATCAAGTAATGACTGCATGAGAAGATTTTTAAAATTAAAAAGAAAAACCTTCAGTGATGTGAACACATTAAAAGTCACAGCAGATAAAATGCTTACATGAAATTCTGACGAGGGAGTCGGATCACTGGAGGTTTTCTTTCTGCGTCTTGCCCTTTTTAATAAAATGCTCTCATCTTTGGGGATGTACTTGATCAAATTCCCAGCCAAAAAGGGAAAAAAATAAAAATGGATTAATGCCGACAAGCTGGTTTTAGAAAATGTAGAAACAATATGATGTGGTGACGGTAAATTTTTGCAAATTCATTTAAAGATTGGCTATATCTTGAAATTCTCTGAATGCTTGTCCTGTTAATGTTGTATTGTGCTTTCTAAGAACAGTCAAGGGTGCCTGTTTACTACAATAATGTTTTATATATATATATATATATATATATATATATATATATATATATATATATATATATATATACATTTTATATATTTGTATATATTTCGGAAAACTATAAAATAAAAATAAATATAAATAAAGTAAAATATATATATTTTTCAATTCAATTGATTTTTATTAGTGCTGTTTTCTCTGTGAAATTAACTTTATAAAACGGCTGAAGTGGAGCCTTATTTACAATCAACGGCGACACGTCGCCCAGAAGTTATTTTAAATTCCGATATTTAAGACTAAGGCCATTGTAAATATTATAATTTTACGGCGACAGAAGCATAAAAAAAAGCGTATTCTTGTTTGATTTCAATGGATTATAAACCTGAAAATCAAGCTGTCGTCCAATGCATTAAATAAAGAATCAGGACTCTCTCCATCTTCATCTTGCCTTTTTGCTGGAACGCTCTTCAGTGCCAAGTCTACCATTCAGTTATTGCCAATTGAATTTTCAATAGCAAACTTACCAAGTCCTAACTTTGACAAATTTTATTTCACATTTGTCAAAGGAAATAAAGCTGACAGCATTACAGGGGCTGTCTACTAAAAGCAGTATCTCAATTCCAACAGTCTGTCCAACCCCGTTTTCCCTCGGGCAGCATTAAATCTAGGCCCAATTCGCAGCTTTGTTTGAACACTATATTTTTGCCTTTTCTTTGTACCTCTGATATTTATTTCAGTGTTAAATCTATTCTTTCCTTCATCTATTACCTGGTTTTATTTCTGTTTTTGAGAAACTATATTTTTGCTAATAAATATTCAGTACACCATTTCATCCTGTATTTAATATGCCCAGTGCACGTTTGGTATTCTAACTTCTCAACAGATTGAGTGGACATTCCACTGTTGCAGTGCAATCATAAAAAATCAGGAACTTGTAAAATTCTACCTTTCCTTTCTCTACCATTGCTTTTTGATTCAGTACATTTTCAAGCAATTTCCCTACTGGTTTTGAGAGACTCATAACAGAGCCACAGCTCCTCCCTGTGGTACCAGAACTGGATTACTTCTCTGCTACACCTGAGGTTTTCCTTCTTTACTCTTCCCTATTATCCTTTCTGTTTTGTAAAAAAGGTTATCCCCATTCCTTGATCCTTCCTCCTTCTCTCTGCGGTGTGTTAATTTTACTAATCGTCAGTCTTCGCAAGTCATAGGGTAAAACGCCTGCATTTGCAGTCTGCGTCAATTTTGAGAACTAGTATATGTGACAATAGTGTTTTTCAGAACTAAAACAATTTATGGACAGGGAATGATAATCACTCATCATATACACATCATATATATGTATATATGTGTGTGTGTGTGTATGTATATATATATATATATATATATATATATATATATATATGGGAAGGAAGGAAGGAAGGAAAGAAAGAAAGAAAGAAAGAAAGAAAGAAGAAAGAAAGAAAGAAAGAAAGAAAGAAAGAAAGAAAGAAAGAAAGAAAGAAAGAAAGATTATACATTCGTCTATATTCACTTGGAAGGCAGATCGATAGATAGATGATGATAGATAGATAGATAGATAGATAGATAGATAATAGATAGATAGATAGATAATAGATAGATAGATAGATAGATAGATAATAGATAGATGATAGATAGATATATAGATAGATAATAGATAGATAGATAGATAATAGATAGATAGATAGATAGATAGATAATAGATAGATAGATAGATAGATAGATAGATCGTCAGTCTTCGCAAGTCATAGGGTAAAACGCCTGCATTTGCAGTCTGCGTCAATTTTGAGAACTAGTATATGTGAAAATAGTGTTTTTCAGAACTAAAACAATTTATGGACAGGGAATGATAATCATTCATCATATACACATCATATATATATATATATATATATATATATATGGAAAGAAAGGAAGGAAGAAAGAAAGAAAGAAAGAAAGAAAGAAAGAAAGAAAGAAAGAAAGAAAGAAAGAAAGAAAGAAAGAAAGAAAGAAAGAAAGAAAGAAAGAGAAAGAAAGAAAGATTATACATTCGTCTATATTCACTTGGAAGGCAGATCGATAGATAGATGATGATAATAGATAGATAGATGATAGATAGATAGATAGATAGATAGATAGATAGATAGATAGATAGATAGATAGATAGATAATAGATATATAGATACACAAAATAGATACCATGTTCACAAGCAATCTGCAGTCTTTACATACTATTCAACTTTTTCATGCATTTAGACATTATTATAGTCCGTGTTTATTTATACTCGTACATGCCAAGATGCAGAAAGACAGCTTTAACATTGTTCATAGAATGAGTTATGATTTTATAAAATACAGAGTGCTCATATGCTTAACCCCTTCAAAGACATAGGGAGAAAGGAAAGGAAAAAACCCTCTTTACATAAACAGAGTACCATTTATAATTCTAACACTATGAATAATAACCCTGGTTCGTGATACTATAATATGCACCATGTATGACTGATATATGAACCAGATATCAGCTGTGCCCTCCTTTCCCTTTTGCAAAGAGCTTGAAAAGAAGGATTTTGCGGCTTCCAAGTAGTTAAGGAGCAGTTTTCATTGCTTCCTCTGTATAAAATCCATGGGTCAATCATACTCGTTTATAGTTGCTTACAACCCAAATGAAATGTATTTAAACAATATACTGTCCCAGCCCAGATGTTAATAAAGTGAGTGAATGAATGGAAAGGGTCCCTGATTTATTTTTTTAAAGAAGTACGATATTTTTCAAGCAAGAAACCCAAGCACGAAAGATTTTAGGAAGTATTAAAAAAAGATTAGAAAAAAAAAAAGAGAGAGATCTATGTAATTTAAGAAGAGGGACATGACATTTAAGGAAAGAAATACAAAATAAATGTCTCATAAAAAGAAATTGAAGGTTGTGGCATGTTTGTTAAAAAAAAAAAAAGGAAAAAAATAAAAACCACCAAGAATAACAAGAATTTTCCTGAAGTGTGTATGTTCCGCTGTTAGAAGGGAACAATTTTTAAATAGCTTTAACCCTCTTCACTTGCTTAAATAAGAAGCAAAATAATGCTGTGTACTGTTTGGGATTGTTGCAAAGTTTCCTGCTCTGTCGGATGGTGCTGGTCTCTGTTTAATGCTTTTGTCACTGTTGTTTATTAGGCGGCTGATACTGATCTCTACTTATACCTGTAAGTGCGTCATTCAGACATGTTTTGGCCCTTGGGTATGTCATTTAACTTTGCTTATTTACCATTTCCACTTATCCTTGAATGTGTGTCTTGTCCTAGGAAGGGTTAACCAGCTAAATCAAATGTAATCCCTTTAAACACAAGCAAAATGCAAAAGCTGCTATGCATGTACATGTGTGTTTTTCTTCTGTAGTCTACTGAATATATCATATGTTTTTTCACTACAAGTGCAACCTCAGTGCATAGGATTATCTGCGGCACTCAAGGGGTTAACAGAACAATGCAGTAACCTGGTTTTATTCTCCAAGTCAAATACTGAATTCTGAGTGCCTCAGATTTCATGTTCCTTCTTTAGGAATGAGCTGAGTACACTGCCAATAGTTTCTGATGGTGGTTACAGGGTTAATTCATTTTAAACCCTCCCCTGACGCCGCCGACTTTAACACCACCAATAGCCACCAGCTCAGCCACAGCAAACAACAAAAGGAGCTACATTAGCCGCCACTTACCATACAACTGTGTTCTTCCCACTTCTGATAGCCAGCAATGTTTGTTGCAGATACTATTGTTTTTGGAGGTACGCTCATCAGAAATCATTGTAGCTGGGGCTTCAGAGCTCTAATAATGGGCTGACGCACATACTAGTTAGAAACCACTAAAAATAACTACTGAACTGGAGACGTTTAATTGCTACTTGTTCTTCCTCCGAACACATTGGAGTAGCACAATTCAGCGTTATCTTGAACCCGGCGCCACCACTTTTCAACAGATGCATTATTGAATTTTTGAACTCCTTTTCCTTTAATACTTTTCGCTTCCTTTTAATGGGTGACTGGATAAATTCTGTGGTGGATTTCTGTGACACTAAGGCAGCAGATAAGTCTATGATGCACTCTAGCTATGTGATTTAGAAGTCCCTTACCATATGTTTTCTCACCGGAATGCCTTGTCTTGCAAAATTACAGGAACCGAAGCTTAAAAACACAATTAGGTAGTTTATAATGAAGTATTAAAGAAATATCACGGATTTCTTATTTTCCCTGCTATGTTTTTTTTTTTTTCTTTCTTTCTTTCCGATCATGGAATTATTAATCATACAGCTTTTGTGCGCTTGTGAATCTGATAATCACTCTCCATGTTTTTCTTATTAGGTTATTTGTGAAGCTGAATTATAAGTTAAATAATCAGCTGCCAAAAAAAAGTCCCATCATAACAGAACACTTTGTGCCTTTTTTTCTACAAAAACAAGTTGAGCTCACAAAATTTTTATGTGTTTAAAATATTAACCGTATCACGATTGTTCAAAAACAACAAACACAGAGCAATCACATAACAAAAACACAAAGCAACAATCACAAAGCATCAGCAAATAACCAAACATAGGATTTAACATTAATAAATTATTTTTGTGTCTTCAATGCAGAGTCACATGTATAAATGCCTCTCTGCACATGGAGAAGATTTCAATTATAGAATGGTCTTGTCCTACAGCAACAATAATTCAGCTCTAATTTTTATTCATTTTTTTGCAAGTTGACAGGGGTGTATAGCTAAATCAAGACCAGCTTTTCATCCCTACTTTTTGGATCACTGCCTCTTTTGATAGTGAACTTTATTTTCACAGTGTGACACCTTTCTTATTGTATTCACACCATACACCTTATATATCTTTGATGCAGTGGAATGTATTTTAACTCCTTGAATGGAAGCACTTGCTCTATTTGAGAGTTAAAGAACCACTAATGATCATTTATGGTTCACAATTTCCAGATTTTTTAAGTTACTTATTTTACAAATAAAAATTTTGCATGACGATCCTACAAAATTGGGCAGTTTTTTTTAAGCCCTGGATTTTGGCATTATCCTCTGCTTCTTTTAAATTGTCGGTTCAGGCCTATGGCTGAACTTTAGAATTATGTTTTTTCTGCTTCTCAAAACATGACCACAACTTATAGGGGCCGATTCACTAACTTTGAGTGAAGGATTTGAAGTTAAAAAACTTCAAATTTCGAAGTTTTTTTTGGGCTACTTCGACCATCGAATAGGCTTCTTCTACCTTCGACTACGACTTCGAAGGATTCGAAGTAAAAATCTATTCGACCATTCAATAGTCGAAGTACTGTCTCTTTAAAAAAAACTTCGACCCCCTAGTTCGCCATCTAAAACCTACCAAAGTCAATGTTAGCCTATGGGGAAGGTCCCCATAGGCTTTCCTAAGTTTTTTTGATCGAAGGATATTCCTTCGATCGTTGGATTAAAATCCTTCGAATCGTTCGTTTCGAAGGATTTTATCGTTCGATCGAAGGAATAATCCTTACTATAAGGATCGTACTATCTGCGCTAAATCCTTCGACTTTGATATTCGAAGTCGAAAGATTTTAATTCCCAGTCAAATATCAAGGGTTAATTAACCCTCGATATTCGACCCTTAGTGAATCGGCCCCATAGTTTTCATAGAGCATGTTAGTTTCAAATAGGTTTCATGCCACATGAGACTCAAACTGAATGTTGTGTTCTCCGCAGTTGTCACAAATAGTAAGCTTGCCTTCCAAATGAAAATAAAGGCAAACCTAACTTTTAAAAGTATCTATTTTCATTGAATTCATGTCTTTAGCAGAATAACATGATGTATGGCTAGTGATGGGGGAATAATTTCTCCAGGGGTGAATTTGCTGCGAATTTCCAAGATTTGCCACGGGAGAATAAATTCGGGAAACTGCAGTGAAAATTAGCCGGCAAAAAATCTGCCTTGTCAAAAAATTTGGGCGTGTGTCAGAATAGTTGCGTGCATAAAAATTGCCACAAGTCAAAAATTATTCAGACACACAATGACTTTACTGTATTTGGACAAAATAGGTATAAATAGTATAAAAATGTACGTGCATCAAAATAATTTTGACGTCCATAGACTTCAATGCATTTGTGAATTTTTCACCGTTTGGCGAATTTCACAGGAAATTTTTTGGTAAAGAGAAACAGGACAAATTCACCCATCACTATGTATGGCTTTAATTTAAATGCATTGCTTATTTGTGAAATAATCACATAAAAAAAATTTCATTTCAATCATTTAATTTTTGATTTTCTTCAACGTTTTATTGCTAGGTTATATCTGATGTATGCAGGAGTTCAAAAAAGTCAACAAATGTAGTGGAGTCTCTTGTACATATCCACCTTTAAAAAAGGTTCAAAATATTTATTTTAGTCTCAAAAAAAATGAGAAGTACTTTATAAATTAATATTGAAGTTTGTAAGCAGGAGGTGAACTGATCTTAAAGATAATGTGAGCTTACCATAAAAGCTTTCAACAAAACTGTGTTCTGCCCCTAAACTCATCAAAGAAGGAGTTTAAATGTAGTTACAGAATGCTATGTCACTTTATTGTCATTCTATGTTGCTTTAAGTATACAAACCCAAAGGCTGAGAGTTGCAATTTGGCATAATTTCAGTATAGTGCAGCACACTGGTAACTTCCCCTTTAAATAAAAAAAGTGCAAATTGGCAAGCCACGTGTCTAAAATATACAGTTACTTGTAGGGTCAGACTGGGGGGCCTGGGGCCCACCGGGACTGCTGGTCCAGGGTCCCCCTACTGCAACGCGCTGAGTTCGGCGCAACTGTGCGTATGGGCCGCTCGAACGTCGCCATGCGCATGCGCGAGCGGCGCTTCTCGGTGCACATGTGCGAGTGATGATGCGTATCACCGAAAACTTTTTTTTCCCCAAAATGTTTATATTGGTAGAGGGGGTCTGGCCCGGCGGGGGCCAACGAGGGTCGGGCCCACCAGTTACTTGATTTCATTGGTTAGGGGCAGATTTATTAAGGTTCGAATGGTAAACTCACAAATTTGAATTTTAAATGACCAACTCAGATTTGTATGTGAGATTTATCACCCCTCGACCCTGGAACAGTTTTAATTCGAATATTCGCCACCTAAAACTTGCCGAGTTCATTTACAAGTCAGTTGCAGATTCGAGTTCTTGGTCGTTCATATTCGATGGAATATTAGAAATTCGATTTTTTTTTTTTTAAATAACCTCCCATTTGAGTTGTGAGTATATCCAAATTTATTAGAGTTAAATAAAATTCTCATAACTTTGAAATTCGACCGTTGACAAATCTGCTCCTTATAGTCCAAATGATGGATTATACTTCCAAATTGCACTCTATAAAGTGGGAATTAAACAAACCCTTCAGTTTTGTTATCAAAAGGCATAAATAAAAAAGTTGAAAAGCTATTTTCTTTCCTTGTCAATTCTACTATGTGCTACATTTTTCCTTGATAAATAAAGGGTAAAACATTGCAGTAAGTACACAGTGCAGTTGCTGCCTTGCTATGTGATTGACTGAGCCCTATGTGTGTTATTTGTTATCAGGTAATTATTAGGTGTATGTGTGCATTTCAGCCCAATGCCCAGACCTGCAATATATATAATGCCTTTAGCATATTCTGCTCTGCAAATCCTTTCTGTCGTTAATAAAATTTCCAATAATTCATTAGAACAACAATAATATAGTTTCAGAAGAAACATGAATTTAATTGGTTTCTCAAATATAATTTTTATTCAACAGCTTTGGAAGAATAAAAAAAAAGGCTTTGGAAACTTTCTCTGAATTCTACATTCTCCTATTTTCTTTGCTTTCTACACCCCTGCAACCAGCCTTAAGGATTCTGTTTTTTAGCTTTATTGGATGAGCTGTCAATGCTTTCCAACATAAATCTTCTTTTGTTGCACTTGGTGGAGTTTGGTTAGGGGCTACCTCTAAGCAACATGAACTCGGCCTTGCTGTTTATCTTACACTAATACCTTCTCTACTGTAAAGGAACAGGGCACTTGAGAAATAGCCTTAAGCCATACACATGATTAGGTTACCAAATTTGCATCTTTTCAACAGTAATGGGGATGGCTTTCACAAATGTTACCTGATTCTAAATAGATATTGTGGCTGATATAAGTGTTTGTTTCTGTCTTTTCCCCTTGAGAGTCACTTTGCACCCATCCACTCACCTTGCAGAAGGAAGGACATAGACAAAGCTGACCAACTTATATAGTCCTCACTTGGGACCCTTTATAATGCCTGAGTCAATGAAGCTGCCCAACTCTTCCAAATAGTACATGCAAAAAGAAAGAGAGAAGCAAAAGCAATGAAAGGTTCCAGGATCTGTCTCTGTCCCAGTGTACAATATAACTATAATGACACAGGGGTGATGATGAATTAAAGGGGTTGACATTTATTAAAACATTTTGCCATGTAAAAGATTTGAGGTTGCAGAAAGATTGGACTCTGTCTAACCAGTTCCCAGTTGCCCTATCTGCATTATTAGCTAAGCAATATAGTTAAATTTAAACCTTGTATGCCCTAAGGAAAAAGAAGCAATGTTTGAATACATGATCATTTAACTGAATCTATATATTTACAACTAAATTGAAGCATGAAAAAACACAGATTTGTAAATATTTGCAAGCTGGTTATAGCGAGGCTTAATGGGCAAACGAGTCGACTGAGTTTAGCTGTTCTTTATTATCAACTGCCTTTCTATTATTTTCCTGGAAAGAATCAACCAAAACACAAAGGGAAATGCTGCTTTACTTGGCCTTGCCCCTTTTTCGCTTATATTTAACATAAGAAAGATCCAATGACACAAACTGCAGCCTCTGTTTTTATTCTGTAGGTTTTGATGTAAACCAAGTGAAATAATTTTCAAATTGATAGATGCTGTGTTGTGATTGCATGAACACATTCCCTGGATTATGCTTGAATGCAGAGCTAGGCATAAAGGTGAAGTTGACATGAATGGGGAGGAGCAAAAGAGAGAAAATGGCACCATAGGGGTAGGGCACATAGTGGCAGACCAATGATATTATGTATTATGTATGTACTTTGCATTCCAGGATCATACTCTCTACTTTTCTAATAACTTATATAAATTAATACAGTACAGTTTGCCTTATTTTTCTCTTCTTTTCTAGTTTTCGCTAAGATATCATTAATCCTTATTGGAGACAAAACAATCCTGTTGGGTTTAAAAATTATTTATATTACTTTTTAGTAGACTTAATATGTGGAGATCTAAATTATAGATAGGTCCTTTTATCTGGAAAACCTCACGTCCCGAGCATTCTGAATAATATGAATTTGTTCCTTTGAGTATGAACACTAAATATACTGTAAATATTGATGGGAGAATACATTCACCAGGCATGGATTTGTGCAGAATTTTCACATTCCGCTGCCTGTCTTTTTGAAACTGCGTCAAAAATTCGCAGGCGAAAAATCTGTCGCGTCAAAAAGAATTGTCGCACATAAAAATTGTTGAGCACATAAAAATTGTTGCGCATCAAAATTATTTTGACCCCTGTTGACTTCAGTGCGTTTCACGAATTTTAGCTGTTTCGCAACAGATTCAACCATCATTTACTAAAAAATATCAGAACATGGTATGCAATGTCTTCTCAGAGAGATGGTCTGTCAGGGTTTCAGGGAATCATAGAGATTATTCACAAGGTTTTATTTGGACAACAGATGAAATAAACATTATTTTCCACTAAAGATATACAGTATAGTCCATCCTGTGGAATAGTTCTACAGGAAGTCAGAGATGGACATACAGTATTCTGTTAAGAATAAACAAAGAGGCATTAGCAGGAGCTTGGAAAGCAAGCAGATAAAGTAGATGAGTAAAATTTAGGCAGAGATCTTGAAGTTGTAGGCGTCCGATAGGGTACCAGAAGCAGGAAGCATAGAGTGTTCCTTCAATTCATAGATACAGCTTCAATTCAATTCAAGAATGCATGTTTAGATATAGATAGTTACTATAGTAACTAGAGCAATTACTCTTAAGGGATTATTTATAGTGATGGATGAATTTGTCCCGTTTTGCTTCTGGAATTTCCCCCGAAATTTGTTGAAACTGGCGGAAAAAATTCTTGAAACTGTTTATTTTGATGCCATCGACAAAATTGGCACTGGTGTTGGAACTGTCAGGGAGCCGGGAGCTCCCTCCAGGGAGGTAGTCAGGATCAAGGAGGAAGCCCTCTTGAGGGAACAAGGTCGCGGTGTCCAAAGGGTTAATCGAAGAATAGTCAGGATCCAGGCAAGAGTTCACAGGCAGGTAGATATCAACAAAGTCCAAAGTCCAGGCAAAGGGTCAGGAAACAGGTCAGGAACAAGATTAGGCAATAAGGCACACAGGAAACCCAGGATACACTTTAGGGAAGTAATCCTATACTTGGGCGCCATTCTGGCGTCTTGGTAAGGCTTTTATATTTGAATTTGGCGCCATTCTGACGTCATCGGCGTCCTTGCGCCGACATCGACGCGCTGACGTCATCGCGCCGGCGCCGCTACCCACGTGGCGGCCATGGGCGCCACCATTTTGGAAGCGACGCCGGCAGGGAAGGACGCACCGCCCGGAGCTCCTGGACCTGCTCCGGGCGGCGATCGTGACAGGAACCACCTGTCAAAATCGTGACGCCGCCCAACTTTTACCAGCGATTTTGCTGCAAATTTGCAAATTTATTCGCTGGTGGCAAAACTGGTAAATTAGCCATGAATTCACACCTTGCGAATAAATTCACCCATTACTAATTATTTATGATGCTCCCAGGCAAAAAGTGCATGAGCATTAAGGAGCACAAAAGCACACGCCTTATGCACATAGCACTACTATGCAGGAATTGGCTGAGCTCTGCACCCGGCATTGGAAAAATGAAAGAGCCATAAGGGCTGCTATTCTCTATGACCATATGAACTTGCACAAGTCAACATCATTACAGGGTGAAGTGGAAATTCATTTAACCTGAAAGCAGAACCATGAACTTTTTTTTTCATTTTGGTGCAGTTATCCAACAGAAAAAAGTCATGATAAGGATGCTAGATGGAACATTTATTTCAACCAAGTAATATCTGCCATCCCAAACAAGCAGGCCAAAATAGGCTGGATATTTCACCATATATACCAAGTTATAAATCACAGCAAGTTATTATACATCTTTTGAAAACTGCAGTTACAAAATATGTTTACTATTTATTAAAGGTTGGGTTTTAGTGGGTGTAGAGTTTTTTGAAACCACAATAAAACCATATGTCTCTAAAATCACGAATGCCATGAAAGTTATTAAAAGATATGAATATAAACAGTATGAACGAAAATAGCTACAAATATTTCTAAAACTTCAAGTTCTTCCGATAATTACTAGCAACAAAATAATCTGAAAAACCTATAAAAGTCCAAAATGATTAAAATGGTCCAATAGGATCAGCCCAGCTCCCATTGACTTCTATGAGACATCAACAGCTTTTACTTGGTGAAAGTTTGTTTTGTATTAGAGTTTTTCTGGGTTTTTACACTTTATAAATCTCTTAAGAGTTTTAGTGATTTTTAGAGTAAACATACAATTCGTGAAAAAAATAGAAATCTGAATTTTAATAAATTGTCCCTTAGTATTTCTTCTACAGGTTACAATACCCCTTTGTGTCAATTACACCCAAATATTTGTTTTCTTTCTTGAAATTTCATTCTGCTAATTACTTTGCAGTAATAGATCATTTCTGATTGCAGCACTTCTAATGCTAGTGTGCTAGAGTTTTTCAGAATTCCATCCTAATAGTGGGAAACCACAACGTTATATCCTGGCAACTTGTGCCAATAAAACAATACAAAAACAAATAACCATCCTTTTTGGCAACTTACCTATAAGTTTTTCATTGTGTGGTTGGCATCACTTATAGTACACTGAGCAAATGTGCAAAGCACCAATAGCAACAATAGCATCCAATTTACTTGGATGCAAGTCAAGCTAATTCATATGGCTTCAAAGCTCTACCTTTGTAAACCTACTCAACCTATTTTGTAAAATTATTTTCTTTCTTTCTTTCTTTCTTTTCTTTCTTTCTTTCTTTCTTTCTTTCTTTCTTTCTTTCTTTCTTTCTTTCTTTCTTTTCTTGACTTGAGCTGTACGTCCAGTGTGTACAATGAGCGCTGAGTCTTTTAATTAGTCCCTCCTGCTAATTTAGGCACTAGGTCAAAATTTAGAAAGAATGTGGTATCTCATGGGCATCACATCCTGAGTCAAGATTGGGAAGCAATGCTTTTGTATGTGCACACAAGCATACATAATAAACTCTGCTGGCATAATGAAATAGTTTAATTCTCTTACATTTGAAATATTTTGCATGATAAGTAGAGGCTGATTTTGTTTTTGGAACAAAACCACAAGGCAAAACAATAGCAAAAAAAAATGTGCAATATTGTTATTGGGCTAATAAAGAAATACATATTTTGCATAAATTTTTTCTTCCCCATAAAAGCATGTAATACTGTATTTTCGTGCACCAGCTATCCATAGGATTTTAAAAAATAGTAATTAGTTTAGAAATGTATCCTAATTCTGTTTTGCACTGAAGTCTGCTGGAAAATGTAGAATAATGGGTTATTCCTGAGAATTTGAACTTGGAAATCATGATGGAATCCCAACAGTTCAAATGTTATCACATAAACTGACACATATATAAATGCAAAGTAATGTGTTATTTTGTGGGTGCCACCAAATAAATGTATGTACAGAAGACACTTTGAACTATAGAATGAGTCTGAATCCTTCTGCCCTTCTCTTGTAACTGAATTACAGTTACTAACACAATATGAAAGCTTAAGGCTCTTAAGGCTGTTCAGGGATATTGTCAGTTATGGGTCAGTAAAGGCTGGAGAAACAGCTGGAGGGCCTCAGGTCAGTATCTTGACATTGGTCTTTAAGGGTGTATTATGTTACCCATACTAAAACATCAAATATCTTCAGATTAATGGAAAAAATGAATGATTTCATTTAGAATTTGGATAATGTTAAATTATACAAGGGGACTTGGCTCCAGTATATTTTTCATCACTCAAGCTTTCTTTCCTGACTTTCGATTCATGATAGTGTGATGTCATTGTTGAATACTCAAATTGTTATTTAGCAGACACAGCTGTATTGGTATAATTCTATCCAGTAACTCAAACCAGAAATTACTTCAACTATAAACTTTCCATGTTATATAAGTCAGAGATCTGATACATTGTCAAGATAAAGAACATACTAGAATAACAATGAAGTTAGATTGTGAAACCTTAATGTTCTATAAAGCTTTCTTTTAATTACGTTTTGAAACCTTTTCTGAATATAGTTCTACGAAGCTGCAAACCTGACTAAAAAGGAGCCTTGTTGGGCCAAAGGGAATCTTTGGAGCATGTTGCTTTTTTGGCTCTATACCATGGAGACCCCACATTTATGAAATACTGTTTTGAGCTTCCTTGCTGTCAGAATTAATTCACCCAGAGACAAACAACTTCAAGGAAGACTGATTGTTTTCATAAAATGGATACAACTGAAGATTTATATGTGGCAAGTAACAGAAATATAAGTGTTTTAAGATCCAGTTTAAAATTATTCATAAATTTAAAATAAATATGTCAAGAAATCACAATAGAAAACCATTAGTGCTACACAGAATAATGAACACCATTGTGCCAAAAGAGTCTCATTTCAGTATTCCAAGAAGACTGGAGCATCTGTTTAAAGACTGAAGTAAGTTAATTCTTCAACAACTCATGCATACACTTTGTATATTAAACAAGAAAGGGATTCAATATTCATTTTATCAAAACAAAGAGATATTTTTTTAAAAAATGGTTTAATCAGATATAAGCTACTATTTAAACAAAAATGTATCTCTAGTCTGCCTATATTATTAATCTTGCAATTTCAGTACAAATAAATCAACTGAACTTCTTCGAATCTTGGTGCACCAAAACCAAAAATAATAATTTGAATAATAAATAAAGTATAACTCAAATCTTAGATTATAGATACTAAAATATATCTGTTTTGGTTCTTTAAATTAATTATAATAGGAATACGGAAGATATAAATGCAATGGGGATGGAAGCAGTAAGTTTGTGTACCACTCAAAGGGGCTGATTTATTAAAATCCGAGATCAAATTTTTCCTGTGATATTACTTTTTTTGGAGTCATAATAACCTGATTGTGATTATTTTTGAATAAGATTTTTCAGATCTTGAATTTTCTTAAAAACTTGAATTTAAAAATGAGGCAGCTAAAATCTAGATATTTACTTTAAATGGGTTTATTTTCAGTTTTTCAAATTTGACTATTTGAAAAAAATGGGACATTTGTAAGACACTTTGAAAATGAATAGTAGAGTGATTGTGTTTTTAGTGAAATTAATCATTTTCATGTAAATTAACAAGATCATTTTTTCCTGCTTCCTGCTGAAAATAGTTTTGAGTTAATTCCGTAACTGTACTCAGTTATTCTTAAGTATCCCAAATATTTCAGTGTCTACAGTTTTGCTGTTTATTTATCTTTGAACTGCTCTCATTGAGATTCCTTATGTCCTTGAAATGTAGAAAGATGTAATTAGTATTAGTATTAGTTTATTAGACCCAATAATAATGACATCAAAATATGGTCAACACTAAAGGGGACTTCTACATTGCTTTACCACCCATCTGGACTATACAGTCTTACTGTAGCTGCACTGTACATTCCTATTGAAAAAATACTAAGGAGTAGTCTGGGATTCAAAATAGGACCTGAATTTCCTAATACACAGAGGCCCAAACAGCCCCCACCAGCCAATTTAATAGCCACTTTCTATGGCATTGTATAGCATTTGCCAGAACCCACAGATTGCCAGTCTGGGCCTGCCAAAACTTCTTCACCAGATTGGAAGCTGCAGCATTTTCTCTGGAAAGAGAAGGGTCTCTATTCAGAGAATTCTCTGCTGCTTCTGAACTAGTGGAGACCTCTTTGTATATAGGGAGCATGATACGCTTTTGTAAATCCACTGAAAGAGGTCTCTTAGAGCACAGAGGGCTAGCAGTATGCTTGGGGGACACCAGTAAAAATATACACAGCACATCCTCTATAAAACTTTTTTTGGTATGGAATACAATGCCTAACTTCCATAAAATTAACAATTTTTTAAAGTAAAAAGTTCTTGAACTGGTAAAAGCTTCAGACTATGCAATGTATTTTATAACAGACTTAATCAAGCCAATAAATTGTTGCTTAATAAATCAAATGGCTAACAGAGAAGTTAAATCTTGATTTATTCAAGGAAATTACAAAATACAATTGAGAATGATATGACTTCAACGAGCCAAAGACCCCACCATTCAATAAAGTAATTAAAAACTTTTTTTGCTCAAACCATCCCAGGAGTATTTGCAAACTCTTACTAGTCATTTCACCTCAGCGGAACTGTTGACAGCCATCAAACTCTGAAATCCTGCCAATTTCCCAGGCCCTGCCGACCTTTGCAGTCAATATTTTAAAAATATTTATTATGTATTTAATACTTTCCATAATAGTTTTTTTTAACCTCATTTGCTTTTTGTTCAGATGAATGCTTAATGTACACTTTATATCATATTAATTGCTCAGAAAATAAAGAATAAATGTAAAATAAACTGATAAAATAATGAATCTGTATACAAAATATTTTGTCTAAAGCCTTTTACATAGCTGCTCATTTGTTGCTTGACATTAACTGAAATGGTAAACGTCAAATGGTAAATGTCATAACTTACCCTCCATGGGAAATTTATGTTTTCAAGAAGTAAACACAGGTGATCCACAATACTTTTTGTTTGTGAAGGTGTCATGCTGTGGGTAGTGTTATTTTAGTCACTGCAAATTAATTGCAAAGTTTCATATCATTTGCAAACCACTGTAAAATGCTGCATAGGAAGTATTTCCTATATTTCCTATAGTATTGCTTTCTTCCCTACAAGTAACAACAAGGAACCAAGTGTATTTTATTTTCTGCATGGCCAATAAAACCATGGCAACTCTAGAACTGCTTCAAGTGGCTGGAGAAAGGAAACAGCCACTTGAAATGTTTTCTGTCCGCTAAGAGTTACAGCCTAAATTCAAAATTTCCAAGTTATATGTGTATTCAGCACTCAAAGCTGTAGCTTAGTGAGTGTGAGTTCAAGGCTAAGAATTTTGTGTAGAGCAGGTTTGGGTTTGAAAGAATAAATGAGGTACACAAAAGTAATTTCTAATTGGAGGACACAAGCAGGGCTGGATATCAAGATACCCATATGCCTAGGGCCCCCAGAACTTACACCCTACTTGCATCCCCCCTTGCACTCTCTTCAACCTCTTCCCCCTGGCACTCAAACCTCCTCCCCATAAACCAACCTGCTTTCCCCAACAGCACATCTACTTTGTACACTCTTCCCCAACTTGCATCCCCCTCCCACCCCACTCTCCCATGTTTTCACCCTTCCCAACATCCCCCAACCTGCTTTCTCCAATGGCGTCAGCACTGCTACTTTTCTCCCTGTTCTCCTGTTGGCTTTATGAACTCTTGGCCCACAAATCTGGGCCTGTACACAACTGATAGACTTCCTTTCCCTATCTGTGATTGGTAGGGTAGTGGGTATATGTGTTATTATGTTGGGGTGCTAATAACCCCACATGCCTAAGCATAGTGGTGGATGCCATTTTCACCAGATCCATAGACCTACCTTAATCTGTACACATGTGGACAGCGAGAAATGGTAATTGATGTCAGGGACCCCTACCATTAAATCAGGAGGGACTGGAGGTCTATGGCACAGGAGCTCAAAAAATACCCTTTTCTGCCACTGCTTGTATTGTTATGTAATGGATAATACCTTGACTGATGCACAGAGTAGTGCCAAAAGGTCCTCCACACAAAATAATTGTGCGTGTGTTTTAGCTAGGGTGCTATGGTCCTTTCCATAAAATAGAAATACAGTAGCAAGTGATACTGGATGGCAGGAAAGGACAAAATGATCCATGTTCCATTAGCCTTAGGGTTCTGATTAGTCAACAAAATTATAATTTTTTATACCTATGAGAACCCACCCTTTAATGTATTTGGGTTACATATTTGTCCCTGGAGTTGGGGCAGTAACAAAAATATTTTTTCCTATCAAAAGGTAAGAAACCACATACATAGGGTAAGGGCAGAACGGGGTCTCAGAGCCTATCCTCTCCCTGGGTATTATTTCATTTGGCAAACTTATTGTCTGTAAATATAATGGAAGTGCAGCAAATGTCATCATCGCTCACTTCAACAATTTTTACTGCTATTTAGTTTGACAAGGGAGAGCTGTAATTCAAACTTTGGTAAATAACCAAAGTTGATGTACATTTCCCCCATCGAATTGAAAGCATGATGGATTTTCTGCTCTTAAGCCCTAAGGTATTTTGACGCATGATTCACTCCCTGGAAACAACATTCTCCAAAATGCAATAGGAGATGTCTAAATGTTCCTGTAGCTCTTGTATTGTTTGGACTGTACCTTATTACCACTAGTAATAATATGAAGATACAGATGAAGCCACTTGGATTTGTGGGTTAAATGCGTCATGACTCAGAGTTAATTGAAGAAACTGTGTTATCTAAAGTTATCTTAACTCATTTAATGCATTTAACCTTTTCATTAGCATACCAAAGCACCATTGTTCACAATGGTGAATGCTTTAATTAGATGGGATGTTGTGACACAGTTTTCTGTGTTAAATGAGATAAATGGGATATCTGTGTTTAGTTATTCTGTGTCAAACAGACAAACCAAAGTGGCTGCATCTGTACAAGGGGTGAGTTACATAATGGTAATTTTTCCTTGTAGTTGTAATTGCATGGACTAGCATATGTTGCCAATGACCCTCGATGGATACCCACTTAATAAAAATAATAAAACATTTTTGTACTGGTGAGCATTCATTTGAATGTTTACTTCTGTTGTTGCCAACTTTATGATATAGGTCCCATAATTCTTAACTTCTAGCCGGAGGACCCTGGGGTGTCCAATTAATAATGCTCTCAGTAAGTAAGTTGCATGTCAATGCAACCCCTTTGCCAACTTGTGTTAGAAAATTAAATTCTAATATGAGGTAGTAGATCATAGAGACCAGAGGACCCATTGTTATTTTGCCTTTGTCCAATTTCCATAAGTGATAGCATAAAATCCCATGAAGTAGTTTAAATAAAACCATCTAATTATGACCAAATGGACTCGTATTTTTTTCCTTGTGTGTTTTATTTGTCATATTTTCATTTGATTTTCTATAGATTCAGTCCTGCCTATTTGTATATGTGCATTTATACCTGCCTCTGTAATGGGATGTTAACAGCATTGATTGGGATTGTACTCACAGTAATTACTAATTAATTCAGACAACTGTGTAATAGGGTCATTTTAGGTATTAATTTCTATTGGGACACATTGTTGCATATTGTTTAGTATGAATTGCAGTAAAGGATAAGACATTTGTTTAACTGACTGGCCACAACATTGATTCTTCATTATTTGTTTTGTAAGTCTTAAATTTTAAGAGGAAAAAATACTTACTATGGACAAAGACAATGGGATTTTTAGACCCTTAGACAATCCCTAAACAAAGTGGAATTAAGCGATGTATGAGTTTATAATTGATTGCCCCTATACAACCTACTCCACCATTATTAGTTTCAAACTTGATGTGCCCTACAAACAGCTTTAGTGGAGATCTCTCCAGCGTTGTAAGCATTCTATATGGTGTCAGTCATTTCATAGGACCAATGAAATATTATAGTCTTCTCCCCATTGTAATAGTTCAAATCACCAGCACACCATGGCCTCTCATAAAACATACGTCTAATGCACAATATAAGGGATTGGCATCCTTTACACAATCTACATAGAGCATTAAATACCAGGACAGATGCAAGTGATGGTATATATTGAGCAATGTACTGTAGGCTTCCAACCACTCAATATTACTAATATTTGTTTCAAATACTTGCACTGGGCCATTTGGCCATATAATTTAGTCATTAGTGCAGGGATAAGCCCACATGATTTTGCACACTAAATAAAGACTCAAACTGCATCAATGACTCCCCTATGCACATTTGGCTTCCTCTCTTGCTTACTATGTTTCTGGTTTAAATAAACAAGGATTAGACAATAAATAGTAGTAGTAGGTCTTGTTAGCAGATCATGGTGGATCTGTATTGGTAGACTTTCAATATATAGTATAGAAGCTATTGTCAAAATAGCAGTTACAGTTATTTATAATACTTTCATCTATCTCCAGTATGGGAATGTGTCAGAAGCCACCTAAACTACTGTATTGTTTTGAAATAAGCAAATACCCTACATAGTTGTGCAAATAGATATAAAACAAATTAATCAGTTTTATATGTTTTCTGAAACATCTGGTAAAGATTCTGTTGACCATGTGTACTTTCCTGAAAAGCTAAAAACACTTTCACCAAATGTTGTTACCACCACAAACTGTGCTCTGTGCTCCAGATGTCTGAAGGGAAGTGGCTCTGAGAGTAATTGACTGCAGCTATCACTGGAATCAATCTGTAACCTCACCTTCAAAACAAAACAGAGCAACTGAGAAACAGAGAATATATTTATTCATGATTTCCATATAGCATAAAGGCATGTTCCCATATCTTTAACACATAACTGATTTGCTTTACCCCTTTATAAAAGTGGCATGGTGCATTTTGGTTCAAGTTGTAGTGAATCATGCTATGTTTTTTTTTTAAAAAGTGTGTGTTTTCACACATTTTACAATTCCTGCAAAGCATTAAATTCTGAAACACCTACTAGCATGCACAAATGTGTTTGTAATTACATTCGCCTTCAACAAAATGGAATATTCATGACAGCATGTTTGCAAAATTTATCTCCTTGATGAAGTGGACCCCAATATTTTGACAGATATTATAGCACATAATCTACAATGTCTTTGACAGCATTTATAGGTGTAGCAATATGAGCCAATAACTCTTTGGGGTAACCTCTGTGAAAAGTTATTGGATAATTGATGTTGATTTGACACAAAACCAGCTGGTTTACTGGTTTATTGGTACTGAGTCCGTTTGTAAGACAATAAAAAAAAGACTTACTAAATGCAAAGCCCAACCTGCCTATCTACTGTGTGTAGTTTATCTATGTTTGCCTGTTTTAATGGACAAGTAATAGTAGTCACTGAGGGTGTAAATGTGGTCAGCTCTTAGGAGGGGATGGGCCACTTCTTCCAAAAATGCACAGGCTTGAGTGCTTTTCTTCTCAATGCCATAATGACATATTCTTCCAGTGCATCAGGATACATTACACCACCCTGGGTGAGCTAATATGCAACAGAAATTCTTTACCACAGAAGATGTTGGGGCACTAGAAAAGTATGGTGGCATTGTGCTAAGAAGGAATTAGATTTATCAAGGGTCGATTTGAAAAAAAGGTTATGGTTAAAACTGTCAAATTCAACTAGGGAGTTATTCAAATTTGATTCAAATTTTTTAAAAAATTTGAATTAAATTTTCGAGATTTATTACACTTTGACCCTTTAAGAATTTTAATTTGGCTATTCACCAGCTAAAACCTGCCGAATAGCTGTTTGAGTCAATGGGAGAGGTCCAAGGATCAGTTTTTTTTGGAGAAAAAAATAGAATGACGTTTTTTAAATTAGCATCAAATTCGATTCTAATTTGATTCATGTTTTTGGGTCGATTTAATTCATCTGAGTTTTAGAAATTACATTTCTAAATAAATTTTTATTTAAGTTTTTAAAAACTCACATGAATTTGAAATTCGACCTTTGATAAATGTTCCTGCATGTGCTTAACATTAGGGTGTGCCCCCTTGCTGGTCCTTACATGGAGGGTTCACCTTGGGCCTAAGTACTTGCTAGTTGGTGTAAATCTTCACATCTCCAGAAAAGAGCATAATTACTCAATCACACAGTTACAAAACCTGGTGAAAATGGTGCAATATAAGGAAAAAAACAACAATTTTTGTACTTTTCACCATTTTATTAAATTAACCATTTTTTATATCTGGTTTACCTGTTTATATCATCTTTGTTAAAAAAAAAAAAAAACATTTTCTCATAAATAGGGGCAGATTTATCAAGAGTCGAATTTCGAAGTGTAAAAAACTTAGAAATTCGGCCATCAAATTGCATTACTTCGACATTCGAAGTCAAAGTATTTTTTAATCGAATATGGGCATTTTTGGTCGAAGTAAAATCGTTCGATCGTACAATGAAATCCTTAGAATCGAACGAGTTTTTACATTCGAAAATTCCGTTCGACCCTTAGTAAATCTACCCCTTAATATTTAAAGGGGTTATATTACCTTTACTAAAAACAATATTTTACCAATCAATATGTTGTAGAGTTCGTTCAGCAGACAAACAATGAGAGATCCAATGTTTCTGGGAGATGCATAATTCACAGTTTAGTGTGGTAGCCGTTTTCAGCCTACAACTATTTTTTTCCCATAGAGCTGCAACAGAACAGTGTCAGAGTTCAGCTCAATGCTATAAATAAAACATTCAGATTTGAACTGGAATAAAGTTTGAACAAAATATCTCTTAAAAGCAAAACCCCTCAATGTAATCACATACCATATTTATTTTTCATTTATACACAATGGGGTTATTTACTAAGCTCCGAATGCCCAAAATTCCCCGAAATCCGAAAAATTCATGATTTTTTTTTATAAAATCTGACTTTTACAAAAATCACGAATTTTTCAGAATTTATTAAACCCTGAGGGCTAAAAAGCCAGAATATAAAATCACGACATCTTAAACCTGTCGAGGTTGCATAAAAGTCAATGGGAACAGTCCCATCGATTTTTGGTTGTGTCGGGGGTTTTGGGCAATTTCACAATGTTTTCGGAGCTTTCGGGGGAAAACTCCGAAAAATTTTGAGATTTCAGGGAAAATTCACGAAAAAATCGTGATAATTTGAGCTTTTCCCGCAAAGCAAATTTTCGGGAAAATTTAATAATAAATAAGCGTTAAAGGGGTTAGGGTTAGATCAGAGTTTGTAGCAGCCAATATTGAGATAAATTCGGACCTTGATAAATAACCCCCAATGTGTCTTGTTTATTTATCTAATGTATAGTAATATACAGTAAGTTAATAAATAAATGCAAATAAATAAAATGTGGGTCAAGCTACACATTATCCATTTCTAACCTCATTTTTAGAAGTACTGGCTTAACCCTATACATTGAGTGCCATCTGTATTTCCTTCTCTCTCTTTCATTGAAGCACGAATATGTAAGAAACATGAAAAAAGTACATATATATACTAAATATAACCATTTATATAAAAAATACTGCTGTACAATCAACACATGATATCCACCATATTGGTATAACAGTATTCCTTCATATGCATTGTATGTCTTACAATACTAGGACTCTACCATTATTTGTTTATTTCTTGGCACATATAAAAGTAGTGTTATTTTGTGTGGTGTATGCCAGATGTAATGCCTTTTTATCCCATGGCCACCATAGAGTCCCATTCTCTTCATAATGTAAAGTATTTTCGCACTAAACCCTTGGAATTCTTTTTGTTGTCAACAAGATAGATAGAAAAGTATGGAAGTGCATGAGATAGGATGGTGATTGGGATGTCATCAGCAAATCAACTGCCAGCCGAAAGTCTGAGAGACAATGCTGATGTTGGATGACTTCATAGTCTAGTTGCTGGATCCTGAATGTTGTGGCAATTAGATTTTCTTTGCTGTTGTTTTGACATATAGTGAGAAATTAAAAAAATGTTTCCTTTCTTCAAATTAATTTCATTTTAATAAGCCAGCAGAAGGGTAATAATATAAGGTATGGTGTGTCACTGTAATGAAAAGAAAAATAGCATAGTATTATAATAATATAAATATGAGAGCGGTACATAGGAATCCTCTTTTATTTCTGCATCTCTTGCTGAATTTTGTAATGCTCCTCCTATCATAAAACCTAGCCATAATTTGTCAAAATCCTGGAAAAAAAATTAAATCTGCACCTTATGTACATGGTCTAAACTTACATCATTTTAAGTGCCAATACTGCTTGTCCAGATACTAAAATTTAACAGAATCCACTTCTGAAAAAGATTTGGCCAAACTCCTGAATTGAATCTGGGATTTGGTACCTAGTAAATGAGGCCCAACATCTTTGTATATGTTTTAAGCAAGAGGCCCCAAAATTGCTAAAATCATGTGATGTAAAAATAAACAAATATATATATTTCAGCCAAAAAACAAATGAATTTGGAATTAGCAAATACTCTGTCTTTCAGATGCATTTGCACACACACTATTCTAAAAATGTTTGCTTTATTGGCATTTGTAATAAATCTAACTCATTATACAGCTCTATTGATTAGTCAGTTATATCCATAGATGTTTTGCTTGGACTGCCTAAAATAAAATGTTGCAGTTAGTCAATACTCTTCATGAGAGTAGTTCAAAGTCTCGTAAAGGGGGTCACTGACCTGTTCACTGAGACTGCCCTTTTACTGTCTTGGGAAAGACCCATTTGAACTTGGTCTTTGAACCTTAGTTCCTTTCATTAACCAAACAATGTACAAAGTGATAACTTAATGCAATCAACATTTATAATTTTGTAAAAAAAATCTTTGGACAATGAAGGAAGGAAAGAAAATCAGTTAAGGCAATAATGTACAGTATGTGCACACACATGTACACTTAAACATACAAACGTGCACACACATGCTCACATTTATACCATTTAGTGTTTTATTATATCAAATTTGCAGGTGTATAAATTTCTGAAATGATTGCATGTATTAAAAAAAAACATGTTTTAGGCTTATAATATCAAGAGCCATGTACATCATGTAAATATTCAGAATGCTGATATCAGGGACATTCTGTTTTTGCTGACAGTTTTAAAACATTTAACTGATGAAATGGAGGATACTATGGAGTATAAATATGGATATACATGCTGATGGAAGTACCTGACTACTTTAAAATAACAGCATTTTTATACTTTTCTCCACCTTTACATGTATAATACTGTTTTAAACATTTTTTGTTCTTTAAAATTATTATAGGTTTTTATTTCATTTTATTTACTTATTTTCAAAAGAAATTTGCCCTTTGGGTCCTTCAGTTCCAATTTCCAAGCAGTTATGATATATATAAGCTTTGATGCTTTGGACACAATACTTTGCAATTCTTTAGTCCCAACATTTTTCACCCATGAGCCACATTCAGATGTAAAAAAGTTGGAGAGCAACATAAGCATGTAAAAAGTTCCTGGGGGTACCACATATGGGCTTTGATTGGCTATTGGTAGCGTCTGTGTAGACTGGCAGCCTAGAGAAACCTTTCTTTGGCAGAACACATCATTTTTGTGCAATTAAACTTGCCTTCAGCCCAGGATTTAAAGATTAAGCAACATCCAATGGGTTGATGAATAGCATGTTGCTCATGAGACACTGGCTGAAGATCACTGCTTTAGATTCTGCCTCAATGGGAAGGGGCTGTGGTTCCCATTAACTACTTACAGTGGTGTCTTGGAGTGAAATAGTTGGCCTTGTGTAGTGATAAAGGCATTGGGGTGGTTTGGAATCTAGCAGAAGAGACTACTAATCCTAGTTCTTTTCATTGTTAAAGGTGTTGCCCTATTTAGTGCTCAATAGTCCAGCTAACAGGAATATAGAGCAGAAAGTCTGTTGTTTTGGGTTATGCCATTCATTTACAGATTAAGGGCCAGATTTATCAAGGGTCAAAGTGAATTCGAGGGAATTTTTGAAGTTAAAAAATTTGAAGTAATTTTTCGAATACTTCGACCATCGAATAGGATACTACGACTTTGAATTTACTTAGACTTCGATTCGAAGTAAAAATCGTTTGACTATTCGAAGTACTGTCTCTTTAAAAAAACTTCGACTTCAAGACTTCGCCAACCTGCTGAAGTGCTATGTTAGCCTATAGGGACCTTCCAGATCAATTTTCAAAGTTTTTTATACTCAAAGGAAAATTGTACGATCGTATGATAAAAACGTTTGTATCGTACGATTCGAAGTACGATCGGAGTACGATTGTATGATCGTATTACGATCGGAATATGATCAGACGATAAATAAAATCCTCCGACTTCGAATTCGAATGTTGGAGGATTCTATTCGATGGACGAATTTCAAAGTATTTTCAACTTCGAAATTAGACCCTTGATAAATCTGCCCCTAAGTGATCTACTGATATATATATATAGATATATAGATATAAAATGTATAGTAGTCTGACATTTCAGTGTAATCAATAAGGTTGAGGCAGGTACTCAGCTAATCAAGTTGCTTTAGACTTCCTCCTAGATTCCGTGTATCATGGCCTGCATGAAAGAAAACTTTCACAGATATATATATCATGCGTAAAGATTTAGGAGGCCTCTTCGCTCATCATCCTCAGGCATACAGTATTTTAGTAAAAGTAAAATATCAGATTTAAAATACAGCACAAATATATATATTTATAGCTATGCAGCAGGACATTACCCATTTTAAAATCCAGCCCAACTGCAGTGTAACACATATACAAAGCATTTCTCTATGTATTGCCCTTATTCCACATATTTTTAAAAGCTACCCAATAATGTCTAAACTTGATTTTTTAAAAAGCATGTGTGTTGTAGCCCTATAAAAAAAGAACATAGTTCACACAGACTTTTCAGTAGCCTGTATTGTTTATAGATTAAAAACAAAATGTGGGACCCTTCAGTTGTTATGGTCTAAAATGTAATATTTTCCAGACAGCTGGCTGAAGATTCCAATAGCAAAGACTTTGTTGCCATTCCTGAACTAGTCCTAGTCTCGTTTTGTCCTAGTCTCGCTTTGCTACCTACTCTCACTTCTCTTGATGTTTGCATTACAGATCTCTTTTTTTGAGAGGGAATGGGTGTTTTTTTAAACTACTCTCAAAGTGGCAGTTGTTCTATCCAAATATTTTATTGGTCAAAGCATGCAAATCCTGAAGTCACAACGGACCAACTTCCATTTCAGATCTGTCTCCTCTCCTTTAGCATGGTCTATTTATTTTTATTGGTTTGTTTCTCATTAAATCCTTCAATTACTCTGCTGTGTAAAATGGTGAAATTATTGGCATGTGCCACTTCCATCATGTATTTCACTTTGCTTATTATTACACTTGCAGAAAATGCTTGAATTGTATTATGCTCTGCTGTGGATTGAGACAGAGTTAATAAATATTATTTGGTGTTTTTTCCCTGAGAAGCGCTGCTTTTCTTGATTGTTTTTTACAGTTGAATTGGGAATATTGATTTATTCACCACTGTTACAATAATTGTATACAAGGAACAAAAAAAATTCAGAGGTAACATTTCATCAGCTCTAACAGATTAATTAGTTGTAGTAGATTAGGCACAGTGTTACACTAAAAGATTTGCATTTAAAGGACGAAAAAAGTTTTATCTCGGAAAAAAAGAAAAGAGAATTTAATAGAGATGCCATACAGTAAGCTGCTTTGCCGATTATTCAATTAATATGATTCTTATGTGTTTAAAGGGCACAGTATTACCTCTGCAGGCTGAGAAAATTAAATAGAAAAGAAACAATCTTACTTTAATTCTGTTAAATTCAAGGGAACAAAGAAAACTCCAAAGCTTTCAAAGGAAACTCAAAATCTATTGGGCTTTGTAAATGGAAATGTTAGAAATGGATCAGAACCATCTAATTAAATTAATATTCTCCCATATCAGGAAAAATTTGCAATGTGTATATATTTTTTCAAATGCTATTCTGAGGTCATACATTTTTAAAATATTTCTTATTATTGCTTAGAAATTAACTACAGTTCAAGTGAATAATGTGGAGTTACAGATCTGAAGATTAGAATTACAGTAAATCTTGATTGGATTTAATTTACAGAGAAATATATGTCTATTTTTTAAAGTAACGGTGAAATGTTAGGACTGGGTCACTGTCATCTATCAGGAAACTTATTTTGTTATGTTTATTTATATTATTTGGGGGTCATACATTGTTCAGTAGTGATGGGTGAATTTGGGGCATTTCGCTTCGATGAAAAATTTGTGAATTTCCCACAAAATTCGAATTTGCGAAAAGGCACCGATGTCTCATTTTTGACGCCGGCATCCGTTTTTTGGACGCCGCAGTCCGTTTTTAACAAATAATTAAAATGCACAAACACAACATTTGACCCTTTTAATGCCCAAGAAATATTAAATCGATGTTCAAATGTAGATCAAACATTTTTATATAACAAACTGAAAAGCACCATTTCTAATGACCACTCTGGCTTGTGGATCAGAACAATTTATTAAAAAAAATTAAAAGCATGTAATACATTATGGGGCCAATTCACTAACTTCGAGTGAAGGATTCAAAGTAAAAAAACTTCGAATTTCGAAGTGTTTTTTGGGCTACTTCGACCTTCGACTACGACTTCGAATCGAAGGATTTGAACTAAAAATCGTTCGACTATTCCACCATTCGATAGTCGAAGTACTGTCTCTTTAAAAAAAACTTTGACCAACTACTTCACCATCTAAAAGCTACCGAAGTCAATGTTAGCCTATGGGGAAGGTCCCCATAGGCTTGGCTAACTTTTTTTGATCGAAGGATATTCCTTCGATCGTTGGATTAAAATCCTTCGAATCGTTCGATCGAACTATCTGCGCTAAATCCTTCGACTTCGATATTTCGAAGTTGAAGGAGTTTAATTCCTAGTCAAATATCGAGGGTTAATTAACACTCGATATTCGACCCTTAGTGAATCGGCCCCTATATGTTTTCTTTTAATGGGTTTGAGTATCATAATTGCTACTAATGAATACATATTTCTACAACAATTCTGGTTATATCTCAGTATAAATGGTCCATTGACAAACAAAAAATAAATCTGTACACATTAAATTGCATGGCATAAATGATTACCTCCAGGTGGTATACACTGCTTTTCCAGCTGTATCACAGCTAGCTATTGGATTAGTCTTTTGTGTGCATGGGTAGGGATCTAGATCATATGGTTTCTTATACAGCCAAACTGCTCCAGACAATTTGCATAAGAATCAGGATTTGTTCACTCATTTGCATATTTTCCACAAAAAAAACAACAAATTGATGTGTTTGAGGTGAAGATGCTTGCAGCTGTCAATAAAACGTGCACTTGGAATGCGGTGACCTGGCAAATCCACATACAACATTGATGTACTTTGTAAACCCTGTTCTAACACTGAACCAGAGCATGGACTGTGATAAAATAGATGAAATAATAAAAAGTGTAATTACTATATTATAGTCTAAGGTTATACTTGCCTTTCACAAATTTGTTTGGTGCTCAGTGGTGACTTGAGAAAACTGGATAATTTGATATTCTATAAAAGCATGGTGCTTCGACCAAATACATGATCAAGATGCCACAGCAGATGAGATCTCTAGTACATCATACTAGAAACAATATTTTTACTTTAGGAATTCAGGTCACAAGTAATAGCAATTATTCATTGAGAAACACAGTCAAACAGTCAAATTCTTTAGCCAGACCTCTAAACTACTTTACTGCATTGCACTTCCACTGAGCACTTTCCTTTAATATATTTTTGAAGCATGGCACTATGAACAGGTGGATACATAATAGGCAGATTTATCAAAATTCTAATTTGTGAGGTTTGTGAGTTTTTTTCTACTTTGAATATACTCACCATTTAAAAAAAAAACTTGAATTTTTTTTTTTTATTTATGAATAAATCAGAATGTAAACATCAAGTTTGTAGGGTTTAAAAGCTTGAATTTGTGAGATTACAAACTCAAAGACTCAAATTAAAACTCGAAAACTAGAATTTAAAAAATGACTTGAATTTTGCCTTCCATTGACTTCTACATGAACTTGCCAGCTTTTAGATGCAGATTTCTTTACATCCTGGTTTTTGAGAGATTTTTTTGCTTAATAAATACCAGACATTCAAGTTTTTGAAAAAATAATTAGAATTTGTTTTTGTTTAAATTCAAATCTTCATAAACTAGCCCCTAAACAATGTAGACAATAAGGCTACATACTGGAACATTTTGGGGAATGTGTTTTTTCTAACACAGCCCTCAAAAGTGTTCATTGCAATTTTTTTAAATAACCTCTTACCAGTATATCTGACAGCACTAAACAGCTTGATATTTATCAAGCCATAAGTAGGCTGGTCAAAAGGTTTCTTTATCTTAGAGGTCGAGTTGTATGTTATGGACATATTGTGTGTGGTTTGCTCTCCTCTCAGTTCCCCTAAGTCAATCTAACCTACTCCATGAAGGAACTTTTTCACATTTTATGCTGTTCCTCCTACCACCTTGATATTCTTCAGTATAATGTAGCTTCACGTGATATCTCAAAATTCTCCAGACAGTTTACAAGAATCAGAAGTTTTTGCCTGGAATGACTAGGTGGATGGTTTTTAACAACTAGTTACCAATTACCAAACAATATGCTGATTTCCATTGTAACTATAGAAGCCAGGCCACATGATCTATCAATAAGTAGGATCCAGACTCATGGGAAGTCGTACAGGTCTGGTGTTTTAGTAAGCACAGCACTTTCATCTAGCCTAGATGTATGCCAAAGTGTGTGCTCTTTATAGAATTGTTAACGCTTTATGAGTTAATAATGACGTTTATGTGATTTGTATCAAATGCATTAATAGCTTAGCAGAAACAGCGCCGATTTTCTGACAAATGAGTAAAATTATTTATAGAATAAAAAAATGGACCTCCCTCTGATCATGCAGCTTAATTTATATTGATGGATTGGTTGTCAGTATTCTTAGTTAAGTGTTTTGCCAATGAATCTGCACTAGCAGTTTAGCAACAGTCATTAAATGCCAACAGACATTTAAGCTTTAGCTGGTCCTGAAGTCGGAACCCTTGAGCTACCACCATCCTCAACATGGTAGCAATTCCAGGGTTCTCACAATGGTTTGCATCAAGAATCTAACAGAATCTAAAGAATCTTAAGTTACTCTTGTTACATCTCTGAATTCAGATGCAGTCATTTAGGCATATTAGATAGAACAACTAGAATCAAAACCAATGTTTTTATACTCAGTATTCACAATCCCTATATAAATAATTATTGCCAAAGGGTGTTATAGTTGCTTATTTTATATTGCTCATAAAGTAACTATTGGTTTCTGCAAATTGACCTTAGCCTCCCATAGATTCAAATCCAACAAAACTGACATTTGGGGGCAGATTTACTAAGCTCGAATGAAGGATTCGAATGTAAAAAACTTCGAATTTCGAAGTGTTTTTTGGGCTACTTCGACCATCGAATGGGCTACTTCGACCTTCGACTATCGAAGGATTCGAACTAAAAATCATTCGACCATTCGATAGTCGAAGTACTGTCTCTTTAAAAAAAAATTCGACCCCCTACTTCGGCAGCTAAAAGCTACCGAAGTCAATGTTAGCCTATGGGGAAGGTCCCCATAGGCTTGGCTAACTTTTTTTGATCGAAGGATATTCCTTCGATCGTTGGATTTAAATCCTTCGAAACGTTCGATCGAAGGAATAATCCTTCGATCGTACGAGCACAGAATTTGCGCTAAATTCGTCGACTTCGATATTCAAAGTCGAAGGATTTTAATTCCCAGTCGAATATCGAGGGTTAATTAACCCTCGATATTCGACCCATAGTAAATCTGCCCCTTAATCATGTGAATATGTGAGGATTAGACTCTTAAAACTAACTCTGTAAAAAAAAACATAATTTTATGAGACCAGACCAGATTCTGGGGAAGCAGTTTCATTCTGTACAAATCTTTTATTTCTTGTGTTTCTTATTTGGGTTCTCAAGAAGTCTTCATGCTGATTGATGAGATACATCTTGGTACGTGGGTGGACATGACACTGATTGTTGAAGCCATTGATGCAACATTTCACTGGTCAGATTGATGCGATAGGTTGCTGATGCTGACAAGGCCAGGTGGAATTAATGTCTCCTCAAACTGACGGCAGTGATGCAATGCTCCGATGATTTTGACATGACAACTGATACTTGACCAGGAATTACTTGCTAGAAGTCTTCACATCCTACATTTTCTTCTATTGACTGGTGACATGGCATAAATTATACCTACTATTACAAGATAACCAAGACAGATAAAGGTTACCAGTTCAAGTACTTGATGTGTATTTCTTTTTGTTTAAATCCACTTGAACAAATTCTTAGATTGAACTGGGAATCTGCATAATGCCCATGTATTGTTTTGGCTCTAATGTGTTTGTCATCTTGTAATATGGTAGCAACTAAAGGTTTGTGCTTAGTTAAAAAATAAATGCAAAACAAAAAATATATATATATGTGTGATAATATACTGGAATACTAAGAAAAACCATGGCATTTAGATAAACAATTGCACTCTACCCACTGTTATTACATAAGATGGTCATGTGTTTACCATGTGTTTCACCATTGTGAAAATTGACTTAATATATGGCAAATACTAATGATGTTATTTTATGCTCAGTCAAATATGCCATTACCATCAAAATTCTTGCCAAATTCACTACAAAATTTAAGCAGGCCAAATATAAATAAACCAGACAGGTGAATTATTTAATGTTTTGAGTGATAACGACCATCATTTAATACCAAAGGCACTATGAATAAATGTCATTGATATACCGATTTATATATATATATATATATATATATATATATATATATATATATATATATATATATATATCAAAGGCTGGATTACTTCCTTTCCATATTTTTTCATAATGTTTAATGTATTTCTATTTACTGTTGTTATTGTGATATCTTACTGAAAAATTGATCTCTCAGTGACCATCAGTGTTGAAAGATGGCTATGTCAGTCTCCTGGGATTTTGTTTGCTGAAAATTCTTTTGTTCCCAGAAAGAGATAATCCATTGCCTTTCATGTAACCATAGGATGAAAATCATTATGATAAATTAGCACTACTGCTCTTAGGCTTCCAGCTCCTTAGCAACTATTAGTTTGTATACTCTGAAACCAAATGCTGTGTTTTCAGTTTAACCTATTAATTTCCACAGAAGGTAGAATCTATAACATTTGTAGTAAAGTTCCTTAGTTTATACAGTTTCAAGTTTTTAGTTAATCTACATTATCATGTATGCCCTAGAGTATACAGTATGTCTCACAGCAAAAATGCACAGAAAGCAACTACTGTAAATAAAGGTTATAACATTGACTAATTAGTAGATTTTATCATAAAACAACATAATATACATATCAGCTGAGCATTTATTAATAACCACAGCAGTGTTTAAAAGTATTGTTATCATTTGGATTCTCTGACATTAGAATTGGGCTTCAACTCGGAATACAATGTTGGGGGAAGGATTATTGACTGGGGTAGCAAGTGGGACAGGCAAAGCAGAAGGTAATTGGTTGGTTGGTAGATGCAGGTAAGGATTGGGTTGACATGTGAGAACAGCCCCCTACCCATCATCCATATAAATATGGGGTAGTATGGTATAGGTTCACATCAAGGGGCCAATTCATTAACTTCGAGTGAAGGATTCGAAGGTAAAAAGCTTCGAATTTCGAAGTTTTTTTGGGCTACTTCGACCATCGAATGGGCTACTTCGACCTTCGACTACGACTATCGAAGGATTCGAAGTAAAAATCGTTCGACTATTCGACCATTCGATAGTCGAAGTACTGTCTCTTTAAAAAAAAATTCGACCCCCTAGTTCGGCAGCTAAAAGCTACCGAAGTCAATGTTAGCCTATGGGGAAGGTCCCCATAGGCTTGCCTAAGTTTTTTTGATCGAAGGATATTCCTTCGATTGTTGGATTTAAATCCTTCGAATCGTTCGATTCGAAGGATTTAATCGTTCGATCGAAGGAATAATCCTTCGATCGTACGATCACAGAATTTGCGCTAAATCCTTCGACTTCGATATTCGAAGTCGAAGGATTTCAATTCCTAGTCGAATATCGAGGGTTAATTAACCCTCGATATACGACTCTTGATGAATCGGCCCCTTAGTGATGGGCGAATTTGCGCCGTTTCGCTTCTCTGGAAATTCGCGAAACAGTGAAAAATTTGCGAAACGCCGGCATCCGTTTTTTTGGTCGCCGGCAAATTTTCGCGGGTGTTTCGCTAATTTATTCGCTGGCTGTGAATCACGCAAATTTGCCGCAAATTCGCGCCTGGCGAATAAATTCACCCATCACAATTCACTTTATTTGTCACAGCTTGGTGTAATGCTTGCCATGAGTTGGGGGAGGATATGTCCAAGCTTCATGTGTAATTGTGTTGGTGCATGGTGTCCTTGGGCAAGTAGTCCCATGAGAGTCTATTATGGTTGCTCCCTCTAACTTTTCCCCTTTTTTAAACTCTTTCCCATAAGGCATTGTTGGAGAAGGTGGCGGGACATTGGGTGGCCATTGTGATTCTTATCAAGCATTCCAGACGGTTGTGTGTAATGTTTATCTCTTCTTTTACAAATTATTATTTGTATGTAACTTTTCTTGTATAGTTTTTATTTGATAATAAAGCTGTAGCCTTCTGTTTTATCCCAACCTGGATATTCCTATTGTCTCCGTTCAGTATGTAAAAAAGAGGGATAATGTAGAGGATGGTAGACAGATTGCCAGACTGAAGCAGTACAGTAAAGATTCAATGTTATTTCATGCATTCACTCATACACTACCAACAAAAATGGTATAAAACAAAGATGCCTAGTTTCTATCCCATAGTTGAATTATAGTTCCCAGTATCCCATGACAGCTAAAGTCACAGCTTTGATCATTCGAGTATAAAGAATAATGTTCTCCAAGGTACAGTATATACAAGGATTAAAACAAGAAAGTCCAAACTTCTTTTTTTCCAGGTATTTTTGAACTCTAGTTTCAACTCCAGGCCTATACAAGCTCAAGGTGTCAATGTGAGATGCTGTTTTCCTGCAATTAGGCTTAACATTCCACATAAAAAAAGGCGAACTCAGGAACGCTTAGGACCCACTACTACTGTTTAAGAGAACATGCATTTCAAGTTACTCAATGTGGAGGTCGCTAGTGTCCACAAAATAGAGACCAATGTACCCACCTATATTACAAGTGAAGTTATACTCCAAGCTGATACGGACTAGAAGCTTATTATTCCTCCTGTTCCATCAAACTCCTGTTTCAGACTTTAGCAGATTGTTATGGCCTGACAGCAAGACATTTAGCTGTTGTATAACCACAAGGCTAGCCTAGGCCTTATTATTGCCCTTGTTCTCTGAAGTCCTTTGTGGCAGTAAATATATCTCTGTAGTAGAACATCTTTGAAGCAGAGGTTTTCAAGTTTTTTCCTGTTTTATTCCATCCTTTTTCCAGAGCCAACTTTCCCATATATAAATACTGTATATATATAAATGTTCCTTTAAAGGTCATGTTGCTAGATTGAAAATTAAACCTTCTTCCTAATAACCTCTGCTTTGAGCCCCTTAGCAGGGACAGCCCTCCAGTGTGAGAGGTGCTCTTGGTTAGTGTTCTTGGTTAGTGCAATTAATATGAACTAAATCATTAGCATTTCTGAGTGCCCTTTGTCATTATGAACCAGATGTTATATACTGACACCTCGGAGGTTATTTATCAAAATCAGAATTGTTAAAATCTTACGAAAATTGAATCGTATGAAATTTTTGGATTTTCTGCCAGAAAACTCAATTTTTTTTAAAATTTTGCTTGAAAACCACAATATTTTCGGATTTTTGCACGTAACCCAGTGCAGATCAGGATATCTTCTGGACTTCTCCCATTGACTTATATACAACCTCTGTAGGTCTGAGATAATGGATTTTTGAATTTGGTTTTTTCTATCCTTGGGGTATAAGAAATGACAAAATATTTGAGTTTGGCATTTGGACTTTAATAAATAACCCCCCTAAGCTTGATTGGTTAGAATATATTCACCCAGATGAGGTTTTAGTTATTAAATTTGGGTTTTGTTATCCAGAAACTCCTCATCCAGACAGCTACAAATTATTATTTTTTTGTAAAAGTAAGGTATTAAGATCCAAATTACGGAAATATACTATATTCGGAACACCCCAGGTCCTGAGCATTCTGGATAATAGGTCCCATACCTGTATTTAACTTCTAAGCTAAGGCCACCCCATACAAATCCTCTACCCTACTGCCCCTCTTCTCCTGCTACCTCTGTTTGGGTGAAGGCAGACGCATCTGAAACGCAAGATTTTGGCATTTCATGTAAATCTCCAAGGATTAGTACAAAGTATTATTTTCTCATTACAGAGAAAAAGGACATGGTTTTTAAACATTTGATTTTGATTTGATTAAAATGAGGTCTATGAGAGATGACCTTCCCATAAGTCATAGCTTTCTGGATAATGGGTTTTTCGATAATTGATCCTCTACCTTAGTTATATGTATGTTTGGTGTTAAATGGATATACAGTATATCTGAATTGAATATCCTTTGACTTTAATTAACAGAAAGAACTTTACAATAAATATTTTGTATCCCTGCTTCTGAGAGGTACTGTTTCCAGGTGCAGGCAGGCAGCCCAAGAGGAGCAGTGGGGAAGTAAATTTTCGACCTACGTTTCTCCGCAGGCTGCAATCGTTATGGTGTGTCTAAAGGCATTTTTTTAAAAAAAAATAAAAATAAACCCATGGGACCAAAATGTATGCCCCAGTAATATATCTCTAAAGAACACACAGCATTACCAGCAACTGAAGCATATATTCAGACCCAATAAATTTGCCAAACCGCCACGAAAAATTTTTTTATTGGATGCCTGCACAATTTCACCAAAAACAGACTATGGCGTCCAAAAAAAGGATGCCGGCATCAAAAACGAGACGCCGTTGCCGTTTTGTGAATTTTTTTGCCGTTTCGCAAATTTCACCGGAAATTCGCAAATTTTTCAGCGAAACGCCCCAAATTTGCCCATCACTACTGCTGAGTACATGTCTTTAAATGAAAATCCAATGAAAAGACCAAAGGAGTTCTACTAGTTACAACCATTAATCTTGCCATTCTATTTTAATTTCCCTGTAGATTTTAACAAAAAATATCTAATCCACTACCAGCAATAACAGATCCCTTTTAGGGTTTGTAGGTCCGGATTAATTGTTAAAGTAAAGCAGTCATTCAAGACTTTGTAAAGGGCAAAACTGGGGGGGGGGACTGTAAGTTCAGCAGAACAGAGAAATACTACACTGAAACCATTTTTTAAATGTCTTTTCCCTCATAACTAGATAATTCAGTACAATGTCATTTGGCGCCACTGACATTTTCTTTAAAGTCATAAAGACCTGTATAGTAATAAAAGGGCTCAGAATAAAATTAAGAATATCATGTATAAATTATCTTTAACCTTAGCTTCGTTTGGACTGTGGCTTTTTAGACCTGATCAATTTTCATGAAACGATTCCCATAAAACTGTGAAAAAATATTTAATCCTTATCTCCAATAAAGACAGTGACACCTGGTATGGCTCTTTGTTAATAATTAGGGATCACAAGTGTTTTTGTTCGTGCCATGAATGAATAAATTATGGCTAGATAGAAAAGTACCGTATTTGTATTTTATCATATAGAAATTCAATTCCTGCAACTCCTTCACAGACAAAAATAAAAAGTAAATATCAACACTGCCACATTGCACTAGGTGGTCTCCTAAAATTTTGTTTGTGTGTTGGGTAGTGATGGGCGAATTTGCGCCATTTCGGTTCGCCGGAAAACGTCGAAAAATTCACGAAACGGCGCCAGTATCTCGTTTTTGACGCAGGCGTCCGTTTTTGACGCTGGCGCCCGTTTTATTGACGCCAGTGCCCGTTTTTGACGCCGAATTTTTTCGCGCAAATTCACCACAAATTTGCACCAGCGAATAAATTTGCCCATCACTAGTGTTGGGGGCATTAAAATGCATGGCCTGGTGGAACAGGATCTTCCCTTAGCTTCCTGGGTGGGGGACACAAAGGGGCCAATTTACTAACTATCAAAAAATTTCCCACAAATCTTGAAAAATTTGTGGTTTTCCTTTATTTCAAGATTCGAAAAATTCAAGATTTATCAAGTGATAATAATATCAATAATATAGAATATGTATATATATACTGTATATATTATATATATATATATATATATATATATATATATATATATATATATATATATATATATAAAACATTATTGTAGTAAATATATATAAATATATATATACATATATAGAACAGATATGTGATCCATTATCAGGAAACCCATTATTCAAAAATAATTTAAACAAATAGTTATTTTTTTTCTGCTAATTTGCTTGGTCACTGTAACAGATGTGAATTAAGCTAATTCCATGTAGATGGCAAACCATCTTTTTAATTGTGAAATTATTTTCAAAAGAATGGGCATGGTGCTCCAAATTTCAGAAAATTACCTGCCTTTCATTTACTTTAATACAAACCTTTTTTCTTTGTGGATATTTCCAATCTTAATGATGTTCATATATTTGCTTTAAAAATGCTTTGAAATGTTCACAAACTTTGGTCTTCCACTGCAGCAGCCGAAAGATAAATATATCTACCTGGGGAGAGGCTACATTTTCAACATTCAACTTGGCTTATTTCAAAGATTTGCTTTCCTCTTGCAATTTAAGGTCTCTAAATCAATGACAAATTTGCATTTAGAGTCCTTGTGTATGGATACATGAATACGCTGAAAACATGAGTATGAACATATGTTTGCACTGCTGATAGCTTTATATTCTGATAAGTTCTGCTGCATATTAATGAAAGCTCTATGCATGTTAATTTAACAAGCATAAGTCATTTTTCTAATAAAAATGTTAATTACTTGCATGTTTATTTGCAATTTGGTACGTGTAACAGGCCCTTTTAATGATAATTCCTTGTTGTATCCACTGTCATTTTTGGAGTGGTTTGTTGCTGGTAAGGGATTTTAACCTAAAGAATTAAAAAAGATCTTTAGTAATCAAAACTAGAACATTAACCAAATGGTTGCTGAATTCAGTACCCTCAAGCAGAACATAAAACAACATATATAAAAAAAAATTGAATATTCTTAATCTCTCATGACCTAATTATTAAATTATAGATATTTGTGTCCAGGTTTTTACTCTTATTTGATACAATCTTAGCTTAATAGGTGGTATAAGTGCAATGGCTGCGTTTATAGGGCATACTGGTTAGTGGTGGAGGAACAAAGGTTGTGGGCTGTTTTCTTGGTTTGGGTAAGGCTTCTTATTACATTGAATGGAAACCTAATGTCATAAAATGCCATTTTTGAAAGTTGTGCACCTACTACAACTTTGTGACAATATTTTAGGAAGGGCCCTTTCCTGTTATAGCATCACTGTACATTATTCTCTGATCACTGATGCTCTTAATGAAACAATATCCTGCAGTCATGTTTCATACTCTACTGGAAATCCTTCCTAGAAGTGTGGAGGCTGTTATAGCAGCCTTGGGTTTTGATATTAAACATTTAACTAACTCACAATATGGGTTAACCATATACTTTTGCTTTTGTAGTTTATCAGTCTAAACCAAACTACATATTTTTCCCTAAATAAGTTTTCCTTAAATCTCCAGTGAGATCTAGAAGGACATCTTTTAGAGAAACCCTATGACGTTCAATGAAAAACACTAAGGGGCCGATTCACTAACTTCGAGTGAAGGATTCAAAGTAAAAAAACTTCGAATTTCGAAGTGTTTTTTGGGCTACTTCGACCATCGAATGGGCTACTACGACCTTTGACTATGACTTCGAATCGAACTATTCGAAAAATCGTTCGACCATTCGATAGTCGAAGTACTGTCTCTTTAAGAAAAAACTTCGTCCCCCTAGTTCGCCATCTAAAAGCTACCGGACTCAATGTTAGCCTATTGGGAAGGTCCCCATAGGCTTTCCTAAATTTTTTTGATCGAAGGATAATCCTTCGATCGTTGGATTAAAATCCTTGGAATCGTTCGATTCGAAGGATTTTGATTGATTAGATTATTTGCGCTAAAATCTTTCGACTTCGATATTTGAAGTCGAAGGATTTTAATTCCCAGTCGAATATCGAGGGTTAATAAACCCTCGATATTCGACCCTTTGTGAATCGGCCCCTAAGGCTAGAAACTGCTATCCATATACCCCTGAATGTGGCTGTGCAGACTTATTAGACTAAGGGCATAGGCTTCCTTTTTTTAAATACCACTACTTTCTCTACTTCAGTAAGCTATGCAATGCTTCAACTACAACTTCATTTAGTTCAAGGGGTTATTTACTAAACTCTGATTGGAAAAATCACGAAAAATACAGACTTTTAAAATCACAGTTCTTTCAGAGTTTATTAAACCCTGAGGATGGAAAATTCAGAATCTGAAAATCCGGCATCTCAGACCTGTCAAGGCTGCCTATAAGTCAATGGAAGAAGTCCCAATGATTTTTTGATGTGCGCTGGGTTTCGTGCAATACCCGAAGTTTTCTGAGTTTTCAGGTAAAAAAAAACGTGAAAGTCTGATAAATGTATAATAAATAAGCGTAAAAAACCTGAGTTGATTTGATCGAGTTTGTAGCAGAAAATATTGAGATAATTTCGGACTTTGATGAATAACCCCCTAAGTTATGAATGTCAATAAAATAGATCAGCTCTATAAAAATAAAGCACTGTTAAAACAATACTTTAAAGTGATTTATCAAGGTTCGGGTTTGATTTTTTGCCATGATTCAAAAATTTTTGAGCAAAAATTCTAATTATATTTTCAAAAACTCAAATGTTTGGTATTTATTAAGCAAAAAAACTTGAGAACTTGAATGTGAACAATCGGCATCTAAAAGCTGGCAAGTTCATGTAGTAGTCAATGGGATTTGTCCTATACAAAATTCAAGCCATTTTTTAAATTCTAGTGTTCGAGTTTGTAAAACAAAAGTTTTTTAAGCCTCTAAACCCGAGAAAATCAAGGTATTCAAGTTTTTTCATGATTGTATTCAATCAAGTTTTTTACATTCTGATTTTTTTCATAACTAAGTTTTTTTTTAATTGGGATTTAATTTATAAAAGTAGAAAAAAAACTCTTAACCTCACAAATTAGAATTTTGATAAATAGACCTCCCCATGCAGGCATTAATCAGGATGATGGGACAACTGTATTTTAATGGTATTGTTATTTTAATATGAACATGATAACACATTTGGGTGCAACCAATGTTATTAAGCATTGAAAAAGATGGCCCTAAATAAAACATAAATTATTTTCTAACAAATTTTGTGAAAAATGTGCCATGATATTTGACTACTTTTAAAATTAAAAATGTTCATAAAGTTCTGATTATTGACAATGTTCCCATATGGAATTTTACAGAAAATGTTCTTGTATTATAAACAATAAATTATGGCACAAAGGGGAAAAACATTTTCTAAAATTCTTGGAATTTTTTTTGCCAATGTAGGTGAAATAGGAGACTCTTATAAAATATAATAAGCCACTTTTTCAAGGGAGAAAGGTACAAAAAGAAAAACATTTTAAAATTCTGGAAAAATGACTTTTGTCAAATTCATTTTTTTTTGCCTTTATAAAAAGCACAAAAGGAAAATGTAAAATTCCAGAAAATTTTTATTTTAAAATAAAAATGTATTTTATATGTAATTGTTTATATGTAGGTAAAATAGGAGAACTACAAAAAAAGTAGAGTACCAAACTTTTTAAAGGTAAAATGCAATGACTTTTTTCTGTGTGATAAATGGGCCAACATTAATATAAAAAATAAATGGTTTATTAAATAACAAGCAAACCTCTGATGCATCAGAGGTTTGCTTGTTTTTGTTACAAATGGGGGTGATATGCAGATAGATATCCCCTGTCTGAGTTGCACCTGGCATTAAATTGATGATAATAAGTGCATGCCAATGACACAAGAAATTGGTTTTATTAACTATAAACTATTTAAAGCTCCCCACAAGGGGCAGTATAGCCACTTTAAGGTTGGCCACAGCCCCTACCGATGACGGACAGGCAATATGACACCTACATTTTGAATTCAAACTTTTATTCACTTGTATTGTGTGTGTGTGTGTATAGTGTCTCTGTTGTATTTCTGGTTAAATTTGGACAGCACCACCCTGTGTTATTTGCACTGCAGTCAAAAGAAGCAATATTTAAATAATGGTAACTTGTGAAAAGACACATGAAGAAAATTTAAATAGTAGGCAGTTGTAAAGGCTCTACAGCATGTATTTTGCTTAATACTGAATAGTAAACTACCCTTTTAACCTATATTATATCTACTATCTGTGCAAGTGCAGCAAAAAGGAAAAAAATTCCATTATTTCAGATGCTTTCTATAACTTGAGATGTCTGTCTGTGGTCCCTGCGGAGGAACAGCACATAAGACTAAGTCATCTGAGCTGAAATGTGAGCAGTCTGGATATGGAAGTCCCTAAAGGTATCAATATTGTCAGCTTGGAGGTGTTAGGAAAAGAAAAGAGCTGTTTCCTCTATTTAAAAATCAGTTTACAGCTACAGAAACATGTTAAGTAGAATGTGATCTGATTATGAAAATCAAGGAGGATGGGTCTATTGACTTTTGTGACACAGAGGTGGGAAGTTTTGTTTTTTTTAGCAGTAAAAATGTACAACGAGCGAAGGATTCATACTGAAAAGAAATGTGAGCTGGCAAAGGTTAAACAACTTAGCTAACAGTCAATTCAGAGTTCCAGGAAAAAGAGAATGTGTGGACAGTATCTTATATCAGCTCAGTTTGTCTCCATTTTAATGAAATATGCCAGTGTTAGTAGGAGGCCTAACTGTATCCTTCCTTTTACTGACACTCTTCAAAAATATTCTGAGCAGGAAGCTTCCAAAATACAGTGCTCCAGCTGTCTGTCTAGTTATTTTCTTCTTCATTACTGTCTTTTCTAATCAAAAAGAATGGTCTTCCCAGATTCCTTCAAAAGTCTTCAGATGACCCTGTTGCTCATCAGAAAACCACCCTGGGTAAGGTATACAATGGAATGGTTAAATATGATCACTCTAGAGTAATCAGCAGTTTTATTTTTTTGAAAGTCAAGTCACAACAAAAGCTCTGTATAGAGAAACATGGAAACAGTAACATCTGTAATAACTGAGTTTATTTTTTGTAAATAGCTTGTAAATACCAGAAAATGAAAAATCCTAAAACAGTAGAGACATAGAGGGGACCAATTTATTATTATAGCCAGGTTAAAAGGCCTGTGTTCTTTATCATGTTCCACATTTTTTCCACTATTTTTTTTCCAATCGTGTTTTTTATTGTTCATGTTTGTAAAAATGAAAGGCATTCTTTTCCCTCATCCCTTTTTTAGAAAACCAATTTGTAAAAAGCCTGGAGAGGCAAGGAAATAAAAAAGTCCTAAAAATACTTTAATTAGGGTTTTATCATTTAGTCAACACTAAAGGGGGTTCTTAAAGAAACAATAACACAAAAAGAAAAGCTTCTTAAAGTAATCAAATATCATGTACTGTTGCTCTGCATTGGTAAAAGATATGTGTTTGCTTTAGAAATACTACTAGAATTTATATAAATAGGCTGCTATGCAGAGATAGCAGCTCCCTAACACAAGATAACAGCTGCCTGGTAGATCTAAGAACAACACTCAATAGTGAAATCTAGGTCCCACTGTGACACATTGGGGCTTATTTAACAAAGTCCGAATAGAACTCAATATTTTCTGCTACAAGTTCAAATCCGCTCAGGTTTTTTACGCTTATTTATTATTACATTTTCACGAAAATTTGCTTTGCGGGGAAAAAAACTGTTTTTCACTGGGTTTTTTTGGATTCTTGCCCGTTTTTCAAGATTTTTTTGGATTTTTCACAGAAAACTCAGATTTTTGAAACCCAGCGCACATCAAAAAATGATTGGAACTTCTCCTATTGACTTATATGCAACCTTGACAGCTCTGAGATGCCGGATTTTTTGATTCTGACTTTTACATACTCTGGGTTTAATAAATTCCGAAAAATTTGTGTTTTTTTAAAAGTCCGATTTTATAAGATAACAATCACAATTTTTTTGTGATTTTTGCATGCAAAGTTTAGTAAATAAAGTTTAGTTTAGTAAATAACCCCCATTCAGTTACAACAGCCTGCCATAAAGCAGTTCCATCCTAAAGTGCTGGCTGTTTCTGAAAGCACATGACCAGGCAAAATGACCTAAGATGGCTGCCTACACATCAATATTACAACTAAATAAAAAAAATACACTTGCTGGTTCACGAATAAAATTTTATATTGTAGAGTGAATTATTTGCAGTGTAAACCGTGTAATTTAGAAATAAAAACTACATCATAAAAATCATGACAGTATCCATTTTAATGTACTGCGGTTTTGCAAATGTTTCAGGGAAAACATGGCAGTTTTGCACATCATTATGTAAAAGACTTGATACTTGAGCACAAAGACCCATGACTAAGGGAATATTCCTAGGGGAAGGGTACAAAGACCAAAAACATGCAATTTTTCTATTGAAATAAACACAGTAGCCTGGTTAAAGCTAATGCTTATTACATGGTATGTACAATAGTATAACAATCACAGAATAACCCCAAACAACCTGTTCATTATAGTTTCACTTCTATAATATGCTATACTCAGTTAGTATACTATGTGCAGTTTAGCTTGTTTTATTTCTTGCTAAATTTAAAGAGGTTCACATGGGTTAAAATTGAGTTAATATGCCTAATGACCCCAAATAATTGAAGTTCCTTCCCTGGTCTGACAATAGTAGTAAATGACTACAATAAAGGACATGTATTTTAAAGAAAAATCCGGAAAGGGAGGGCCCATAGGTATGAAGTGCCTGAGGGGAGTTTGAGAGAAACCACTATGGAATGTAACAAGAAGTGCACTTACATGTCTGTCTGAGAGCTGCACAAAAAAGCCTTCATTGAGTCGGCTGGATAAAGTCTTCTATAAATAAGCATAAAAATGTGGTTAACCTTATCTTGTATATATGATAGTGGTAATTTGGGAGCCTTCTGAAGATTTGCCCACAGTTATGTCACTTGGGCACTGAGTCCCAGGAGTGATGTTCCATACAGCTCTGCCTCACGACTTTCATTTAACCATTTTATCAGGTTAATTACAAGGCTGCAGCAAACAAGTCATCATTTTCGGTGAGCCTTTCCTTGCCCCCTCCTCATGTGGGGAAATGGGGGGACATTTTAAAGCTCCTTATCCTGTTAAGAGGATTTATTTTTCCTGTGATCAATTATCTGCAGAAAATGTTGCACAGAATGTATTAAGTTTCTCCTTGTTCCATATAGATTTTTTACAGTAGTTACGCTAGCAGCTGCTTCCAGTGGAATAGGCTGCATATGGTCTCCCCAGCATGCAATATGAATGTGCATTAAAAATTCTACTCATGGCACTGAATTATTAGTGGACATGAGGAGTGTATCCACAGGGAGTATTCTTTTTGCTCTCTTGCTAGAGGTTCAGACTGTACTGCAGCTGTAGCCAAATATTATCCGCAGTGTACTCTACTGCTCAGTAACTAAAAAGTATACTTCTTCTGCTTAGTAGTTTGCCAGCAGTTTAAATATTAAAAATGTGCCTGTAGTTTCTGTAAGATGTCACTTTTCTGTAAACCAGGGATGTTAAACGCATGCATTTCCAGCTGATATGAGCTAAGAGGGCCATGAGCTTGACATTCTTGCTGTCTGAGCATTGGGGCACTCATATTGATAACCCTTATGGGATAATGTGATTATTTTTGGAAAGCAATAGATTCCTTTTATGCTATGCTGTATGTATGAATGCATACATAGGGCACTCTGCACTGAGTCTGAAATTTTATTCCATATACTAAAAATACAGAAGGAAAAGAAGCTTTTTGCTTTTGCCCAAATACCAATTTGATTTCCACAAATTTGAATTTACATAAGGAATTCTGAGTAGAGCTGACGGAACATCACCTGTGAAAAAAATATGATTCCTTTAATTGTCAAGTTATTGAGCCTATTGTATTGGAGTGGTTACACCGCACACCTGGAACTTTACTCTCTTTTTCTGCTTTAGTGGTGCTGGTTATCCTCCGGCCTGACGAGGCCCTCCTATAGTAGCAATTTCAATTATGGATCCGCACACACTAATTTTCTGCAGTTTTCTTTAATTTTTATTCACCACCAATATCACCACCAATATGTTATAGTTAAAGATCATAAAATATATATTAAAAATAAATAATGGATAATATGGCAACTGTATAGTATGCATACAAGATTGTTGCATTTCCATCTTTACATGTTCACATATTTTTTTCCTGTAGCTCATCACTGCTAAAATTACCTTCTCCATGCTCTCGTAGGAGCTTAAAAAGATTTATTTAGAAATAACTGCTTAACATTCTGAACAAGATACTGTTCCAAAATTGATAGGTCCAACCTTTGTATAAAGTGTGATACAATCTTTATTATCTATTGATAAAGGCCATTGTATGATATGCCATTTAAAAAAACCCTGAATGAGGTTTAGGGAACTTATGATATGATGAACTACTTGTTTAAATTAGATGTGATTAATTTATACAAAGTAAACCTCTACAGCTTTCTATTTAATTATACAGTTTTGTTACTGACAGTGACAAGGTTAAGAATGTCAATTTTGTTGGTTTGTTGATTGTCTTTTTTACAATCTGCAAAACAGAGAATCTTGGAACGTGAAATATTCTTTCTCCCTGTGCATCAAGTTCCCTATCCCGCAAGGCAGCACTTAAAAATCACACTAAAAAGGTTGTAAATAAAATGAGATTTGAAGAACATGCACTGACCTTAAATTCTTACTTGAACACCCCTATTAACTTTTAAAGCACCTGGGAAAACATTGGCTTACTGCCCAAGCAATAGCAGCATAATTAGTAAAATAACAGTAGATGGTTGGGTCAAATGTTTTGAAGAACCCTTGTATTACAGTGTTATTTGCACTAATGAGCCCCTTTCTATGTCATGTGAAACTAAGGTAGACTTTATACCAGATGGAGGGCAAACCATTAAAAAAAATTCTTGCAAAGATTAAGGGGTTTATTTCTTAAAGTCCGATTTTTTTTCTGGTTGGAGAAAACAATTTTTTCAGAGAAAAAAAAATCATTTTTTTTTGTGGTTTATTAAAACCCAGAGGCTGCTAAAAGTCCGAATATAAAAACCTGCCATGGTCATGTAGAAGTCAATGGCAGATGTTCTGTTTACAATTGGAAGATATCATGATCTGTGCTGGGTATTATATAATAATCCAAAAATTTGCAGTTTTCAGGTGATAATCCAAAAAATTTTTTTTCCTGCATCATATTTTTTCGAGTTCATTTATTAATAAATTCTGTCAAAATGTGGATGGGAGTTTGGTCGAAGTGGTTTTTAGAAAATAGTGAAAAATTTCTGTAAATAACCTGTAAGGGGCAGATTTATCAAGGGTCGAATTTCGAAGTGGAAAATACTTCAAAATTCGACCATCGAATAGAATCCTCCGACATTCGAATTCACAGTCGGAGGATTTTGTTCATCCTACGATCGTATTCCGATTGTAATACGATCGTACTCCGATCGTAGTTCGAACCGTACAATTCGAACGATTTTATTGCACAATCGTACCATTTTTCCTTTAAAGGTTTAAGTTGGCGAAGTATTGAAGTCGAAGTTTTTTTAAAGAGTACTTCGATTATCGAATGGTCGAATAGTCGAATGAATTCGATGGTCGAAGTATTTAAAAACTTACTTTGAATTTCAAATTTTTTTACTTAGAAAATTCCCTCTAATTCACTTTGACCCTTGATAAATCTGCCCCTAAATGTTTACTTAGCATAATATTTATAATGTTATTGATTTTGGCTAGAAATACTAACTTTGGTGGGATTCATTCTTCAATGTTAATTTATATTTTGATGTTACTTTATTAATTCTAATTGATATTCATCATATGGAGGGATGAAATTTTAATGTAACATGAATGTTCTTCTAGAATACAGAGTATAGCCTAACCCTTGTTTCTTAGGCATAAGACTGATATATCTTTATCTGCCAGGAAACAGAAGTAGCAATTGTGCCTTGATATAAGTATGATATGTGGATTTATATTTAATAAGGGGTATTCTAGAGTGTTAAAATGATACAGGTAATGACATTCTTTAGGTTTGTCATATTGTAAATCGCCACTGTGGGCCAACTGATTAGATATCCCAAAAGTTGACCCTTATTTAGCCTACACTTTTCCTCATGCAAGGAAATAGAGAATGGCACCCTGAGCATATATAACTCATCTTTGTAAAGTGTCCTGGTGTCTTGTTACAAATATCTTACTCTCTTCCTGAAAATATAGTCCTGTAAGACAAGTTGGACATCATTGTTACCTTAATTGTAGTGCAAATGGTATTGTTGATGAATGACGTGAGCATGGCTCAGATCTACTCGGTTTAATGATTTATCATTGTAAATGTTATACTAAGAATTTTCAGTCACCTTTAAAAAAAGAAAAGAGAAAACTATTGTGGTTATTTTGTACCTGTTAGTTCCAGGTTATATATTATCTAATATCCTTTATGTTAAAATAGAATCCATAAAAATGGCGTATTCATTCTAATTTAATGTACAAAATATTGTTTTATGGTTTTCTTTAAAACACTTCATTAAAGATATTCTCATCCACTTTACATAAAAATGACTTGCATGTCCTCTCTTTCAGCTTCTTTCGGTAAGGATATCTGGACATTTATTGCACGACCGCTGGAGCCAAATTTATTATTCAGCGAGCTACTTAACAGAGTGCAATGATTAAATTATAGACTTTTGTCACACAAGAATCTACCTTGTCATTCATCTCTCTCCTTACTTTTTTATTTTCTTTGTTCTCTTTAGTTTCTTCATATACATACATACTGTATATATTTGCAGAGCTATTAATTGTGGATTGATCATAGGTTTTTCAAGTTTCGAAATCTAATAGCATTTTGTCCATTGTATATTGTAAATGGCCAGCATGACCAGAAAATTAAAATTTCCTAAATAAATGTACATCTTTTGTTACCTTTTGACACTTCCAAAAATCATGAACCAATGATATGATATAACTCCTTCTTCAACATGAGTTCACTGAATTAAAAAATTGCGACAATTGGAATCATGCGACTTTGAATTGTCGTGCAACAAACTCGAACTTTATTCCCAAAATTCACGAAGGTTAAAAATATCAAATGGTTAAAGGGGTGGTTGCCATTGACAGGCAGTTTTGGGACATAAAACATCTCAAAAAATGCAAGTTTTTTATCTTTAAAATTCACCAAAAAACTCAAAAGTTTCAATAAATAACCCCCTTTTTGTCAGGGTGTTTTTTTTCAGGAGCCAATTAACATGCTTTTAGAGTTTTTTAGAGTTTGGGAGAGACCCATATGGGGTGTACATAAAAATGCTGTTCAGATAGAGCTCACAATGTAGTGAAACCCCATTATTACAAGGGAGAAGTGCTACCCACTGTGCGACCTTGCCTACAATAAATTATATTCTCCAAATGGAAAAGAGAGTCTAAGGGGTATATTTATCAAAGAGTGAAGTTAATACCCTCGATATTCGACTTACAAATGTAAATCCTTCGACTTTAAATATCGAAGTCGAATGATTTACCGCAAATAGTACAATCAAACGATTAAATCCTTCGAATCATTTGATTCGAAGGATTTTAATCCATCGATCGAATGATTTTTCTTCGACCTTAAAATTGTTACAAAGCCTATGGGGACCTTCCCCATAGGCTAACATGGCACTTCGGTGCGGTTTTAGGTGGCGAACTAGGGGGTCGAAGTTTTTTTTAAAGAGACAGTACTTCGATTATCGAATGGTTGAATATTTGAACGATTTTTAGTTTGAATCGTTCGAATCGAAGTTGAAGTAGCCAATTCGATGGTCGATGTAGCCAAAAAAATCATTCGAAATTCAACGTTTTTTTTATTCTATTCCTTCACTCGAGCTAAGTAAATGGGCCCCCTAATGTGTACTGTTTTTATATTCCAATTCCCCACATGATCTATCTCTAAGATATAAAGAGCAACATTGTCCTGTTCTAGGTCTATTTTCACGAGCATGATATTAAGGTATAAAACCTCTTGTATCCTTGTCATCTAAGCAGCTCTGTTAAATTAGCCATTGAAGCAAATGTTATGTCAGGATTATATACAAGATAACAACATTTGCCACAGAGAAAAGTGATTGGGTTGCTTTAATTGTGTGTGTTACACATAAGTTACACAATTACATACAAGTTTAAGGAGCAAGATCAGGAGCAAGCACATTTAATGAACTGCGTTAATATGTACATCAATTTCCGCCATTTTTGTTCTACCCTGCTGCTGGTTAAAGCAGATATTAAGTACAGGCCTCTATGCCTAAAGTGCTTCACCTTTTGACTCACAGATCAAAGTACAAGAGACTCAATAGGAATCACTAAGAACCCAGCCATTAGAAGTTTTTGAAACTACAATTAAACACAAGGCGTCTAAAACTATGAATGGCAGGAAATTTTTTGAAAGTTCAGATTATAAAAAGTACAAATGGAAAAAAATGCTGAACAATTCGCTAAACAATACAAATATCTACATTTTGAGTTTTTCAGATAATTACTAGCGGAAAAAATCCAAAAACCCTGAAAAGTCTTAATTGATTAGAAAAAGGTCAGTAGCTCCTGTTGACTTCTGTGGGACCTTGACAGCTTTTATTTGGTGAAGCTTTATTTATTTATTACACAAATGGGGGTCCAATTTTTTTATGGTCGACATTTAAAGGGGAAAACATAATTTTTTTTGGAGAAAACAAACCTCAAATTTTTTGTGCTTTATTAAACCCAATTGTGTTAAAAGTCTATCTAAAACCTGCTGTGTAGAAGTCAATGGTAGATGTCACATTTGCTATTGGAAGATATCCAGATCTGAGCTGGGTTCTGTACAATAATCCGAAGATTTGTTAATTGAAGATTGTTGGTATTAGTGTGCCCAACAATACATCACTGTTCTGTTAGTCAACTACAATCTGAAGATTTTGTGTTTTTTGACCAATAATCCAAAAATCGTACAATTACAATTTTTTTATGATTTTATTGAGTCTTTTCATGCATTCGATTTTTTCGTGAAAATTTTTGATAAATATGAAAAAAAAATCTGCGTGATTTTGGTCTTAGTGGTTTTAAGAAAAAACTAAGACATTTTTGGATTTTAGAAAATAACTCTCCTAATAAATATAGAATTTTTAGTTTTAGAGAAATACTAAAAAATAAAAATTTTATTAAATTGTCTCGTTATGAGCTTCACTGCCACAAGGTACAAGTTAAAATAGTGCCTAGTGTTTTATGTATGTCCTTTTTATTCACATCTCAGCTTCTAGCATTGTGCACCAAATTAGTATACAGACCTTTTTTTTAAAACCCACTGTATTATATATACCAAAATCCAGGCACTGTTTAGGATTAAAAAAAAAAATAAGTACAATAAATAGTTCAACAGTAAACAGTTGAGGAAGCTCAACATCTATTAAGCTCCAAATAACAACATGAAATCATTTTGCTGTGTTTTATTACTCCTCAAATTCTTTAAAAAAAATCTAAATAAAAAGGCCAATATTTATAATGATACAGCAAGAGGTAGACCATTATGTGCTCTGGAATTGTTCCTTACACTATATGAAATGAATTAAGGTGGTACTTTTACATTTCACAAATAGGAAAAAATGGCAATTGGAATTTGAGAAGAAACATCGCTTGCTAAATAAACGTTATGTACTTACAACTTGCTTTACTCTCCTCGATATTACAAATTGCATTGAAACTTTTGAGTACAATGTGAACATTTTGCTTCTGCCGAGCACCAATAACCATTCTTTTAAGCCATTAACTAGTTTGTAGGCATTATTTAGCAAGGCTTTATTGTTAAAAGGAATATTACACTTTTCCTGTTATGCATCCTCTGAAAGAGAAAATCATCGCTTACCTGATATTAATGTAGGTATTTATTGCATTTCAGATGGATTCTAATAGCCAGGGCAAATTTGGATACAGTTGCTTTACTGCATTTCTAACTGCACTTGAAAAGGAGACAGAGTGTGAAACAGCAGATCTATCCTTCAGATATTTTGTATTTTGGAAACACTGGTTTAAATGAACTTGTGGCAAGAATGACTGCAAATTATGCCGACCTGATATGAGATATTCAAAGCAAAGTTCCACTGAACGTATATCAAACAGCACTGAGTGTCATCTGTTGTTTTCAGATCTAATAGATCATAGAAAGAGGAGGCATAAGAAATGTGACATCAAAAAACATGTCCCCTTTTTTTGGGGGGGGGAGAGAATGAGATGCAGGGAGGGAATCTTAGTTTGCCCTTTTTCTGTAAGACACCTAAACTATGACTGCCCTTGGGACTGAAGCACTATGCCGATTTCTGAGAAGAAAGAATTAGTGTTTCATTTTGCAAGACTGTCACACCCCACCATAATGAGCACTTAAAAGAGATGAATGTTCAAAGAATGAAAAGATTTATTTGAGATATTTAAATAATCTCTCATGGCTATAACTAATCTGATACATGCGGCATATACAGAAATGTTTTCCATGATCGGGAGAGACATTGGAAAAAAAAAAAGTGTTTGTGGAAATGTTGTGAACCTTATAATGTATTTATTTGCAAGGAATGACATAAAACATAACCTTTTAGTTAACTTGAAAAAATACCTTTGAATCCTAGCTGGTTGGATTTAAAAAAAATGGAAATAAAAAAGTTAAAAGACGTATTTTTTTTGGAGATTTAGTGAAATTAATGCTACAACACAGTTTAAATACTTTACAGTATAATAAAAATCCTTTTGTGAGAATTATGGCCCAGTCTGTTATTATCAGCCATGAAGTACATTACAAAGGTAATGTGGTTTTAAGAAAGAACTACTGCAGAATGTATATTTTCATTATCAAAAACGTTAAGCCATTTATCCTGAGGAGTCAGAATAATCATTAATGGCTGGGAATTTATGGTGCCAGATCTTAAACTAATGTGAATGATTCCAGGTGTTACTAATGGCTTCACTGAAATGTGCCAGTATCTAAGACTTCTACTAAATCTGAGGTAATAGTCGAACACTTAATCTCGACAGATGAGTAGCAATTTAACTGACACATTGATTGGATTCTGTAGACTTAAATGGCACACATTGCAAAGGTACGGTCAAACCGCAATCAAGAGGGTGACTTGTAAGTCATTTGCTTTTAAGGCATGTTACAGTATTTGTGTTAGAAAGGTTTTATTTAAACTACATTTATAACATTTTGTATAACCCCGCGTATGCCAAATTAAACGACAAGGAGCTGCTGTTGGCTTCTATGGGGGCTCCTTTGGCTCCCAAAGGTTGATATATGTGTATGTGTTTTGTTTCCATGTGCCTAGTTACTATTCATTTTTTTTCATCAATGCTAGACTGAGGTCAACGTGTATTTATTTATTTTGGTTTCGACATAGAAAGCATCATTGATACCATTACAATAACGTTCCCTGTACAACCCTTTTAAATTCCTGGTATGTGTAGGAAGAAGTGTGAGACAATGTCCATCATTATATCAGCAGAAGTCTTAGGCCTTCTGCTGAGTTGTGGAATATAATTCCAAAGTAGGCTTGATGATGCTTCCATGATGATGCCTAGAAGTTTACAAAGTTGGTCTCTTGGGGATAGATATTCATTAATCACTTCCAGGGGGAAATGGTTGAAAATTCAGTGCCACTTCTATTTTGTAGTGATGGGCGAATTTATTCGGCAGGCGCAAATTAGCGGCGAATTTGCGCGATTCGACGTCAGCGAATAAATTCGCAAAGTGGGCGCGAAAATTCGCGTAAAAAATTTGCCAGCGTCAAAAATGTTTTTTCCGAGAAAACGGACGCCGGCGTCAAAAAACGGGCGCCGGCGTCGCCGTTTCGCGAATTTCACGCGGAATTCTCACATTTTGCGGCGAAGCGAAACGGCACAAATTCGCCCATCACTACTATTTTGTGGTTCTTTCCATTTGTGAAAGTTCCAAAATGCAATTAGAATGGGTGTTTTGAAAGCTGGAAACAAGCTCACTGCTCATAAATAGTGATGGGTTTTTTTGGATGCTGGCGCATTTTCGCCAGCAAATTTGCGCCGGCATTTCGCAAATTTCATGGGAAATTCACTAATTTTTCGGCTGATTGGTTATTAATAGTGATGGGTGACATTTACTGCCAGGTTCCACACCCCATAGACTCTAATGTAAAAAAAAAAAAGTCACAGCAAAACGCCCATTGACTTCAAGCATTTAGTTAATTTTGGTATTTTTCTGCAAAGTGGAATGAAACAGACACGTCAATCACTACTTATTAATGGTAACTGCACTGAAGCAACTTAGTACCAGTATATTAACCCAGTCTCTTAATCAAGCATTTACTAATATTAATTCTATCCAAAACATGCAAGTGTTTCAATCCTAAACCCAACAAGTGACCAGCAGACTTTTTACATACCATTGTTTTTGTCCTTCTGTCTTCATATGGATGATAGTGCTATGTTCCGCATCATAATCTATTATGAATCCTGCAGCTATCATTGTAAGTTTGCCATAGCTTGACATGGGTTTCCTAACCAGTCGAACAAGGCTGTATGATTGTTTTTTTGATTCAAGGCAGGTCTTGCTCTTACTGCCCGAATTTCAACAGATCAAGCTACAAACCATATCACCATATGCACAGTCAATATTAATAGCAATGGGGTGCCAAGCAGTGCATCACATACTAGCATTTGGCAAGTGGCATGGTTTAGGTGCTGAAATGGTATCCTCTGGTATAATAAAAATAATGATACTTGGCCAAAAGATATAAAACTGGATTCAGGAAATTCCGGTTCATTCCTGCCGCTAACTCCTTATGACCTTGTACAAAACTGTATATTAACATGTTGTGCCTCGGGAAATTAACTATGCTTTGTAAGCTCCAATAGGCAGATGAAACTCAAAGTGGCAGATACACTGGAATTCCAAATAAGGAATTTAGGACAAAGATACATTACCTGTTTCTTGTAATAATACACGTGTTAATGTTAATGACATGTTGCAATTAATAACACCCAATGATCCACTGAACTTCATAGAACATTTACATGTGATAACTGAATTCATTTGCCCCAGAAAGGCTCCCTATAAAAATGGCCAATGCACAATGCTATTTGAAATATGCCGAATTATTGATTTAATTTCATGATGTACAAATTTTTGATGTCCAAATGACTTTGAATAGGTTATAACCTACGCCTGTTTATTTAATTATAATATGCAGTATGTGATTATTTTATATAATACTGTGTATATAACACTCCCTGCACATACTATAAAGGACAGCTTTGTAGAGACACCGCCTGTCCAGTCCAACTGCGTTTCAGAAATATTTTCATTTTCACACAGGATTATTAGCAAGCAAACCAGTTGACAAAGATTCAGAAGATGTTGGTAATCTCTGGAGATTCTCCATGTTTTCTAGCCCTACAGGAATACAGCCTTGTTGTTCATCCTAAAAATCCTGAGTTTGGTCTACTGTGAGTTCTATTTTACTCTGGGTAGAGCTGTATAAAGGCCACATTTGCCCTCTGTGTACACACTTTGAGAATCACAGTACATTTTATCATCTCACATTATATAATTATCTGTATTTGAAATTAGTTTTTTTTCCAGCTAAATATAATTGAGGGTCTACTACTATTAAAAGTCATCATAGAAAATTCTTGGTGCACAGCCATGTTCGTAAGAAAATCGAATCAATTCGAATGTGGGGACTGCGTGCACATACCCCAAACCTACAGTTTAAAGGGATACTGTCATGGGAAAAAAAATTTTTTTTCAAAATGAATCAGTTAATAGTGCTGCTCCAGCAGAATTCTGCACTGAAATCCATTTCTCAAAAGAGCAAACAGATTTTTTTATATTCAATTTTGAAATCTGACATGGGGCTAGACATTTTGTTAATTTCCCAGCTGCCCCTGGTCATGTGACTTGTGCCTGCACTTTAGGAGAGAAATGCTTTCTGGCAAGCTGCTGTTTTTCCTTCTCAATGTAACTGAATGTGTCTCAGTGGGACATGGGTTTTTACTATTGAGTGCTGTTCTTAGATCTACCAGGCAGCTGTTATCTTGTGTTAGGGAGCTGCTATGTGGTTACCTTCCAATTGTTCTTTTGTTTGGCTGCTGGTGGGGGGGAAAGGGAGGTGGTGATATCACTCCAACTTGCAGTACAGCAGTAAAGAGTGATTGAAGTTTATCAGAGCACTAGTCACATGACTTGGGGCAGCTGGGAAATTGACAATATGTCTAGCCCCATGTCAGATTTCAGAATTGAATATAAAAAAATCTGTTTGCTCTTTTGAGAAATGGATTTCAGTGCAGAATTCTGCTGGAGCAGCACTATTAACTGATTAATTTTGAAAAAAAATTTTTTTCCCATGACAGTATCCCTTTAAGGTGGAGGTATCATACCAGAAAAAAAGAAATGGCAGGCACTCACAGAATCCACAGGACAGGCAAGTGTAAAAGAACTGCAGACACTTTGGGGCACATTTACAAAGCTCGAGTGAAGGATTCGAATTAAAAAAACTTCGAATTTCGAAGTGTTTTTTGGGCTACTTCGACCATCGAATGGGCTACTTCGACCTTCAACTACTACTTCGACTTCGAATCGAACGATTCGAACTAAAAATCGTTCGACTATTCGACCATTCGATAGTCGAAGTACTGTCTCTTTAAGAAAAACTTCGACCCCCTACTTCGGCAGCTAAAAGCTACCGAAGTCAATGTTAGCCTATGGGGAAGGTCCCCATAGGCTTGCCTGTGATTTTTTGATCGAAGGATATTCCTTCGATCGTTGTATTAAAATCCTTCGAATCGTTCGATTCGAAGGATTTAATCGTTCGATCGAACGAATAATCCTTCGATCGTTCGATCGCAGGATTTGCGCTAAATCGTTCGACTTCGATATTCGAAGTCGACCGATTTTAGTTCCTAGTCGAATATCGAGGGTTAATTAACCCTCGATATTCGACCCTTAGTAAATCTGCCCCTTTACGTATTTCAGCCCACAGGCATTTAATCAGCTGCCTATGATTATGTGCCCATGGGCACAAAACACGTAAGGTGTTTCTCTGGGTCTGTGAGTGCCCGCCATTTCCTTTTTTCTGGTATATTAAAAACAAAATTGTTTACTAAAATTCTTAATACAAATTCATTCTCTAACTGCTGTTAAATACCACATATCTGTTTCATTATGAGAGAGCTGCAGATGATGTAAACACACTGTTGGAGGAAAGAACAAAAAAAATACTAAAAGGTTGTTTGCATTGAGTTGGTATGATCAGAAAACGAGAACCTTCTTGAATTGTTTTTAGTAGGATCCCATCAATTTTCTAACTAAGCATAGCATTCTCTTTAGATGGGAAAAGAAGATGATGGTACAGACTAACATTTATAAAAATGTTAGTATCATCAGTTAAATTATTTTCCCTATATATATGTACCACAACCACTCATGAATTGTAGGCTAGCCTCTTCCCTCTGAATTACTTTGAAAGTTCACATCTCTCTTTGGGTTCTGGGGCTCCAGTGTCATTTCACCCCTAACAGATAAACCCTTGTATGAAAACATGGGGATTTGAGTTGCAGCTTGCAAGGTACTATTTTCTATTTACTTTAAGGTAAACAAATAGGGCAGGATTCTTTCTTTACTGTACATCTCTGCTGGCTACTTCCTGCAGCAAAATGCTCCTTTTTGTATAACTCAGTAACACATAAAAGTAGAACTAAATAATTTTATTTGGACAATCTGACTGTTATGTTTTATAACCACCTGTGTAGTCATTACCACTTCAGATAGAGAACATGTTGGTGTTTTGATCTGAATTGGAGAGATTATCTCTTGAGATTAACGGCTCTGCAGAGCCTGCAATAAAAGGAACACCTGATATTCTGCCAGTGGATCTGTAAATTCAGCACAGTAGTTGCATTTATATTTTATTGGCAAACTGATATCTTCCCACACTGTGCACTTCAGTAAACATATCAATATTCATTTACACCATGCAAGAATTCTTCAGTGTCCTCTGAACGTTCCTTTTCATAATCAGTGTTCTAATATCTTTGAATCTTGTTATCTTGTCTCTGGTTTTTAAAATGGTATAATGGTGAATCACTGTTAAATGTCACCAATACTGAAGAGATGTCAGCAGACAACAGAGTGGAGGTCTGGAATTCAAATAAAAAATGGAATCCCTGATCTTTATCCTGGACAATGCGCTGCAAGTTTCCTAACCAACTTCAAGCATGTTCATTTTAAAAAGAGGTTCTTTAAAGAAGGCAGTAGGCTGCCATAAATATAACAGCTGTAAACCTGGAGATATTATGTCCTCAGGGCAGGGCAAGACAGTCTTGCAGTTCTAATATTCTTTATTTTTTAATGGCAATTAATTTTATAATTTATTATTCTATCTTTTATTTATTGGGGTGAAAAGATAATAAAGGGCTATAACATGGAGGACTTATCTTAAATAAAGCTAAAGGTAATTTTTCACAACCTAGGATATATAATTTCAAGCCCTGCCTCAAAAACATAAGGCTCTGTTTGACCTACAGTAAGGGCCATGGCCTCCAGTTATCAAGGGTATATTGTGAGAGCCAATAGCATACTAGTCAGTCTCTTTCATTGGGACTTTTTCGACTGACTATGAGCTTTGCAACTTTCATCAAAAGGTTGATATGGTAACTTTTCTAATGCAAGAACCTTAATGATAACACCTTAATGGGTTCTTCACAAGTTAAAAGTAAGCTTTTTGGTACTGGGTATTGGGTTTGTACAATATTCTCCAAGGGAAAATACCAGTTATACCTGGTACCTGTCTTTATTATTGATTTTTTCCCCTTCATAGTATGAGGAAACCAGTAAACGCATAATCACAACATCCCTTCTTGATATATGCCATCTCGGCATTCATACTCAGTACACATAGGTTGTTTTTTGCCTTCAATAAAATAATGTCTACTCCAAAAATTTTACAATGATTGTGATCATAGATGATACCATACTGGTTGTTTTAACCTCAGTTTTCAGTTTTCCATCACCATCTGTCAGTAAAATTGAACTATATCCTATGAGTATCGATACCATTCAATAAAGATACAAACATGCTCCTCAAACTTCTGTATAATTGCACTAAGGGGGTTATTTACTTAAGTCTGAATTTTCCTGGTCAGAGTTTAAATGGGAAAACACCATCTTTTCATAGAATATAAAACTCAGATATTTCAAGATTTATTATACCCTGAGCCTGCTAAAGGTCTGAATTCGAAAATACTCCATTTCAAACCTGCTGAGGACATGTAGAAGTCAATGGTAGTGATGAGCGAAATTTTTCACAGCAAAAAAAAAATTGTTGCGTGTCAAAAAAAATTTGCGCATCAAAAAAATTGAGTCTCCCATAGACTTAAAGGCATTTTGGTGAATTTTTGCCATTTTGAAATTTTTTGGCAAAGCAAAACAGGTCAGATTCACCCATCACAAGTCAACAGCAGATGTCCCTTTTACAATAGGAAGATATTATGATCTTCACTGGGTTTCATACGATAATACAAATAATTTGTGGTTTTCAGTGATAATCCGAAAAATCTGAGTTTTCTGCATCAAATCCAAAAAAACCTTACCTTTCTGATGTTTTCAAGATTTTAGTCTTTTCCCGCACCATATGTTCCAAAATAACTCTGGGGCCATGACTCTTTCTATATTACTTTCTTGATGATCCAAGTCACCTAATCATTTGTCAATGATGTCAAGTCATGGCAACAATTATATTTATTGCAGGGTATCATTAGTATGTTGGGAAGAGTTGCCATTGTTTATATTGGAAGATAATCCAAACATCCATGAATTCAAACACCTTTTTTGGGCATGACAATGTGTTTATAAGTGTCCAGATTAAACTTTTTGTGACCCACCAATTGACTCAACCAGAGCACCTCTGGAACCAAGCCATTTCAACAGATTTTTTGTCTAATGGTACTGTACTTTGTCCTTCAGAGCTTAAAAAAACTAATATGTTGACCTTTACATTAGTATGTGTCAGGGTTGCTGCCTATTTATGCCAGAAAACGGAGAAATACTTCATGATATCATTATTTGATCCCCATTTAAGTCAGTGCTTTACGATACTGCACCATCTAAAGGCATTTTTCAATTCCTGCCAATATGCTGTGGTTACTCAGGAAGAGTCAGATAATACCCTGCAATTAAAAAGCTATTTTCTTTTATAGCTAACTACATAATTTATACTCTTCCTTCTTCAGAATTAACATATTGCTAATAGGAGACCCTCCTTCCAAATACCTTGATCAACCAATACATTTCTAGAAGGGCATTTCTGACTTGCCATGAAATAAATTGTCAGTGTTCTTGAACACCTTGCTGTCCATGCAAACATGAACTTTTTCTAAACAATTTCTGAACACTACACTATGTTTGATTTTGCCTGAATGAATACATGCATTGTTTTTGTCATAATGTTGTGTGTTTAAATACATTTGAAAATGTTCTTATATAAATATATATTATGTGACACAGTGACTCAAGGTGAAAGGTACAGTGTATATTTCTCATAATGTTGTATGAGAACAAATTGGAAGAATACCAGGAGCTGTGCTAGAAAAGTCAGTACAAGTGTTGGGATATATTAACTCATTGCCAAAGTATAAGAGATGGTGCTGGGAATGAATACCCTGTCAAGGAAGTAGGAAGTGGGAAATACACTCATTTAGATTTGTGAGGGCAAGAAAAACCCCACCAAGTGATTTTAAGGTAAATTTGTATGATTTTTTTTGTTCCAATAGTTGTTGAGGAGCTATCCAATAACAGGTTTCATACAAATATTTAGACTGCCAGTGGACCAATCTGCTCAATGGATTGCATATTTAGTTGTTTCATATGCTGTAAATATAAAAAAAACTGCTTTTTGTGGCAAACCCTGCTGTGATTAAAGCACAGGCAAAGCCTGCTTTAATTACCCTGTGTGTCTCTTCCTTGGAAAAAAGGTATAATGACTTCTGTCTTTTGGGCGAATTCCTATAATGTATAAATATATATTGCAAATTTGTGCAAATTATTAGCGTTTAATTTGTATTTTAAAAACTAATAATTTCCCAATTACTGACTGAGAATTGCCTGCTAGTACTAAATAATATGTATGGGATTTGAGTCTTCTTTATTATGGATGTCTAATACTCATTAGTATGAGGGTGCTAGATTATAGGAGTTATTTAGTTACAGGTACAAGTTTTTATTCAGCTTTTATAACCAAGAGGAATTAGCGTATTGTTTGAATGCAAACATGTGGTTGCAATGGATTGCTAGACCTAGAGTAACCTTAGTGAATGTTATTACAGTAAACAACCCACCCATACACTCACACATCTGTTAATTCAGGGCAACTTAAATAAAACAGCTAGCAGTCAGAGATCATTTGGAAAAAAAACAATTTAATACATAATGTTGGTTCTTAATAAGGGAATTGTGTATTAAAAATGTTAGGGTATTTGACATCTGTTTTAGCATGAGTCTTGAATCAATGCTAATACTGGCCAGATCATTTTTAAAGAGATGCATTCATATGAAATTCCGGACTGATGCTTAGGGACAGGTTTACATATGGTCGAATATCGAGGGTTAATTAACCCTACATATTCGACTGCCGAATGAAAATCCTTCGACTTCGAATATCGAAGGATTACTGCTTTAAAGTATAAGGAAGATCGGCAAGCACTCCGGACGCCTCTTGTAGGAGGTAAAAATTCACTTTATTTCAAACTCATTAAAACCATAATGTCCTATAAGGATTTACTGCAATTAATTTGATCGACCCTCGATATTCAACTGGCGAATGTAAATCCTTCGACTTCGAATATCGAAGTCGAAAGATTTACCGCAGTTCGAATCCATCGTTCGAACGATTTTTCTAAGACCAAAAAAACATAGGAAAGCCTATGGGGACCTTCCCCATAGGCTAACATTGCACCTCGGTAGGTTTTAGGTGGCGAAGTAGGGGGTCGAAGTTTTTTTTAAAGAGACAGTACTTCGACTATCGAATCGTCGAATATTCAAACGATTTTTAGTTTGAATCGTTTGTTTCGTCGTAGTCGAAGGTCGAAGTAGCCAAAAAAAAACATTCGAAATTCAAAGGTTTTTTTATTCTATTCCTTCACTCGAGCAAAGTAAATATGCACCTCAAAGTCATGCAAAGTAACGCATGCCTAGATCCACTTGTAATGTGATCCACAAACAGATTCATATCATAAAAAATCCTTTAAATGAAGCATTTTCAAATTACAATCCATGAAACTCTTATCATTTAACATGTCATTAGATAAATTATATTATAGATTATTTTTAATTTTTTTTTTTTGCCAAAGAACCACAACTCATTTGAATCATTTCAAAACAACTGTCCATTGATTGCTATTGACTGTCCATGTAGTCTTAAAAACAGGCTTAATGAATTCTCTATATTTTATGTACTGTCAGACATTTGTGAATGGCATGGCAACACCTCTCTAGCCTATAATACTGTTGGTCTGGAAGACCCCGGGGGTTTTGTAAACTTCATGTATATAAAGCTCATATTTGTATAGTGTTCTTAAAAAGTACAGTATCTGTTAAAATCAGACCAATAAATGATGTTCTGCCAAATACTTTATATCCAAACATTCTCTGTGTAGGGTTTTAACTGTACAAATAAATATGAAACTGTTTCTGCCCGTGAATATGTCAATAACAATGTGGTGGTAATTACCCACAGCATGTCTTTACTTTTTAACTTTTCATACAATAAGTAACAGCTGGCAGCCAGCACATGGAAACCCATACTACTGCAAATGACTCCAAATCAGCAACTGTGTATTTTCCTCTCACACACTGTAAAGTGTTTTAGCCCCATATGCAAGGTTCCCATTCAGTTTTATACAGGTTCTACAAAACAAAACAGCAAGCTTGTATTGTGCAAATACTTCAACTATAGAACTGTTAAAATACAATAAAGTTAGAACATAACCAGCAGTGACTTGGAAGCAAGCTTGTTTTGAACACCTAATGTAAAATGTTTTGTTTTCTTCAATGCTGTTGAATGAAGAGGGGAAACACATAAGGGGTAAGCTTTAGGTGAGGAGAGGGATATTTTTTAATTTTTTTAAATTATTCATTTATTTTAAATTATATTTTAAGAAATCAATTCCATAAAATGTTCCAGAGTAAAAAGTAAAGTAAACTTATTTATTTATTAAAATCCATTTTTTCTGGTCGGAGTTTTAAAAGGGAAAAGCACAATTTTTTCGTGGAAAGAAAATTTTAATTTTTGAGATTTATTAAACTCCGATGGTGTTTAAAGTCTAAAAAAAGAGTACTCCAACTGATTCCTGACGAGTTCATGTAGAAATCAATGGTAGATGATATCCTGATCTGCGATGGGTTTAGTTTAATAATCCAAAGATTTTGTGGTTTTGGGCATTAAATCTAAAAAAAAATCGTACAATTCAAACATTCAGGTCAGTGAGAAAAAGTTATGTTTATCACATGAAAAGTCATTGACGGGATTCAATTGGAGAAGCAAAAACTTTTCTCCAAATTCAGTTCCAGTTTTTTCCTATAGACTTCATAAAGAATGAGTTTTTCTGAGTTGATTTTAATCTCAAATCTTGTCCATGGCTTTTCATGTGATAAACCCTTTTCTCATTCAATTCAATCTGGCCCATTTTTGGAAAAATGTATTGATAAATAGGGGGGAACTGTATGTGTGGATTTGGTCAGAGTAGTTTTCATAAAAAAGTGAGAACTTTTCAGATTTTGATAAAATACCCCCTTCATGTTGAGGACCCAACCAGAACTGAGGCTACTGTATATTTGGTTTTCTAATCTCTAACAACCCAAAAGACTTTAAATATTAACTACAGATCTCTTAATATTGGTGGTCCCTACTGGTTGTCCTTGTGTGGTCTTTTTATCTGGCTGGAACCTATCCTTGTTTACACTTTAAGTCTCCGCCAGTTAACACCTACAGTATGGATTTCTATCTTTCTGTTTGCTCCTGGCCATAACCTGAACATATTCCCAACCTCTATGTTTTCTCCTGGTCTTGAACTGGATCATTTCCCATGCTTCTTTCTTATTGTCAATACCCCCTACTCCTCCTGGAAGTTTATTTAGCCCTTGAAGACTTGAAGGCACATAAATATTGGAAGATCAAATATAACAGAAAAGTTAGAAAACACTGATCTTTAGGGGTATGTAAAAAGGTAAAATTAAGAAGCATTTTGCTGAACAAGACCCTGATAGTTACAAAAATAACACTGGAATGTGTTTGCCATTCCTAGACTGTTGGATTGAGCAAGTGCTGACATTTCTACTTAACACCCCCCGTAAAGCTTCTGCTGCTTACTAACAGAAATAGTCATAGAACTTCAGTACTACTATGGCAATTCAGCAATTTCAACACTAGCATACTCTTTCCTCTTGGGACAACACACATAATTGAATAATTTCAAGTATATTGGAATATTTCTACTAAAACTGTGCAGTTAAAGTATTTATTATTAGGGATATTTATAAAATTACAGCCTAAGAATTTGCTTATGGTATGTATTGAATAAAAATGAAAATCCAGCACATTTTGCTTGAGACACTTGATAAATTATAGTTGGTGCACTGTTAAAGTATTGTACTAACAGGGTGTCTCTAGCTCACTTTCTGAAATACATATGTATATAGGTAGGGACCTGTTATCCAGAAAACTTAGTACCTGGGATTTTGCAGATAAGGGCTCTGTAATTTTGATCTTTATGCAGCTTAATTAGGAATTCTTTGTTAAAAATGAATTCTATGGGAGATAGCATCTGGTAATTCTGGAAAGTGGGTTTCTGGATAAGAAATCCAACAGCTATACTGGCTTCTAAAATCAGTGTAGGATTCCAACTACCTAGGCGATGACTAGTCTAATTTTTTTTAGACTTCTAAAGAAAGAAAACCACAACAGGGAATATTTCCTACATTATAACATTTTTTAAAATCTAACTTAAGTACGTTTTTCTTTATTATGTAATACAGTAGACTTTAAATGCTATTCTAAGCTCACAGAAGTTTAATAGGATCTATTAATTTTAACATAATTTTTCTTGCAGTTTCTAACAATTTCCCCAAGAAAACATTCTGCACAGGAGTTCTTTTTCATACTTGTGTGATAGCACTTCTACACTAATCTAGCACTAATAGATTTTGCATAATTGATTGTAAAAGTTGTGACAAGCAATTTATATTTTATAAGTCTACAGATATTGCTGAGGTATGTTTAGCCCTGTAACACGATTAGAAAGCTATAACAACTTCCTATGACAAACGCCAAGAGTTATGGCTTACAGATGAGTGAGCTCGTTAGGTCACTCAGTAAGAGGCCATCTTTTGCTTAGCATCTCAGTCAGCAGGCTTAATAATCCTGTTCAGATGACTTTACCATGATACTAAAATCAGTCCACAGTTATACATGCATTTATTCTCCATCAGAAACCCTTTGCAAACAGTATAACTCTTTCTGTGATTTCTTTAATTTCAACAGAATGTTTAGCAAATTACATTTGATCTTATTACTTATATTATAAAAGTAATACGTTCAAGCTTGAAAATTAAAATTGAACCTATTACTTTTATAATATAATTTCCTTATTTTAATGGGAAAAACAGTTATCCTGATGCTATCCCTGTAGATTTTGGAATAGTTTTAAAAAAATGGGCATACAAACATTTTCTTTTTTCAAGAAAATGAAGCTCAATGAATTTGATGTGATACTATGAGGTTACTCTGGTTAAGAAGGAAACTAAAGCTAGGGCCAAATGGTGAAATCAGCCTTCTGAAATCTTTAGGCCAATTTCAGAGCAGTATCCTCCTTCTTTTCTCTTCCAAAATTGTTGCGTCAGCTCCAGCGAGGAAAAAAAAATCTGGTGAGTGTGTTTGCTCCCAACAAAAGGGTCCCAGAGGCAAAAGAAGAAGGAAGCTACTGCTCCCGGTGAGAGGCTGAAATAGGCCTGTGGATATAAATGAAAAACAAGAATAAAACTACATAGAATTTAGAAATGTTGCCATCTACAATTTGGCAAACTGACTAACATTATTTCTAATGCTTAGGGAAATATTGCTATGTGTTTTAGTATTTTGCATTGGTGTCTGTTCTCTGACTTGCCTCCATAGGGATCCAAAAACCCTTAAGTTTTCATTGGCTCCTGTTCTCTATTGTACTTTGTTGGATTCACTGAAATCAGTTAATGTCCTAGGTAATTCATCATAGCAAACAGTTTTTAGCTTATTCTTATAATTATGGTAATATTTATTTACGCTGCACATGGAATCCATGTAAATAAACCCATAAGATTTTTTCTTGAGTTTTACAGCAGCATTTGCTGTTGTTTTTATTTAATTTTAAGGAGAATACACTGTTATTGGATGGATGAATGGATGGATGAATGGATGGCTTGGGTGGATGGTTAGATGGATGGATGATAAATAGATTGATTCAAGGGAAATAAATAGTGATGGGCGAATTTATTCGGCAGGCGCGAATTTGCGCGTTTCGCCGCCAGTGAATAAATAAGCGAAACGCCCAGGAAAATTCGCTCAAAAAAATTGGACGCCAGCGTCAAAAACGGGTGCCGGCGTCAAAAATGAGACCGAAATTTGCAAAACAGCGCAAATTCGCCCATCACTAGAAATAAACCCATAATATTGTTGTTTTTCTCTGTTTGAGTTTTACAGCAGTACTTGCTGTTGTTTAGATAGATAGATAGTTTGGGTGGATAGATGAATGATAGGTAGATAGATAGATGATAGATAGATAGATAGATAGATAGATAGATAGATAGATAGATAGATAGATAGATAGATGATAGACAGCTAGATAGATAGCATGCTGATTTAGATTATAACTGTGATGTTTCTTCTGTATTTAAAGTAATATTGAATAGATCTTTGGCTATTTCCAAGACTTGGGTGCAACTGTTCCAAGTTATGTTTGGGTCTGCTAATTTAGTATCCTCTTGAATTTTGTTGTTGTCTATACTAATACTTTAATTGTAAAGTCAATTTGCATATTTATCAAAAAGAATTTAAAAAAAAATAAAACTAGCCCTAGAGACTTATAAAGATTCAGGATATATAGTGCATTTATTTGACACCGATTAATCCAATCTAATCCAATACGACCAACAACACACATATTACTAGCAGTATAGTTGGAGTGATGGTGAACTGTTATTACACCATGATGAATGTTACATGTAAACACATGGCATGGCAAAAAGAAGACCAGAAATGTCATTGGCACTTGAAGGGAAGGATTAGTTCACATACTACACATGGTACAAATAATTCACATAGCAGTTAACAGTACATTAAGTTATTAAGTGAACTCTTCCTGTAAGCATATGGAAGAAGCCTGTTACTATTCCACTCGTCTCTATTAGTTTTGACAAGCAGGTACTGGGATTTAAATAAGCGATGACTAAAAACGTACCTTTTCAGAATCAATTTTGTGGATGGACAACAATGTCCAGTCTCATGAGGCAGCATGTTATAACATATCATAAAGAAACACTTCCATTGAGTTTCCAGGTGTCCTTAGTAATACGATTTGTGGAACAATAAAAAAAAGAAAATTGGCTAAAATGATATGTATTTATGTAAAGCAGATTTACAGACTATTATTAGACTGTTTACTACCACCCCTTTTACAAGCAAAATAAAAACAAATATGACACAAGCATAGATAGCAGAGATGCTTAAAAATCTTAAAAATCAAAAATTCCATGACCCTGCGTATGGTGAATAGTGATGGGCGAATTTGCGCCGTTTCGCTTCGCCGAAAAATTTTGCGAAATTCGTGAAACGGTGAAAAATTCGCGAAACAGCGCCGGCATCTCATTTTTGACGCCGGCGCCTGTTTTTTTGATGCCGGCGCCCGTTTTTGACGCCGGCGTCTGTTTTTTGGAAAAAAAATTCCCGCCTGGCGAATAAATTCGCCCATCACTAATGGTGAAGTGTACATTTTGAAAATTAAATGGATGTTTCTGGCTGCTGCTTGTCGTTTAAGTCAAACATATGAAAACCCTTAGTTTTATGAACCAAATGGTGGGGGTTCACCAGTCTTATAGTAGAAATCTACAAAGACACATGTGTTCTAGCATAAAGCAAACAAAATCATCACATTGGAGCAGTGAGGTTTTCGCAAACATGTTTGACAAAAGATAAACCTTCCGTTGCACACGTTTTTGTCAAACCTTATGCGGAAGAACATGTTTAAACACACAATAATTTTATTCAGTCCTGAATTTATTTGTGCAGTACAAATACTGGGAATGAGCTTGCATTACTTTGAAGTATGTTGTATATGGAGATTCCACAAGTGCAATACAATCTTTATTAAAGGGGATCAAGGTCTCAGTGGTGCTGTGCTTATGAAGTCAAATGCATTGCATATTAGAGTAGGACCAATATTGTAGAGGATTGCTTAAAAATATTGGATATGACAGTTTTTTTGGCTGCCATTTTCATCAAGGTTGTTAGATTCACTTTATAGTGCATATTATACAGCTATTCACAAGTTCCTACACCTTAGAGCAGATGCTATGTATGGTTACCTGATACACAGATTCAATGACTTTGTCACCTGGAAATGGCATCTTAAAAGTTAGTTGCAGTGTCTAGTGCCCCCCATTCCTCAGTCAAAGGGGAAAGGGAACATTAATAAGTTTAATATGGATAACATCTGTTACCTAAATGATAAATACAATTTCCTACCGTACATAACATCATTTGACCCTCCAGAGACTTTAGCATGGCAAGGTAATGCAATCTGCCTTCAAACTGCATGTTTTTGTAGGAGGAAAAGAAAGTCGCCACTAATTCAATGCTTACATTCCAGTGTGAACAGACAATTCTTTCAGATGTGCTTTCTTTCCTGTTTCTTGTTTCTTCACTTAGACCTCATCTGGCTACAATGAAAAATGACGTGATGCTATTTTTTATTCTGTACTTGACACTGTTATGGAAGGTAATGTGGTTTATTGATTCCAAAAGAGGTCAAGAAAATAGTAACAGAGATATTTTGGACGGTATCCAGGAAAAACTTTAAACTTGGATCATGCACATCCAGAAAAACAAAACTGTTAATTGTTACCTCGTCTGCTGCTATTAAACTGTGTATTTAAACTGAACATATGTTCCATAATCATGTACTTTTATATTAAAACATTACTGAGTCACCAGGTGAAATGTATATTAAGTGCACAGCTGAAAATAGACAGTAGGTTACAACTCTGACAGCAAACATCTGTTGCGTTTCTAAAGCTTAATGCAAATAATGAAATCCGTAGTCTGTGTTAAAGTGTTCTATTTCCCAAATAAACACAAATGAAAAATGATATTTTCCTTACTTTTCCTTTTTCAGTGCTTGAGAGGTGTTGTCATTTTTTTTTTGCTTCTTCAATTATACACAGTTGATGTCTAATTATTAGGGAATTAGAGGATGTTGTTAATTATTTGGGAGATATGTTAAGGTTTGATGGTCATTAACCTCATCTCTATTGAAGTTGGTTTCATTGACATATAAAGGAGAACTTAAATGAGAACTAAAGCTAAACTAAAGAAGTAGCTAGAAATGTTGTAAATTATGTTTTGGTCTTCTGTGCCTGTCCAAAGCAACCACAGCCCTTTAGCAGGGATAGTGCCTCCAAAGATGCCCCAGTAGCCCCCCATCTTCTTTCCTGCTGATTCACTGCACATGCTCTGTGCTGCTGTCACTTACTGAGCTTAGGAACTGACTCAATATATACTGTAAATACAGAAAAGAAATGTCACAATATAAGGGTTATTAGTAAATAATTAAAATCATTAGTACATGGATGCTTAGAAACCAGCACAATAAGCATCAACATTTAATAATCAGTCCCCTGACATCAGCTTATATGACAGGCAAACCTCATTCTCTGCTTGATGATTTGCGGTTGTCCCTAAGCTTAGCTCCTCAACAGCTGCTCAAAGCCCACTGAGCATGTGCATGACACTCCTAACACAATCTAGGATGGGCTACTCCTTTAACAACTTTGAAGACCTGGATCATTGATGCTACACTTTTAGGCTGGTGCAATAAGTTCAGTATATAAAATATGGCATTTCTAGCCATATTAATTTTTAAGTTTTAGTTCTCCTTTCAGCAGAAGACATTCTAGTGGTCCCTGATGTCAAAAGCTCCATCTACACATAGATATCCTTAATTTTTTAAGGTTACATGGACACCTATAAATAGGGCTGACATCATGAGGTAAATTTGTTTCAACTCATTAAAAAAAACTAGAGACTAGAACATATTAAGATAAACAAAGGTCCAGGGCCAGATGGTATTCATCCCAGGGTATTTAGCAAGTTTAGCTATGTGATTGCCAAACCTCTTTACATAATCTTTCAGGATTCAATGAGGTCTGGCATGGTGCAGAGGGAATGGAGAATTGCTAATGTGGTGTCACTATTCAAAAAGGGATCAGGTTCTCAGCCTCAAAACTATAGGCCAGTTAGTCTGACATCTGTGGTCAGAAAGCTTTTTGAAGTGTTAATAAAGATACTGGACGTCACAGCAAATCATAATACTATGAGTCTGTGCCAGCATGGTTTTATGCGTAATAGATCTTGCCAGACTAACTTAATTTCTTTTTATGAGAAGGTAAGCAGGGACCTCGATTCTGGGATGGCAGTGGATGTGATTTACTTTGACTTTGCTAAAGCATTTGATACAGTGCCACACAGAAGGATACTGGTTAAATTAAGGAATGTTGGCCTGGAACATATTATTTGTACCTGGATAGAGAACTGTGGTGGTAGAAGAGCGGTGGTAAATGGAACATTTTCTAATTGGACCAGTGTTGTTAATGGAGTACCGCAGGGCTCTGTACTAGGTCCTTTGCGTTTCAACTTGTTTATTAGTGACCTGGAGGTTGGCATTGAAAGTACTCTTTCTATTTTTGCAGATGATACTAAATTGTGCAGAACTATAAGTTCCATGCAGGATGCTGCCACTTTGCAGAGTAATTTGTCTAAGTTGGAAAACTGGGCAGCAAACTGGAAAATGAGGTTCAATGAAGATAAATGAAAGGTTATGCACCTTGGCAAAAATAATATAAATGCAAGTTATACACTAAATGGCAGTGTGTTGGGTGTTTCCTTAACTGAGAAGAATCTAGGGATTTGTGTAGATTACAAATTGTCTAATTCTGAGCAGTGTCATTCTGTGGCCACTAAAGCAAATAAAGTTCTGTCTTGCATAAAAAAGGGCATTAACTCAAGGGATGAAAACATAATTATGCCTCTTTATAGGTCCCTGGTAAGGCCTCACTTGGAGTATGCAGTGCAGTTTTGGACTCCAGTTCTTAAGAGGGATATAAATGAGCTGGAGAGAGTGCAGAGACTAAGTGCAACTAAACTGGTTAGAAGGATGGAAGACTTAAATTATGAGGGTAGACTGTCAAGGTTGGGGTTGTTTTCTCGGGAAAAAAGGTGCTTGCGAGGGGACACGATTACAGAAGCTAGTGGCTAACACACTTGGGGTAAAAGAAGAGGGAAAGGGCAATCTTTCTAAAGGAAGTCATAAAAGTAACACCATTAATATATTCAAAATATTTAATTATGATGATAATTGCCATTTGTGGACAAAATGCAAACTCAGAAACATGAGCCAACATAATAACAGAAACAAAACAATACATTGTTATTATTGTGTACAAATGGGCTTCAATATATTCCCCAGATAATATGAAGAGTTAATTCAGTGACATATGCATGTAAATGCCAGTGAATGAGAAGGTGCATTTCCCAAACAGGGATTCATTTTCAAAGATGAATGGCAGTTTAGCAAATACTTGCGGCTTAATGGCATGCAGGGAGTTTCACTGGTAGGGAGGCAGAATAATGTATATATAATGACATTTGTATAAAGTAAAATGTAACATATTTAAACAATTCAAAAATAAGTCTATTCATTAGACTTCAATGCAAAAGAAGGAAAGAAATGTACTTAATGTTCTACTGGTACAGCTGTAGCTTAGTGGGAATAGGACATAAATTTCTGCCCCAAGACACTACGATTCGCACATAAACATGAAATTTAAACAAGGGTTATAAGTATCCTGTCAACATATATCAGAACACTGAAATTTTATATCCAGAGATGTTCCAGGTATCTCTGCAGTGTTCAAATGACTAATCTTTTTGGTGTAGATAAAACTTTAGCACAGCTACAAATTCCCTGTGGGGCCATCTATTTACTTTCAGAAAGGAATAAATGGAAACATGTTACTGTATATTGATCACTATTTAGAGAATCTCAGAAAACCTCTTAAACATTTAGCGAAGTTCTGAATTCATCACTTGTCTTTTTACCCAGTCCTCCGTTTGCAAAGAGTTTAACATTTACCGGATTTTTTGAAATATTTATAAAAACAAATTTACCCAAAATTGAATATATGTAACAATACACACCAAAAGCAAAAAAATTATTGCATAACAATATTGTAGCATAAATATCATCTTTCCTAACAAATTTCCAAATTCTCTAAAAGTGGCAGCTCACTTAGAAATTAGCATTTGTATTTTAATGGAGGCATTAGTATTGTAAAACAATTTGCTCCTGGTCTTTATATTTTCAAAAATGTCATTTATGAAGAACAGTCCCTTTTAACAATTAAACTATTAATTTATTTTTTAAACAATTCTTTTTTTTTATTTAACGTTTGTTAAAAAAAAATACCTAGAAGTTTATTTATCAAATTTCGTATTTATGAAATTTGTATTTATGTATTTTTTTTTTTAAAAAAACTTTAGTTTGACTAACCTCAACATTTTTTTTAAAAAAAGAATGTTACCATGATTATTTACAGAATTAAAAGAAGCTATTAAAATCATAATCTATTCATCAATTTTAATTGGTCAACAAGTTTATAAACTAAAAATATTGGTAAACTTGAATTTAATAAGGACAGATGCCATTCACTTCTACATGACATCGCAAGTTTTCAGATGGTGAAGTTTTACAACAGTTTTTTTTTTTCGCTTAATAAACATTGAAATCATTTTTGACATTTTTTTTTAAAACATTTTTGAAATTCATGACTTTTAACTCAAAAAAATTGATTCACTGAAAAAATACAAAAATTGATAAATTACCCCCCTAATGTTTAGCAAACAATCTATTCAATTATTACAATCACTATTTTCAAGCCAACACATTTAAGGCTTTTTTGGTAAGCGCTGATTTTTTTTTTTTTTTTGGAACATACCATTTCAAGAATGGATGGCCCCAATTTTGTGTGCAATTTATTGGGCCAAGAGTAAAAGGTTGACAACATAGACTTGATTCTTTTCTAAGGTGGAACTGTGAAGGGCAATCTGTCAAAAAGCTTAAACTGTGGAACAAGATCCTGTAATATATCAACCCCTATGGATAAAGGCAACATGTGAGGTATTAAGAAAATACCAGAAAACTGTTCATGCAGTTGAAGGGAACAAATGTAATTACTACCTTTCACTCCAGTCAAGCAACTGATCATGCTGGTATACCGCACGCAAGAATATCGCAGTGAGAGAGAGAACTGATATATTGCATAATAAACAGTGGAAGCATTTTCATTGGAAGTCTGAACTATCCAGTCTGTTACTTTCATAAGATTCTACAGATTTTAAATGAAAATAAACCATTATATTTTTAATTTAAACTAATAAAAATGGCTTGTGTTTTATCTGTAAACTCAGGTCAATATGTTTAGCTAGAATAACACAATACTTAATAGATGATGCTCTAATTGATTTTTCATAAATATTGTTGTCAATGTCCTGCATTGAACAAAGAGAACAGTATAATAAAAGCAGTAATAAATACATAATGCAGAAAGTCAATGTACAGGTATAGAATCTATTATCTGGAATGGCCAGAGCTAGACTTTTCTGTAATCTAGATTTAACATTAGAGTTGTTTTGTCACTAATATGGATTCATTCTACTTAGTTACAATGTCCTGTTTTATTATAATGGAGAAAAGGGAAATCATTTTAATAAATGGAGTCTACTGGTGATGTCCATCCCATAATTTGGAGCTTCCTCATTAATGGGTTTCTGGATAAGGGATCCAATACCTGTGTAAGGAAAATCTGAATGTGCATGAGTTTGTAAGCATAAGGGGCTAAGCACAGTGAGAGAGAGAGGTGACAGATAAATAGCTAGCAAGCTAGATATTAAATAGATGATTAGTAGATAGATATTTATTATAGATAGATAGATAGATAGATAGATAGATAGATAGATAATTGATTGATAAATAGATAGATAGATAGATAGATAGATAGATAGATAGATAATTGATAAATAGATAGATAGATAAATAGATAGATAAATAGATAGATAGATAGATAGACAGACAGACAGACAGACAGACAGATAGATAGACAGACAGACAGACAGACAGACAGATAGATAATTGATTGATAAATAGATAGATAGATAGATAATTGATTGAGAAATAGATAGATAAATAGATAGATAAATAGATAGATAGATAGATAGACAGACAGACAGACAGATAGATAGACAGATAGATGATAGATAGATAGATGATAGATAGATAGATAGATAGATAGATATGACGGGAAAGAGTACAAATGTACTTATGTGGACTTAAGTCCTTGGCATATGTTAAATAAATATACAGCTCATAATATGTGTAAGTCCTAATGGTGTGGGAACTATTTTATTCTTACTTTACTATTCACTACAACCAGATCATTGAGAGAGAGAGAGAGAGAGAGAGAGAGAGAGAGAGAGAGAGAGAGAGAGAGAGAGAGAGAGAGAGAGAGAGAGAGAGAGAGAAGAAAGAAAGGAGGAGCTACAAATATATTAAATCAAGCACTTTTCAATCAGTTATTTTCTTGGTTGTCTGTAATACTGGGCTGTATATAAATATGATTTTAGATTCCTACCGCACACCTCCAATTCACCAATCCTGCAGTAGTGGTGCGTCCTTCCGTTGACCCGGCCGGGCCATCCAACAACGTGTATTTTTGAAGAAACGGATCCGCACACACAGATTATTGCAGTCGGGGAGTATCCCCTTTTCAATGTTTGGTGGCAAATAAAAGGGGATACTCCCCGACTGCAATAATCTGTGTGTGCGGATCCGTTTCTTCAAAAATACACTGTATATAAATATCACATATGATAAATTATTAAACTTTCTTGGGGCAGGAATTTTGAACAAACCCTTTTATTTTTAATTTAGTTTTAGACCATTTATTTCTTTATTCTGTGATGCAACTTTTAGATACCTGGAAAACATGGGTATTCTGCTTTAATACTACATGGCATGAGTGAATATGTGATCAAACAACTTTTTTTCTTTCTTTTTTTTTTTTTTTACTAATGAGTGAATATGTGATTTGTACTGGGTTGGAATATACAATTTCTGGGAGAGAACTGAAAAAGTATACAACGCAATTTTGAATGTATTCTGGTCTCCCTAATCAGCATAAAGACATAGAGGTTTCTTTGCAAATTATAATTTGTTGAGCCGCACAGAAATGATAGAGATTCTCATGAGGATGATACTCTAAGAACTGCATGATATCTTTTACCATTTATTGCATTCCGGTCTCGAGAGAGCACAACAATAATGGTCCGAGATAAAATGCACTTTGGGACTGTATCAGTTAAGACCTAAAGCAATAATTTCCTTGTTAATGTATCTATATATGTTAGTGTAAGACACTGATTACTACCGGAGATTCCCTCATTTTATTTATTGCCCGATTCTGTTTATGGGAAATTTAAATTTTATGTGATAGAACCTGTCATTGTGATGTATATTTATATGCATGGGCTCTGGATACAGAGCAACACACATACATGTAAGGCAAAATATACTTTTTTTTAATTATTGTTAATTTATGCTATGATAACCTTGCCGTTTGACATTGCACATTTGTTACACAATTGTTCAAGTAAAAGGGCGAATGTAATTAGTTGTAATTAGTCAAGTTCAAAGTCATTTTCCTAGCTTCAAACCCTTTTTGTAAAGTTGTAGCCTCATATCCCTCCCCCCCCCTGCAAATGTTGGGATAATGGTGCCAATACTTTTATTTCTTTGTATATAAGCTGAAAATTATGACTGTTTCATAAATTGCTAACGTGCTCAGAAGACATTGACCCAGCTGCAATGCACATGAGTTCAGCCCCCTGCCCAAGCCTCATGTTTCACAATGACCTCAGTTTCCTGTGCAGAATGGGAACCAATGCAGTCAAGTCCTTGTAAAACTGTTTCTGAAGAGTGAAGTTATGAAGAGGTGCTGCAGTGTCAAACATCTGCTTCATCCATTACACTCAAATAGCAGCAGAGAATGTACAGTGGGGGCAAGAAGCATCAATAAATTCAAATTCTCTGGTGACCGCACTTTCCTAGTTTACTTGAGCTGCCTGCTTCGTGTGCCAATTCCTGTTCCAGCAGAAAATATGCTTAATAAAATAAAACCTGGCTTTTCTAAATCAACACCAAAGGCTAACAATAACACGCGCAGAATTGCTTATCTATAGAACCAATGCCGTAATTGACTGTGTAATATAAACACATACATATAGAAATGTATAATTTGTTCTGCATATTATAAAACATTTGAGGGGTTAGACTGTGAATAATATGGCGCTACTTACTGACAGTTTTGTGCAGCAAAACAATGGAGAGGTGGAGGTATTGGTGCAGGTGTAAACAAATGAGGCTTTTAAAATGCCTGGATCTCAAAAATAACCCTTAATTTGCCATGACAAGTAGAATTGAGAGAAGGGACATTAAAGTGCAAATTGCAAGGGATTAGCTAAAAATATTATACCAGCCATGGATTCTGCATATCGCAATTTGGCAAAAAAAAAATTCTGTAATATTTACATTAGTAGTTATTATATTCCACATTTTGAGACCTACTTGAAAATGTATTTTATGTACAAAAAGCTTTCTTCTGTGGGTGTATTTGTTGCTTTGGGTTTGTAAAACATGTATTAAACAGTGCAAATGAACACATATATACAGGTATGGGATCCAGTATCCAGAAAGCTCAGAATTATGGAAAGTCTGTCTCCCATAGGCTCATACATACATACTCACCCCCCCTCCCCTCACTTTCAAAAATAAATAAATTAAATAAAGAAATAATTTGAATTTAGAAAAAAAAATTGTTAGACCTTCTGTTATCTTATTATATGTTTAGTTAGTTTCTACAGTAACTTCAGGAACACTTGGCTTTGTGTACAATTTTATATTCATTTGTATAGGTTATGGGTCTCATTGTGGGGAACATCCTCTACAAAAGAAATGGAATGTTGAAAGGCTGGGTAGTTCAGTATGGTGAAGGAAATAAATGAATAATTAATTAAATAAATATATAAATACTGTATATTCTGCATTGTGCCTTACAATCCTGATAGCTAGTGTCTTTGTATTACCCACATTTGCCATAGATGTGTTGTCCAAATCCATACAAAACCAATAGGAGAACAATATCATATTTCTAAAGTTAACTATATACCTACAAATAATTTTTCCCACAATTTGATAGAAGGTACACTGAGCATATTAAAATACCCTGGGCTAAATTGGATTTTACTTTATGAGCAGTGCTAGTTTAAATTTTTGGTTCAAACTATAAAAAAATACTGTTGAGCTAAAACAGACATTCTGCTGATTAAAGGATGAAAACTTGGAAAAAGCATCACTATTTTAAAAAATGTCCATCCCACCTTTATTAATAAAATATATATCTGAGTAGCTGATGTTTTATCATGAATGACAATACAGAAAATTGTTCTATGTTAAAAAAAAGAGAGACAGGCTTATAAATAAATCCAGATAATGGGGGATTTCATTATTATTATAAGGGTGACAGGCTCTGTCACCAAAAACTGCCGTCTGTTACTTATAATATTTCTCATTGAATCAACTGTTTCTGAATCATTAATTCCTGGTCTCAATACTGTAGGAAAAGTAAGGGACTTAGATGGTTCACTGAAATGAGAGTTAGAAAATAAAGCTGAAAAGCACATAGATACTTGCACTGACACTGCAGGTATTATGCCTGAACTGCAGATGAATTGAAGACCTTAATTCCAAGCACTGTTGATTTGGCACCTTTCCTGAGCATTGCCTTCATTAGATTTCAAAAGAAAATGTTTCCCTTGTCCCCCCTGTCAACTAATGGCAATGCTGTCTAAGTCTGGTGTTAAAGTTTTCCATCACACATGCATAAAAGTCAAAATTCCTCTCAAATTATTCAGCTGGTGGTAAAGTTGCTTGAAATTTGGACAAAGCTCCTACATTTTAACACATATTTTGTGTTAAAAAGCTACTCTGTCAGCATATGAAGGTTATACATACAATTCTGATTTTGATTTTTATTCATTTTTATTTCCATCAAAGATCGAGAAGTGACCTTAATAGATGAATTTGGTCCACCATTTATTCATCTGATATAAAACTGACCAGAAATACTACAACACTAACTGTAACAGGAAGAAGTGAGGAAGCAAAAGGCAGAACTCTGTCTGTTAATTGGCTCATGTGACCTTACATGTGGTTTGTATGTGTGCACAGTGAATCTTACAATCTCAGGGGGCGGCCCTTATTTTTTAAAATGGCAATTTTCTATTTATGATTACCAATGGCACATACTACTAAAAAAGTATATTATTATGATAATGGTTCATTTACATGACGCAGGGTTTTACACATGAGCTGTTTTACTCAGTATCTTTCAATAGAGACCTACATTGTTTGGGGGGTATAGTTTTCCTTTAAAGGGGAATAACAACAAGAACTTTTGTTGCAAAAAGAGACCTCAGTGTATGTTGCCCCACCCAAAAAAGGCCATAGACTGCATGGTAAAAGTCACCATGAAATAAAGTTGCTGCAAAAAATGCCTATAGATTCCACTGGACTTGCAGAAAAAGATCTTGCAAAAAATTGCTCATTGACCTAAGAAAGGAATTTTCCCATGGTTTTATAAATATTTCTGCAAATTGAACAGATTCACACTTAATTTTATTAACACATTTTTTGGACACATACAGTACATGTTTAAGTCATATGACTATTTTCCTTTTTTTGAGAATATTTGTGCAACTGTTCCCATCCTGGGAAAAGGCATTACACTTGTCACCACGGTGCACCTAAAGACAGCATAGTAACAAGTGCTTTACAACTCTGCTATTAGCTTATCGGCAGGATTTATGATTTATGCAGCTAGTACCAAGTATAGCCTACAGCTTTTAAAATGGTACATGCATAGTAATTCCTATTTATGGTACATAGCTCTACCAGTGATTCTTCTTTTGACAGCCTGTCTTCACAATTTATACAAGGACCATAAAATGCATTCAGATCTTAATGTATGGAGAAATCTATACAGTTCTGTTCAGTAAGCCTTTATATTGTAGAACATGGAGGTGTTAAACAACAGTTGAGTGGAATATTGAATATTTTGACTGTTGAGTTGGCTATATTTAAATAGCCAAGCTACACTGCTATGTTCAGTTTAAATTAGCAGAAAAATCAGATAAGTGAACTCCATTCCAGGCCATGGGTGAAGTGAATGTTGGAGGCAGCCAAGAAAATACCTGATATCACCAAACAATTTCAGGTAATCAATCCTGACGCATTCTGCTACATTTCTGAGTGAAAATCACCTGCCCCACGATTGAAGCAGCAGAGTTATCACAATTACCATTGCTATCTAGGGAAGAGTTTTATTCCAGATTTTTGCTGCATACCCATGAACTAGAAATCATGTGAGTAGAAAAATGTGTGAGGTGCCATTGCCCTAACTTATAACTGTGCAAAATGGGCAGTCTGTCCAGTGACCTGTTCCATTTTATGTACACCCAGTGGTAACATCTACATGAGCAATGCACAATTCTCCAAGTCTTGAAAACTTTGAAATTAAATCAAGTTATAGATTGAAGTTATTTATAGTGATGGGTGAATTTGGAGAGCTTCTCCAAAAAAAAATTGAATTTCCCATGAAATTCGCAAAACAACAAAAAATTTGCGAAAAGGCGTTTTTTTGCGGCAGTTTTGCGAATTTACTCTCCGGCAGCGAATCGCGGGATTTTACCGTGAATTCGCGCCTGGAGAATAAATTTGCCCATCACTAGTTATTTAACATTATCTGAGGCTTGCAAAGGTTTGATAACTCAGCCCTCCAAAGATTTACTGGCCTGAGGTATCAATTCCCACATTAGGCTGTCGACAGTTTTAATTGTTTTTTTTTATTTATTAATTCTAATTTTTTCCGGTCGGACTTTTAAACCCCTGATGGTGTTAAAAGTTTGAATAAAAAATTACTCCAACTCAGATCTGGCAAGTTCATGTAAAAGTCAATGGTAGATGTCCTGTTGACATTTCGAAAATATCCTGATCTGCAATGGGTTTAATTCAATATTCTGAAGATTTCATGGTTTTGCATGTCAAACCTAAAAGTCCCAGTTTTTGGTGACAAATTTGTACAATTATTATTTTTTCACAATTTTATTGAGTCTCTTTACTTTACATACTGTATATATCCTTCCATCTATTCTGACTTTTTTCATAGAGAAATAGGGAATGATCATGAAAAAGGCCAATTATTTAGGAGCAGAAAGGTCCACTAGGGTCCACCTACATTGTAACGATCAATAGTAAATCATCTCCAATGTCTTTTGGTTATTTGTGCATGCCTAAAAATCTAATGTTCACCAGTATCTTCTTACCACTTGTCTAGTCTCTGCTTCATAACTAGCTGCTGGTCCATCTGATTCCAACAATGTTCTACATCCATTAGAGGTACCTAGCTATCGCTTCTTAAACCTCTGTATGGAGATATATTTCAAGAACACCTTTCTAAGACTAATCATTGTCTTTGACATTTAAAGCCGAAGGACTTAACCTATTTATCTAACCAAGGAGGTGGGGCAATCCTTGGTGGGTCAGGGGCCAACAGTGAATGATTAATTATGTCTTTAAAGCTCAATATAAATAAAGTATAACAAAGAGTACAATACAAAGATAAAAAGTTACAATTAATAAAATACAAACCAACAATACTAAGCCCTGGGATTAATTTATTGAGCACTATCTTGGATTTACATGATATACATCTGTAGATTTTCTTCAACATCTATTGGCATTGATGATTATGATTTCTTTTTTGTTGGAATTAGTGTAGTAAATTGCATGTAATCCTTAATTCATGCAGCCCAGTTAAAAGGTTTCACTTGGGGGTTTCTGAAATTCTCTACAGCATTTCAACTAAAATAAATGTGATTTTACAAGGAATAGTGTAATGGCATAATGATATAGCTCCCCCAAAACCCCTCTGAATAACTTAATTTATATGGGCCTTTATTATTCTCCAGATAAAAGGCTTCTCAATATAAAATGAGCACTGAGTTCAAACTTTTAAAATATTCACATATTTACATCAATTTTTAAAAGGTTTTATAACTAATGAACTTGGATTTCTTGTGGCATGGCATAAAATCCATTTATACAGTTTTTAATTAAGAATGCAGCTTATGCAATTAAAATTAAGAGGAGAGACTTTGTATAATGTCCTGTGAGAACCTTAGTCCAAAAAATTATGTTAATGCTTTATGGCCTAAAAGCATCCTTTGAATCTTAGAGTACTTTATGAATAGTTATTTTGCCACGGAATAAAAGTTATTTAAAAATAATTGTTACCGGTACTATAGTCAAGCAATATAGTCCTATTTCAGCGTTTTTACTAACAATATTTGCATAGCAGAAAAACATCTGCCATGATATTATAAACTTATAATTTATATTGCAAGCCAGGGTGCCGATATTGAATTGTGCATAAATATATGAGAATTTCTAATGAGAATTTAAATATTTAAAGTCACATAAACCATCACTATGCATTATAATATATTCTGCGCTAGATAAAAAAAATAGGAAAATTGCTATTTATTATGTATATTTGTAGTAAGGCGAAATTAAAAGACAGTTACAACATGCTGAAATGTTTTGGATAGGTATAACTTTTGACATCTGACAAAAGCAATTTTTAATTCTCTACAGTTCTCAAAAATAGAAGGAATATCAGAGACCAGAAATAGTACCTCAAACTGACTAGACAAAAAGCACAGGTTAAGTCACAGAATGTTCATCACAGAATGTTCTAATGTGACTAGAACAATGACTCTTATTTGATAAAAAAAAACCCTAATAAATAAATTGTCTTTCTTCAACTTGCTGCTTAGACATGCTAAACCTGATTCCCTAACAGGCCACTATAACTTAAAGGGATACTGTCTTGGGAAAAAAATTTTTTTTCAAAATGAATAAGTTAATAGTACTGCTCCAGCAGAATTCTGCACTGAAATCCATTTCTCAAAAGAGCAAACAGATTTTTTTATATTCAGTTTTGAAATCTGACATGGGGCTAGACATATTGTCAATTTCCCAGCTGCCCCAAGTCATGTGACTTGTGCTCTGATAAACTTCAATCACTCTTTACTGCTGTACTGCAAGTTAGAGTGATATCACCCCCCTCCCTTTTCCCCCCCAGCATCCAAACAAAAGAACAATGGGAACAGCTCTGTAACACAAGATAACAGCTGCCTGGTAGATCTAAGAACAGCACTCAATAGTAAAAACCCATGTCCCACTGAGACACATTCAGTTACATTGAGAAGGAAAAACAGCAGCCTGCCAGAAAGCATTTCTCTCCTAAAGTGCAGGCACAAGTCACATGACCAGGGGCACCTGGGAAATTGACAAAATGTCTAGCCCCATGACAGATTTCAAAATTGAATATAAAAAAATCTGTTTGCTCTTATGAGAAATGGATTTCAGTGCAGAATTCTGCTGGAGCAGCACTATTAACTGATTCATTTTGAAAAAAAATTTTTTTCCCATGACAGTATCCCTTTAATGAGACTACTTTGGAGCTGTATTTACATAAGTTCTGTGAAAGGCACTCTTCTGGTTCTATGCTATATTATGGTAGTCTACTCCAAATTCACTGGCTAAAATCTAGGTAAAATGGCAAAGGGACATTCCAGACCTGTAAAACAAAATGTGGGCTGATGCCCTTAATCAAGTCTTGCAAAACTGTTTCCTTAAACTTCCTACCTTCATCCCAAAAGTAAGTGGGCTTTTTATTCCCATTTTTGGGAAGTCCTACTTTCCAGCTTGTGGATTGTTGTGTTGAAGTATATTAATGAAATGCTGCTATTTTCTGATAATCGTTCTCCTAGATCGTACCTGTTGAGTGCCATGGGGGATCTTGGTTTGTTGTCATATCAAAGATAATGTTACTTACAACTGTTATTTTATGTCAAAAAAGTGTATTCTGTTGCAATGGAAATCTACTTCAGCCCCTTTTCCTAGTTTTTGGAAAATAAAATAGTTAAAGGAGCAGCAACACCAAAAAATGAAAATGACTTAAAGAAAACATAATATACTGTTGTTCTGTACTGGTAAAACTGGTGTATTACTTTAGAAACTCTACTATACTGTAGTTTATATAAATAAGCTGCTGTGTAACCATGGGGATAGCCATTAAAACTGGAAAAAGGCACAGGATACTCAGCAGATAACAGATAAGCTCTGTAGTATTGAATGGGATTCTTCAGAACTTATCTGTTATCTACTGTGTACCCTGTGCTTGAATTGCTGTCCCCGTGGCTACACAGTTGCTTGTTTATATAAACTATAGTAGTACTCATCTATTTTTTACTTTGTATCTTGTGCTTGAATTGCTGACCCCATGGCTACACAGCAGCTTGTTTATATTAACTATAGAGTTTCTGAAGCAAACACACCAGGTTTACCAGTACAGGGCAAGAGTACACTATATTGTCATTCCATTAAAACACTTTGATTTTTTGGTGTTACTGTTCCTTTAATAACATATTACCCAATCAGAAGCTGGTCTATACGACTAGAAGTTGTCCAGCTAAGTTTGATGCCATCTGGCAACCCTTAAATGCTTGGCTTTCAATAGGCTCTCTTTTTTTTCTGTTCCTTCTTTCTCTCTCTCTCTCTCTCTCTCTCTTTCCCTCTCTTCTTTTCTATCGTTATTGGAAGCCAAAAAATTGTTGTGAACTTTTGTTGACAGTTTTAGAAAGAAAAATGTTCAAGTCTTAAGCCAAATTAATAATGTAACAAATACAAGTAACAGGTACAAGTAAGAAAGCATTTAAAGCCGACCTATAACCGAGACATAAAAAGTTGTATAATAAAAGTCCTTTCCAAATTAGACACGAAGCACAAATTCCTTTTTTCATCAAAACATCCATACTTTTAATTGATGCATTTAAAGATTTCAGCTGTCAATCATAAATTGCCTGCCCCTCCGCTATGCCTTAGACATAGAGGTAAGGCAACAACTACTTTCACTTTCGAATCTGCATTTCCTACATGTTGCCTAGCCCTCACTTTTCACAGTCTATAATTATGTAGCCAATGCAAAGTTATGGGCATCAGGTCCCCCATTCTGGTGCATAAACAAGGTTTTGAAGTGTTACAATGCTTTTCTTAATAAGTGTCCACAAAATGGTTGCTGCCTGCTTGCTATGGTGGTGAATTACAAGGCTGACTGCAACCAATATTTAAATAATTTATATAGTGTAAGCAAAGTTCATTTTGCTTAACAAACACAATAGATACGAATTTGGAATTGTTTCTTAGCATGACACGTCCCCTTTAAGAGACCATAATCCAAACAAAAAGATCATTGAGCCATTAAGAAAATATTTCACAAATATTTAAGTGAATATATTTTCAATAGATTCAAAATGATTTGTAAATGCCCATGTCCCATACGAATATGGTGCATCAGTGTCAGATTTTAGCAAATATTTAATTGCCATTTGCCATTAACTTCAGGAGAAACCCACCTTGCATAGTACATAGGTTTACATGTAATTCTGAAATATAAAGTCTTATAATCAAAGAAGAAATCAACCAGCCTATAGTCCCACACAAATAATCCCCCCAAAAGGTTTCATCTTCAAAACATCTATTAAACATATTGCACAGCTGACTGAAATATAAAAATTAATTTTTTTAATGGTTATAAAGAAGTCTCAAGTATTTTGTTTTATGTCGAGTTGGATTTCATTTTTTTCATTGCTTTTCATATAGTTTTAAATTTAATGGATTGAGAATGTGACCACCTGGCATAATAACCATTGCTGTACAAATCAAGTCTGTCTAGACTTGCTGTCCACTTACATTAGAAAAATCTTTCAGGTAATACTCACCTTGTTCTGGGACTGGTCACCAGCATATTCTGTAAGAACCAAGAGGTAGGAGGGCACACCAGTTTCCTGACCCCAATAACAAAGACCTCTGGAAAAACACTAACCTTCCAGGCACCACCAACATGGTACTTTTTCCTCAAGTTCTTCAGAACAATATACAGAGGGCTGCAAGATGATTGGTTGCCACAGACCATGACACAAAGAAGACTGTTGCAAAGGTTGTATGTATTTGCCAACCAGCATGGAGTAATACATTTGCAGTAACTTGGTTTATTTAGTTGCCTGTTCTGTATGGTAAGCAAATTTCAATTTCTACAGTTGCCATTTAGAATAATATTTAATAATTAAATGAAGCTAATTACTATAAGTTACTTAAAAAACATAGGGATGGACTTTGTTCATTTAACCATTAATTAAATACATTGTCCAAAGCAAAACTATAGGAGGACAGTTTAAGTTACAATAATAAAATTGCCATATTACAAACTTGGCATTCACACTTGAAACATATTCTGGTAGAGCTTCAGTTTTATGATGATGAATATTGTTGGAATTATTATTAATAATAAAATTGTTACGTTGACAAGTGCAAATGTATAATCTACAGTGGTCAGTTTTTATTCACTTTATGTTTCATTGCTTTTTTATTCACTGTATATTTCATTGCAAACCGGGTTAATGATCAGCTATTCAGCAATGCGCTTCCAAAGAAACTCAAGCCAAAAAGAAAAAAAAATGATTCTTTTAATAAGAAAAAAAATCAATAGACATAAAATGAAAAATAGGCACTTTTACAACTATAAAATACTATGCTTGACTATATACTTGTACAAGAATGGTAGTGTAATTAAAATTTGTTATTTTTTCTCAAATACATTGATGTAAACTCACTTGTCAAAAATGATGGAACTTCTCAAGAAGATTTTTCCCATGCTATTTTCGGTTTGCCTGCCAAACCCTATGCTGAGACTCTTGGCAAGTACATGTGCTACATTTTTTCAAAATAATGTAAAGCCAGAAGTTCGAATACAGCATTGTTGTCTGTAGTCTGTAGTTAATGAGAAGTGAATCAGGCCCGGACTGGAAACCTGTGGGTTCTGGCAAAGGGGCTGCTGTATGGTTCCATAGAAAGTTACCATATCGTGGGCTGATAGGGGGCTGTTTGGGCTGGTAGGGGGCTGTTTGGGCCTCTGTGTACTTGGAATGGCAGGGCCTATTTTGACCCCCAGTCCAGGCCTTGAAGTGATGTTTTATTTTTTTCTAAATCAATATTCCATAATTAGGAGAACAACTGTGTATTGTTTTAACTTGTTCATAACTTTTTTGTTGTCCATACATAGTTACATAGTTAAATTGGGTTGAAAAAAGACAAAGTCCATCAAGTTCAACCCCTCCAAATGAAAACCCAGCATCCATACACTAACCCCTCTCTACTTTTAATTAAATTCTCTATACCCATACCTATACTAACTATATATACAACTTATTTGGAAGTAAATTGCTGACATTTAAATATCTAAAAGCCTAACAAAACTGTAAATATGGCCATAGATCAGGTTAAAGTCCAAGCTACAGATGCATTTTTACTGTTTGTATAAGAATTGCTACAGACGAGCTACAACTCCAACCATCAACCAAATAAGTGGATCACTGTTATTTTGCCATACATGTAAATGGTCTAGTTGAACTATATCCTGATTTGTGGGATAATTGCAGCCCTAGTATGTGTCTTATTATATGGTCTCTTTTGATCTGATTTGTATTGTACAGTTCTTGTTGGATGAAAAAATGTCAGATCAATATTAATTGTTCTATTAAATGTTGTAGTTGTAGTTCTTGCAGATAATTTTCAGCATTCTGTGTCCACTAATATAGTGGATTATAATTTATGAACAGATGGCAACCATGAAATAATCCCTCCAGATTAAGGAATAACAAAAATACCATTGGGCTTGTTAGGATTTAAGAAGATATGTCCCACTGTAATGTAGCTAGGGGTAAAACGATCATGCACAACAATACTGTTAGTAAGGAGCCACTGACAAAATTGCTTATTATTATTTTTTTTTAATAAATGTACAAAATAGGCATTTGCTAGGGTTTGCCTTTATACTTTTTATCTGATATAACTTGACTCTGAAATATGGAAAGGCTGTTTCCCATAGTCTCCATTTTATCCACATTTTTTAAAAAATATTTTTTCTCTGTAATAATAAAATAGTACCTTGTACTTCATCCCAACTAAGATATCATTAATCATTAGAAGCAAAAGGATCCTATTGGGTTTAATTAATGTTTAAATGATATTCTAGTAGACTTAAGGTATGAAGATCCCAATTACGGAAAGATCTGTTATCTGCAAAACCCTACGTCCTGAGCATTCTGGATAACATGTTCCATTCCTGTATCAGAAGCAATTGCCAAAACGTGTCAGACTACTCGTTTTACTGGGAGAATGTTACAACAAAATAATTTACAAGTTCTTTTGGGATCTCTGGAAACCCAATATCTAAAACATTCTTAGGGGAAGGCCATCTCCCACTGAATTCATATTTAAGCATATGGTGCCATGGGCTTGTTTGCTATTCCTATTATATTGTATTTTCTGTTTAGCTGTATTTCATGTAGGTGATTCAATGTCATGTGTTACAGAATACAAGGGTTAAATCATACTGTGATTTGGGTAGTAATCTTGTTATAGGCCTTAGAGGCCCTGGTGGCATTCTGTCTGCTGAATGTAACACCGTTCAATATGGGAGCCTCATCCCCTACTGTGAATTTCCTGTCATACCTTGTCTGTTTGTTGCTTCCCCAATTGAGCCCAGAATGGGGATTACAACAATGAGATTAAATAATATCCTCTTTTTGAGAGGAGAGAGAAAGGAAGTAAATAGATATGGTTGTATATTCTAATTGGGTTGTGAGTGACTGGGTGTTTTTTTGGGAGTCTTTAGATGAAGGACCACCTGGCAACATGGGTCTATGCTGTTATTGGCACTTTAATACACCCTAAGCAAAGCAACCATATTATTTTATAGAAGGAAGGCCTAGAGATCAACATTCCTCCCATTAATTTTTGGAACCATCAGCCCCGCTAAATCTCTGCAGCCTGGAGGAACAATTACATCAAGGACTGCAGTATGCCAGCCTAGCTGTGGCTACACATGAACTATTTATTGGACATTCTAGGTAAATCCTGCCAGTTGGTGGTGTTCTATGTTATTAACGTATGTCTTAAAAAGGCACCAACATCTTGTGCTTCTTGATCATTAAATTGACTAGAAAAGTATATCCCTGACCCTCTTAGTTTTCTTGCCTTATAAATATACATGGCTTATGGGTCAAAAAGATCTGTTACATATGGTCTCTCATTTTAATTTTTTTTAAATTTAAAATTATTTTCATAATTTTTTTTTCTCTGTGATAATAAAACAGTGCCTTGTACTTCATGATAAATGTATGAATCCTACTTGGTTTAGTTAATGTTTAAATGTTTTTCAGTAATGTATGGTGATCCAAATTATGGAAAAAAACCCTTGTCCAGATAAAATTCTAAATAAAAGATCGATGGAGTTAAACTTTACAGCTGCATTCTGGGATTTTGGTTTATGCTTCCATGAATGTTGGTTCTGGTCATTGTAACTCAAATCCACATCTATTTTGTCAGGCACAGAAGATTTCTTTATTGGCTGATTTATTATATTGAAGCTCGTCTGACACAAATCTTACAGAACCACTTTTTAATAAATGGAGCAAACGCTGAAATGCTTTGCCTTGGCCCTTTACCTACAAAGAACTGTGTATCTTTCTACCTGGAGGTGCATTCAATTATTACCAATAAGCAATGAAGTATAAAAACCCTACACGTGACCCATAAAGTTCCAAATTGTACAGACATAGAACAACTGGTACCATAAAATAGTCATTGAAAGGACAGAACCCAGTAGGCTTTATATAGTGAATAAAGTACTCCCTTTTGTAAAATATAAGGATATTATAAGTTACCGAGGAGTTTCATGACCATGTCATGGAACTCCGAGGTAACTTCTAATATCCTCATATTTTGCAACTGGGGGTACTTTATTTATTATAATACACAAGTTTCAGTGAGTCATGTGACAGAAATGACATCAGAACTCACCGTTTATAACTGATGACATCAGAACTCACCGTTTATAAGGATATAATTTACAGGATATTCATGGCTTTTGTGTATTATATACAGATTCACAAACTAACAGATAAGAGTTAATAATTCACCCTGCACAATTAAATATTTCTTCTTGCAACTCCTAGATGTTCTTTTTTTTTAACCACAATTCAGAAATCAGTAACCTAAAGTTAGTATAGCCAAGGATAAAATTTGGTTGGCAGTCAGCACTGACCTCAAATATTTTGAACAAATCAGGCACCACTGTACCCTTAGAGTGAGGCAATAAAATACACATGTATGTACTGCACTAGGGTGGGGTTCTTATCACTGCGCATGTAGTACCAGGTCATGCCTTATGTGTTCTTACCCTTTATATACAATGACTACTGATTATGTAGTATTAATATTAAAATAATAGCCCAGGTAATGAAATATGGCCTACCACACTGTGAATAAATGTGTTATAGAAAAAAATATTTTTAACAGCAGCTACATGTGCCAAAGCAAATTAATGAGACACAAAACAACTATGTGTACATAGTTAATAATTACTGTAACCAAATATGGTTTATATATTAGCTACTGTAATAATATGATACAATAAAATGCTTACAAATATTATTTGGCCTTAAGGGATATTACTTGCTGACACCTTTATTTGTAAGTGCATATATCATTTTTTGGAAATTGTATTTGCCCCCTAGTAATTTATCTAAACCCTAACTACATCATTAATCAATTAGGTTCCTAAATAAACCAACACATGTAATCTAATCCTTTGCTTATGCTAACCTCAATTTAACAGGCTTCTAAACTGTGATATAAAAACTTCCTGGAATTACACGAACAAACATTCTATTTACTTGTGCAAGTGAATTATTACCTATCATGTGAAAAAGCCCTTACACCCCTGGATAGACAGAACTTGTTAAAGAGAATTTTCTAAATGCTCGAGACAAATAGCACAGGCAGCCATATATAATTTATTTTATATTTGTTCTGAAATAATTTTCTCTTTTTGGACATGTGCTGGTGCCCACCATGAAACAGCTTGGAAAGGCCTAACCTGCACCACCTAACATGCGCCACCTAACCTTTTGCTCTAATCCTAGTGGGCAAGCATATGAAGAGCACAGGAGGATTGCAAGTAAACTTACATTTTTGGAGAGTGTGCACTTTTATTTTTTTAATTGAGACACTGTGGCCCATGTTCAGGTTCAAGCTCAATGCTTCATTTATATCTTCAGCTATTCATGTGCACATTCATGAACCAAGCACCACATCCGAATTCCATTGTGAATAGTGATGGATGTATCAAACCCATTTTGGTTTGCCAAAATTTTGTGAAATTTTATTTTTATTTTTTGGCATGTCAGTTTTCCAAACCGTGTGACATTTTTTAAACCATGCAACATTTTTTTCCCATTATAGTTTATGGACTTTTTTTTTTCTTGGTGAAACAAGGCAAAATGTGGGAGTTATTTTGCTCATCCATAATTATGAATCACATGCATAATGTTTTATGATGTCATTTTTTCAGACTTCAATTTTTTATATGTACACCAAGAATTGGTTCAATCAGCTACACCATTAAAGTCCAAACATTAATGGAAGGACAACACTTAAGAAAGCCCTAGCAGAAACCAATAATTTGGACTAGAGCAGTGCTATTGTAAGCAGCAGGACTGCTGCAACACTGCAAGGGTTAAACATTTCTATAAATTATGCACTTTTGGAACAGGAAATCTGCCACTGAAGGCTTTTTTGATCAGAGAAAGCAGCATAAAATTGTATTAACAGCAATGTTAATTGTGTGTCCCTGAATAGACAATCTGAGAAATGGGCAGAAATTACATTTATTGACTTCTGCTCTGGACTGGTCATTATATGTAGTGATGGGCGAATTCGCGTCAAATTTGCGCAATTCACCGACAGCAAATAAATTCGCGAAACGGCCACGAAAAAATTTGCGAAAACGCCCGCGAAAATTTGCCAGAAAAAAATCGCCAAAAAAAACCTGAGCGCCGGCTTCAAAAACGAGACGCCGGTGCCGTTTCGCGAAAACGGCGCAAATTCGCCAATCACTAATTATATGGCTATTCTATAAAAGGTGAAAATAACAAAATATGACCGTTTTATGTGTGTCTACAAATCAATAACCCATATATCCAGTATCCATTTTGTTCATCCAGTAATACTAAACAGCATCCTACCAGTTAGGAGGGTTGGGTTTCTGGGGACAGGACTGAGTATTGCTCTTCTTGTTTGTTTATAAAGTTAATTGCCTAACTATTGAACCCAAAAATGTTTACATTGTGAGAATGATATATACAGATGAAGCCACTTGGATTTGTGAGTTAAATGCGTCATGACTCAGAGTTAATTGAAGAAACTGTGTTATCTAAAGTTATCTTAACTCATTTAATGCATTTAACCTTTTCATTAGCATACCAAAGCACCATTGTTCACAATGGTGAATGCTTTAATTAGATGGGATGTTGTGTCACAGTTTTCTGTGTTAAATGAGATAAATGGGATATCTGTGTTTAGTTATTCTGTGTCAAACAGACCAACCAAAGTGGCTGCATCTGTAGTTTAAAAAAGTACTTTGGTTCGTGTGTTTAACACAGAATATCTAAACACATTTAACCCACTTATCCCATTTAACACAGAAAATTTCGTCACAGCATCCCATCTAATTAAAGCGTTCACCATTGTGAATGATGGTGTTTTGGTTTCATGATGCATTTAACACACAAATCCAAGAGGCTTCATCAGGGAACTAGTCAAAAAATATGTCGTTTATAACAATAGAATATTCAGAGGCAAAAAACCTAGAAAGTAAGACTATTCAGACTGACTTAAGGATGTATATTTGGACTGTGGTTGGAATGGCATACTTTTGGGAGACAAAGTTTTTTATCTAAATAATTGCCTAATAAAATGATGACCACCACCATTACATGGCCTATTACAGGCGTTCAACTACTTCACATGGCCCTAATTTCTCATTTAAGTTCAAGGTTTACCTTTCTTGCTAATGCAACTGTGATGCCCCCAGGAGAAGACATACAAAGCCACTATGAATGATGATGATGATTCCATGGACATAATGTAAATGTAGTACCGAACAGACGAACAGATCAATGGAAAATGTATTGCTACCATATGGTTGAATTTGCACCCAAACTTCACAAAACAGAGCAACAAACTCGAATCACAATTGTGTTTTGCAACAATTCATTTTGTGTGGATGAAGTCTTTGTTTATTTCAATTCAAAACCATTACAAATTGTGTGTCTGTAGGCTATACACCAACAGATAATAGAAGAGAAATCAGTGGAAGATATGCTGCTATCACAAATACAGATTTCCCTCTGGGTGCGCTAATACTTTACAGACAAATGTTAAAGATTTATTGCACATGAGCATCAAACATGGTTTTGCTACAATTCTCATTTGGATCAAATTGACACATTTTACATTCATTTTAGCCTAATGAGATTCTTTCACAGCACATTATATTCCAAGTGGCCTCGTACATTTAATATGTGGCGTGGAACAAACTCAAATAGATATAATGAAAGTCTATTTCTTACCAAGTTTTCTAAAGAAGAAAAAGAAAACAGTTCACAAGTTTTGAACACAAATAAAAAAATGTATTAAGCAGTGACAAAGTTTCATAGACAAATTGTGATTTGAGCACAAAAGTAGTTTAAGCTAAACCTACTGTATACATAAAATAATGGCTCAGTTCACCTTAATTAATACATATATTGTTTGTTTTTATTATTCAATGTTAATTTTTCACAAATTAAAAAATCAGCATATATATGCAAAGCTGCAAAACAATACAATTCATTCCTTAAAAAATTGCCTTTTTAAAACATGAAAGGCTATATGGAGCCTCAATTAAAGGAAAACTATACACCCAAAATTAATACTTTTGCAACTGATAGTTTATATCATATTAAGTGGCATATTAAAGAGTCTTACCAAACTGGAATATATATTTAAGTAAATATTGCCCTTTTACATCTCTTGCCTTGAACCCTCATTTCATGATGGTCTGTGTGCTGCCTCAGAGATCAGCTGACCAGGAGTACTACAACTCTTAGGGGTTTATTTTTTCAAAATCCGAATTTGTGTCAATAATTTCTGAAAAAACTCAGACCAAATCCGCACAGGTTTTTTGGGCTTATTTATTAATACACTTTCATGAAAATTTGATTTGCGGAAAAAAATCAGAAAAAACTTGAAAAATCAGATTTTCACTATTTTTTCGGATCTTTCATCCGATTTTCACGTTTCACCCGAAAATTCTGAATTTTACCCAAAAACTCTGAAAATTTTGGGGTATTGCCAAAAACCCAGCGCACATCAAAAAATCATTGGGACTTCTCCCATTGACTTATATGCAACCTCGACATGTCTAAGATGCCGTGAAATGCAGTATAAAAGATGGTATCGAAGGAGGACCAAAGATAAAGGATTCATACAGTGCTGAACACAAGTGCTAGGAGCAATGAAAAGAGATTCACCAAGGCTAGTTATCCATGAAACCATCACCATATTAGGAATTCTGCTGTGATTCTAAACATCATGGATTACAACTGCATTTTGATTCCCTTATTTGGGAGCATCACAGTTCCTGAGCATCTAAACTATAGAAACATGTGACAGAATACGCTGATTAAAAATGGTGCACCTTGTTTTATTTAATATTGCAGTGTTTTAAAGAGGGTCATTGAGAGCCATACTAAATAGAACAAAAAACAGAATTTGGGGGTCATGATCTAAAGGTTTAATATCATTGCCTTAAAGAGATACTGACCATAAATTAAACCATTTTTACATGTGACTTTGTTACTTACTTTGCTACTTATAATTTTGTCATAAAGTATTTGCTTAACGCTTTTATATTATATGACTCCCCGTGCTCGTCTATGAGGGGGCTGCCATATTTGTGCAGCAGAAGTCCATTAGAAACTTTAACTGACAGGCTGAGATGGGACAGTCAGGTGTGCAAAACAGGTCAGGTTTAGGAACTTCAACTAAAAATTATTTACAAAAACAGACCTCTCGGCAAAAGAACAATCAACATTCACGATGTGCGGCCTAATTGAAAATGAATGGGACAATAAGATTCTCACTGGCATGCAATTATTTTTCACAAAAAAAAACAAGCGAGGGGATATTTTGCTGTGTTATTTCTTAAATATGCTTGCATTTGAGAAAAAAAAGTCACACAAGTTTTTTATTCACAAATCCGTATTTTGATAAATGTGTCCCATTATCTCTTCCAGAGTCGCCTGGATATTAGATTTTTTAGGATTATTTTATCTCTTTTACAATTCTCTTTAAAGTTATAACTAAGAGTAGTGATGGGCGAATTTGTCCCGTTTCGTTTCGCTGAAAAATTTGCGAATTTCCGGCAAAATTTGCAAAACGGGGAAAAATTCGTGAAAAAATGTGAAATTGGAAAGTTCCTGAAAAAATCATGAAATTCTAATGTTTTCACGAAAAAAATGTAAAATTTGGACTTTTTCACTCAAATGGAAATTTGAGAACTCATGAAATTCGAAGGTTTTCACAAAAAATCGTGAAATTTGAAGGATTTCCCTCAAAAATCATGGAATTTGAAGGATTTCACTCAAAAATTGTGAAATTTGATGGTTTTCACAAAAAAATCGTAAAAATCGGAAATTGACGCCGGCGAAACTCTGGAATACACCACAAATTCGTGCCAGGCGAATTTATTCACCCATCACTAACTTTGGGGTTTCTGTATGCAAGAACTATAATTCATATTCAAATAACAGGGCAATGTCCATTGGCATATATCCAACAGTGAGAAAGATCCTAATGATATATTACAATAATAGAGAAAGTAAACAGCAGAAAGATCAGGACATATTTTCATTTCATCAGCACTTGTCTTTAGTGATGGGCGAATTTGGGACATTTTGCCAAAACATTTGCGAATTTCCTGTGAGAATTCGCGAAATGGTGAAAAATTTCTGGAATTTATTCACTAGCGGCGAATCGCGGGAATTCTCTGCGAATTCACGCCTGGAGAATAAATTCCCCTATGACTACTTGTCTTGCTATCTGCACACAGTTAACAGTTAAGTTAACTGTGCTTCAGATTAGATATAGCTGATGCTTCTCAAATATTGTGTCTCCGAACTTGGTAAAAAGTGGGCCACAGTCCTTCTAGTACCACATTTATTTAGGCAGTGGTTAACACAAAGGCTCTCAGGTGCAAACATTTTTTACCCAAAAAAGTGGTATTTTAAAAGCATGTGCATTAGCTCCTGCCTAAATACAGGTGGTACTAGTAGGGTTGTGGCCTTTTGTGCACCTGGTTGCTACATGTTGTGGGGGTTATTTATAAAAGTCCGAATTAATCTCACAATTTTTTCCGATTTTTCATCTGATTTTCACGATGTTTTTTGGATTTTTCACCAGAAAACTGAGATTTTTGTCTGAAAACTTCAGGGTATTGCATGAAACCCAGCGCTCATCAAAAAACCATTGGGACTTTTCCCATTGACTTATATGCAACCTCGACAGGTCTGAGATGCCGGATTTTCTGATTCTGACTTTTCCATCCTCGGGGTTTAACAATTTCCGAAGAAAATTACACATTTTTTCCAGATTTTTGCATTCAGAGTTTAGTAAATAACCCAATATGAATCTTTTAATACCATGTAATCTTTCCATACCTTATAACCAACACTCTAATTCAAATAAATATTTCTAATACACATTTCACAGTTTCACTCCAATACAGTTATTCACTGACTGCTTGCTGGTTTATGAATTGCAGTCTTTTTGCTTTATCACACAATTAAATTAGACTTCCATTAGTCACATAAATAGGTATTTTCCTTTTCCTTTTTTTTTTGCCGTAACAAAATTCATTTAGTAAAACTGTATGGTAAATATTAATATACAAAAGCTATTTTATGACCTTGAGCAGAGGTGAAAGGAAATGAGAAATGTTAATTAAAATTATTAGTGTTGTTTGAGGTGCTTATCTTGTTTACAGCTAAAGTTTGGTTCCCTTTTGTATAATTAAGGATAATTTTATTTTCTTTCAAGTCGGTCATTTTGAATATCAAAAAGTTTTATCTTAAAGGAAAAGGTTATTTACTATTAAATGCACCGTAAACCCAATGCTTAATCATTCTTTGCAACCTGTCTCGTGTTTCCCTTTATTTGCCATGAAAGGTGTCAGAAATTTGTACAAGATGAAGAATAAAGGGCATATTTGCCTCAAACCTTCCTAATCTTCCTTACAAAGAGACTACCATTACATTGGGAATAATATATGAGTGATATCTTGTACTTAGAAAAGAAAGAATATTGAAAAGGAGAACACATATAGGTTAATTTACTACTGGTACAGATGAAGGTGCAGGAACATTGTGTCTCTTAGGGCCCATACAAAGAGCCTGTACTGATTCTAGTAGCATGTAACCCCTTGTCCCAGGTTAAAAATCTAGCACAAGGTGGTGAGCACAACTCACAACAGATACAAGTAGGCTCCTTACTAGACTCATGACACAAAAAGTAGGGTTGTACCTGAGGAAAGCCCAAGCCCCACTTAAGTGCCATCCATGTTGTATGAAGCACCAGTAGATGCTACAGTCATGACTCTTTGCATATTTGCATCTATAGGCTCAGCACACAGACACCAGAGTGGAAAATAATTCAGTAAAAGAGGGGGGGGGGGGTAATACATAATGGGTAGCACCTTTTTGCACCCAGGATTTGGGCACTCTGGGGTCTATGCACGCATGTCTATGTGCCTCCTGAACTCACTTGCCGAAAGCTGAAAATATAGGCAGAGCTTCACATAAAAAATGTTTCCCCAAACCACAAAATTTTATTGAAAGCAACGTGAAGATGAAATGGCATTGCAGAAGGCAATTTAAGCTCTACAATAGCATATACACTGCTCTATATTGTTAGAAAATCTGCTTTTCACTATGGTACAACTGTTCTTTATAGAAAAAAAAAAAAGCTTCCATGTTTTTCCAAACATGGTGGCAGCAGCTTCATCAATATCATATCATCTAGAAAGCCTTTTGCTGAGATAAACCCCTTTTAATTGTCCACTGTGGTGAATGCGCCTACAGTATCTCTCCAAAGTGCAAAAAAGCAGCAAATGTAGAAGGCAAGGAGCAAAATAATGACGTCTTCTGGGAGCGTTTCTTCCCGTTGAAATTTGAAAAAGTCAATATTTATCTGTCCATAATTTATAATCCAATGTAAGTAGATACTGTAGCTGGTTAGTTTTTTGTCAAATGTAAAAGAATCATTTACTGAACAGGCCTGAATTTACTGACGTGTTTAATTTCAGAATTTGGTCATAATTTATAATTGGTGTGCCAAATAGTTCTAATGTTTAAAGATACTGGAACTTCAGCTGCAGGTTAAGAACTTGCCATTTAAGACACATGTCATTTTAATAGGAAAACTAATGGCAGGAACACTTACATTTTAACATTATTTCTTATATATTCAGCAATATTGCTTGTTAATTTACATTTATATGTATTGTACATTACTATATAATTTCCTTCCATGTTGGATGTTATACTGTATGGTTGTACGGGATACTATCAAATACACAAAGGATACATCTATGGAAATTAATGCCATTTTTAATTTTTAAGGCATGTTAAATTAGTTTTCAATATTAATTCTACACACATGATTATATTTGGCTTTTGCAGAGATTTGCATTATTTCACTGCATAAAATAGTAATGCTGTTTTACCTATTGACGTTGAAACATTTTGATACAAGTGATTATAAAGTAAGAAATATTATACTCTATTAAAACCACAACATGTAAATAATATATTAATGTTGATACATATAAGCTGAAGAACAGAATTACAATACAGTGACAACGTATAAGTAAACCTTTCATTTTGATTTTTTTTTTAATAATACATACAAAAATATCTTACCTGTAAGAGCAAAGTCTAGTCGTAAAATAATATACATTGATTGTGTATCTGGGAATGTGTAAAAAAGAAAGAAAATTTGTTTTTATGGCTCCTCATAAGTATCTTCCCAAATAACATCAGTAATAATTATTGCCAATTAATCCCCAAAGAGCATTTCCCACGTAGCAACAGAGGCATTAAAAAAGTCATATTTAAAATGCAGACAATTTATTTTTGGGCTTATTTCTTCTGGCTAATATTTTCATAAAACATTTAATCTCATATTTCAAATTACACATTTTTATGTGTGTAAATGCATTGCATTCATTACCTTAAGAACAATGCAATCTTTCTTTCCAGCCCCTTGTACAGACTAAAATAAAATCATGTTTATCATAATATTACCTACTCAAAGTTTCTTAATATTTTAGCTTTTCTATTTGTCACATGAAACTTAAATATGATCAAACAATTGGGTAGAAAAACAGAGCAAATCTGAAAAATATTCTGTACTTGCGTCACTATACAACATAGATGTTTATAAGCATATCAGACCACTTAAAACATATCAAATATAGTAGAGACACTGATATCTGTAAAATTAATATTGCTATCTTAATATAACCCTAAATTGGTTACTGTCTCTTTAAATAGCAATTAACCCTTGGCAATCCAGGGCCCTGAGTCCCTTTTGCGTATGAAAAGTACTGGGAACTGGGATTTACAGCGCAGTGCCTCCATATATGGAACACTGAGGAGCACACCTCAGGGGATTTCCACTTGGAAAAATAAAACACACACAGTTTGCAGTAAAACAAATATAAACTGCATGTAAACTGTAAATGCAAATCACACAATATAGCTTTTACTCTGGGGAACCTGGATGGACTATCAACCCCTGGCACAGTCTCTCAATGCCACAGTCCCACACTGGGTGGATAAATGCAAAATCACTCCGGTCAGTTCAATGTCCCTTCCCCAAGAGCTCTTATGCCCCCAGGTAGCGTTACCTGCCCCAAACTCCCTTTCCCTTTGATAGAAACTGGCTCTCCCTAATGCTCAAATACTTTCTCCAGCAGAGCCAAATGCAGCCTTTCTTTCTCCTTTTTCCTGGAAACTTCTTTTAAGCAGCCGTGTCACTCTCCACGGATCTGATTCTCTCTAGCTGCTGCATCAGGGATTCCCCTTCCTAGCTCTGTGGAAATCCCTACACATTTGGCTCCAAAGTCCGGCACTCCCCCTCTCCCAAGGATGCACTGGGGCACCCAGACAATTGGATGGCTCTCCAGTCTGTAACTGGGCTGGATAATGTCACAGACAGAACAACAGGGGAAAGGATTTGTCTGATACCCTACATTAGTATTAAAAAAAGACGAAAATATTATAAGAGATACATTTATAATATACTTCAGATGGATAAAACTGGTATCAAATTCACAATCTGACATTCCATATGTTCACCTTTGTACTTACTTACCGTAGATTCTCGGTCATTTTATTCAAACTATCGCAATACATAGGATTTTTTTTAGAACTATTGAAACAATGAAAAAGTAGTCAGCTCGCGTATAGCAAAGATCCGATTTCCCACAACGCTTTGTATGTTTAGTGATTAAAACACCTGTAAAGAAGAATAATCCCAGAAGTGTGCTGGGCATTGTGGGAAATCGAGTCTTGGCTGGATGAGGTCTGACAACTTCTACATTGTATCTATGGTACCTGGAATCAGGTCAGGCAGTGGAAAAACAGATTATATATACTGTAGATACAACTTTAAAGTTGAGTAGAATAGCTTTTCTTTCAATGTTTCGTTATTTTACTACTATTGGGTGGAGCTCCACATTAGCGTATAAGACAGAGCCCCTAGCATTCATAAATAGTCATAATTGGCTATGAAGAATATCAAATTTCAAGTAAGAAGTAAGAGAGACCATCATATGTTTGGTCCATATTCCATATTTTACTATCTGAATAACAGAAAGTTAATATTAGTTAAATGCTCCCAATGAGCTGTCTTTGTTTTCCCTTTATAACAAAGGGCCATTTTTGTGTGTCTATTCACACCACATTAATAAAACATTTGTATCTTAAACTGTATCAATTGAACGTCATTTAAACAGTGAAAGAGGGGCACTTGCTTTAATGTGTTAATGTATTATAATCCTCAGCCAACCATTAATGAAAATATAGTGTGGGCTTAGTATTTAACACAAAGAAAACAGGACTGGATGCTCATGGAAAGATTGATGAACTTCTTATTCACCTGTACATTTTTGCTCTGTATTTAGTGTATTTGAAACCTGCAATTCTAAACAAAAAAAAAAAATCAGAGCTGACTGCTGAATATCTGGACCTCCCAGTGCAAACATTAACGGGTTGAGAAGCACTATGGAATGTAATGAAGGAAACAATACTGGGAAAAAAGCCAAAAGCCAAAACACTGGCGCCTGGAACCAGGGGATTTGCTTCCTCGTAATTGGAGCCGAACAAGCCCCAGCACTTTTGTTAGACTGGAAAAGGCATACTGTGTTCTGCAACTCAGCCAAGGGGGCTGTAGATGGAGGAAAGAGCTGGCACAATGAAATCTCCATTGCCTTTCATGGTATTTTTTTAAGCAAGAAAAGGAAATCAGTGGAAAAGGCTACTGCAATTGCAATAGCTGTGATGAACGTCCGTTTTTATTTTCTCTACTTCTTCCTACCTTCCCTTCACCACCCAGAAATTATTGACATATTGTCGAGGAATATGAGACTGTTTATATTGAAATGGGAGGGTACCCCAACATCACTTTCTTGACAGGAGGTCTGACAGCTGCAAATTTTAGAGTTGAAGTTTAATCCCCAGTAACAGGACCAATATCCTGATGGTATTAATTCTGTTTGGAAATGTTAAAATGAGAAAAGGTTATAAGCTAAGGAAGGGACTTGTGTTTTTGTTTTCTAGAAACAAAGGCATACCTTACTTCTTCCCTTGTGTCCTTGGACTGTCATCTCCAACCTTTTGAAGCTGTATCTGATTATCTGCGTGACAATTAATCATAATTAAGCAGGCTAGAGATTTGGAAAGGTAAAAAGAAAAGGTGTCTACAGATCTGGCTTGTGTCCTACGTAACCTATCATTTCCCTTTTGGCTGGTACAATTCTTGTTTGGAGCAATGAGTAAGAAACTTTGCAGTATAAAAAAAAAAAATCACAAATGTTCTGTTTTTCCTTTCTTTTAGACACTGAAACTCATATTAAGCTTCAATCTAGTGGGATTTCTGTTTTGTTTCCAAGAGGATACAGGGTAACAAATTACCTTCCCAATGCCAAGTGATTTGGATCTGCATGCACCAGATTTTTCCTATTTAATGCAGGAAAACATTCCATCATAACACGGTGGCAATTTTTTCTGGTTAATGTTTTCTCATCTTTCAAATCACTGTTTTAGCAATATTGTTTGGTGTTTGAGTCTAGAATGTAGTACATACTGTACATATATAAGTTTTTTTAAATTACATAAAGGGGATTATTTATCAAAAGATCAAGTTGTTTTACTATAAAATCCAAATTTTTAGTGGAAAAAAAAAATCAAATTTTTCGGGATTTATTAAACCAGCTGTTGCAAAAGGTCAGAATCTGAAAATCCGGCATCTCAGACCTGCCGAGGTTGTATATAAGTCAATGAGAGGTCCCTATCCAATTTTAAAGTTTCTGTGGTCTGCTCTGGAATTAGTCCAAAAATCCGACTATTTCAGACTTTTCTGGTCAAAATCTGGTTTTAGTTTTAAAGGGGAAACCACCAAGGAAAATTTTTTTTTTTTTTGTGATTTATTAAACCCTGAGGCTAATAAATCAGAATTAAAAAGTACTCAAACCTGCCATAGTCAATAGTGGATGTCCCGTTTACAATTTGAAGATATCATGATCTGCATTCAATTTTGTACAATAATCCAAATTTTTTTTTTTCCAGGAGATAATCCGAAAAAATCGGAGTTTTCGGGTATCAAATCCAAAAAATTGTACAATTCTGATTTTTTCATGATTTTAGCGAGTCTTTTTCTGCACCAGATTCTTAAAAATTACGGCAAAAATGCACACCTGAGTTTGGTCGAAGTGGTTTTCAGAAAATAGTGAGAATTTTTTTGATTTTAGTAGATAATCCCCTGTATATTATTCCAAATTGTTCGTAAACTTCAAAAGCTAATCAGTTTGACCGCTATATAGTATAAAGCCTCATTAATCTACAAATTGTTATTTTTTTTTTTTAAGATAAAGAATTTAAAATATACTTATTTAAAATATACTGTTCACCAAAGGTGTATAGAGTATGCAATGCCCTCTTTAAAATCAAAGATGATTCATGTTGGTGGAACTTACCCCTTGTCATGAATATTCCTAATGATATTGGAGAATATTTTTATTTACTTGTTTTTGTCCAGTGGGATAGATATTTTACACCTGCTAGGTGATGTTGGTCTGGAGGATTAATGTACCGTACATACTCGAGTATAAGCTGAGTTTTTTAGCCCCCAAAATATGCTGAAAAACTCTACCTCGGCTTACACTCGGGTCAAGCGCAAAAATGGTCGCAGGTGTCTAAGAATAGTCGCCGGCATCCAAGAATAGTTGCCGGCGTCCAAGAATAGTCGCTGGCATCCAAGAATAGTCGCTGGCACCCAAGAATAGTCTCCAAGAATAGTCGCCGGCATCCAAGAATGATTGAAACTTACCAGAAGCTGCTGCATTTCTCACCTTAGGCTTATACTCAGCTTATACTCGAGTCAATAAGCTTTCCCAGTTTTTGGAGGTAAAATTAGGAATGGCTTATACTTGGGACGGCTTATACTCGAGTATATACGTTAAGATATTTTGGAAAAATATTTGGGCATTTTTCAATAGATGGCTGCACTAAAGTATATTGATTTTCGAAATTCTCTGATTCCATATGTTTCTTGAATGGTATTGACTCTGTACAGTTTTAGCCTTGCCTAGCCCTTTAGTAACTGGCAGGTAGGTAACAAGCTCGTTTATCCTGTTGTGTTTATAATTCCATTACAAAAAAACAGAAGGTTCTTTACCCTTGTAAACCAAATGGAATGTTATGATATCACTAGAGGTGTGGTCAATAAAATGGGGACATCAATGGCAATTTTTATACCATGGACAATTACCAAGGTTTTCTTACAACATGTAATGAAAGATACCATAAATCAATGCCAGCAGAAGTATTCCCTTATACTAAGAACAATTCTGCTGGAAAATTTGAAGGCATAGTGGCTCTTTATTTTGTTAACCCAATTAAAACATATGGGTCTGAAATTTCCAGAATAGATTGACTTACAATTAACTGAGAGGATTATAAAACAATGTAATTTTTACTGGTCTTCTGCCTAAATGTTATATTATGGGTACCACAATGACAGTTGATCATACAGTAAGTAATCACTGTATTAAAAATCAGACTGAGACTGGGATCCAGTATTGTGTTTCATATTAATTATGGTTTGGGATGGGTTAAACAATTACACTCCATTGTCCTGTTATGCCACTATCAAATAATTAAATAAGACCAATATTGAAAGAAAGTGGAAAAAATACCAACATTTATATCATAAAATATGTTGTGTGCTAACACACTTCAGTAATATCCCAAAGTTGCATTCATCAAGCTGTTTGATTGAGAAAACATTTTTTTAGATTATTTATTTAACTCCCACATTTGCACATGGGTCTAATTTGTCCAATTTACAATTAGGTTGAAGTAAGTAGATTTTATATTTGTTTAGGAAAATTGCCATTTAATAATTACAGTATCCCTAAGGTTTCCCAGTACAATGTGATTTAACAAATAAGAAATGTAAAGCATTGACTAGTTTACAGAGCAATTTGAAGGGCTAGGATAGGTTTGGTAAATTAACATGAATATTCACCAAGTCTACATTACAGTGGAAGGGGTAGACTTTTGCAAAGCTCAAGTAAAGCATCATCTATGCAATATTGTTTAGGTCTTTGAGTACAAAAAAAGCATAATTAAAGTAAAGAGAGTGGAGAAAAATATTCAACAAGGTTATAAATGGAATGAAGGAATCTCAGATTTGAAGGAAGAATGACCATGACTGGATTCTTTTTCGTTGGTAGTGATGGGTCTAATTTGCCCCGTTTCGCCGAAAAATTCGCGAATTTCCCGCGTAATCCGCGAGACGCGAAAAACGGCACCGGCGTCTCGTTTTTGTGTATTTGTCTATTTGTATTTGTCTGTATTTGTCTAATTATAATCAAATAATCCAAATTTTAAAAAAATATTTACATTTTATGTGGATAATAATAAAAAAACAGTACCTTGTACTTGATCCCAACTAAGATACAATTAATCCTTATTGGAAGCAGAACCAGTCTATTGGGTTAATTTAGGGGCAGATTTATCAAGGGTCGAATTTCAAGGTCATGGGAGTTATTTAAACTCCCATAAACTCCCATGAACTCGAAATTCCACCTACTGCAATTTATTGAAAATTTGAATTTGTAAAACTCGGGCAAATGAAATCGACCCACAAACGCAAATCGACTTTGAATAGAAAGCAAACCAAATTCAAATATAATTCGATTCGAGTTTTTTTCTCCAAAAAAAAACTAAATTTTCAGGAAGGCAGCAAACAACTCCAAATTGATCCCAGGAAGTCCCCCATAGGCTTAAACAACAATTCGGTAGGTTTAAGGGGATGAATAGTCGAATTTGAATTCTTAAAGGACCAGTGTATGATTCATTTTAAAAAATCGAATTCAATTTTTTTTAAAAACTCTAATTTTAACTATTCCCAAGTTGAATTTCACATAAAAAATTCAAATTTTAAAATTCAAAATTTTAATTTTTGCTTTGACCCTTGAAAAATTTGCCCCTTAATGTTTACATGATTCTCTAGTAGACTTAGGGGCAGATTTAATAAGGTTCGAATTTCGAAGTTAAAAAAACTTTGAAATTCGATCCTCAAATTGAAATCCTTCGACTTTGAATATCGAAGTCGAAGGATTTTTCACCGAATTTAGCGTTCGAACGATGGAAGGAAAATCATCAGAACGATTTTAGTGTACGATCGAACGATTTTCCTTCGATGTACAAAGACTTAGAAAATGGTTGTAGAAGGTCCCCATAGACAGTACTTTGATTATCGAATGGTCAAATATTCTAATGAAATTTTTTGACGCCATTTTGCGAATTTATTCGCCAGCAGCGAATCACGCAAATTCCTGAATAAATTCACCCATCACTATTCGTTGGAGCTTAAGGTAAAATATGGTACTATTTATAAATATATAATGGTTCTATACAATAAACCCATCTGTGTTTTATTCACCAGCAGATATTTCTAGTAGACACAAGGGTATCTTTTTGACATTAGAAGATAGAGATTAAAATGATTTTATTATACTGGTTATACTTTGTTGTAATTTTTTGTCACTAGAACTATGGTAGGACTTATAGTAGTCAGACAACACAATGCTAGTTTGTGCACGGGGTGGTTTATTTATCAATGTGTAGTTTTAGAGGTTTGCAGACCACAAATAAAACGTTCTTTTTTTTTTCAATTTCCCCAATTGCCATGAAAGTTATTAAAAGATCTGAATAGAAAAAGCACAAACAAAAAAAAGCTCTGAATGATCCAAACAAAATACAAAAACTTTCAGACAATTACTGGTGAAAAAAACTACAAAAACCCTCTAAAAGTTTAGAATGACTAAAAAAGGTACAATAATGTTTGCACGGCTCCCATTGACTTCTATAGGACCTTGACTGTTTTTACTTGCAGGAGTTCACAACCCTGATCCTAAATCTGCCAGTTTGCATGACAACTATGACCTTCATCTACCACTTCACGTGCCTCATAGCACGTTGGCTGTTCAGCTAAACTTCCAGTATCCCAAACTATATGATTTTCATTTCATAGGTTGGGCAGGATGACTGTGTAGCTGTTGGAACATGCCAACCTAGCTGAGCTGGTGCTGCAAATAGTTCAGTTAGAGCAATGATTAATCAGGACATTATCAGAAGTGTGAAGGTCTTTACAATCAGCAATGCTTCCTTAACTGAAATGTGAGCTGCCATATATTCAAATCAGCCACAGGTTTTGAGGCACTTGGAGCTCATTACCATCTGGAACATGCATGTATGGATTATCAGGGGTCTCATTTTTCAACATGCATGTATGGATTATCAGGGGTCTCATTTTTCATGTAACACTGAAGGCAATAAAGGTAATAAAGAAAGTCCAGAATTGTATAGGGCAATACATGAGCAGCATGAGTGGTTCAAAGTAGTAGGCTTCAAACAGAGGTATAATGGTGTGAGTGCACTTGCACAGAGCACTCTGGGCATTATGGCAGAATTCAAGTTAATCAATACACAGTGCCAAAAGCTCAGCAAGGAAATTATGTAGTAAGAAAAGTGTTTTTGCTCATCTGTTGCTGACAACCTCTCAGCTAAGGAGGCATGAGATTTAGTTGAATCTGAAGAATGTCAAGAACAGTGTTACACTGTAGAGAGGACACAAGGACACTTTGCTCCTTTTACAAAAGACATTGTTATAAAAAGACAATTTTTCTTTCCATGTTGTCTTTGGGGTATTAAACAGACCATTAAATGCTGAAATATTTCATAATAATACATTACTTATTTCTTGAGGCGCAGGTTGAGTACACAAACAGATTTTTACATTCCATCAAACCTTCAAGAGCATTTAGGAATCAGTTTATACTATTTATACTGGGAAATTCCATTTTCAGAATACATAAGTTAAATGAAACCTGAAGAGATACAGTATATAAAAGTGTCCTCAGCAGAAACTGAGAATATGTTTATGAATGTGTCTAAATGGCAAGCTGGTCTTATTTCATGAATTTGACCTATGCCATCAAACATGAATATTGCCCATTCAAATGCTGAAATAATGCTCTGTCTAGAAACTTGGCTTAATTTCACATGCTTATCTGCCATATTTTCTTCCCTTTTGTCACTAGAGCTGTGGTTCTGAAATGCCAGCATCCACATTAGTTTAGGATTTCAGCCAGTTCATTTGGAATTCATACTTGGAAAAAAATCCCAGGCCAGTTTGCTTAGTATAGCATTTAATTATGATTTATACTGTTCCATGATGATAGCATAGGTTACAGGTTAAATAATTCTTAGATTGTAAGCTTTAAGATCATTTTAATTTTATTATAGATATTGCATTATATAGAAGCCACACATATTCCATGAGAATATTGAATTGTAGGGTGTATAAAGTTTTTAACCATAATACTGTCTACCAAAATGACTGTCCAGTTTTGAGAAATTGCCACAAGGTATTAACCTTGTTACTCACTATCTAAAGGATATAATTTGTACTAACAAATATAAATAAACATAAACTGCTAGGTTTGGCACATGTTTCTATGTTGTAGAAATGCATAAAAGATATTAAATAAAATTATATTAATGGGGGTTGTTTATGAAGATGACACAGACAGGAAATTAGCCAGTATGACATATATTGAATACATTTTTACTTATTTTCACATGATTCTCTTATTTTGCAGATTCTGCACCAACATTTTGTACACTAAAACACCAATAACATGGTGAATTCAGAAAAAACAAATTGAATGGCGAGATGCGAATTAGATTCCTGGTGCAAATTTTTCCATGGATTTGCACCACTAGTAAAACTTTGCAGGAAAATTGTACCAAGTGAAAAAGTGTGCTTATCCCTAGCACTGAATTTTGTTAATCACCTTAAATAAAATTATAAGATAATATAAATATAAGTATTTATTTTTTGCACAAAAAAAATTAAAGATTTAATGCTTCCCAAAGCCCACCCACAAATAGCAATGCAAATCTGGTTTTCCAGTTTTCTGCTGCTGCGTATTCAAAAATATATTATACCCTTATGCATTGCTTTTGAGCCAAGATTATTATTTTTTTTAAATTTTGAAGTGCATTTTCTCTTTACTTTCACACGTTACATGTTAAGCAATCTGACATACGGATAAATAAGACATGCCTTTGATTTTCCATTGAAAAAATAGTTACACTATATTTTTATGAAACATATTTTTTTAGGGATGCACTGAATCCAGGATTTGGTTCAGGATTCGGCCTTTTTCAGCAGGATTCGGATTCGGCCGAATCCATCTGCCCGGCCGAACCGAATCCGAATCCTAATTTGCATATGCAAATTAGGGACGATGAGGAAAATTGTGTGACTTCTAGTCACAAAACTAGGAAAGAAAAAAATGTTTTCCCCTTATCACCTCTAATTTGCATATGCAAATTAGGGTTCGGTTCGGTATTCAGCCTAATCTTTCCAGAATGATTCGGGGATTCAGCCGAATCCAAAATAGTGGATTTGGTGCATCCCTAATTTTTCTATTGCTGTTTCGAACGCATTTACACTGTTTTTTGCAAAAATTAATAATGTTATCGGAAAATGTAATCGTTCATCCTTGGTTTTCTGCTCATTTAAAGTTCGAAAACAACAAAAGTTTAAATCCTTTATAAACATTGCCCTTGACTCTTTCCAAAGACTCAATAACTTTCAGTTACATCCTTATACATGGCATTTGGTTTGGTTGTAGATTTTCTTTTACCATTGAGGAAGTAAATTGAGGAAGAAATATTTCTTTCTTGATTAGGTTTCAAACAACCGTGTAAAAGGAAGGATATTATATAATAGTCATGATTGTCTTCTAAGAGTCAGAGACAGTTTGTTTATTGAGACATTTCTTAGAAACATGCTGTAACATTCCTCTCAAAGTCCTTAGCTATAATTTCATGCCAGATCACCACGGCTTATACCATTGAAAGCAGTTTGATGGCACAATACTGTTTCATATCGTTATTGAGAGAAGTGGGAGAGCTTTATGAAGCTTGAGCTTAATCTCTGGCTAAGATTTATGCTGTAAAGTTCACCAAGCCTGGAAATGTCTGGTGCTATTTCTGCATTTTTTTTTCATGATCTGACAGCATTAAGATACATGTCGAGGCCTTACACATATACAGTAACTGTTTTTGGCCTCAGCTGCTGAAGAAATAAAAGCATGTGGAAAAGAGCGATTTTTTCCCATTGTACAGTGAACTTTTAGCAGTAGAAGCATTATTGATACTGTTTAACATGTGGAAGCATTCTACAATCTATATGACTTTTACGAGGAAGGATGGTCCATTACAACAACCAGAAGGCTCAATTCAAGAAGAATTCAAGTAGCCGTGTAACTATAAACACTAAAACACATGTCTTTGTTTTTATATCTAATTTTATTACCCCTTCACCCAGGCCTCATTTCCACTATGAGGTTTAATAGAGGCTCTTCAGCTGTTACAGAATGACAAGTCGCAGACTATTCACCAGTTGGGGAAAGTTTCTGGGAACCATAGATCATCTTCTACTTTTTTGATCATTTCTGTAAAGGGACATTGACTTGAAGATAATTTATAGTGGTATTTGTTTTTCAAAGTAAAATATCCAGCATCTGTAAGAAGGTTTTGTTTCCATTTCCCCTGGATAGTAAAATTCACCATGCAAAACCACACCCACCTTTGCAGAAACAAGGCTCTCAATAAAATGAGAGATTGTAACAGTGATCATTTCCACCATGTGTCACAAGTCTAGAGAAATTATGACACCATGTGTGATGATACTATTTGCCTTCATGGCTCCTTCACAGTTATAAATAAACATTATGACATTTTTTCTCAAAAGACTTGTCTATCAGATTTTATTGTGTTTTGCTTCAGTAGAAAGTAAGCAGACATGTGCCTCTTAAGATATGCTCTCTTTAAAAAAAACTTCGACCCCCTAGTTCGCCACCTAAAACCTATCGAAGTCAATATTAGCCTATGGGGAAGGTCTCCATAGGCTTTGCAATCTTTTTTTGGTCGAAGAAAAATCGTTCGATCGATGGATTAAAATCCTTCGAACGATTTTTCATTCGATCGAACGAATAGAGCTAAATACTTCGACTTCGATTTTGATATTCGAGTCGAATACCGAGGGTTAATTAACCCTCGATATTCAACCCTATGTAAATCTGCCCCTGTAGTGTCAAAAGTAAATCTTGAATGCATTTCCATTTCAGACTTATAAGGAGAGCACACTGGGAAGTCCAAATCTGGGTTTTAATGAAACATTTAGAAATGGCCCTTTCAAGTGGACTTTGACTTTGCATTAAAACCTCATGCATGTCTCCGGAAGAGAAAGAAGTCATTAAGTCCAGCACTGGTCTTATGCTACCATGTAAATGTTTTGGAAGACCACTGTCGATGTTGAGACAAATAGAAATTATTGTATTTTTGATAACTGTATATAAAGTGTAATCTGCTAAAATAATTGCATGATAAAGATCTAAGAGCAGAGACTATTTTTTTTTCAGGTCGAGATTTTTGATGTCAAAAATCTAGGGAAAAAAGCACAACTTTTTCAGGACTTATGATGCAACAAAACTGTGAGAATTCCAAAACTGAAAATACTCCAGTTAAAACCTGTGAAATCATGTAGAAGTCATTAGCAGATGTCCCTTTTACAACTGTAAGATCTTTTTATAATTCATAATGTTAAAGGTTTTTGGGTGTTTTTGGCGCTGGCTTTTGTGCAACGATAAAAAAAGTTGTAGTTAATGTGCAACAATTTGAAAAAGTTGTGGTTTTCTCCACATTTCTGCAGGCTTTTCTGGTTCGTGCTTTTTCAGTTTGGATTTTGAAATAAATGTAATGACATTCATGGTTTTAGAGAATGTGAGCTTAGTTTTGGTTTCAAAAACCTCAAAACCCACTATAATTAGACTGTTGATAAATAGACCTCCATTCTTGAGCGAAAAGGCCCTGTTTCACTGAAAACCGCCAGTATTTAGCAAAAATGTAGCAAATTTTTTTTGCCATGATTTTTTCATGTCCAAAGAAAATCAACATTTTTTCACATATTGAATAGCAAAATAGACGTCCAAAGTCAATCGATATTTTTTTCACATATTGAATGAATTGGGGTCAATGGGTGTTTTTTATTGTGCTTTTTTCACCATTTAAAGAAACAGTAGTTTTTTCTGGCAAAATGGATTCACAAAAACACACATTTCACCACTAATCTGTATTCAATATGGACAAAAAATTTGCTGCACATAAAAATTGTTTGGATGCCCATTGACTTTAATGCATTGACAAAATAGTCGGACATATAAAAATTGTCGCTCGTGTAAAAATTGTCCTGTATCAAAATAATTTTGAAGTCCATTGACTTCCATGTATTTCGCAAATTTTTTGCTGTTTCGCACATTTTTTTGACAATTTTTCCGTGAAACTGCAGCCAAAATTAACTAAAAATTTGCCTCAACAATAAAGAAATTGTCTCTCATCAAAATTGGAGCATGCATTACATTGGAGCGCGTCAAAATTGACTTTAATGCATTTGGACAAAATAGTCGCGTGTATAAAAATTGTCACCCTTGTAAAAATTGTCGCTCGTCAAAATGACTTCAATGTGTTTCGTAAATTTTTTTGCCGTTTTGGAAATTTTTTTTCCGGTCCGCAAATTTTTCAGTGAAGCGAAAGGTACAGATGTGCCCATCACTATTAATAATCTTTGCTTAAAACTTGAAAAATATCTAATGTGCTATCATTTATAAAATCATAAATAGTATTAGCCATTCTGACAATAGTAGACACTGGTTCAATTTTTTTTCCTAAAACAGATGCTGAGACACATATTAAAACACATAAATCTACAAAGTGCAAAAAGTGTTGGAAAATAAACCACACATTTATAAAAGTACTCCTAGTAAATTCCATAAGTCAAAGGTCCCAAGCGCCTATTAATTTTAAAAAATGTATACGCTAGAGCTACGCTAGGATTTATGCAGTTGTTTAACACCACTCTGGAGGTTGCAATGTCCAGAGATATGAATAGGAACAAAGCTGAGAAAATTTTACAAAAATGTTTAGCAAATAGTCCAGCACTTTAGCGCATGTAATCTCCATTGCTATTCTAAATTATGGTAAATCGTAGAAACATAAAAGTGATTTTCACCTTTATATTATTAGTTTTTATAGACTGGCCTTAAGTTTTCACATGATCATCATTTTAAACAATTCTCATGGGTTTTTAATTATGAAAAGAAGATTTCCATAGAAAACAACTGTCTACATAATACTAAATATTTATGTTAAGGTGAATTACCCCTTTACCCCCCCATATGTAATAAAAGGCATTAAGTTTGACCAAGAGCAGTAACCCATAGCAACCAATAAGATGTTTGCTTTTAAACAGGTGACCAGTAAATTCTACCTGCTAATTGGTTGGTATGGGTTACTGCTCCTGGGCGAACTTTGTGTGTTTTATTACATAACTCCCTAAGTGTAGAACATGCATATTCTAAAGTATATTCAATATTAATAAAGTATTGAAACTTGGAAAATAATTGAAATTAGTTTTATGCCACTTTGGGTGTAAAAGTATGACGCTTATTTACTCACATTATTACTCATTGCTCATTGTCTTCTTGGGGCAGTTATATAATAGGTAGTGATGGGCAAATTTGCGCCATTTCGGTTTGCGAAAAATGTGCAAAATTCGCGAAACAGCAAAAAAATCGCAAAACTTTGTCAGTGTCTCGTTTTTGAAGCCGGTGTCCATTTTTTTTTTACGCCGGCGAATTTTCGCTGCCGTTTCGGGAATTTATTTGCTGGCGGCGAATCACGCAAATTCAGTGTGAATTTGCGCCTGACGAATAAATTCGCCCATCACTAATAATAGGCATTTAATGGTAGACCAATCAGGGTTACTGCCCGTTATACTCTTTATTAACCTACAGTATAGGCATCTAAATGATATGATAATTGATAGTTCCTAAAATTTTGATTGTATGTTGCCATAAAATACAGCAGGAGACACAGACCCTATTGCCCTGTGTCCCCTGTCACACCTTAATCTGTGCGTTTGAATGATGTGCAAGTTAGAGGGTGCATTCTGCACTAACTAATGCACATGTCTCTGTACTCCAAAACCGAGCTCAGAGGTCTGGTGCAATGCAAGAATATCAATATGCAGTGCAAAGTGCAAACAAGGGCCAATTGAGGGCCTGTCTTACACATAACAATCCTATTGGGCAATAAGGGATAAAGGCTTGCAAAAATACAGGCATGTGATCTGTTATCCAGACTGCTCAGAACCTGTTTTTTTTTGGATAAGGGATCTTTCCATAATTTGGATCTTCATAAAGTAAACTATTAGAGTCAAATTGGGAGTAGAATCAGTAAACATTACTGGTATGCATGCCGGAGACCTCTAGTGACCAAACAGAGGTATAACCAAATACTCAATAATTTCTCCAAGGCATGCTAATGAATTCTGCCTATGACTAAGTGCTGGGTAAGCATGAAACGCGTCAGGCGTTAGAGGGGATATTTCTCATGTTTTTTAACTATTGATGTAAACAAAGTATATTTTTTTACTTATTAGCATGCCTTGGAGAAATTATTGAGTATTTTCTTCATAAAGTAAGTCTACTATAAAATCATGTAACCATTAAGGGGCAGATTTATCAAGGGTCGAAGTGAATTAGAGGGAATTTAAAGTAAAAAAATTCAAAATTCGAAGTAATTTTTTGGATACTTCGACCATCGAATAGGATACTACCACTTCGACTTCGATTCAAAGTAAAATCGTTAGAATATTCGACCATTCGATAATCAAAGTACTGTCTCTTCAAAAAAAAACCTTGATTTCAATACTTCGCCATGCCGAAGTGCTATGTTAGCCTATGGGGACCTTCTAGAGCATTTTTCTAAGTTTTTGGATGTCGAAGTAAAATCATTTGATCGATCGCTGAAACCCTTCGAATCGTTTGATTCGAAGGATTTAATCATTCGATCAAATGATTTTACTTCGACCGCAGGATACCCAAATTCGATGAAATAAACTTTGACTTCGATATTCGAAGTCAAAGTATTCCAATTCAATGGTCGAATTTCGAAGTATTTTTAACTTCGAAAGTCGACCCTTGATAAATCTGCCCCTAAATAAACCCAATAGACTGGTTTTGCTTCCAATAAGAATTAATTATATCTTAGTTGGGATCAAGTACAAGGTTCAGTTTTATTATTACAGAGAAAAACAAAATCATTTTTAAATTTTGGATTACTTGGATAAAACAGAGTCTATGAGAGATGACCTTTCAGTAATTCAGAGCTTTCTGGATAAAGGGTTTCCAGATAACAGAACCCATGCCTGTGCAGTGAAATTGCTAATTAATATGGGCTTGCAAGGTGCTTTCAATTAGCTGTCCTGTACAGTAGTCTGGCAGCTTCTACACAGTTTGGTTGTATTTATTTAAAGTGGTTAACCACGCGTAATAGTAATTTTTGTGTTTACATCAACAATGATTTATGTTAAACTTGACACATCTATGCTCTGAGCTTTCTGTCTTATTGTTTGCTGTAAATATAGTTTGAGTTAGTAAATATTTTGTTAGCTTCTTTGTGCATGCTGGAAGTTCCCTAAGGAAAGGTCTTTCTGGCATGTTCTCCAGAAGCAGATTTGGCATAATGAGAGAACACTCCATAACGTCACGGCTTGCTTGTCTCAGATCTTAAAGTAATTTCACAAAATATAATATTTCCAAAAATAATTTCAACATTTTTACTTTTTCCCATTCATGCATACTATTATAATGTTGTAATGTAATAAAAGTCGGTTAAGGAAATAATATTTGCAATGCGAAAAGTTATGCCTTTGCGTGAATTGAATGTAGCTTTTGAGAACACTGAAACTCTTTTATGACATCTTCCGACAGTGGAGGAAGGTTTGCAAATTTTATTGTGCCGTGTATGTAATAAAAAGTTGTTGGGGCATATTTATGAACTTCGCAGGGTAGATTGGTTTGCACAGTAACGCAACTATCCGGCCCCCCTCCAGAAACAATGATCACGGTGGATTTGCGCAGGCATGATCCACCAGTGGGCCTGAGGGAGTGCACCCCCTGCACCACTGGTAGTTTTGCCATTGTGAATATATTTGCCCTGCGCATGGTTATATTTATAAAGCTGGCTATGGGAAGTGCCGGGCCAGATTTAGCGAAGCGGTGCCCCAAGGCCGCATGGTCCTAAAGCTGGCCACTCCTGCATGCACATGTCCCCTCCCCGCATGATCCTAGCATGATCCTAGTGTCGGCCTAGAGAGGAGCACGTGTCTCTTTTGCTAGCGAAGTTACTCCGGCGCCCGTTAGTAAATCAAGTGCCTAAAAGACATCACGCTGGTGAATTTTCACCAACGTTATTCACTTCGCCCTTTAGCAAATCTGCCCCTAAGATGGCAGTCACTGGGCTAAATGTGTAAAGCATTCAAAAGTGCAAATATTATAGCTTATATTTCTTTTCATTGTCTCTAACATAGCCACAACTTGCATATTATATTGCTAAAATGGTAATCTTGAGACTAGACCCCTAGGGGCCACACAATTAAGTTTGTATGCTCAAAAAGCCTTTAAAATTTGATTGAAGTTCTCATCCATCCCTAAGGTTTTGGAATACAGTCAATAGGCATATAATGGGCTAGGTATCCTGCTTCCTCGTTTCCACCAAGGGCTGGGGATGTCGATCTAATTTTAGACAGAGGGGGTTTTTTTTACCTAAAGTATGAACTGGATTGTATGACCCCAATTGTGTGAAGAATCTTCATTGTTAAGACTTTTAACATCAAAATGGTATCATTCTCTAGATATATTGAAACTATTTTACAAACATTGCAGGGGTGATGATAGTTCCAGGGTTCCCCTGCATCAAAAGACCTACAGAAGGGGGTGAGATAAACCAGACAGCATAAACCACATCTACGTGAAAGTGCAAGGAGCACCTTTTGACGCATCTGTCCACAGCAAACTTGGGTGACCACAACTGCACTTGGTGGTTGTAAATAACCACTCAAAACATAATATATTAATAGACTTAATAAGGAAAATGGTTGTGTGCCAAAACCATCAGGGAAATCTACTGGATGTGTACCTTGTACCGAGGGATACTAAAAAAAACCCTGCCAACCCTCTTCCCTCCTTAAAGATAAAATACTGAAGATCTTGGATCAGGTTGCCACAAATCTAAGCAATAACATTTGAGACATTGAATAGATGATGAATTGCTTAGTGGCCACTTGGTTGACCCATTTTTATTATTATAATGCTTTTTCACAAAAGCAATATAAATGTGTTTCACTGTAGGCCTTAGAATGATTTTTTTTGGCTCCAAATACCCAGGCATGATATACTGTAAGATTATATGAAGTTCTAAAGAAAACAATGTCTGTCTTCTATCCATGGACACTGATTTAACTGCTACATTATAATATCTCCTGTCATCTGTCTTTTTATTCTAGTCCCTAACCTTAATTTATTTCATTCCATCATATTGGCGGCCCCAGATATTGCAACCAAGAGAAACATGTACACGTGCACCAAAAAAAGAGGTTTACGATTTGTGTTGCAAGTGCTCATTGCTTTCCGTGGGAACTTTGCAGTCAAAAAGGACAAATCGTACAGAAAAATAGTGTCATGCATATTTGCCAGAACCTTCTTTAGTAAATGCATGCCATAAAGGCAGTCTGGCATATGATTTTATTTTGTTACCTCTCCACAGAGACCCTAGAGCTTGGAATCATGTCAATCCTTGTAAAACAGCTGCTACTATAATCCCATTCCAAATATAAGACTTAAACTGCTGTGAGGATTGACTGCAGAACTGATCATCTACACTATAAAATGTTAGAGGTTATGCTTCAGGGGCAGAACTATACTCTCCAAAAACAGTACTGTCCATTAAGGAACCCCACCACAAAAGGGATGCAATTGTTAGGACCAACCACATTTAATTCCAAGTTAGGACACATTTTAATTAGTGATTGGCGAATAAATTTGCCAGGCATGAAATTGCGGCAAATCCAGTGTTTCACCGCCGGAGAATAAATTCGCAAATCTCTTGCGAAAATTCGCTGGTGAAAATTTGCCTTCCGCAATTTCCGATTTTCACAATTTTTTCATGAAAACGTTAGAAATGCTAGATTTTTTCGTGAAAAGGTTAGAATTGTTCGATTTTGCATGAAAACATCTGAATTTCACAAATTTTTCATGAAAATGTCCGAATTTCACACATTTTTTGTGAAAATGTCAGAATTTCACACATTTTTTCGTGAAAAGGCCTAATTTCATGAATTTTTTTTGTGAATTTTTCGTTTTCAAGATTTTTCGCCAATTTTTCGTCATTTCGTGAATTTTGCAGGAAATACGCAATTTTTTTGGCGAAGCAAAACGGGAGAGATTCGCCCATCACCATTATTATCAATATTATTCATTAAACATTTTGAGATTCATTAAGATATTAATGTAAGCTTTATGTTCCCTTTGATGGTACCAGAACATCTAGTCATATTAGGAATAAAGCCCAACTGTTCCAGATGTGCCTTGCAGTGGCACCAGTAGTAATAACACTGGCAGAAACTAAAGTAAACCATTTTACTTGCAAAGGATTAAATAAAAGTTATTGGACTACATAGGAATACAGTACTATCTGGTTCCACTTCCAATTTGAGAGCTCACAATACCCTACGTTTTCAAAATGCTAAAAGAAAAAGACTACACCTTGTGGCAATATGATATTTATGATATCAACTTCTTGCATTGGATCAAACCAGCAGGAAAGTCCAAAGAAACAATCCAGAAGGTGAATGAAAAGTCAGTATCAGAAAGTGTTTTCATCTGGATTTAATTAGTCATTCACCTTCCCTGAAGTTCTACTGCAGGTTCATGTTTTTGGAAGATCAGTGTGTATGTCATTGTTGGTTATAACTGAAAGTAAACATTTTATTCTCCGAAGCATTGGACTAGGCTACAGAAAAATATCTGAATTCACCAGAACTTGGTCCAAATACAAGATGACATTTCCTTTAACCATACATCTTTCCACCCAAATCACATAATTCCATGAGGCCAAACATATTAAGCATTGTCTTATTATAGATGTTTTCTGCTATGTATTATTTTAAAAGCACACAAGATGCATGATAAATATACATAATGGACCTTAGCTAACTATATAGCCTTGTTAAAGGAGGACTAAAGATTAACAAAAAAGCATGTTAGAAATGTTACACCTTTTCTAACAGTGTGCATAGTGCAATTTTAAGGGGCAATTTGCTAAATTATATGCTGTATTTATAATGCAGTGTTTCACCCATAATTCCTGGCACACCTGGTCAGTATGAAGGCAATTGCACTTGGATTTTAATGTGAATTTGGTGTAAATTACATCTAATGGGGGATGGCATATTGACTCAACCCTCTGGAGCTACCATTAAATCCAGGGTAGTGGTAAATCCAGGTATCCCTTAACACCATACATCAGAAAGGGAAGGATGGACTATTCAGTAATAGTGATGGACGAAATTTTTTTTGCCGCAGGCTAATTTTCGCGCCGGTGCAGCAAATCGCAGGAATTTGACGAATGTGTGTCGGGCGCCGGCGTCAAAAACGAGATGCCGTCGATGTTTCGCAAATTTTTCGCCATTCCGCAAATTTTGCTGGAAATTCACAAGTTTTCCTCGAAATTCACAAATTTTCCGGCAAACCGAAACAGCCCAAATTTGCCCATAACTATTCAGTAACCACGTGAAAGTGCCGGAGGGTGCTTGGGAGCAAGTACTTCAATAAATTACCCTCTCCATTTTGTCCATTTTGGAGCACCTGTACTTCATAAATGACCCATCTTACATTTTGGGATTCTGTACCAGCCCAAGGCATCCACAGTAATGGAAATGTGTGCATCTCATAGCTCCTGGTCTTCCTTTCTGCCCTATAGCATCTACTACTATGATAGATGATAGATTAACCTCTTTTTCTGCTTGTTAATATTTTATCCTGACTCCAATCTTAAGCTTAGCTTCTGAACAGCAGTCCAGGCGCACTGAGCATGTGCCGTGCCACTGACACTCCAAGTATGGCTTAACAAACCCCAAATGGGAAGCTCCTGTAGACAATTTTGAAGGCATGGGTCATTACTGCTGTAGGGTTAATGAACCTCTATGCCAGTCTACTAAGTTCAGCATAAAAAGTAGAGTAAAAGTAGCCAAATCCTTTTTTTATTACATTATTTCTCTTTTAATTGACATACCTGAGCAGATAAGCGAATAAATTAATGTTAAAAAAAAGTGCAGAACTGCACACAAAACATTAATTTCCACCTTTAAACACATCAACTGAGTGTTGACTCTGCAAGAGCCGTATAGCAAGCTGTAAAGCATGGAAAAGCAGAAGACTAATTAAATTAGAAAACGGCGCAGGAAAATAGTTATAATGAGCCATGAATAACAAAGAGAAACCCATCATTTTCTGACAGTTTCATGCAAAGGCAGCAGGAAGTACATTTTAGTGTATGATTATCATTTTATTTGCACTGGATGGTTAATTGAAAATAAGTGTCTTACTGACAATATTATTAGATTATGTAATTGTTATTTGAATTGGAAATGGTGAATATATAATGTTGCCTTCAAATACCAACAAACAAGAGACTCCTGTGCTTGGCTGGCGCTTTCACGGAAGCATCATTGGACGAGCCTATAATAAAAGTAAATAATATTTAAGAGCCTTCCTGCAATATCTATCTTTTCAGCTGTGGAATCGGTATTTAATCCAACCATTTGTGACAAGGTTAACACCCACAGTCATTTCCTGTTATGCCTCATACTGACTTTGGTGTGCTGGTGAGTATTTCCCAACGCCCACTCTTCTGTCTTTACAATCAGATTATGCCATTAGACATAGACAATGAATCACTGTAATTGTTCTAAGATGGTCATACATCTTGAGAGTATTAACCCCTCATGCACTGCACGTTTGGGGATTCCAAACACATTTTTTTTTTCTTTTTCAGAAACACAAACACCGAAGCACAAACCATTTCAAAATTGGAAAATATTATTTAAGAGGCTTTTTTCTTTTACAAGAGATAACAGTCTGTGTTTACGGATTTTTCAGGGGCATGTTGGAATGGGGTGCTGGTGTATAGATTACATTCAGAAGCCACGGCCTATAAAGTAAAGTGTTTTATGGTAAAATATCACAGTGCATAAATAATATCCTTTCATTTATATATACAACCTTCTACAGATTTTTAAGAGTTATTCATACATAGGGTTCCCATCATTTTGAAAATTGGGACACCCATGTGTGGTGATTTTTTGCAAAGCAGAAATAGGAAACTATGACAAACAGTTGATAAATATTAGGTGCAGTATAATTCTGGATCTGCGGATAAATGGACATTTTAATGGCCAAGCCCACATTTGCAGATTTGCAGCAAGACCACAAAGGCCCAGGACAAAGGTAGTATAAATTAATGGGGTGTACAAGTAATTCACTTGATTGCAGAGTATTACAGACTAGGCGCTAAGTGCTAAGAACGAATGTACATGCAGACGATCCCGTGGGAACGATGAAGGATGCTGGCCTGCAGGCAACCTCAGGGGAAATTCGTTCCTAAAACTAAGGGGCAGATTTATCAATGGTCGAATTCAAAATTCTAATTTTTGATTTTTTTTTTATGGCCAAAACTGTCAAATTCAACAAGTGAATTATCCAAACTGTATTCAAGTTTTTTTTTTAAATTTCAAATTAGTTTTTCAAGATTTATCATAATCTGGCCCTTTAAGAATTCGAATTTGACTATTCTCCACCTAAAACCTGGTGAATTCATGTATACGTCAATGGGAGAGGTGCATTGGCCAATTTGGAGTTGTTTGTAGCCTTCCTGACGTTCAAGTTTTTTTCTGAGAAAAAACTCGAATCAAGTTTGGTCGAATTTGATTTCGATTGGAGTTTTTGAGTCGTTAAAATTCATCCGAGTTTTGCATACCTTACAGAATAACAGATATTTTATATGTGACATTATTAAATAATATGGTTGCCAATTCTGCCTGGACAAAGGTCCAAGAGGCGGGTAAAGCTTTACAACATAGTTATATAGCAACCCATGAAATATTTGTTTCACTACATGGAAAATAATGGACAGACTAACCTAAAACATAGTTAAATGTGACATTAACCTTCCATGGCAGTTCTGCTCAACTGGACTACAGATCCCAGTATACTTCCACATTTATTCAATGGCCAAAGCATGCTGAGGAATGACGCATAGTGATGGGCGAATTCGCGAAACGGCACCGGCATCTCGTTTTTGTCGCCGGCACCTGTTTTTTCAGGCGAATTTTCGCAGGCGTTTCGCGAAGTTATTCGCTGGCTGCGAATTCGCGCCTGGCAAATAAATTCGCCCATCACTAATGAAGCAACCTTAAAGAAGGTAACACTGCTCAATAAACCTTTTCATCAGCTCTCCAGGGCCACTGAAGAATCCTCCATTCAGAACAACAACAACAGTTCTGCACAGAAGTTCTGTAATTCCTCTTCCCCATTTTGTAGAATTAGACCTGGAATGTATGAATAAATATGGTGTTATGGTGATGTCTGGTGCTGAGTATATTTATTTGTAATATCCACACCAGTGATCACTCTATTGTAGGCAGGGCTGACATCAAGGGGTGGGGTACAGTGGGTACTGCAGTCAGGGGCCCCAGGTGAATTAAGTGCAATTTGTGGGCTACTAATGGTTTGCAAGAGATGGTTTGTGTGGATTGTGGGTGGAGTTTTGGTATAAAAGGCATGATGGAGGAGGATCTGGGGCATAGCCATGTAGATGTGGGTTTTTTGTTTTTCATACAGGAAGAGCCCTGCTTCATTAGTAGTATTTCTGATGGTAGTAGTAATTTCTAATGGTGGCCATGATTGTAGGCTACTGACACTTTTATGATACAACTTATTGGAAAATATGGGCAGTGTAGTGAAATGGTCCAATCAAGTTCTGAAACAGGAATCATACTGTTTATTATGTTGTATAAAGGTTTTCATTCATCTGGGCCATGAGAAATTGTAGCTAGTAGTGAAAACAACTGGTCTTGATGGGTAAGGCTGATAAAGTCACCAAAATTGAATTCCAATGAATAAGCTTGATTGTAATTAGATGTTGGTGGCAATAGGGTTAAAATACTGGGAAATTCCTAATCGCTGAAATGAAAGCAGACACTTGGATATCTTTAACGGTAAAACTACACAGGCGTTTTGACGTTGGATACCTTCTGTTCCGACGTGACGCCTGCGCTTCCTCGCGTCACTTCGGAACGGAAGGTACCCGACGTCAAAACGCGCTGAATTATATCAAGGTGCCTGTAAATTATTTCATTTCAACTGCTCACTGTTAATAAACCTGTTATTTTGCTCCAAGAAAACCTCTCTGTGACTGGATCCTTTGCTTCACTGAAGAACACAAGATACTGGGAGTTGCTCAGGTACACGTGGGTCAGTGGCACAATCCAAGCAGATCTATTCCTGGTCACACACTATAATATACTCAATGGTGTGGTACACAAACATTTGCATTCCCTTTTTTTTTTTTGTGAGCCCACATGCAGCCAGAGTCGCATTTATATATAGGCACTCGAGGGCCTGTGCCTAAGGCAGCAGCGATTGGGGGGTGGTCCTCAGGTGCCTATATAAATGGACATATTTTTAAAAGTAAAATACCCCCCATCCCCCATGGAACACTTACTGCATTTATACGCTGGTGGAAAAGGGGGGGTTCAGCGTTGGTGCGTTACAAGCCAGAAGTGACTTGGATCAGGGGTAACAACACATGCACCCACTTGCATGATGTCACTTCCATACATTGGGGGTGCTGTAAGGTCAGGTACCTAGGGTGGCCCTGCTTGCGGCTGCATCCGTAAAAAAAATAAAAACTCATAAATTCTCTACATGTTAATTTTCCACTTTGAAGAAGGATGGACAAACACTGTGGGGCATGGAGGGAACATTGATTCATTATTTTAAATTCACATGGAAAACCAATAAACTGAGTTAACTAATACTGTACGTGATTGACCCATGTGCTCTGAACTACCTCTTACACTCCTGACATTCTCAGTGATATCCATACACTAGCATCTACAAACAACAACCATGACTATCATCTATATCCCTGCAGCTAAACCTGTGCAGACAGGGGAATTTACACAGTTAATCAAAGGTCTAAATCCCCTTTGCTATAAAGGATTTAGCCTTTGATTAACTGTAAATTCCCCTGTCTGAGCGGCTTTAGCAGCAGGAAGAGAGGCAGTAGTTTTGTCAGTGATATATATTCACATGCTTATGAATATTAGTGGCTGAGGATTCTGGGAGTTTGAATTGTAGCTCAGTAAGCCCAGGAGAATGGCAAATTAGTTGTCCCCATATTTATAGTATAAATGAAGTGAAGAATATCCCATCCTTTTGACTAAGATCAAGTGTAGTTTCTGTTCTTATCAGTTTATCATCGGGGAGCATGCACCTCACTAGGGTCGGACTGGGCTGGCAGGCCCCGCCAGCCCAGACCTGCTCTCTGCAGAATCCGGTGTTGCTGCCCCAACATCCCTCTCCCCCCTGTTGTGGGGAAAAAAGTTACAAACAAGTGGGGGGAAGGGGGATTGAAGGTGAGTTGCAGAGGGGGCTTTGTGGCAGAGGTGGGGGCCCCTGAGACAGCAGACCTAGTGGTCCCCCAGTCCATTCTTGAACCCCAATCAGAGAACCACTTTATCATGGCCACAGGTTTGGGAGGCTTTTCTTTGAAGCAAGAGCTTTTTTTTGCGACACAGGATTTGCACCCTTGCCTTACCTCACAGGTCTTGCACCTTTATCTGCGAGCATGACACGGCGCACTTTATTCTGGTGCTTTCATTGCAAACACATTGCTCTTTATCCCAGAATTTTGCCACCACCTTGTGGTTACTCTATGAATTTATCTATTTATTAGCACCTTGGCACTTTACAATTTGCACTCTTAGATCTAGTACACTAGACTTCGAAGCTGATAGGGGGCTGTGCGGCCATTAGGCTTCTTCCCCCCTGAATTCCCTGACCCAGAAGTGGGCGCAAAGTTGCTGGGTTCTTTTCAGAGGACCAGAGATTTTCCCAACATCTAATTTGCCTTTTGGCTTAAGGGGGAAGGCATACAGGGCCCCCCTAGCCTTGATGCGAAGGGGGTCTGAAGACCCTTGCCTCCTGAAGGCCTTTTGGCCAGGGAAGGTTGGTGACAAAGGGCCTCCCTCTAGCCTTGACGAATGGGAGCTTGAAGACGTCTCTGTTATTTTTGTGTCTTTTGGCCAGATGATGGTTTTAACGAACTTTGCCCTTCACTCGTTGCACTGTTTGTGTTTGCACATTTTTTGCACTGGGTGAACTGAAGAATGCTCTGAGCTTCTGTAAAAAAATCTATTTTGTGCTCTGTAGTGGCCAAAATGCACAGTTCAATATGTCAGCCATACCTATGTACATATGAGCAGATACAAGAAGGTATATGGTAAGCACATCTAGACCTTATTTAAATATTGCCAGAAATCTACTGACCTAACCAACAGCTGCAAGATACATACTGTATAGATATAAAATGACACTTCCATATTAAATGACATTGTAATTAAATAATAACTCTTTCTCACAACCAGGTGCAGTGCTCCAGTGCAGTGACTTACAGCAAGAACTCAGCAATTAGCTTTGATCTGTCTGTTTCAGGCAAAATAATGAGTTGCAATGGACTAATAAACTGGAGCAAATTTTGTGTTAAATGAACCTAATTGACCCTATTAATTTTCCTTTTCCTGTGCCTCATTTATGCTACAGATTTCATGCACTATAGTAAGATCTGACTAAGATCAGAGTAGGTCAGTTCTACTCTTTTGGTGGTTGATAGAGCTGTTGATTTCTGATCTTCAAGTTACAATTGCTTAGGGGCTGATTTATTAAAATCTGAGATTGATTTTATTCCTGCAATATTATGGGAAATACAGATTGCATCTTTTATCTGTGCTTTATCAAAATGTAATAGTTTATTTCTTATCCTGAAAAAAATTAGGTCTCATTTTTTCTCTATAACAAAACACATCATTTTGTCACAATTATGCATGTTTTTCACCCCCCCCAAAAAAAATTCTAAAAATAAATATATGAGATTTCCTGGGAAGCTTGGGAGGATTTCTGCATGTGGATCACACGTTTTATTGAGTCTTTTTCCGCACCAGATTTTTTGATAAATATGGTAAAAATGTGGATGGGAGTTTGGTTGTAACTGGTTTCAAGAAAATAGTGAGAAATTTTCAGATTCTGGTAAATAACCCCCTTAATGTTTGTAGCAATTAAGTATAATTTGCCTAAAACTAGTAACCAAATTAGATTTCACACTAGTGGATTTGTAAGAGAACACATTCTGGAATAGGGTTGCCACCTTTCGCTGCACTAAACTCTGGGCAGGGAACAGGCTGGTGATGTCGATGGATGGGCTGATGACTCATCGAGAGCAGTGTGGTAGTGAAGTAGCCTTATTTAGCAAAGGTGTCTTCTCTAGTAAAGGTGTGTGCTCTAATAAAGGTATGTCCTCTAGTAAAGGCATGTCTTCTAGTGAAGTTGCCTTCTTTAGTAAAAGTGTTTTTTTCTAGTAAAAGTATTTTTTCTAGTAAAGGTGTGTTCTGTAATAAAGGTATGCCCTCCAGTAAAGGTGTATCCTCTAATAAATGTATGTCCTCCAGTAAAACTGTGTCTTCTAGTGAAGTTGCCTTCTTTAGTAAAGGTGTTTTCAATTCGCGAAACAATAAAAAATTTGCTGGAAAAATCGTGAAAATCAAAATTGACGTCTGCATCCAATTTTGGATTCGAGTCCAAAAAGTTGCCCTCATCAATTTAGACACTGGCGTTAAAGTCAATGGGTGTATCTTCTCAAAGTCAAAGGTGCATCTTCTCATGAAGTTGCCTTCTTTAGTAAAGGTGTTTTCTCTAGTAAAAGTATTTTCTTTATTAAAGGTGGGTTCTCTAATAAAGGTATGTCCTCCAGTAAAGGTGTATCCTCGTATAAAGTCTATTCTAATAAAGATGAATGCTTATGGTAGATTATCAAGTAACTTCTTCTGCTATTTGTATTCTGAAGAACAAGTATAAATATTTCGTACATCTGGTCATTGCAGCTACCCGTAAATCTATTTTCTTGCATTGGATTCAGGAAACTTCCCCAGATTTAAAGTTTATTTTATCCAATCTTAGGTTTCTCTGCATGAATGAAGCAATAGGTTTTTGAGATGGTAACATGGGCTTTAGAGAAAATTTTCTAAAGCTTTGGTCTCCCTACTTTAAAATTCTGGAGTTTGAGGATAGAGTTTTTATGGAAAAATGTATGTATAATTCTGACAAAGACTCATTGTTGTTCCAAGATTAATTGATGATTAGGGATGTAGCGAACGGCGGAAAAAATGTTCGCGAACATATTCGCGAACTTGCGACAAAACATGCGAATAGTTCGCGAACGTCGCGAACCCCATAGACTTCAATGGGAAGGCGAATTTTAAAAGCTAGAAAAGACATTTCTGGCCAGAAAAATGATTTTAAAGTTGTTTAAAGGGTGCAACGACCTGGACAGTGGCATGCCAGAGGGGGATCAAGGGCAAAAATGTATCTGAAAAATCCATTGTTGACACAGCGCTGCGTTTTGTGCTGTAAAGGGCAGAAATCACACTACGTCACTCAGGTGATGTTTCTGGACACGGAATGTGAAAAAGCTCACACAGCTAGGTGGCACTTGGTTAAAGACTGGGCAAATAATGCCTGCAAGGGCAACGTATACACTACAGCCGTTGGATACGGAATATATTATTGCTGCTTGAAAAACGTCACTCGGGTGGTGTTTCTGGAGACGGTATTATTATTGATATTTAGACAGCTAGGTGGCAGTTGTTTGAAGAACAGATGCAGATGAGAGATCAGCAGCAGGACAGACAGCTGCCCACAGCAGCTACATACAGAGCACTGCAGTAGAAGGTAGATTACTAGCCAGCAAAGATACCTAACCTAAAATGTCCCTCAAATCCCTGCAGAGTTCTGTCCCTACAATACAGAGCAGTATCAAGTAGATTACTAGCCAGCAAAGTTACTATCAACTGTCCCTCAAATCACTAACAGCTCTCTCCCTACACTAGCTCTTCCAAGCACACACAGGCAGAATGAAAAAACGCTGCAGGGCTTCAGTTTATATATGGAAGGGGAGTGGTCCAGGGGGTGTGGGGGTGGTCCAGGAGGGAGAGCTTCCTGATTGGCTGCCATGTATCTGCTGGTCTGGGGTGAGAGGGCAAAAATAAGCGCCAGCTAAGGCGAACCCAAATTGGCGAACGTCGCGCGACGTTCGCGAACATTCGCCGAACGCGAATAGTCGATGTTCGCGCGAATTAGTTCGCGGGCGAACAGTCCGCGACATCCCTATTGATGATGTGATAATTCCATCAACTTGGTAAATGTTTTATTTGTTTGGTCAGTAGAGAGGAAGATTTTATTTTATATAATTTTATATAATTTTTTCTCTATGAATTTTTGTCGATATTTGATGTTTTATTTGTATTGGATTGTAATGTAATAATTATTTTCTTTTATTATGAAAATTGACAAACGTTATTGTTGTGAGCTATTGCTTTGCTGTTTTTGCTCTTACTGTCTATATAAAATCCCAATAAACATAATTGGAAAAGAAAAGAAGGCTTCTGGTTCTTTACTTTACAATGATTACTCTATAGTGTACACTGTAAAAAATATTATCAATTGCGTTCATGTTTTTAAAGGTTCCCAAATAGAAAATACCTATTTCAACTTTAAAGTAAATATGTAAAACGCCTCTCCAGAAATGCCTTGCTTTACTATTGTCTACTGTATCTATATGTGTGTGTGTCTCAGTGAGAATATTTCTAGGAGTTGTTTTTGTTGCTTTGATCTGGAAAATGAAGCCATTGTCATGTTCCAGACATAGAAGTGCACTGTGTAATCTAGATTTGCATTCACAAAAAAAGGAAAGAAAAAAGAAAATCTGTTTTCATTCTCACTTTCAAGTAAAGTGTGTTCTTCTTTCAATTCAACAGGTTCCTTCAAACGAGAGAAAAAAAACACGGCAACATCTCTCACACCCCCTGTAGGCTTTGAAATCAGGGTTCAAAGTGGACTTTCTGAATTCATAAAAACCCATAGGTCTATAATACATCCCTAATGGAAGTCAAACAGGGTACCCTGGAGATGAAACACGGTGGACTTACCCTCTGTTCACAGTAGGTGGCTGTGTATAATACATATTTTATTTTTACTACAAAAACAAACAAGTATACATATCCTCTCTGTTTGTTCTCAACTATACAGGAGCTTTGGTGAGTTTACAAGATTTCAAAGGGAAGCAAGAAAGTTGAATATCAGGAGCGGTTACATTGCTTGCTTGTAGAAATGGAAAAGGGAGATGTGGCTTTCTGCAAATGATTTGCTCTTTATATGCAAAGCAGTAAGTGGCATCAGCCTTCCACATTGCCATTAAAATCTGCATGTGGGTTTTTTTTTTTTCAAACAATATTCCTTTATATATTTTTACAAAGCTCTGGCTTATTTTATGACCCATAAACGCTGACTATATATTAGGATCCCGGAACAATTTTAATATCTGATGCGCAGTGCACTTAAAATTAAGTCTAGCTTTGTTACAGCGGCAAAAACGGCACGTCAATGACGTTTAACGGCTTAATGGCCGTTAGTAAATTTTACGGCCCTTGTCAATAACTTCATAATATACTGGCCTAGTTAATAGGTCAGTGGAACATTTTTATATTGTGTAATAAACTATTTACCCAATAGAAAGCTAATTTTTAAACATAATGAAACAAGGTGATGGTAAAAAGTGGCATTAATGTTTTCTATTTCAAACCTCATTAAAAAAAAAAAGATATTAAGCTGTTAATAAATTATTATTTTTTCCAAATTTTCTACCAATCCATAGTGATACTAATATATCTTGTTTTATTGACTCCAGTTATCTACTGTTAGAATATATAGATCTCTTGTCATAGAAAGATCCTATGCTGTACAGGTATGAGAATGCTCGGGACCTGGGGTTTTATGGATAACTGATCTTTCCATAATTTGGGTCTGCATACGTGAAGTCTACTAGAAAATCATGTAAATATTGAAGAAGTCCAACATGCTGATTTTGCTTCCAATGAGGATTAATTAGATGTTAGTTTGGATCAAGTACAAGGTACAGTTTTATTATTGCAGAGAAAAGGAAAATAATTTTTAAAAATGTGGATAATTTGGAAAAAAATGAAGACTATGGGAGACAACATTTCTGTAATTCTGAGCTTTCTGCATAATGGGTTTCCAGATAATGGATCCCATACCTGTACCACAATCGCCACATAATAAGCTGAAGAATAACTATACCTGAAACCAGCTAACGTTTCTCACCTATTAAAACAATGCTAAACTGCTGCACTGACAAATGAATTTATTTGACTCTCTTTAGACCATACCTTCAAAATGTTCCCATTGGAAATGTCTCTGGAAACATAGTCAAACTATTGTTTTAGCCTGGTTGTGTGTCAGGTGCAATTTTGGGAACAGCCCAATTGTGGATCTTCCAACAATAAGTAGTTTACTGACCCCAGTGAGCTGGGAAAGAAGTTTTATCAATCAGTGTTCCATTAAGAACCTGCTATAGCTAGACTACAATGTCTAGCATGCATTAACGCTTTAGAATATTTGGAGTGAGTGAGAATTGCAGTTCAGCAACATTTGGAAGAAGCAACAGCCGTGGAAGGGACCCTTTGATTATATATATATATATATATTATTATATATTATGTATATTTATGTTTACAGGTGAATTACTATTCTAATGATTTATGATATGGCCCCATGTTAAAATAAAAACTGACCCAAGAGATGCCACCTTCATCCCTTCTGGGTGACAATGCTACTTAAGATTAAAAGGGTACAGGGAACTTTAATGAAAGCTATTAAAAAAGTAAGAGAAATCAGAGAAAAAGTTCTGGACTCCCCTAGGGCAACACGGGATTTCTGAAGAAGAAAGGGAACACCATCACGGGGTAAGCGGTAACCCTGTGACTATGGTGCAGAATGTTGGATTCTCAAGCAATAAAAATGCATTACTTAGCTTTTAATTCCTGTTGAAACATTACATTATCCTTAAAGTCAACAGCACGCATGTAAATTCCAGGGTAGCCCCCCCATAAAATAGCTTTTCAGGCCCACGTGAAAAAGCAACCCCCCAGTTATGTGTTCTGTCCAATCTATGGTTATAAAGAAACTATGAAAAATTTGCTAATAGCAACCAATCAGCAGCTAGCGTATTTTGTACAGATAAAGCACTGCGTATCTTGACAGCGCTATATAAATAAATGATGATGATGATACTATATTTAAAGGGGACCTGTCACCCTATGAAATATTTCCAAATCCTATTTTATGGTGTTAGTTCAGCAAAATTAACTTCACTTACACAATATAAATTATTTCAATCTTGGTTCTTTTAGTCTTGAAATTCACAACCACATCAAGCAGGCAGGAGCCATTTTGTGGACGTTATTATTAGAACAAGAATGGGACACCTGATATCCATGCCTATACTTTGGCTACACAATTAGATGGTGAAGATGGAGAGTGTGGGGAGTGCAGTGACATCTGGGAAATGCAGAATGAAAAGTGCAAGTAATTGTCTGCCCCGCCTCTATGCCAGGCATAGAGGAGGGGCATCCAATATATGATTGACAGCTGAGCCTTTTAAACAAGTTTATAACAGGTATGGATGTTTTAATTAAAAAAAGGAATTTCGGTTTCATGTTTATTTCTAAAATTACTTTTATTATATAGCTTTTTATGTCTGGGTAACAGGTCCCCTTTAAATTAGTTTAGTTGTGAACCAATTAAACCAATTTGAATGCTTGAGGTGATACATATGCCCAAATATAAAGAGAAAACGAGTGGAGCCAGAGGGTTCAGTGCTTTAATTCCAGTGCTTACTGCTTAATGTTCTTTATATAAAAAGGTTCTCCCATTCATTGATGTTACCAGCCCTTTAACACTGCCCATTTGCTTGTCTCTCTGTAGGCCATTCATTGTGGCATGGCTCACAGCTACATTGTACCAATGGATTATAATATTGGTAACAATATAGATGTAGATGTTTGTTCTTTTAAAAACACTGCTGTATGAGTCTCAGCAACTGCATGGAATCCAATATTTTCTTAGGTTAAAGGTATGTTTTATGTGCGTCAGGGCATGCTATTTATCTTTAATATTAATAAGAGGAGGGAAAGGTTTATTATAAAATGACAAATGTTCTGCCTGAAGGAAAGATTGAGCATTGGATGTGCACACTCATACTTATCGATCCAAGATGGTGACTAAAGTCTGTACTTTAATGAGAGAAATAAAATATCAGATTAATTGACTATAATCGCATGTTCTACAAAGAATTTGAACTTAAGGCTCATAAAGTTATTTTGCTAGAAATCGATAGAAGGAGCAGTTTGGGCTGTACGCAAAGACTTAACATGCAATATCTTATATCGATTTTATAACATCATATTCAGAAGAACTCTCTGCTCCGAAGAAAGGAAAGAAGACAAAAAGAAAAAAAATATCTTTTGTGAATTTTTTTTTTATTACAAAGGTCATTGACATCAGGGGTCATTTACAAAAGCACCCACAAATGCAGTCTTCTAAAATGGAATGGAATGCAATGGAGTGAGAATATTGGTGCATTCCATTACTACTTGCATTCAGTAGCAGATCTGCACTTTAAAATGTTTATTAGTGTGTCCATTGTGTCTGATGACTGGTGCGCATCTGCTCCTATTGAGGCTGGAGGTCCATGGAGTTACCACCACCATGGACCTGGCAGTAGCTCTAGGGTTCCTGTAGTTTGTTATGTCAATACATTTGATAACTCCCAAAGAGATGCAACCCTCATTATGAAAATGCTACACAGAACTTGCACCCGATTTCCATCAAAGCTAAAGTGTAATTGCATCAGTGTTGATGCAGTGGGCACTACTGAGGTGGACACAACTCAGAGAATGTCCAAAATGATGGTGGAATTAAGGGAAAAATTAATTTGTTATGGGTAAAAAAAATTGCACTTTAGTAGCATCACTTTGAGATAACCTATTGATACCATAGGGGTCATTTACAACTAACAATTTCAGTTGCAGTTGTGCAAAGTTCGAACAAAAAGTGCTGTGCTCCACTGCCTTTGTAACACCTCCTGTTCTGAATTTTGAGCATGTATGTCAGAGGTCTGGGAAACCCTGGCCCTATGACCTCTTCTGAAGACTGTGGTAGCACCAGGTTTCCTACAGCAGTCTTGAAACAAAAGTGTTAAGTGTACGTTATTTTGATGATGAACGTCAGCAGTGACGTAATCGGGATTCATTGCATTGCAATTGTGCCCCCTGGAGCCCACAATGGCTCTGCAACTATGGTGAAAAAAAGTAAACTATGGATAAAAAACATGGGGATTTTATGTGTAATTTTACTTTGCACACACTGCAAATCCACAAATAAATGACTAGCGATGGGCAAATTTGCGCCGTTTTGCTTTGCCGGAAAATTTGTGAATTTCCCGCAAAATCCGCGAAACGGCAAAAAATTTGCGAAACGGCGCTGGTGTCTCGTTTTTGACACCGGCGCCCGTTTTTTCGACGCCGGCAAATTTTTTTTTTGACGCTGGAAAATTATTTCTGGCAAATTTTCGCGGTCGTTTCGCAAATTAATTCGCCGCAAATTTGCGCCTGGTGAATAAATTCGACCATCACTATAAATGACCCATAATACCTCTACAAACATTGCAGCATCCCATTGCTCAAAGTCAAATATATGGCAAGCAACTAGCAATTCTGTAACAGCAATTGCATCCGATGCATCTAAAGTTTGACTGTTTTCAGGTTGGAAAAACATAATTTTTTTGTAGGGAAAAAAAACTTTTCGCGCTGTATTAAACCCCAATGTTGTTAAAAGTCAGAATAAAAAAGAACTCCAACTCAGACCTGCCGAGTTCATGTAGAAGTCAATGGCAGATGTTCCATCGATATCCTGATCTGCACTGGATTTCGTTCAATAATCCGGAGATTGAGGTGATTTTAGGGCGTCAAATCTGAAAAAGTCGCAGTTTTCGGATCCCAAAAAATCATACAATTCAGATTTTTTTCACGGATTTATCAAGTATTTTCCCGATCAAGATATTTTTGGAACAATTGATAAATAGTGCTAATTTGGTCAGAGTAGTTTTCAGAAAATTGTGAGCACTTTCTGATAAATAACCCCTGCATGTTAATGCCTTTAAATGCAATTGCTGTAGCTGCAACTTCCCTTCAAGACCACAATTACTCTGGAATTGTGGGGTAAATGCTGCATTCTGGGTAAAAACAACATAGCAAACTGCATCCATTTTGCACTTTGCACATTGTACTTGTGTTTGTTGTAAATGAGCCCTTATGACAAGTGGGGGAGCAGGTGAATTGAAGCCCTTCTGATAACTCCACACAAAAGAGCCAATTATTTGTCCTTGAAAATTGTAAATTTTAATAACTGACAATAATTGGCACATTGTTTCACTTTCTTTTCTATCCATACACTTTGACTTATAAGAAGGAAGCACTGTATAGAGATTATATTAAAGATCTTAAAATGAGGATTTCATCAATAATATAAATAATGAAATTTAACACTTTTACAGCCTGCGATTCTTAGTATATTCTTAGCAGTATATTGAGTTACAATATGCCCTTGTTGAGTGTATAGTTTTTAGCACTTTTAGTGATGTGCATTAAAGGCAGTGAAATAGCTTCTCCATTACTGCACAGTGGTGAGCAAAAGGTTAGCTCTTCCTCTAAATCTGTCAGGCTTCTGATGATTTTACTTTTTTATCTCTGTCTTTACTGCCTCACAATAAAACTGGATAAAATATAATAGTTTATCTAAATATGACCTATGTGAAATATATTTGGGTTCATTTTCTCTCCAGATATTCTTACATTCAGCCAAAAATTGGGGGTGGGGGATCAGATTGAAGATTTTTTAGAGTTTGCCCATGATTATTCTATTTAATATGCATAGGGACAAGAGTGAATATAATCATCATAGTTCATAGGAAATTACAGGTAATTGAAGTTTGGGATGCATTATCTGGAAACCCATTGTCCAGATAGCTCCAAATGATGGGAAGACCGTCTCCGGTGATGGCTGAATCAATTAACCAGGCACAAATTTGCAGCGAATTTCCACATTCCACCACCAGCAAATAAATTCGCGAAACTGAGCTGAATATTTGCCGGCAAAAAATCTGTCTCATAAAAAAAACAATTTTGGCACAAAAAAATTTATGCGCACATAAAAATTGTCGTGGGCGTCAAAATTGACGCGCAAGTGTGCTTGCATTTTGATTCAACTGGTGCAAATTGCATCAAGCATTCTCAGAATGTGGGTTGCATTACTTTTGTAGCATTTGATTCGCTAGATTCAAGTCTTGAGAGCCTACTGATGGAAACCACCATAGGAACAATTGTCCAGGGTGGAAGTATCTCCATTGTTCCCCAGTGTTAATAGGTCCTGTTGCTCACCCATCATTAGATTAGATGGGATTGAAACATTTTGGCTACCATGTAGAAATAGGAGAGTGTTTTTGAAAGGAATTACTTGTGTCTGCATGTGTTAGATGCAACAACTCCTGAAAGATGTAAATTTCGGGGCCCCCTTGTGTCCGTGTGCCATTTATTTTGACCTCTCATGCAACGGTGCTTATTGGAGCAGGCTGTGGCTGCACATTGGTTCTATGCGCACTTGCTACATTTTTTGCAAATGTTTAGCGCTGCTTGCAATGTAAAATCATTCACTGAGAAATACTACATTGCTCATTATTGCTAAGCAAAGGTTAGTGTTAACACCTGCTCTGGAGTTTCCTTGAATACTTTGCAATTTGCGACACTTCAGTACACGCATTGGAGGAAGTCGCTGAGGTCTGAAGTATGCAAACAATGAGAGTCTTCATCACTAGTGATGGGTCATTTATTTGCTAGGCATGTATTTGTGGCTAATTTACGGATTTCGCTGGCGAATGTTTTGCAAAACTGCAGTGAAAATTAGACCGGGGAAAATTCGCTTTGACAAAAAAAGTTGTTAGTCAAAATTGTCACGCGTCAAAATTATTTGTATGCCCATTGACTTTAATGCATTTGGGCAAAAGAGTTGTGCATGTCTAAATTTTGACGTCTATTGACTTCAATGTGTTTCTCGAATTTTTTGCAATTTGCTAATTTTTTTTGTTTTATCACGAATTTCTTGGCAAAGTGAAACGGGACAGATTTGCCCATCACTATTGATCACTCATGTTTGTAATGGTCTGTGCAAACATTTTTGTCTCTAACAAACATATAACATTTCCCAATCCTTGGGAGTGTAATATGGGAAATTTTTAAAGTGCCTAAGGCATAGAGAAGGGGAAGGCTTTTTGTGTGTGGGTGACAGGTCCACTTTAAGGCAGAGCAATTTCCAGGGCTCCTTTTGCATGTTGTATCTATGCACCAAAGGAATCACATTCTAATTCTGTTTCTGGATTGCATACATTGCTGAAATATCTAATTTCCACAATTTAACAATCCTGATGAAAGCTTTGCAGCAAATGGTCAATTGTTACATTGTCTGCAAGCAGTGGTGCATCAGACTTGCTTTGGAATTCTGGGAAATAATTCTGCATTTTGGCTAACAAACATAGCGTATTGCATGCTGTACTTCACATTAGTCTTCAATGTAATATTTTTCTTTTGCACTACAAGCACCTACTGTAACTTCGTGGCTAATACAATAACATCTACGCAGAGCGTTTATGACAAATTCTTGAATACTTTTATGAGTTTGAATTACCAGAGACCCAGTCTATATAATTCTGTTAATCCTGCCTCATTCCTAATGCAATAACCCCCCCCCCCCATGTTACCAGATGGACTCGCAAAGATTCTAACCAAATAATAAGATTTGTTTGCATCATGGTATCTCTCCTGACATTGGATCATAGTTAAGAGGCTGCAGGATATTAATATTAACAATGTAAATAACAGCCAATTCATTAGAGGGCAAAGGGAACTTGTCTTTCATTTTCAAAGGATATGCTTTAGTTAATCAAAACTAATTAGCTGTGATTTTCACATAAGGAATTGGAAAAAAAAATCGCATTTGCTTGAAAAAATGTTAATAACAGCTTATAAATACAGAACTCTGTTTTGCAAAGACAATTTTAGGCACACTACCAAGATTTGCAATACGGACAAATTATACCCAAGATTATTGGATCTTACAGCGTAGATGAAAGGAGAGAAATTTGTTAATAGCAAGAAAAACATTTGACATCATATATGTAAATAGTGTTTTCCTGGCTAAACGGCATCATTTGTTTTCTTAACCTGCGACGCCTACTTTACAATCATTTATTTATACTGAATCAGTTGCTTATGCAAGGCAATACCCCCCCCAAAAAAAATATCCTTTTTGTTAAAGGTGAACTAGAGTGGAATAATAAAACATGCTGTATTTTCATGGCCATATCTAACAAGCCCCAAATGAATGAATGTTTGACCAACAGTTTTCATATTTCTTCTTTCAGTTGTCGTGGTTTGTTGCCTCCAACTACTCAAATGATTTAGCACCTTCTGCAGAAAATCCCACAAAGAGCATATTAATTCTTTATTTGATGATTATCCGAAACACCCCTGAAAACAGTATCAATAGATGCATAATTAATCACAACCCGCATTTACTTCGCTTTACATTAATTATAGCCAAGTGGGGAAAAGTAGGGAACCCTGTCCATCTAGCATTAGGTATTTTTCATTAGCATCGATAATTTAAAGGGTGAATTTTCACCACAGCTTCACTTATACTCATTTACAGTACATACAGTACATCTCCTCTACATGAGGACTTGCTGTAAAAGAGTTGTTGGAAGCAAACAAAAATGGTGGCATTTGTACCTCTTTACATCACCTGCCTTGAGCGAAATATCTTAGTATAGTAAAAAAAAAATGTTGTGCGGTTTGAAAAATTGTTGCACCAAAACGCACATTGACTTTGATGCTTTTGTAAATTTTTTTTTGCCGTTTTGTTTATTGTTGGCAAACCAAATGGGTCAGATTGTTTACCTCTTAGGGGTAGATTTATCAAAATTCGAATGTGATTTTTTTCCACGATTTTAATTTTTTTTGCACCCAAACTCACACATTCGAGTTATATTTTCGAAAACTCGAATGTCTGTGAGTTAATAAACAAAAAACTCGAAAATTCAAATGTAAAATTTCTAAAAGCTGGAGGTCATGTAGAAGTCAAAGGGTAATTATCCTAGGCAAAGCTCAAGTTTTTGTGGTTGATTTGAGGGTTTTAATCCAAAAACGCAATCAATTTGAGTTTTCGGGACATGAATTTGATTGATTCTAGACATGAACTTCACCATTAAAGTTTTTTTGCCCGTTGTTTTTCATTCGAGTTTTTGACATTCAGGTTTTGCCATAAATACGCAAACATTTGAAAATCAAGTTTATCCAAGAGAGAAAAACCCTCACGCAAATAACAAATTAGATTATTAATAAGTATGCCCATTAATTACAGATAAAAAAGGATTCTCTTATGTAAATCCTACCTACAATCATCAGGAACTAGGATTGACGCATGTCTGGTTTTGAACTGGATAGTCGGGCTGTCATAACAGTCTATTGAGGAAATAAAGACAGAACTTACCTTGAGTGACATAGTGATCAGCCAATCAGATATCCCCTTGTCATGGCCCTGTCCCCTGATGTCAACAAACCTGGTGTCACATGCCCACCCCTCAATGTCACCGACCCCATCCCCAGCCAATGAAAATGAAAAGGTGACAACACTATAAGAAGGTTAAACATCAAAGATAGGGAGATTATTATCCCTGTATATATACATTTTGGCTTGGAGTTATTATGCTGTAACTAAGCATCAACGGGCCAGATATAGAGCTAATTAGGTGTTCCATTCTAGAAGAAATATGTTTAGTGCTTTCAAGATTCTTATTGGAGGACCGTTTTGCATTAGGTGGGTCATGGAGCTTTTAGAGATGGGGGAAAGTTTTGCTAAACACGTTGTGGCTTGTTTATTATGCTGTGTAAGATGTAAAATTCGCCAGAAAATTGTAACTAAGTTCACTCCTACCTAGTTGCAGGTGTAACAATATAGCTATGGAAGATTTATGCCCCCTAAAAGTAATTTACCTTGAACCTGTAATTATATGCAGTAAAATATCTCCCTCCATATAGAAAGTAAAAGTCTTAGTTGAATAGCCCTTAAAACAGATTGAAAAATACAAGTTAAAATCCTTAAGATGCTCTATGCTACACTTGTCATGTTAGAAGTGGAAAAGTAAGATTTGGTTTAAAAGTTAGTTGAGTTACCCCAATATTATATAATGGCTAATAATACACAGATGTTAAACTCTGCACATTCCCTCTTTGTTTTTCTAGCAGATTTTACCATGTTATTCATGAGACCCCCTATGACCCATATGTGAAAGTTTTCTTATGCTAATGTTTTTCAACCTGTCACACAAGATTAATGAGTAGAGCCTATGGTTGGGATAGAGTTTTTTTTTCTAATAGAAAATGTTAAGCTCATTTCAGTACCAAAGTTTTTTAATACAGAAATGGCAGCTGGGAGATGTATAATATGTGCCACCTGTTTGTGTGTCAAAGTATAAACTATATAAAAACTGTTATGATATACATCCTGAAAGGTTAGTACACAAGTGTGCAAGTGCAGTTAGCAAAGTGCAATTTCGAGTACAATTGCCATACGTTTTTGTTGTGTTTTCCCACTATGCAGTTTCTTCACAGCATTCCAACATCATTGCAGTTGCAAGATGATGAATCACTAGACACAGTTGCACTGTACCTGGTGCAGTTGCATCTGATTCACTAAAATTAGCCCAAGTGCACATGGATTTTGTAACAAATCAGACAAAATTGTGCGGAACCCATCATTTCCGGTATTCAGCATGCAAGTGGCACATGTGCCCGATTCTTTAGGTGCTGGGCTTGAATGGAACCCTGGAGCTACCATCAGTAGTGATGGGTGAATTTGTCCCATTTCATTTTTTGCAGGAAATATTGTGAATTTCCAGAAAAATCCGCAAAACGGGGAAAAATTAACGAAATGCAAAATTTGATGCCTTCGTGAATTTTGACGCCTGCGTCAACTCTGACAATCGCATCAATTTTGACGTTGGCTTTAAAGTCAATGGACATCTGAATAATGTTGATGTGCAATGGTTTTGACGCAAGCGACTTTTCCAACCCACGTCCAACATTTTTTGGCACCGGCAGTTTTTCCCTGTAGTTTCGCAAATTTATTAGCTGACGGAGAAACGCGTAAATTTGCCATGAATTTGTGCCTGCCAAATTTATTCGCCCATCACTAACCACCAGTCCAACTCCTTACCAGGTGCTTGCTTCAAGGTTCCCTTCAAGCTCAGCACCTCCATCACTTGAGAGTGCAACTATACTTTGATCATATCTTTTACAGGCCAGATACTGTACTTATACTCAGATGTTTCTTGCCTCTGCATTCTATTTTAACAATTTTATTTTTAATTTAGCTAAAATTTGAGAAATATGTCACAATGGGGGTGAAAGGAACAAAATTCAAAATCCACATAAATTTGAGAGGTATGCTATAAACCTATCATATAAACCTATCATACCTCTCAAATTTTATGTGGATTTTGAATTATTTTCCTTTCACCCCCATTGTGACATATTTCTGAAACCTAAATGAACTTGAAAAAGAATGAGATGTTGAGCATTGGGAAGATTCTTCCCCAATTAAAATATGGCCCAGTTACTGTACCTGTCAAATAAGTGAAGGATACGGGGGGGGGAGGTCCCATAATTTGAATTTCCATACCTTAAGTCTTCTAACAAATCATTTAAAATATAATACAACTCAAGGATTGTTTTGCCTCCAGTAAGGTTTTATTATATCTAAACATCAAGCACAAAGTACTGCTCTATTGTTGCAGAGAACTAATAATAATACAATTTGAATAATTTGATTAAAATAGAGTCTATGGAGTATGGCCTTCCTCTAAATCTGAGCTTTCTGGATAACAGGTTTCTCGATAATAGATCCCATACCTGTACCTGTATTGAGAACCTTCACACAATACAAGGATAAATATGTGAGTTATATTGTTCTTGCTTGTCTACATCCACGCACAGTATATTTACCTATTAGTCATCCAGTGTTTCTCTTTATATTATACTTCAGACATGAATTAAATAAATTCATTGATTGATGTCTTCATTAAAAATATGGGCCTGACCTAACTTGACGCTTTTATTACTTGTTATTTAAGAATTATAAAACCAAGTATGGGTATAATATATTGTGTCCCTTTCTTAAAGAGTATTTTGTGCTATTCATTAACACTGCATACAAGCACACACACTGTGAAGCTAGCCACAAACCAGTAAAATGTGTCTCCTTCTGCAAGTTCAATGTATTTCTATATGCACTGTTAATACACAAGCCGCTCGTTAGTCAGGTGAACATCGCACGCATCTCACACTTACCAATCTATTTCATGTGGTATCTGCTTTTGAAGTGGTCTATCCTTCCACAACGATAGCTGCTGCAATTACACAAATGATCTGCTGCTCTGCCATTTCCAGTAAAAGGTGTCATCTAAAATTAAAAATTCATGTATGAACTTGAGATGCATTTCTTAAGAAAGCCTGGTGCTAATTTAATTTCATACGCACTGCCTTAACCCCTGTGCCATCACATCCATAATTAAAAACCTCATTTATTTATTTTGTATTTTTTTTTTCTTCCTTAAGATAATATCGCTTTCAAATGCCTTTTTTTTTCTCTTGACGGACACTTCCACTATAGAAGAAATAGGTGCAAATGAATGAGAAATAAATCAGTTGATCTGAGGAACAACAATTTGAAACAAATTGTTGTTCCGTCAAAAAAAAATTCGGGAAAGACGGACCGCTGGCGTCGAAAACGGACGCCTGCATCAAAAACGAGACGCCGGCGCCGTTTCGTGAATTCGTCCATCACTATTCAATGTAGATAAATTGGTTGACAGATTTAGAAAAGCTCAGAATTAGAGTTGCGTGGCATAGTTAGGGGATTGATAAACAGAAGCATTATTAACGTGGATCTGAGAATTGGAGCCTATTTACTTTTAGTAGGTAAGTAGCACAAGGTGCAAAAATGAACATGTAATTGAGCATGAAAGAAAACCATAAAGAAACAATTAGGGGCCAATTCACCAAGCTCGAGTGAAAGATCGAAGTAAAAAAACTTCGAATTTCGAAGTGTTTTTGGGGCTACTTCGACCATCGAATGGGCTACTTCGACCTTCAACTTCGAATTGAAGGATTCGAACTAAAAATCGTTTAACTATTCGACTATTCGATAGTCGAAGTACTGTCTCTTTAAGAAAAAACTTCGATCCCCTAGTTCGCCACCTAAAAGCTACCGAACTCAATGTTAGCCTATGGGGAAGTTTTTTTGGTCGAAGGATAATCCTTCGATCGTTGGATTAAAATCCTTCGTTTGCGCTAAAATCCTACGACTTCGATATTCGAAGTCGAAGGATTTTAATTTCCAGTCGAATATCGAGGGTTAATTAACCCTCGATATTCGACCCTTGGTGAATCGGCCCCTTATACCTGTGATTTCTTTGGTTCCATCAATGCACCCCCTGACTCGAATACTGAAAGCCGTATTAATCAAAGGATGAACTTTCACCCATTGATAAATACTCTTTTAAAAATCCCATAGAATGGAGAGTGGTGGAATTTCACTCTAGAGGACTGTGGCGATCTCTTTAATAAATATACCCCATTGAGTTCAAGGTAATCTTTCTAGCAAGCAGCAAGTTCAGTTGATTTGATTTATTTCTACAGATATACCATGACCTGGATGAATGAGAATCTTCACAAACATATTGCAACTCATTTTGGGGAGAAACCCCTTAGGGGCAGATTTAATAACCTGCGAAAATTCGCCAGCGTCCACTTCACACCCAGCGCAACACTTCGACAGCCGAAAATTCATTCAGACTACGATAAGTCACTAAAATGCGGAGTTTCGTCATAAGCGCATAGATGGTGGATAATTTAAAGTTGTATGGACGTCATTCTGTTAAATGTTGGTGCCTATACTTTATTACAAATGACACTTTTTAAAACACATGTCCAGGGAACCTAAATAAAGACAATAGAGTTATTCTAATGCCCTACACATGTGCCCACTGTAAAATTAATGTTCCATATGCATGCAAATGTATGGGAAAAACCGGTTACCCAAAATAAGTTTAAGTTAGGTCCTTCAGACTGAAAAAAGGAAAAGTCCCCAGCATTTTTTGGACTTTGATGCATTTTCAGTTCACAGAATATAATGTAAGTGACAGAAGATTGAGGAAGATCTAGCTACAGGATTTTAATGCACTTGCCAACTCTGGCGAAAGAGGTAACGTTCAGTAAAATTCACACTTTAGTGAATTTGCGGAGTAACGTCCATTGTTGCCTGGCGATAGAGTGCGAATGACCACTCTCATCTGTCTATTTTGCTAGCGAATTGGCACCCGCGAATTGGTGATGTCCCTGTGGGCAGTAACGCTAGCGAATTGATACTAGCGTTAGCCACTTTGCTATTTGGTAAATCTGCCCCTTAAACTTGTACAGGAATATGAGAAAACAGCAAGAAAACTGGCAGACTATAGAAACCACATGCGCTTCAACCTCAGATTCTAGACCGGGAGAGTGACTGGTACAAAAAAAGTGTTAAAGAAGCCATATATGTAAAAACTGAAAAAACTATTTTGAATAGCGGCGGGGGGGTGACATCTATTCTCCCTGGAAGGTTTAACAATCCTGCTAATACAATGAACACCTAACTTCATGATATCCTTGCAGATTATGATAAACAGTTTATGCTGATTGGAGCAACATTCCAGAGGATATATCCTCGAAAAAAGATCTTATTTACAAGTGATTCTGAATTGAGAAAGCCAGTTGGATGACTGGTGATACGTCTTCAAGGAAAAAACAAAGCAAGTCCAGTTGATTTGATTTACAGCATTTCTACAGAAAGGTATCAATTATATTTTCCCTAGAAAATATCCTATTTCCATGATAATCTTGTGGGAAAAATATGTAAATTCATTATATTGAGTATTTATGGCTGACTAAATTTGCCCATTGTTGCCAATGGGATCTTTGCTATTACATCTCTTTTTCTTATGCATGTATGTGAGCCCATTCAAGGATAAGATTAGGAGACATGGTGTATGATCTAATCAGTATATGATAATTCAAATATGCAGTTCTGTTGAAGAGCAGCATAAAAAGACTGATGGAAACCCAAAGCTATCAGTATGTAGATTATATAAAATTTGCTGCTACAATATTACAGAGCTAAAACCTAAAATTAAATTTATCCTTTACTGATGTCTAATGATTTACTAAGACAAACTCACCATGTGACCTCATGCCCGTCTAACATAACAGAGCCTATTTTGTTCTTTTTCCATTTCATTCTAAAAATGTATCTAAAATCCAAGTTTTTTATTAGATGGAAAATTATGTTAAGAAATATATAACCTGAACTTAAACTACTGACTATATGGGGCAGATTTATCAAGGGTTGAATTTCGAGTTCATGGGAGTTATTTTAAACTTCTACAAAGTCCCACAAACTTGGAATTCAACCAACTGCAATTTATTTAAAAAATCTAATTTTTGGCACTCGGGTGAATAGGATCGACCTGCAAACTTGAATCAAATTCGATTTAAGTTTTTTTTCTGGAAAAAAACTTGAACGTCAAGAAGGCTGCAAACAACTCTTAATTGATCCCAGGATGTCCTCCATAGGTTAAAACAGTAATTCGGCAGGTTTAATGTAGCGAATAGTAAAATTTGAGTTCTGAAAGGGCCAGTGTATGATACATTCGAATCAATTCGAATTTTAAAATAAACTCGAATCAAATTTTCACAGTTCCCTAGTCGAATTTGACAGTTTTGGCCATAAAAAAACTTGAATATTTGAATTCAAAATTTTGAATTTTCCATTCGACCCTTGATAAATCTGCCCCTATGTCTAGCCCCATGCCAGATTTTAAAATTAAATATAAAAAAAACTGTTTGCTCTTTTCAAAAACAGATTTCAGTGCAAAATTCTACTAGAGCAGCACCATTACGGATGCATTTTTTTTTTTTAAAAAAAAACATGTTTTCATGCAATATTTCTTTAAAGAAGAGTATTATCATAATGCAACTTTCTATTGTATATTTCAGTTCAGTGTAGCTCAAAAATGTACGATACAAGAAAACTCTGCTGCTCCTCATCTCTGAAGACTTTCTGAGAAATTGACTACTTTATGGCATTGTAGTACAGCAGCCAATCAAAAGCAATGGGATGCAGTATAATTTTGCTATCTTGAATTTTAAATAGTCTGTTTCCCTTCTCTGAAGACTCACATTTTTCTTACTCACTCATGAAAAAGGGGTAGTGATCAACGCACATTCCTTGGCCCCATGTTGTATCATTAATTAAGTGCATATATTTTCAGAATGATTGTTTTTGTCACAGATGTATGACCATTAAATTACAAATCTGTAGATGTGCTGCTCACTTCTTCTGCTTCAGTTGCTTCCACTACATCCTTCTATGTATAAATATAGCTATCACTGACAAATACGATCAGCAGAATATTAATCTGGCCTGACTAATAGTGATGGGCGACTTTATTCGCCAGGCGCGAATTTGCGGCGAATTCCCACGACGGTATAAAAAAAAAAAGACGCAAATTTTTAGCCGTTTCGCAAATTTTGCGGGAAATTCGCACGTTTTTCGTCAATATGAAATGTCCCAAATTCGTCCATCACTACTGACTAACTCTTTCTCTGTCCCATAACATGGTTGCCCTTCCCTAACTCATAGCTCCTGCCCTGCACCTCTCCTCATTGTGAAGATGTCCCATCACCATGCAAGATCCTTGCCAGATAACATCACTTCATTCAAACCAATATAGTTTAGAAATTGTTTTAAGTATACTTTTTTACTTTCACGTATGTGAGCCTATAAAGTGCTTGGCAACATAGCCTCGCAAATAAAATGTTTCTTGAAGCTAATTATAGAATCATACCTTACTGTTAGTTTGGGTCTTAATTATAGATGAAGACATTTAATTTATTTGTATATGAACAAAGTCTTCCTCAGATCCAGTACATGAGGTGCTACTAATAGGAAATTACATTTTAATCCAACAGTTTATATGCAGCATGCCATAATCTAGGAAATCAGACAGTTGATGGCTGAGAAATATTGGCATTATTATAATTTCCAGTGGAACAGGAGGGCGTGGGTTGGAAATCTCTTCTTTATAGGTTGGTAATATAACAAAACATTGTGAGAAGTACATGAAGTACTGTAATGTGTTATATTCATTAGGCAGTGGTAATGGCTTGTATGTGAATTTTAGATTCCTCTATTTGGGTCATTTGTCTGTTTATACATTTTTTTTTATTTTTCCTTACACATTCTACACAAAATACTATTTTCAGTATATTGTCCCACAGGAAGCAGCACACACAGATTGGCAGAAATAATGGTCAAGTGTATACTGTACTTATTTCCCATACTTTTACCCTTACCTTATTGAGTCACCATATTAACATTTCATAGTCTTCCATTTTGTATGGATCGATGAACTGGATATTGAAGAATGTTGAATCAAGTAGAGGAAGATTCTAAGAGAAATGTGGGTATAAGAAAAGGCTGAAAAACTAAGGAATAAAGGTTCTACTGAAAGTGTAGTATAAGTAGAATAAGGGTCGAATTTCGAATTGGTAAAATTTCAAAATTCGACCATCAAATTGTAGAAATTCGATAGTCACTGTTTTCGATCGAATTAAAATCGTTCCATCGACCATAGAAATCGTTCGAAACGAACAACTTTATCGATCGATCAAACGATTTTTAAACTTTGACTTCTAAAAACTTAGCCAAATACTGGCTATAGGTTCTAGGAGGTCCCCGTAGGCTAACATAGCAATTCGGAAAGGTTTAAGGTGGCAAAGTGTCGAAGTCAAAGTTTTTTAAAGAGACACTACTTTGATTTTCGAATGTTCGAATATTCAAAGTTTTTTCAATTCAAATCAAATTTTGGCCTATTCAATGGTCGAAATACCCAAAAATTACTTCGAATTTCGAAGTTTTTGAATTCGAAAATTCACTTCGAATTCACTTCGACCCTTAGGAAATGTGCCCCCATGTATTAAATAAAAGGGAACATTTTGTTCATGACTAAACATGTTTAAATTTAGGGGGGGAGACAGAAAAAGAGATCCTCTGCACTGACCAATATCGATCGAAAGACATGAGCATTCATTTACCAACAAAGCTGTGTGGTGCAAAGTGCAATTTTTTATGTAATTTGCTATGTTTTTCCCCAACATGCAGTATTTGTCCAACAACTACAGTATACCAAAATAGTGACCGACCATGAATATGCACCTATTGTAGCTGTGTCTAATGCATTAAAACATGTGCATTTGCACTGGTGCATTTTTGGGAAAGAGCTGTAGTTGCAGTCCTCAGTGGAAACCCTAGAATTATAGCCACATTCAGGATAATGGTAGTTCCTAGGTTCCCATGTGTCTGTAGTCATTGAAGTGCAAGGAGTGTGTTTTGACACAATTACCCTTAAAGGAGAAGGAAAGGTTAAAACTAAGAAAGCCTTATCAGAAAGGTCCATCTAAATATACCAGTAAACCTCCAAAGTAGTGCTGCTCTGAGTCCCCTGTCAAAAAAACACTGCATTTCTTTCCTTCTATTGTGTACACATGGGCTTCTGTATCAGACTTCCTGCCTTCAGCTTAAACCTCATTGCCCTGGGCAAGAGCATGCTCAGTTTGCTCCTCTTCCCCTCCCCCTTCTCTACTGTAATCTGAGCCCAGAGCAGGGAGAGGCTCAGCCAGGAAGTGATGTCACACCATGTTAATACTGCAGCTCCTATCCTAAACAAACAGAGAGTTTCTAGAGCTTTTTACTCAGGTATGGTAAAACATTCTACAGAATAAATATAGCATTCTAGCTTGCACTATTCAGCTAATCTATTGGCAATAAAATCCCTCCGTAGCTTTCTTTCTCCTTTAAGAAATGGTGTCAATACATGCAAACGTTGGAGCCATTTTCATGCAAATTCAAGCTGTTACATATATTTTATGCCAAACAAAAATTTCTGCCTAATTTTATTCCTTTGATTTCAATGGATCACAACAGGTTCATGCAATATTAAACAACACCTTTATTTTCAGCATTAGTACGCAACAAGTTTAATTCAATAAATGCCCCATTTACTTTTAACCAAGTTTTACTCTGTTTTTGGTGTAGAATAAAGCTTACAGGACTACAGCTCCCACCTTGATAATATACCGGAGAATGCTAGAAGGTTTAGTCCAGTAACATTTGGGCAGAGCAACACTTTTATGGAAGAGTTATATCCTACTTTAAAGAGGAATCTAGTAGCAAAAGAAAAACTGAGGAAATTAAAAAAATCATGCCTTTTATCCTAAGACTACTGAAGATCTACTTTCATGTTAGCCTTTTTACATTTTATTAAAATGAGGAACTATATATATTTCTGCTATTTTCGAGGTATAGCTGTAGATTTAAACTAAACAACAATAGAATACATTTGTCTTCATGTAAATTTAATGGCCTCTCTAATCATATGACATACAGTAGCCATAGCAGGCATCTTATACATACTAGCTAAATTGATTTGTTGAAAGTAGGTTAAATATAGAATTTAATTGGATAACTCAGCTTCCTGACAGGTTGTACTAGGATTACATTTGGCTCTAACCCTGTGCACTTAAATAGAAATTCCCCATTTTTTACAATTTGTATTTTATCACTAAAATAGCATAGAGCATAATGGTGGATGTTTTCTAGTTTTTCTAGTTTGATTCAACAGTTTTTAATTCTTCCTTAATCAGAATAAATTATTACTGAACTATTTTGCATTTCAATAAAAGCCACGTTTACAATTCTGTATTAAAAGGAGAGAACGCTTAGCATAAGCCCAAATAATAAGGCTTGCAAGTTCCTATATATACAGTAAATATAGCCAGAAAACTTTTTATTGCTTTTTACTTTTAACTTTAGCTTTTGAACCCTATATTGGTGGTTCAACCCTAAGTGGGAGGAGGACTGGACTTTTAAGCCAAACTGTACATACTACTTATTCACTTCTCGTTAATTAACTCCAACTTATAATGCTTGAGACAGACAGCAAGTAGGTTTGGGACTATCTAATTATAATGGGAGGTCGCTTCACTATTATCTCTCCATCCATCATTACTCTGAAGATTCTAGGAGGGGAGAAGGAAATTTAAATTTGTCGATTGTCCTTGTATTGAAAATATAATTACAGATATAGATTTTGTTTCTTCTGCTGTTAATAGAAAAAACAGAGGACATTGTCAATAAAAGGCCAATGTAATAAGTTGGTGCTAAACACTAAAAATGCCCCTCCTTTAAAGGTGACCTTAATGAGTCATATGATCATGTTTTAAGAAAGCTGTCCATATATTACTAGTCAATTTAGGGGCAGATTTATCAAAGGTCAAAGTGAAAATCTCATAAAAACATTTGAAATTTGAGATAATTTTTGTGTATTTCAACTAGGGAATAGTCCAAATTAGATTTGAATTTGAAAAAATGTAAATATCAAAATTTATCATGTACTGTCTCTTTAAAAATTCAACCATGACCATTCGCCATCTAAAACCTGTTGAATTGGTGTTTTAGCCTACGGGGGACTTCCTATTTGACCAAAAAAAAATTCAATTGGTCTTTTTTAATTCGAATTTCAAAGTTATGGGAGTTCAAAAAACTCCCATTACTTTGAAATTGGACCTTTGATAAATCTGCCCCTTAGTGTAAAAGAAGTACTAACATAACTTTTTATTGTGTTACAGTGAGAGGCACATTTAGGTAGAATTTCGAATTCATGTGAATTTTTAAAAACTCCCCTAAACTCCCATGAATTCAATATTCGACCAATTGAAATTTATTAAAAAAATCGAATTTTTAAAACTCGAATGAATGACATCAACCCAAAAACTCAAATCAAATCCGATTCGGATTTTAAAAACTCGATTCGAGTTTTTCTCTGAAAAAAATTAAATGTCAGGAAAGCTGCAAACAACTCAAAATTGATCCCTGGGCCTCTCTCATTTATTTAAACAGCAATTCAGCAGGTTTTAGGTGGTGAATAGTTGAACTTGAGTTCTTAAACAGCCAGAGTATGATAAATCTAGAAAATCGAATTCATATTTATTTTAAAAAAATTTGAAAGTTTTGACCATAAAAAAATTATGTATTTGTTTCCCAGTTTATTAAAAAGCCTCATTAAAAATGAGTTAAGTAATGTGAATTTTTAGACATTTTTACTCAATGTGCAATGAAAATGTTTATTCTACTCATCATTTTCAATGGTTCTACTAACTCTCAAAAAAATTTCTAAACAATTTCTAAAAACTCAAATTCAAATAAATCTCGTATACTTTGACGAGGACAACTTACATTGACTTATATATGAACTCAGCAGCTTTTAGCTCTAAAATTCAAGTTTTGTAAACTCTAATTCAAAGTCACAAGTTTTAGCACAAAACTAGCGCAAATTTTAATTTGAACGTTGCTATATCCGCCTCATACAGTTGGCATAAAGTTAGCAGTGAACTCTACTAACAGATTGTCTTTCATACATTTCATTGAGTAGAAATGAAATAACTCCAATGCATCATAGGAAAAAAAGGAGTGTTGCTTTATTCTCTCAATTGACAGCTTAATGAAAATGAAAGTTGAAAGAACTGTTCTGAAGGGACAAATACTGAATTGTTTAGCTTTGCTGGCTTTTGTAGATTTGAATGCAAAAGGCAATATATTTAACAGAGAGTTAAAATAGAAAAATTGTAACATCCCAATAAAATGAATATACAATAAACGGCAATATTGCTCCATAGAGCAAAAGACTGATTAATTGCAATGCAGACCTGCTTTGTTCTACCTAATAGGAAATTAGATCACAATAGGGATTTATGAAAATTACCTTGAGTTTGTGTTTTGCTGAGATTGTGCCCTCTGCCTAAATAATAATGCTTAGCAACAGTATTAATCATGGAATTCTGATATTCATGTTTTTCCCCTCTATATTATCCTCAAAATTGCTTATTGTATAAATTATTCTATTTTTATAGAAAGGAGAAAGTAGAATGAAAGGAGAATTACAATATTTACAAAAGGTGGGATGGCACATCACATAATTAATTTTATCTATAATGTGTTTTACTTTGCAACAAATATCCTTATCTATACAACAGTCTAATATTGTTGATTTTTTAAGTCTGTGCATAATTTAAATTATTATAATATACATGCACACTTAGCAGAATGTAGATCAAGTGTTGGATAATTTAAATATAATTTGCATATTAAACACCTTTTGCCGATTACACATTTCAAGCACAAATTAGAGAGCTCAGGCTAATGAGCTGATGTCAGTAGTTTCTAAGAAAAAATCTTTTAGGCTGTTTTTATGTATAAGTGAGCAGAAATAGCTTGACCTTTAATCTTTTGGGGGTCTAAAGAAAAAGGTTTATAGGTTTCTAATAAACTGCATGAATCCCCATATATAGTTTACATATGTTTTTAGTAATTTTTACATTTCTTTGACATTTATTGAAAATTTTAGTTTTTTTGCAGAATTCATTGCTAATGAGTGAAACTTCTGATTTCAGACTTTCTTTATAATCCTAGGAGCAGGGATTAAAAGTGGTCCCTCTAGTCGGGGAACATGAAAATTAATTATTGAGCTTCTTGTTTTATCCTCCCATCTGTCTGATATTCTAAGGCACAGAAGGAGTTAGACAATTAAATTACTCCTCCTTCTTCCTATTCTCAGTATTTCCTTTACCTATCTTTCTAGATAAAGGGGTCAAGATAAAGGGGTCGAAAATTCAACAGGTACAAATGCACATGTATAAAGATAACATATTTTAAAAAATATAAATGAATCATCTGTTTATTCTGTTTTCCAAATATGGCCTGGAAACAATATCCCTACAAGATTACGATATGATATTGCAATAGTGTATATATATATATATATATATCATATTTTTGGTTGAACAATTTTTTTTGGCATTTTTTTAGAAATCCATACAGATTTTGCTTTTTGTCTTCATAAAAGATAGCTTCGGGTGATGCCAACTAGCAGTTGTTGTGATATACAGTATTTCCCTTGGTTAGAATTTATTAGGAAACATCACAGGCGGATCAGACACCTGTACAATACAGCAGCATTTGCATATAGTGTTCTCTAATATATGTCTGTTGACGGCATTGTACTGCTTAAGATAACAATCACTGTCTGTTTCAGGTTTAGTAACCAGACAGGTAGACTTCCTCGCTGCTTTAGATTCAAGTACAACAGTTAATCTCATGGGATTGGGAGCAAACTCTTAAATGTAAGTGTATCTCTGTAATACTGACACCCAGACAATTATAGCTATGGAAACAAACAGGCACATCCGCAGAGAACAAGCCTGATAACAATGCAGAGAGTCACTGTATATATAATATATATCTAACATAGGTTCTCCCCTTACCTCTTTACTCTTGACTCACTACGAAAGCACATAACTAGTTAACTTTTCCTTTTTCTTTCTCCCTTTTTCTCTCTGACTCTGCTTGAGGCAATTACAGCAATGCTGCATTTGTCAATCACATTCATTCGTGCATGGTTTCCTGAAATAATTATCAGGTGAGTGGCATCTCTGTGCCTGGAGTACCAGCTTGAAAACTGCAAGCCCCAGAGTATTAATTACTGAGTGTAAAAATTTGCAGAAAAGCAAGTCTTTTAATGGTGGAACTGACGTAACATGATTGTTTTGATTTTTTTTACTAACATGACAATCATTGCTGTCCCTCTGGTCATCACCATAGATTAGTTCAAATTATCTTGGGAGGCCATTACCAAGCTGTGTACCATTTGATAAAATAAGGCACATGCAGCCCGGTGCTGTGTTTGTTGATTTACAAAAAAAAAAAAAAAAGCCTGAAAGTCAACAAACTCTAATAAAAGTGGACTTTTGCCAAAGTGAGGCAAAGGGAAGACTCCTTGGTGGGGGTAAAAGGCTACATTGGTTGTTCCATTTTGCTAGAAGAAAGACTTTTAAGAATGTGTCTTTTGCATTTCATACAATCTGCCTACTCTCAATAGACCTTGATTCAGATTTTTTTGATTTTTGAGGGCATTTAGGACATCAGCATTTTGTCAAATTTAAGATGAAAGTTAGATTCTACATTTTCTTGAGGCATGCTGTGGTTTCTGTATGTTATCAAAGCCCAATATAATGAAACAAAACAAGAAAATGTATACTGCACTAAGAAAAACAGCCAGCTTATCCTTGGCTGTTTTTTTTTATTATTATTATTTTTTTTTTTGCTTTATTTCTAAATTGGGTTTTTACAAGAGTTTGATGCAAATTAATTAGAAATGGTTCAAAGGTTAAACAATGAAGGTGTCCTATAGAATTAAACTGTGCCTTTAGTAAGGACTGTGTGATAATAGAACCCTATGATAAAGCCTGGAATTTATTTCTTCCTTTGGATACAGCATATAAGTTAGTGAAGGAAGTGTCTATTTTCTTTCTAAAGTAGGACAGCTTCTTAATATAAATTAAAGCCAATACAGACCATTATTCTGATATTTCATGAACATTTTTCATATATGTGGAAGGTCGTTCATTTTTAATACAGGTTATATGCTGAGAACCGTTTAAAAACCCTTAAATAGTTCACTAAATGAGGATCACATTTCTGACCTACATTATGGGAAAGGATTGGTTTGCTTAAAAATGCCATCTCAGTATCTTTCCACTTCTTATGCTACTTCTCCATTCATCATCATTGTTATGTGGGCAGGCGGCTTCCAAACTCAACAGTTAATAAGGAGCTGGGATGACACTGTAACTTAAGATTTTAAAATTAAAAAGTTATGCAGGATGTCTTCGGTGTACATTAATCAATTTAAATTATAGTTGAGGTCTGAAAGCCTGCTTGTTGCTAGATCCCAAAAAGTTACAATTTTAGCTCTTCTTTTTTTTTTATTCTTTATTTCATCACTTTTTCATAGCAGCCAAAGCAATAATAAAATAAAAAATATTATATCATTTTACACCATCAGCAAAGAATAAAAAAGAGAGAGAAAAAAACCAAAACAAAAAAAAGAGAAAAAGGAACAAGATTAATAAATTTTAGCTCTGCTAAATGGCCTAATGGCCATTGGAGCCTTTTTTCAAACCTGTTCCCCCTCCCCAGCATTTGTGTGCATCCTTAGTTATCCTAAACTCAGCCATGCACATAGAAGAATGATTAATTCCTAACTCAATGGTTTCATTTTATGTAATTGTATTATTTATAATTTACAAATTATGGTTACAAAGTTTCCATCTTAAATATCTGCTACAAAAGTATAAGAAAAAGAGTTAGAACCCCCCCCCCCAAACTACTGGTACCTACTGTACAGCCAGGCTAAAGTAGTAGGGGTCAGTAATGAGTATATGAATCCATATAAGATACTGTATTGGGTAGATTTATTAAAGTTCACAAACAGGTTTTTGCTTTGTTATGTGAAAAATGTTGGCAAACAACAACGATTGTGACTATTTCAATGATTGTTAATTTTTGCCCTAATTTGTCAAGATTTATCTAAAAATCCTCAAAAGGTAAAAATTAAATTATGAAACCTAAAACGCAGTAGAAGTCAATGAAAAGTATATCTTCAGTATTCAAGGACTTTGATTCATGAGTTTTTAAGACTTTTACATGAGTCATCACAATTTCTCAACTAATTTCTCAACTAGTTAGAAAAAATATGGTTGAGGTTTTATGCGGAGAACATGATTTTGGGACTTACGGTTGCCTAATAATATAGCTAACCTATTCTTGTGCCAGGGTATCTTGGTAACAGATATGTCTCTTTGCCATTACCCATTTATTTATAAGGGTACCTATAACAGCTGACTTTTGTTTTTTATATTTTCATATGTTGTTGGTAATGATAAAAGCAATAACATTTTAAAGCAATATTTGTTTTTTTCAAGGAATGGTAAAATGAAAGAATAAAGTTACCAGATTCATTGGTGTAGTTCTTTATTTGCAAATATTTTAACATTTCACTCACCTCAATATCCCAATTTAGGAATAAGGGAACTCATTCCAAACTGAAAGCCAATAACAACACCAATGTTTAACTTTTGAATTACATAAAAACATCAACTTAAAAATAAAATACAAGTACCGTATATACTCAAGTATAAGCCGTCCCGAGTATAAGCCGAGGTACCTAATTTTACCTCCAAAAACTGGGAAAGCTTATTGACTCGAGTATAAGCCTAGGGTGAGAAATGCAGCAGCTTCTGGTAAGTTTCAATCAAAAAATTTAGGGTTTCTGCTCCCATTGGAGGTGCTGGCGTCTCGTTTTTGGATGCCGGCGACCATTCTTGGATGCCGGCGAATATTCTTGGAGACTATTCTTGGATGCCGGCGACTATTCTTAGATGCCGGTGACCGTTTTTGCGCTTGACCCGAGTATAAGCCGAGGTAGAGTTTTTCAGAATATTTTGGGGGCTGAAAAACTCAGCTTATACTCGAGTATATACGGTATAATCTCAATAGTACATATATTTTATATAATTTATTATAAAAAGTAAATATAATGTAAAATAAGTCTATTTTCCTATGGAGAAAGGCATAACCATGGACCAGATCTATTATCTGAGCCCTGCTCCATTGTAGTTATCAAAATTTGCTGTTTATTACAAGCCAGTCTTAGAAAAAAGGCAAAATAAGAACTCTGCAGCACATAACCCATTTGCTTCTCTTTTTGTCAAGAGAAATGGCTGAAATGTATTACATCTTTTCTTAAACATGGTATGTACCCATTAAGACATTCTTAATTTAACAGCACCCAATAAATGTGGTGCCCATTAAAACAAATCTTAATGAGCTCCCAGAAGAGATAAACGTCCTACTAATAAAGTGGTAGGTGCTGACAACACCTCCATAATTTATTTCTAATTCAATATAAATTTTATAAGCCTCACACCTGCAAGATGTTTCCTTGCTGTATTTTTCATAGCAGGTGTAGTGTTGAAGATTTTTTTTTTGAAGAAAGAATAAATGAGGAAGAATTAGATTATAGGAAGAAAATTCAGAGCAAAGTGGGGTGATCAGAGGTGTCAGAAAGTACAGGAGGCGAAGAGAACACAAATTTATTTTATTACAATTAACTATCAAGGCTATGACCTTACATTTAAATCTATAGAAAATATATTTAACCAATATCATTATATAAAGTAAATAGTTATCCTTGTATAAAAATTAGCACAGTAATTGGGATTTGTGTACAGCTGAATATTATTATATCATGTGTAAGTATGGCTGAACTGATGTACTTTATTTATAGCAGTGGGGATGCCAAAACAACTGTTCATCTGTAGTCACAGTAGCATTTACAATACTCGTGTCCACTTAGCAAGCACTGGCATATGTGTAGTTTAAATAAAGTTTACAATCTGTAAGAGGAGCCTACAGCTCATGACTGGTTGATTTTGATTAGAGACAACAATCATGCACAGTCGACACGTCTTTGACCATCTTCACAGTCAGAAAGAGAGAAGAACAGGGTCAGAAAAGGAAAGGGGTAGAGCTTCATGCTAGCCTAGGAAGTGGCTGAAGGAGCTGCAGTTGAGCTGCTTGAGATTTAGAAACAAAAAAAGACTGAATTCACTGAGAAAGGTATGTTATTCTGGAGGCTGGTTGGAGTCTTTTAGGAGATTTCAAAATAAAAGGCTTACTTAGCTTTCACCATAAGGTAAGAAAATAAATATGTTTGTGAAGATTCTCATTCATCCAGGTCATGGTATATCTATAGAAATTAGTCAAATCAACTGGACTTGCTGTGTTTTTCTTGAAGACGTTTCACCAGTCATCCAACTGGCTTTCTCAATTCAGAATAATTGGTACATTGGATCTTGCTTCGCTATATATCCTTTGGAATGTTGCTCCAATCAGCATAATCTGTTTATCATAATCCACAATGATGTCATTAAGTTAGGTGTTGATTGTATTAGCAAGATTGGAGCTTTGCTGTGTTATCAAACCTTGCAGGGAGAGGTGCCAAAACAGCATTGTATGTGGCAGAAAATATATGTGGCACCTCCCCCATCTCTATTCAAACTTGGTTTTTCAGTTTTTACATATATGGCTTCTTTAACACAGTCTTGAACCAGTCACTCTCCCGGTCTATAATCTGGATTTGGCAGTCTTCAAACGTGTGTCCTTTTTCTTTTAGATGTAGGTACACAGCTGAGTTCTGAAACAATTCTTAAACATTGAAAAGTTTTCAAATCTGACACCAAGTTTGGTAATCTGTTTACCCTACCCCTGATTTTTTCATACAAACGGTGAAGGAATGTTGGAGACTTGGTTAAAAAGAGAAATATATCAAATATGAGTAATAAAAATACCAACAGGGTAGGCACTTTTCCTTGCCTTAATTGTGGTCACTGTACAGGCATTATCAAAGGCGATTATGTGACTCATCCACAGAAAGGTACAAAATATTTTATAAAGTGCTTTCATACCTGCAATTCAAATGGTGTAATTTACTGTCTTAAGTGCCCTTGCGGCCTGGCTTATGTTGGCCAAACAAGCAGACCGGTGAGAATACGACAAAAAGAACTCAAATCAGCCATCAGAAATTACAAACCATCCCAAAAAGAAACAAATAAGGAAACCGAGAATAAAGGGAAGAAACAGGAAACCCTTTTATACAAGCATTTTTTTTGATGAGGGCCACAGAACTTCCCAGCTAAGATGGCAGGTTTTGGAAAAAGTAATAAGTGCTGAATATGACTTGAGGTTAAAATTAACCCAGCGTGAAAGTTATTGGAGCTGGCTGTTGCAAACTCAGTCCCCTAGAGGGTTAAATGAGGAGTTTAGCCTGACTTGTTACTTATAACAACTTGTATCTATTTTGTATCTAATCTGTTTCCTTATTCCTTTACAGATTCGCCTAACTGTTTGATGGAATACATTAGTAAGGGCAAGGTATGGCTAATTCTTTCTTACTAAAAGGTTTTTTTTTCTGCTATATTAACCCTTTATTACAACACATTAGATACTATATGTGAGCTTTATGACAGTTCTTGTTTAACTACAAACCTCTATATGGCAATGCATTATCTTATTGTGAAAATTTACCCCTAACAGCATTTAAGTCACCAACCTTACAGGATTGTGCTCAGACTTTGTGAATAAGAAAGCTTTTGTGCTCTCTGCACTAGCGACATGGACCCCCCGGACCCCTGTCCGGCGCTGAAGGTGAGTGCCGTGGGGAGGAGGGGGCGGCAAAAACAAAGGCCGCCTTGGACAGCAAATTTGGCAGGATCGCCCCTGAGGGCAACTTTTATTCCTCTAGGTGGACTGTAGATTAATTAAGTTGGAGGGTTTAGCAATAACCCCATGCCATGCTGATCTAAAGAAGATTGCTCAGTGCTAAATGAAAAAGAGTGAGTCTCAACGTGTACATTGTAAATCATAATTTATTTATATAGCCCGACGAGATACGCAGTGTAAATGGCAACGTTTTTGAAGGTCACTTTAAGGTCATGATACTGCCACCCAAACTTTAGTTTTTTAGCTGTCAATCAGGGTGTTCTAGTTGGATGAAGCTTTCAAAAGAAAGATCCATATTGAAAAACTGGTGAATATAATAGCCTTGTACATGGTAGATGGCTAGTGATCTGATAAAGAAAGGCCATGCTACTGTCCCCAATGCAATGGTCCATTACTGTATCTGTACACACCATTTGAAACACTGTTGCAAACAGAAAAGTGTAGAAAGCACAAAATATATAAAGAAGCTCCAGAGCAGGTGTTAACGCTAAATTTTGCTTAGTGATAATGTGTAATGTAATATTCGCCAGCTAATGTTTTTTCATTGTGAGCACTGCTAAAAATTCACAAAAATGCCATTTTGAATAATGCTTGCAATTTTAATTACATTCCTCCCCTATGTAAGTTAATAGTGGAGAAAATATTTTAAATGGTGCATAAGGATCCAACGCCATTGCATCAGGACAGGGCACAAGTAACCAAAGTAGCACATAGCCCCACTCCCACCTACACTTTGAAAGTAATGCATTTTCTATGGTGATTAGTAATTCTTGATCCTAGTCCTTAGCCAGAAAAGCAGGGCTCAGAATTAGAAACCCTAAAATAGTGGTCCCGAACCAGTGGCTCAACGTGTTGCTCCCCAACCCCTTGAATGTTGCTCTAAATGTGTTTAAAGCAGCTTATTTTTTTTAATTCCTGGCTTGGAGGCAAGTTTTGATTGCAAAAAACAGATGTGCTGCCAAACAGAGCCTCCTGTAGGCTACCATTCCACATACCAAATAGCCAATCATAGCCCTTATTTGTCACCATCTGCAACTTTTTTTCATGCTTATTTTGCTCCTCAACATTTGAATTTGGCTCACATGTATAAAAGACTTGGGACCCCCATCCTAGAATAACAAAAGTTGGGTTCCTTCTGTTATAAACCCCTTCGTTTTTGTTATTGATAATACAAAAAGAACGATATGTGATTAATCTGACCCTATGACCTGTGGTGGATAATTTATAGTTAAGTTCTGTGTCACTTCCATTAAAATCCGGAGTTAGTATTAATACATGTTTACTGTATATATTAAGAGAAGCACACACTTTTATTGGATTATAAAATGGGCAACAAATAATCAGCCCCGAATTGTAAAAAATATTCACCATTTCATGCAGGAAAGTAGGTTGCTTGATAAAATATACCTTTGTCCATCTGGCATGTGTTTTTCTATCATAGGCATACAAAGAATGATTTCTAGGAGATTAGACCCCTCCATATAATGTGTCTGTCTTTACCATTTGCAATGGGATAGTCTATAAGGTTTAAAATAAATGGAAAGCCAATACCTTGTCTGCTACAAACGGGTGAATCCCAAACTTTATTCCATGGTGCTCACAACACTTCAATGTTAATAGTCTATAAGGTTTCCCCTCTGTATGGGATTCAAACCATGTACTTAACTTGCCTTGTAAGTCAGTTAAGGTAATAAATAAAGAAATAATTAAATATTTTGTTTATTCAATGTACATATTTAATTACGTGATTTTTTTCTTATAAGCGCAAATACTGTATATTCCATATTATAAGCATTAACATAATACCATATAAAATAATAATTCTTTTGCTCCCCTATTAATGAAAGGAAAGCTTGTCAGAAACCTATGGTTAGTAGCCAGGATGAAGTCTTGCATTATTGCAACAGCTAAGGGACTCTTTGATGCTCAACAGTAGTCTTAATAATGCAAGACACATCTGTATGGGGCACATCTGTGCAAGGAAAAAGACAAGGTGAAAAAGAAAAATACTTCAAAATTATATTTTTTGCTATTTTTGCACTAATGAACTAACATCTATTCTGTAAATTTAAAAATGCATTAAAGGAAAACTATACCCCCCCAAACAATGTAGGTCTCTATAAAAAGATATTGCATAAAACAGCTCATATGTAAAACCCTGCTTCATGTAAATAAACCATTTTCATAATAATATACTTTTCTAGTAGTATGTGCCATTGGGTAATCATAAATAGAAAATTGCCATTTTAAAAAATAAGGGCCGCCCCCTGGGATCGTAGGATTCACTTTACTCACAAACATACCAACAAACCATACATGTTAGGTCACATGAGCCAATTAACAGACAGAGTTTTGTCTTTTGCTTCCACACTTCTTCCTGTTACAGTTAGAGTTGTAGTATTCCTGGTCAGGTGATCTCTGAGGCAGCACACAGACCATCATGAAATCGTGGCTCAAGGCAAGAGATGTAAAAGGGCAAGATTTACTTAAATATATATTCCAGTTTGGTAAGATTCTTTAATATGCCACTTAATATGATATGAACTATCTGTTGCTTAAGTGTTCATTTTGGGGGTATAGTTTTCCTTTAATCTTTATTATGTAATGGCAGAGAAAAAAATAATAGGACAACTGTTGTGCTATGTTAAGGATTACCCAAAAGGTTGAAGTGATGTGCATTAAATGCTTACATTAAATAAAGTTGAAAATGGAAACAGCAATTGTACAAGGCATTATCAATCAGCATTCAAATATGGAGCTGTTGGAAGAACCTAGTATTTCCTAAAGGTGGCCATACACGGGCCGATAAAAGCTGCCGACAGACCGAGTCGGCAGCTTATTGGCCTGTGTATGGGGGCCCCCGACGGGCTTCCCCGATCGAGATCTGGCCGAAAGTCGGCCAGATCTCGATCGGATGGGGTTAAAAATCCCGTCGGATCGCGGCCGCATCTGTTCGTTGATGCGGTCCCGCGATCCGACCGCCCGTTTGCGAACGTGAAGGATCCGATCGTTGGGCCCTAGGGCCCACGATCGGATCAGCCCGATATTGCCCACCTCAAGGTGGGCATATCGGAGGGAGATCCGCTCGTTTGGCGACATCGCCAAACGAGCGGATCTATCCGTGTATGGCCACCTTAAGACCTATCGTTTCTAGCCTTTTTTATTGGCTCAACAGACCATCATAGTAGCACTTGAGCAGTAACAGCAACACATTAATGTCATTCTAATAGTGACAGCAATGCTTTCTATTTAAAAACGCAGTAGTAATTATATTGTCATCAAACACATAGCCATATTTAATTGGCACCACAGAAGTGACCTCAAGCACATTTCACTGACATCTCATTAGTGGCCATCCACCACAAAGCCCATAATGTCATTTTGGTATTACAGTGCTGACTTACCCCCATTTACGCTACGAAAGTGTTGTGACTTTACCATATGGTACTTGTAACATAATATGCATTTATACAAAAAAAAGTATTACCTTAACCCCAGCCCCCAACTCAATGAGTGTGGTGTGATATACTCCACCTGTATTTTATATTGGCAGAATAAGTGACAACATAGACGTCAGTCATAGCATGCCATATTGTGACACATTGTCACCCTAAGTGCAAGCAGTCATGATGAATGGACATCTGCTCAGAAATACTCAAGTGAGCATTACTAAGCAGAAGTTTCCCTGTCATAGTTACATAGTTAGATCATGTTGAAAAAAGACCAAAGTCCATCAAGTTCAACCCCTCCAAATGAAACCCAGGACCCATACATACATACATTGACCCCTCCATTCACTCACATAAACTAAATATACTCATATACTAACTATAGATTGCTGTATCACAATAGCCTTTGATATTACGCTTGTCCAAGAAAACATCCAAGCCACTCTTAAAGGCATTAACAGAATCGGCCATCACAACATCACCCGGCAGTGCATTCCACAACCTCACTGTCCTGACTGTGAAGAAACCTCTACGTTGCTTCAAATGAAAGTTCTTTTCCTCCTGTCTGAAGGGGAGGCCTCTGGTGCCGTGATCCTCTTTATGGGTAAAAAGGTACCCTGCTATTTGTCTATAATGTCCTCTAATATTTTTGTGTAATCATATTCCCTTTCGAGTATCATTTTTCCAGAGAAAACAACCACAACCTTGACAGTCTACCCTCATAATTTAAGTCTTCCATCCCTCTAACCAGTTTAGTTGCACATCTCTGCACTCTCTCCAGCTCATTTATATCCCTCTTAATGACTGGAGCCCAAAACTGCACTGCATACTCCAGATAAGGCATTACCAGAGACCTATAAAGAGGCAACATTGTGTTTTCATCCTTTTAGTTTATGTCCTTTTTATGCAAGACAGAACTTTATTTGCTTTAGTGTCCACAGAATGACACTGTCCACAATTTGCTCCCAGTTGCCCTCTTCTGGATCTTCGTATAGTCTTTTGGTCTCAATGCTAATGTGTGCATGCTCAGTTGAAGCCGATTCCTGACTTGGCCCAACTGCATATGCACCAGCAGGCTTCGTGATGGTGAAGAGACCAGAAAACTACATGAAGATCTAGAAGGTGGTAACCAGGAGCTCCTCTGTGCTTCTCTGTATTTAAGGGACAGAATTTTTAAAAGGGTTGTTTTTAACACTAAAGCACATCTTGGGGAGGGCAAGGGGAGTACGGTAATGCCTGCAAGATTAGGGAAGGGCTTATGGTAGGGGGTTGGGTTTACTTCTCCTTTAAGGCATACCATTGGTGAAAGAAATGGATGAATAGTAAATTTTCGACAAGAGAGGCAATCCCAAACCTTAAGGGAATATCTCTATTCTGTTTTTTGCATTCTGGTGAGTTGGCTCTGAACTCACATATTCAGAAGCCAACTCTTCTTCATTTTTATTTTTTGGGACAAAATTGCCCCATGTAAAAAGTTGAAGAAGGCTGTCTCCCATACACTCCGTTATAATCAAATAATCCAATTTTTTAAAAGTGATTTCCTTTTCCAGGTCCTGAGCATTCTGGATAACAGGTTTCATAATTGTATGACATATGCCTTTCAGAATTGGGTTCCTGCAAGAATTTGTAGACTAATCAGAATATGAAACGGTGTTGTTAAAGAAGATTTAGCAAAGAAATGCATATTTTCTTTGTCACTCATTTTACTATTTATTACTACTACTACAACTAACTACACTCATAATAATTCATATGAAGTTAGTTGTAGTAGTAATAACTATTAATACTGTATATGTATGCACTGCTTATTCTTTGTAGATCTTTGAAATTTTTGCCAAGGTTTGTCGCAAGAAAGACCCTCATAGACTCCAATTGGTGAAAAAAATTGTCTCACGTCAAAAAAAAATTTCGACCATAGACTTCAATACATTTGTCAGATTCTTAGCCATTTTGTGAATTTTCGGAAAAGTGGAATAGGTCAGATTCGTCCATAACTATCAAAAACAATAACACTAGTTTTGTCTACTTTTATGCAAACGGTATAGTGTAAGTTTCAAATATTTTACTGTCCAATTGTCTGCACAGTATTACAGCTTCAGATGAGCATAGTCTTCTGGGACTTCAGCTGCCAGTTTAATTAGTGTTCAGTAATTTCAATAATGAGTGACAATTCATTGGGGCTTTTAGCTTGATCTACCATTCAGAAGCAAATCAATAATTTGCAGTTTTCCTCCTTCTTTAAAGACAAGGAAGTGTCATGTGAGTTGTAGCGCATCAGATGAGGAAAAATAAAGAGAAAATCACAAGCCCCTCATTTAACTTATGTCAGATTTAATGGGACAGTTTTTTCCACCAGTTTGGAATGATATAATTAAATAAACAGCTGGGTAATATTTTAGTAAATCGAGGTACCAAGACTAAACTTGATAAGCATTTTACCTTAATTGTAACCATACAAAATTACAAATTAATTTCATAAAGAGAAAAACAACTTAATTTTTAATATATATTTTATATATGCCATATAAAATACATTTTATAAAAATATATTTTAATAAATATACAGGCTTCAACAGAATATTTGCATGTTTGCTTTTTTTTAAAGTGTTTAAAACTCAAGCAAGATAACATTTTTGAACTTTTATATGGCTATGTTTGACAAAGCTAGAAACTAGCACATGCCACGGCCATAATCAGTGTCAGACTGGGACACCAGGGGCCCACCCAAAAACCTTAGACCAGGGGCCCACCCAAAAAACTTTAGACCAGGGGCCCACTCTCAGTATTATTATTCTTATTCTCCTCACTCAACCTCTATTCTCCTAGTTTTTTTTCTTTACATACTATAATCTATTATTCCATCTATTTAGCCTCTCATAGAAATAGGGAATGACCATGAAATAGGCCAAATGTTTAGCAGCATGAGGGCCCACTGACACTTGGGCCCACCGGGAGTTTTCCTGGCATCCCGGTAGGCCAGTCCAACACTGGCCATAATCCATTAAAAGTCTATAAAATCAATGTTGCACTATTTCGTATTCCTCCAAGAAAGACCAAGCATTCATAAGGTGTTGTAGCTTGCAGTAAACCAAACTATTATTGAGGAAAAAAAGAAACAAATAAAATCCCCAGCTGGGAAGGTCAAGTCTAATGAGGTGGGCTACACAGAGAAGAGGTAACGCACAGCATTTTCCATGTAGGCCAGAGGTGATTGCAACTGAACAGCTGCTTATAATTATTATAATTTGACACTTTTCATCCACCTCAAGTGTTTTTTCCACCAGAGAGCAGATTAATTGTATACAGTATGAACTGATATACATAAAAAGGATTTTGATAGAAGGCTTAATAATTTAATTCTAAATAGACATTGTCATTGAAAATTTAACACTAAATTTTGAATGAAATCCTCTGGAGCTATACAGTATTTCAATCACATCATGGCTGCTAGAATTCCAGGCAAGTTTTGTAAGTTGAAAAAGACAGCAATGGAGAAAGCATTCGTTTAGAGTTCCCTAGTAATATTTGTAGAGCCCCCATACTCAAATACAAACCCACAATTTAAATCCCTGCATTAAAATTCTAGCAATTCTAATAAATTCTAAAAATGTACTTGCGGATATAAAAATATTATCTTAAATTGAATGTGTAAAATATAATTTTAATGGTACTGTGTCAATGTAATATAATCAAGAAATGATTTCATTAAAATTCTAGCTAGTAAATTCTAAAAATGTATTTGCCGATCTAATATAAATGTTATTTTAAAATTAAGGTGTAAAATATGAAGGAGGAAAATTTGTGATTTACAAAAGGCAAAAACTTTTTTTTTTGATACTGTGTCAATGTAATACAATCAAGAATGTGTAAACCTGATATTAATTATAAGCAGTTTATATGTACCCTACCTGATTTATAATGTGTCTACAGAAAACCCCCAGCTTCCCCCAAGTGTAAGATAAATTTTTTTTTTTTTTTTTAATTTTACAGTTCTATCATTTGGTAATTAATATTAAAACACTAAATTATTACTAAAATACTAAATGCTTAAACCCGTTACTACAGTAAAGATTTCATTGTACCTTAACACTTAAACCATGCAACATTGCTCGTTTAAAGGTTGTGTAAAATGAACAGATTATTTTTTTATTTTACATTACAATGATGTGAGCTACTTTTATTCCCTAGCAATCCATGTGCTTTTTTTCCTGAACAATGGTACCTTTTTAAATACCCTTGTGGGCACTTATTAAATTCACAATGTACAACTATACGTATCATCTAACGAGTTAGCCAGGTGTTTCAGTGTTATTGTTTGAAATTCTACCTAGTTTAAAATCAAATGAGGGGAAGCCAAATCTCCAATTAAAATCCCACATTGCCTCTTTATCACGTGTAGGTGAAATACATTTGTTGTACATTTAATAGCAAAATTGCTATAAAATTTAGACTATTCCTTACTTCATACTTTTTTTTTTTGCATCAGCTCTGCTAGATTACTGGTATTTCCTGTTCAACATTGTAAAATAAAATGAAATAAATAAAATAAAATTCGGGAATTTCTGGCTTTACTTAAGTAGCATCCAGGACGCTCCAGCTGAATTTAACAATTGAGTGTTGTCTTGGGACATTAAAATCCTGCAGTGAGCCTACTTAAGCCATTATTTCATAGGCTGTCTGCTAATGAGTTCCATCCCTCTCTTCTACACTCTTTGCCAACATATGTCTATTTTATTTAAAAGTTCACTGAAAACAAATATGTGTTGCTAAGCTCCAAAAAGCAAATGTTCATAGAGAAAATATGGGGGGAAACCTTCAGAAACAGTCTGTAGACATCTAACAGGCTATTAAGAAATTCAGTTGTCTTCACTTGACCCTAATTACTTCCAGACCTATGCCACCAATCTTTGTCTGCATTTATTTTTCTCACTCTAGATCTTCACAAAAAAAATGTGTTTCATTGTTTGTTTTAATATGTTTTTCCAGTTAAGTTTTGTATAGATGATTATCCTTCAATGTTAATGCAAATATTAACAACCACAGGATCACCGCTCAACAAACTTCTGCCATGATTTATTAATGTCAAAATAGCTGTTTTTACTTAGGCATAAAAATGTGCAAAAATAATAATAGTGGACTTGATATATTGAAACATTTTTGTACAGGCTGAAGGGAAATAAAAAACACATCTGACAACTTACATTTCGCACAGAAGATAAAAATGTTTGCCAAATTATTACCCACGTCATTGCTGAACATACACAATACATGCAACACATACACAGGAAAGCAATTGGGGGGGTAATACTGTGTAATAGTGATGGGCGAATTTGCGCCGTTTCGCTTCGCCAAAAAATTTGCGAATTTCGCGAAACGGCGAAAAATTTGCGAAACGGCGCCGGCGTCTAGTTTTTGACGGCGGCGCCCGTTTTCGACGCCGGCACCCGTTTTTTCGACGCCGGCGCCCGTTTTTGGCGCCGGCGTCCGTTTTTTCGAAAAAACATTTTTTGACGCCAGCGAATTTTTGCCGCGAATTTTCTCTGAACTGTGAATAATTTAATTTTGGACTTGTGAGACTTGTGTAGACCTTGAGAGTCTTATAGTTACATAGTTACATAGTTAAATTGGGTTGAAAAAAGACAAAGTTTAACCCCTCCAAATCAAAACCCAGCATCCATACACACACTCCTCCCTACTTCCACATAAATTATATATACCCATATCTATACTAACTATAGAATTTAGTATCACAATAGCCTTTGATATTATGTCTATCCAAAAAATCATCCAAGCCACTCATAAAAGCCTTAACTGAATCAGCCATCACAACATCACCCGGCAGTGCATTCCACAACCTCACTGTTCTTTAGTTGTTAGACCATTAAGAACTAACAACAAATTTTGGAGGGGGGGGGGAAAGGGAGGGGGGTGATATCACTCCAACTTGCAGTACAGCAGTAAAGAGTGATTGAAGTTTATCAGAGCACAAGTCACATGACTTGGGGCAGCTAGGAAATTGACAATATGTCTAGCCCCATGTCAGATTTCAAAATTGAATATAAAAAAATCTGTTAGCTCTTTTGAGAAATGGATTTCAGTGCAGAATTCTGCTGGAGCAGCACTATTAACTGATTCATTTTGAAAAAATGTTTTTTCCCAATGTCAGTATCCCTTTAAAATGCAAAAAAAAATCCTCCAATGAGAAGCCCATCTGGCTCCGTGTTTCCCAGTACTGAACAAGCATGCCTTTTATCCACGGTTCCAGTGTTTTTTGCTGGGAATGAACATTTATATTGGTAAATTCATTTATAATGACATTTCTGGTCAGTTAAATTCTCATTGGTGAGTTTTGTTGCATCTATAATTATATTGCATTGAGAGAATGTTGGGTTTAGGGTGTGGGTATGGTCTGATGCCACTGATAGCTTAGAGAATCAGAAAAATGATAGAGAGAGGTAAAAGGGCAGACAATATAAACAACACACTCAAACGTGCCTTCCACTTTCCTAGCCTGTCAAGCAAATCCATTTTGTACATAGTGTTCCTTAGGTGACGCAACCAGTCTGCATTAGGATGCAATTCATTATAAAAAAAAAACTTGGGAACTGAAATTTTAAATTGGCTGCTCAATTTTCTAAAGCAGTGTTTAATCCATCAATTAACTGTAGGATCTTTGGGGATGAGCAATGAGACCTTGGATAAATCTAGAAGACTTTTGTATTAATGTTAACTTTAACAAAGGCAACAGCGAGCTCCCAGCAATCAGCTGTCACTGACCCTTCAACGTGACTCAAATTCACACATTTCCACTCTGTAAAGCAAATACAAGACTGAACAGTGGTTTGCGGTTGGTTTTAAGCATGGCCTGTGCTGGGTGGTCTGGGGACTTATCCTACTTCCTATCTCATTTGCCTGCAAATGCCTTCACCTTGTCAGGACCAATAATTATCCAGTCAGTGATGCTCAGAGCTGCCATTCTTTAAGATTGGATTAGATTGAAGAGGCTGAGGCTTGGTTCCTCTGCGCATTTTCCCAGTCAGTTAGTGTATACACAAGGGGCTTTGCGAGGCCTACAGCAGAGATACTCTATCTTTCTCTCCCTTTCCTTATTATGGAGCTTAATAACAGTAGGCAGTGTATTAATATGTAAGAGATCAAGAGATTATTGATTAGAATCACTTGCCTAATATCCCCTGTCTGTCATGTAGTTCAGCAACCCTTTCATGATTTTTTGTGTCAGGCCATTTAAATATTCATGATGGAGTTGCTTTGTACCTCCACGGCTGAATTTCTAATTAATCTGTCAAAAGAAATACAATATGCCCCTAAGCCTTATTATTATAAGGGTCAGCTGAAACAAAGATGGCCTGGGCTAGGCCTAAGGGGTAATTAATTATAACAATGCAGTGTTTACCTTGGTTGGTACCTGCGGCCTAAATGTGAGCAAAATTAGACTCAATATACTTCAGCCTGTGTTTGAAGCATCCTGATATGCCAGACTAAATCATAATGATTGGGAGGATAGAATAGTGAATAGCTGCCGTGTAACAACATAATCAGCAATTATAGCAAGGAAATGGGGAGAAGGGGGAATTTTTATCTCATTAGAAAAGCCCAACTAGAAAGTTTTTTTATCCCTGTCACCAGCTCTTTTCTTTAGAATTCAAATGATTCCACTCTGAAGGTGAGGGATCTCAAATTTAATTCCAATGTAGAAAGCAGGTCTAATTAGTGAAATGGTTTGGCTAAAATATGAATGACATTTGCTCCAGTATATGCCGGCCTATTAATAGAGGGTGTCGGAATGAAACATTAAGTGTATCATTCCTCTGTCAATTTATTTCTGTCATTGTTGTTTCTTTATTTCCTGTGCCACGTTATGGTCACTAATTTTTTTTTTTCACTTTTTTTTTTTTTACGAGATTCCTAATACAGGCCTTTAATGAACTCCAAAAACTCAACCACAACTCTGAAATTAAAATACTAGCCTGCTGTCAGTGAGACACGACAGAGTAAAACTTGAATAGTATCATTCTTCTGTCAATTTATTTCTGTCATGATTTTTCTTTATACCCTGCCACATTATGCCCACTAGTTTAATTCCATTTTTATGGGACTTGTTAATGTGAATTTTAGGTGGCTTTTAATCACCTCCAAATTTGTAGAATATCACAATAAATCATAACTGTGTCCCCTCTTATGACAATTTATTTCTGTCATTATTTTTTATTTCTCTTTCCTTATTACAGGTTCTACTTATGTCTCTTCCTCTGTGACCTTTACCTTGTTTCATTTTTAAATAAAGCCTGCTTAAAATCGACTCACACAACAAGATATCTTATTGGTATTTATATTTACTCAGTGGTTTTATTTCTGATTTGATATGGCAAAAAAAAAAAAAGTTAAATAAGAAATATAAAAAAGGAAATAAAATTTAGTTTGAACCAACATATCTTTATTTAGCCTTGCATAAAACTTTTTCGTTCAATTGCTGAATTGATATCTATAAATATTTAATTTTTTTTACTGTATATTTTTGTTACTGAATCTGTAATATTTTTCTAAACTGTATATATAAACAACAACATTAAGCATTATCATATCCCAACAAATTTGAATAAGGGCGGGTTTTAACTACATCCCAGCTCATCTACGGCTAAGTCTTTAACTTCTTCTTGAAGTTTAATTGATAAGCTTTATTAATAGTTTATATTGTAAGCATAATTAAGTTTAGCACATGTTAAATATCTTATAACACTGGATGCTCAATGTCTGGCAGCTGTAAATGTAAGGACGCAAGGGACACGCTTAACATAATTTTTGGGCGACGTGCTTAACGCAGTGAGCGTTGCAGTGGAAGACGCTAAGGATTTGGCGCAAATTTCAAGACTCTTGGAGGGTATATATTTTTGATTTTAACTGTTTGTGAATGGCCTGCATTTTCTGTGCATGTGCGACTGACGAAGACTCCATTCTTAGTGGTTGAAACGCGTTGGGTTTTGCTTGTAATGTAATAAAGTATTTTCTATTTTTTGCTAGACTGGTGTGCCCTGTTCAATTTACCTTTTTTTTAATTTATAGAGGTTTTTTGTTTTTTTCCGCTTGCAAATCAACATTCATTTAGGTCCACCAGTTTATATATATATATATATATATATATATATACTGTTCTATATAGTTCTGAGAACAATCAGGGCAGTAAATAAGCATGCACCACCTTAATCTCATGTGGAATCTAAGCTTTGGGCTCCCTAAGGGGAATCTCTGAACATCTGAGCAAAATTGTCTGGTATTGTATCTACATACAGCACTGCTTTCAATAATGTCACTGATGGTTCTTCCATCACACTTGGAGTTTTCAAATAATTGCAAACATATTTATAGTTTATTTGCAAAAGAAGGAATGTGTCAGGCAGGTGTAACACATTTTCTTTCAAAATGAAATTCAGTCTTTTTTTTTTTTTAAAAGTCATATGAGGTGGCGTTCCGTTATCAGCTAACTTATAAACAAAAATAAATAAAGGTTATGTATGATATTCTTGGAATATGGATATGATCAATTTTTATTCTAGCAGCATGCATTTCAATTTTGGGGGAAACTCTTCTTGGTTTACATATAGCTACATCTTTAACAATATGGCAGCAGAATTTGGTTCAAAAAATGGGTTTTATTTTGATTATTGTATAATATTTGATAAAAATATGATAATTATGTAATTGTTATATCTATGCTCCCTATTATTTAACACTCTTGGTTTAATCAGTTATATCAGCATAAAATGCCAAAATTCCCTGCTCTGATGCCTAAACATTAGACTCATTATACTGTATATTAACCCAGCATCAATTAAACTAACCTATACCACCAACATGCAGATCCTTCTCCTAAGCAGTGCTGAGATCCAGGCCTCAATGTACTGAGAAATGACTAAATACTTGATCTTAATAATGCTATAAAATTAGAATATTGTTTCCAACTTGTTTCTACTTTAAAATGATTTATGTTCATCGGTTTAGCTAAGTGGCTAAACCAATGGCTCCCTAAATTCAGAGCAAATGCTAAGCTCCCGATCACGGCTTAATCTTCCACCTGTAACAGCCGCCTTTGGCCTTGGGAGGAGCCCTCAGCTACTCAGATGCAACCAGGTCTTACTTTGAGAAGAGCAAAGCAGATGTTCTGAATGACACGTGCGTTTCCAAGGTTTTGAATGGAAGGCAACAGTTCAGGGAATAGACGAAAAGCATAGTTAGGCAGGCCGGGTCGATACAGGCAGAGTTCATGCAGGGTCAGACAGGCCGGTCAGTACAGGCAGCGTTCAAAGAATAGTCAGGGAAGCAAGGGTCAATACTGGTAGAATTCAGAATAGTCAGGCAGGCAAGGGTCAATACCAGTAGAGTTCAGAGTAGTCAGGCAGGCAAAGGTCAGGATTGACAGAGTTCAGAATAGTCAGGCAGGCAAGGGTCAGGATTGGAATTAAATAAAACAGAAATCGCACCCAGAATACTAACAAGTAAGGCCTAACAATGGGCAATGAGTTTGGATTCAAAGCCCCTTCAAATATTACAAATTTGCGCCAAACGCGATTGTGTCTTTACACTCGTGACACTTAAAACCCAGAAGTGTGTGCCACACATGCCAAGGAGAACTGGCAAGTGAAGGAAAAGGATCACAACAGCGGTTGTTCTGTCCTCCAGGGTTCTCACACAATGCTAGTTTAAGGTTAAATAGGTATAGAACTTCTTTTGCACCCTGTGCCTACCAGCACATTCCCATTTCCACATCTGAATGAAAGGGCTGCGTGATTCAACTTGGACTGGCAGACTGAAGTTATAACATGCTGCAACTGTCTGAAACTGCAACTCTGGACTGGAAGTACAGAAAGCCAAGTTCAAGTACAAAGCCCAACTCCAATAAAAGTTGAATAGGTTGAGTTCCAATAAACAGATCTGCCATAGGAGTCTTAAAAGTAGAATTGTTTCAGTAGTCATGTCTAGTTAGCGGATTTGAAGACACATGATGGCATTGTGGCTAGATAAGAATATATTTTTAACTTCATGTGGGGAAATAGTTCGGGAGAAATATTTTGGATTGTGGAACTGCAGTAGATTTACTATGGCATTGTCAATATTAACAGTAAAAGTGGGCATAAGTTCAGGATGGGAAGCATTATTATATTTTTTTCAGTTGCCACATGGTTTCCATTCACTAGCATACTGCCATAGTACTATTAATAGTATAACCATCTAAAGTTGTACTGTGGATAGCAGGTGATTGCTAGTTGTGTATTAGCAGTGTGTGGTCAACTTAATGCCAAAAGAAGGAGAACCTTGAAACAATGGATCATCTTCAGTTTGCTTTAAGTTATAACATTCATTCAAAGAATACATTGTAAAAAGTTCACAATTATTGGCTCTATTTTTTAGGCAATTTATGGCTTTAAGCGCTTCAAATCATTTGATAGATCTTCAGAATGATATTACATTATACCAGTCTCATTATTTTATTATGGGAATGGGGAATGGGAATGCTATCTGAATAGTGTATGCTTTATCAAGATGAATGTATTATTCACAAGATTGCAGGATTAAATTTTTTTTTACTGTATTTGTGGCTGTAGGTAATCTCTGGTAAGACTCTACAGTAAGACCTTTATTTTAATACGTGTAAGGTGCTCTTTATTCATGGAAATCAACCGTTTACACTTATAGTGTACTGAATATTGTACTTTCCAATAAATCTTCTAAAGTCACATATCCACTGCAATGTTACATACCGAGTTTACTTTCAGGAATGTGTAAATGTGTATAGATAGACATCAGACTGCTTAACTATGTCCCAGCTCCTCTATGGCTGATTCTATAGCTTCTTCTTGAATTTTGATTCAAATTGTAGCATTACAAATCAGAAATATAAATTGAATTAAGCAATACGGAATAAACATGGCAAAAATAACAAATGTAGGAGCTTCCTCAAACAATCTGACTTGTAAGAAATATAAATAAGCACCAATACAGGTTAAAAATGAGAAAAAAAGAAATAATTAAAAATACAAGCAAAGGATACAAATCTGCACAGAAAGGGAAACATTCATTATACATAGAAGACCCATCATCGAAAAGATGATGAATGTAGAGAGTTTTCTGCAAGATAGTGTGAGCACAAAGCTTAAATGTCTGGCATGGCCAATGGAAAACACACATCCTGCCAGCAATTCTTTACTAGTGGAAAGGCTTATGTCTACTGAGAGAGCCGTATAGAGATTCTAATGCTTTTAATGATGATGAAAACAAGAAGGACATGAAACAACGAAGAAAAAGTGAAAATAACAATACATTCAAATAAATACGGTAGTGCTTCACTGCTATTAGAGATATATCTTCTTAATGACCTTTTAAAAGGCAACTATAATCATTTTTAATGCAAAATACTTATGCATTATATTATACACATAGCTTTTCTCTTTGCTTCTATAAAGGATTTGCTGACTCTCTTCTTTCATTTACAACCATAATATTCACTTGCCACTACCTTCCCCAGCCCGCAATAGTAATGTAATCACCTTAACAGGATCTAGCGCCACATCACTGTAGTGTCCACAGCCATCACTTAAATACTCAAGTAACATTATATTGCAGAGTGAGCCTTTAATCTTTTGGACATACTGATGAAAGCTATGATAGTGTGTTACAGGTCACAACAATGCAATACTTTCCACAAGAAAATCATGCAACCACTGCAATTAGGCAATTCCAAATTCAACTGTTTTGAAACATTAAAGTATAGTCTATATTTACTGTGCTGCCCCAGCTGTCAAAAGTTTTATCATGTTAAAATATAGTTTAATACTTATACATTTACCCAATTTTATGCTTCCACCTAGTGACCAAAACTATATGGCAGGCTCTGTATTTCCTTGTTTGTAAATTCTCCTCCTATTCCCTTCCTCATGTGTGATGTCAGTTCCTTACGTTATCCTCTTGTGTTCCTGTCTTCCATGAGTTTAGGGAGGAGCTACAGCTCAGAGGTTAGGGAAGAAATATTCTATTGCAGCACTTGTACATTCACTGCTACATGTGTCCATCCACCCCAAATAAAGCACCTTTGTGGATTCCAAGTGTCTGGTAAGTTCAGCTATCTGGCAAAGATTGCCCTCGGTGGTTGTCATAGCTCCATACAGGCCCAACAGGGAGGTCTCATGGGGAAATCAGCCATTATCACAGCAATTGGAGTCAGAATATTTATGTTACACTGGCTGTTGGTCATTGACCCTTGCTCAAGCAAAGAGTGTCTTTAATGTAATAATTTGCCCCGATCACATCTTATTTATCAGAGGCAAGCAGCAATGTGTTGATCCCTGTCACAAGTGGCATTGATCTAAACATGGCCTCCAGCTCTATTTGTTACTCAGTTGTCACTGTAACCTCAGTTTGCTTTGACCAAGATCTTTTGCTGCCTTTCTGGATGTTTGTATATTGTATAAATAGCAACACCCGTTTACTTCAGCCGCAACTTCTACCAGTAGTGATGGGCGAATTTGCGCCGTTTCGCTTCGCCGAAAAATTCGCGAATTTCGCACGAAATTCGCGAAATGGCGAAAAATTCGCGAAACGGCGCCGGCGTCTCGTTTTTGACGCCGGCGCCCGTTTTTGACGCCGGCGCCCGTTTTTCCGACGCCGGCGCCCGTTTTTGACGCCAGCGTCCGTTTTTCGAAAAAAAAATGTTGACGCCGGCGAATTTTTTCGGCGAATTTTCGCGGGCGTTTCGCGAATTTATTCGCCTGCCGCGAATCGCGCAAATTCGCCGCAAATTCGCGCCTGGCGAATAAATTCGCCCATCACTATCTACCAGCTATCTATCAAGACCAACTACAGTCTTCCAATACTGTCAAATTTGAACCACACAAAGTTAATGAACAGGCACTTTGCCCTATGCAGTTTATTGACAAATTCTTTAAACCTTGTTTAACTATATAACTGAACTGTATACATATGTCCAAATCAATATTTTTGTAATACTGCATAACTTTTTCCTCTCTTTTTGCTAAATCTCTAGTTTAACATGAGACCAAAGGTGACATATACAAAGGAATCCACATAATATATGACCAATATCTTTTACCTCTACAAATAAGAGCTATGGAGAGCACTACTTATACTCTTCAGGTGTTGTTGCATATGGTGGTGCTATTCCTTAGACGTACGGCCACGTCCACATAATCCAGGATCCACATTATCCAGGACCCATAATCCAGGATTATTTGCACAGCAAGAAGTGGTGAAGTGCTTGCCTTTCCTGTGAAATGTTGCTCAATATCTTTTACCCAACACTTAAATCTACAAAATTTCTTTGTTTCAAACCTACCGTCCTAAATTACAAAATATATTAAAGGTCAGTCATCATCCCACTTAGCTTTCTGCCATCAGAACTGAAGTCTGACACAGGCTTCTCTCCAGGTACATCCTTAAACCAGTAAGTGAGATCACCTGGTGGATCTGCAAAACAAACCACTAAATAGTTGATCTAATACCTGAAACGTAAATCTATTTAATACTGTTTGTGTGTGTACGACAAAACTTCCTATATTTAAATTTTTTTATTAAATGTCACTTATCACCCCACTGGTTGTAGGGTTTCTGTCACTAGGGATGTAGACTGACCAAGGCTGCTCTTAAGGGAGAAGAACCCATATTTAAATTTTGTCATTACACAACAAAAATAGACAACATACGAAATATCCACAGGTATATTGACAAAGAACTGTACAGAACTATCAAAATGCACAGGGTATACAACAGAGCAGTGATCCCCAACCACTGGCTCTTGAGCAAAATGTTGCTCACCAATCCACTGGATGTTGCTTCCAGTGGTATCAAAGCAGGTGCTTATTTTTGAATTCTTGGCTTGACAGCAAGCTTTAGTTACATAAAAAACAGGCGTTCAGCCAAACAGAGCCTCCTGTAGGCTGCCAGTCCACATAGGGGCTACCAGTGAATTGGTGATGGACGAATTTATTTGGCAGGCGCAAATTCACGACGAATTCCCGCGATTCGCCGCCGGCACCGTTTCACGAATTGTGCTGGAACACGACAAATTATCCCATCACTACCAGTAATAAATCACAGCCCATATTTGGCATCCCCAGGAATTTTTTGCATTCCTATGTTGCTCTCCAACGTTTTCTTAAATTTTGAATGAGACTCACAGGTAAAAAAGGTTGGGGACCCCTGTAATAGAGTTAACCCCATTTATAATGGTCTTCAAAAGGTACGGAAATGTGTATAGATCGATCACTCAATGAAGAACATGGCATCATAGGCCAAACTAGTCAGTGCCCCAAAGAAAAATTCCAATGTCTTGAGTGAGGATCAGTAGGACAATACAGAACAGACATGACTAAGGTTCTGCCATTGATGACTGTGGGCTGTTTAGCATGTGTGGAAATATCAGCTATAGGAGATATCATGGTTACATTTTGCATTAATATAAACTGTAAGCATATTAATAATATCCTTTATCAACCATTATACTATCCATAATACAACCCTACCCAAAAGTTTTTCAATTTGATGGTGGCATCTAATAGTTTAAAAATGAAAGTCCTTTACCTATATATATATATATATATATATATATATATATATATATATATATATATATATATATATATATATTTGTGACCTCTATGTTGGCCAAAGAAGAGTGTTACAGATTTGCAACACAGAAACTATTAAGTTTCAGCAGTACTCCTCATAATGTTCTAATATTTAAAATGGGCAGATGTCTCACAGATGGCTGAGTGCCGTATGTCCTTCAACCTGTGACCTTCTGTAGACTTTTATGTTTTCCTGTCTGAAAAAAAAAGCAGCTTCTGTAAGTTGGATATACGGCTTCTCTTCCATCAGCCTGGTGGTGAATTAAAGTGAGCAAATTAGCGAAGGAGATTTCTTGTAAGAAGCATGACATTGTGTTTCCTGTGTCTGTCTATTATTTAAAAGATGACAAGAAATATTACATCTTAAAGCTCTAGACTGCAATTAATTAGTTAGTAGTGTATTGTCTGCATATGTAGAAAGATTTTTAGTACTGTAAGAGAGAAACAATTTTATTATTTGATATTGGAAATGCCCTCCATTTAGTTCCTTACAACTCAGGTAACATAATAGTTTTACATAAATCAAAATAATACATAGGTGTCTTAAGTTACATTTTATGATTATTGTTCCTGCAACATCTCATTTTTTTATAACTTCATTATTTCACTTGTTTTCAGTATCTACCTGTACGATAGATGTGGTATGCATTTTACTTTGTTTAAGCTAAACTGTTTTGTCATTGTGATAAACCAATTTTGCCTTCTTTGCATGACAAAAGCTTTATAAATCTTTCTATATATAATGATGTAGTACATTTGTAGAAAATTTGTATTTCTACTCTAAGGAGCAGATTTAATTCAATCAACTTTTTACAGATTTAAATTTTTTTTAATTCAAATTTCCAAATTTCTTTTACTAATTTTTGGTACCTTTGGTGAGTTTATGTAGAAGTCAATGGGAGTTCTACTAGCAAAATTCAAACAGTTTTTTTTTTAAATTTCAAGATTACTTTGAACTTTTTAATGGATGGTTACTACGTTAGAGATGTTTTTGTTCATGTTTTTCTGCAATAATATTTTTTAGTATTTGAGGTTTTTCATATATTACCATACATTTTAGATTTTTGAGTTAAAAAAAAACAAAAACATGAACCTTCGTCTATTTGATTTGTAATTAAACTGCATCCCCTGGGCATTTTTATAAAAGTGGGGTAAAAATTGGCCATAAAAAATTTGTGAAAAGTGTGAAAAGGGTCCGCTTTGTAGTAATGACAAAGGCCATAGCTGGTAAAACAATTAAGAAACATGCATAACAACGAATTTTCCTAAATGCTGCCTGTACTGGTTTTTAAGTTTTCTATGCTCAGCTTTATTTTATTTTTTTTTGTTAATTCCTTAGGGAAATCTAAAAGAACACTGTGATGTACAATAATTGCGTAAAATTCTGGCATTATGAATAGACATTGCTGATCTTTTTCACAGAGAATTTGCACTAAAATGAAATTAAGTCTTTCATTTACCAAAACTTCATAACCAACATTTTTGGTATAAAATGAAATTGTTTATAAATATGAAGTGCCCAAGGCATCACATGGCTTTTACAGTTATATTTTCTAGTTACGATTATATTTTAGGTTACTGTTAAAATTAAATCTTTTATTTATGAAAAAAATAATAATTAGTGATCTCTTTTTCCCCATTTTCATACATTTGCAAAAACAAATATCACTTCCAAATGCTAAAATCATGTATCGCATGTATATAAAAACCCCTGAATCAGTCCTTTTCAGTTGGCCCTATAGTGCACTGTATCGGCTTTATTTTAATTTCAAGTCAGTAGACTTTTCCCTGACTTTAAAATGCATAAAGCTTCTAATACTTACTTAGAATGATTTAGCTAATTAATAAATTTTTTTCAATTATATTAACTTAGGATCAAAAATCTGGCTTTGCATGTAATTTCCTATAATAGCTAAATCAACATCAAAACATGCCTCCTACCATCCGGAACTTTTTTTTTTTGTATGTAACGCAGTCAGACAAGTTCTCCATGGGTTTAAAATTTACTGCAAATGATCTCTGTTGGGAATTTTGTTTGGATATTTGTTTTATTACTATTATTTTAATACAACCAGCTCTTTTTGTTTTGTTTTTAATTATCTCAGGCATTCTTATTTATCTTTCTGTGATTCATAAGTAGTGATGGGCGAATTTGGGGAGTTTTGATTTGTGGGAAAATTAGCAAATTTCCCGCGAAATTCGCAAAAAGGCAAAAAATTCACGAAATGGCCCCAGCGTCTCGTTTTTGACGCCGGCATCCGTTTTTGATGCCGGCGTCCGTTTTTTTGACGCAGGTGTCCATTTTTTTTCGACGCCGGTGACTTTTTGCTGGCGAATTTTCACGGCGGTTTCGCAAATTCGCGCCTTGCGAATAAATTCACCCATTACTATTAATAAGGAATCCATCTTCTGATATTAATGACATTTGCCTAAGAGAGAGAAAAGAGTAGGTGATAATTTGCCTTTCTATACTTATTACCACTATTCATGTTTGCTGCAAAATATGATTTGGGAGGTTCTTGCATGCTGCTCATTTATACAGTTTTAACTGGACAGACACTTTAGACTCTTTACAGAGTCTGTTATAGACTCTTTAACAATAAGTCTGTGTAATTAAAGGTGGAGATGTGCAAGGGTTGAGTTTCTGGCAACATGTCACAGAGCTGGCTGGTGCAATTCCTCAGTGGTTTATCAAAGGCTGCTCCTTTAATATGGAGATTACACTTATGTACTTGTCTGAACTTGAAAGGCATTTTCCTAATTTATTTATTAATGAGATGTAAATCTATTTGTGCGGCACGTCACAAATAAAATCTTTGCTATTTAGCTGGCGACCAACACAGTGATTTCAATGAAAAAGAATACATTTTTAGCTTTCCGCCTTCATTCCGTTAAAAAATTGAACTCGTCTGTGTTAAATTTATTAATATTGCTTGCTGTCATTCAGTTTGCAGCTCTAACTGAAATATAACTTGACAGCGGCCGCATTAAAGATGTATGCCATTGTATTCAACAAAGATTAATGAAGCCCGGTAAAAATAGCTGTAGAGGAGAAAGTGATCCGAATGTAAAATCAGTGAATTAAATGAGGCCTCGCATACCATTTGTTAATATGCATGAGGAGGGAGTCGGCAAATGAAAATGTCTCTCTGCGAAGTTCATTTGGGAATGTTTCAATATTGTCTGAATATCAGCAAAGTATTGAACGGCGGCTTAATAGAGCCCATGTAAGACTGTGAACTGTCATGTATCTCATGAAAAGCATTCCGCCATTCAGTGGGCTACCGCCATCCAAAATGAGAAAAAAGTGATAGAATTTAAAGAATGGTATCCTCAATGGAATAGTTTTGCCACTAGCAGCCCTAGATGGAGCCCGCTGTGCAGTCACTTTACATTAGAAAATAGTTCTGTTTTCTTTGCTTTGATGGTGAATTCAAAATTTGGTTGGAAATAATTAAAAGTGCATTATGCAAATCAGCTTTGTTTGGGAAAAGTTCATCATCCTCATTCACTGCCAGCTTATGATAGCAGACACCTCTCATCAAGTGTCAAAAGGACAGGGAGCAAATCACTTACCACAGACAGCCAGAATAACAAGCAGAAATCACCACCATTAACTGTTAGGGAGACAGAGACCTCTCACTCTCGATTACCTGTCAGAATGCAATCACTTACCAGCTGATATAAGGAGACCGTAATACATGTGAAGCATTTGTACATTTTGCATCAATTTTTCAGATTTACTGTAGGTGGAAAGTTCTACAGTGGGGGCTTTTTCAATTCTGTAGGTACACATTTTTGCATTTCCATTGTACTGCTCTATGAATGATATCAGTACTTATACTTACAAAATGATACAATAAATATACTATATAGATATGTAGGGGACTGACAAATTAGCTTTCCCTTTAAGCGAGTAGTCCCTTAAGGTTTGACCACCTAAGCGAGCCTCATGATATGTATAGACAGCTAAGGGGGTCCTTAGTCATAGAGGGTCAAATTATGATCTTTACAGTTTTTAGAATGCAAGCTGAGAACACATGTGCTCTGGGTTCATTTTTTAGTAGCCCTTACCTGAGCAGACAGGAAGGGTCTTGTGGAACATAGGTAGGTGAGACCTAGTTATTAGTAGGATATTCTCAAGGAGTGACAGACAGTAATAGAATTGTTTAGCCAAGCAGCCTGAAGCTCCACTGAGGAGTATTAGTGGGACTAGGTTTCCATGTGTACCACTGCCCAGAATTAAGGAAATAAGTGCACAGACTCAAGAGGTTAGCTAGATTTCTCTGGGTTATACTCAGGTCAGATCCTGAAAGCTGGGGGTGTCTCATTGTTAGCTGCTCTATTCTCATTGTTTGCACTGCAGGGATGTATGCTGACCAATATTGTAGGCTGTGGGTTTACCTTTTACTACAACCATGTTCTGCAAATTTCTATGAGGTCTCATTGCACTCCCTAGATCTGTTCCATAAATCTGTTCATGTATAAGTTAAGAACCACTGGTGCCCACCATTTACTGTCTATTTAACCATTTAACCTGAGCTACTGGTTTTGGCAACCCGTATAGCCCCAATTTGCTACAGCCTTACACACACACACACATATACCACATCCCTCCCTCCTTGTTTCAACCCAGTGGTTGGAACAACTGAGGGCCAGCAGGAATAAACCCAGGACAGGGCATCAACATTGCCCATCTCTGCCCCAGGCCTATGTCTCACTGTTAAACAGTAGTCCTGCAATGTGAGGAACCATCAATTCACCCATCTATTGGCTATGTCTAAGAGCCCACTATGATGTCTCCCATAGAGTAACTCAAATGGGGAATAACCTGTGGAGGACTGGGGAACTTCCCTAATAGCAAACATAAGATAGGGTATTATGCAGGCCCAGTCTTTCTCATCTTTGTCCACTACCTTTTTCAACATACTTTTTAGGGTCTTATTGAACCATTCCACAAGACCATCTGTCTGAGGGTGGTACACCGACGTACGCAAGTGTGAGATTTTAAACAATTTACAGAGTTTCTTTGTTACTCTGGACATAAAAGGGGTACCCTGATCGGTGAGGATTTCTTTAGGGAATAGCTTCCGGGTAGCGAATGGCATAATCCATGATCACTAGAATATATTCATGGCCCCTGTCAGACTTTAACAAAGGACCCACCAAGACCAAATCTATGGCTATCCTCTCGAAGGGTACTTGGGACCAGGGGAATACGAAAGTGTGACATTGGAGCAGAAATCTGGCAAACAGGACAGGGCCCACAGTAATCTTTTACCTGCTAATACAATCCAGGCCATAAAAACCTCTGCAATATTCTTTGGTAGTTTTTCCAATACCCAGATGTCCCCCATTGCATGACCATGGGCAAGACCCAACACCATTTTCCTGTATGGTTCAGGTAACACTAATTGTTCATTTGCCTCATTTGACAGAGAAAGGGAAAGCTGGGGTTTCCTGAGGAGGATTCTCTGAACCCTGATACATTGGAATCACTGGTGCAAATTAGCAAATGGAAATAATTAGGAAAGGTGTTTATTTAAACTGCATAAGAGGTCACATACAACATAACTTATTAAATCCACCATAGTAGCCAAACACATACATAAGATTATTTATAATTATCTTGACAAACCTTGTCCAATTAAGTAATGTAATACCTTAATTTCAACATAGCATGACCCCTGTCAAATTAATTGATTGATTCTACTAATTAAGCCTAGCATAACTTTAAGTGGAAAACAAGCTGTCTTTAGTGAAGGGAAATCAAGAAGAACAAGTGCAAAGAAATTCTGGAAACAGGACCTAAAGGAGAAACTTATCAATTACTTTGAAAACCACATATTACATAGTTACATAGTTAAATTGGGTTGAAAAAAGACAAAGTCCATCAAGTTCAACCCCTCCAAATGAAAACCCAGCTTCCATACACACACCCCTCCCTACTTTTAATTAAAATTCTATATACCCATACCTATACTAACTATAGAGTTTAGTATCACAATAGCCTTTGATATTATGTCTGTCCAAAAAATCATCCAAGCCATTCTTAAAGGCATTAACTGAATCAGCCATCACAACATCACCCGGCAGTGCATTCCACAACCTCACTGTCCTGACTGTGAAGAACCCCCTACGTTGCTTCAAATGAAAGTTCTTTTCTTCTAGTCCGAAGGGGTGGCCTCTGGTACGGTGATCCTCTTTATGGGTAAAAAGGTCCCCTGCCATTTGTCTATAATGTCCTCTAATGTACTTGTAAAGTGCAATCATGTCCCCTCGCAAGCGCCTTTTTTCCAGAGAAAACAACCCCAACCTTGACAGTCTACCCTCATAATTTAAGTCTTCCGTCCCTCTAACCAATTTAGTTGCACGTCTCTGCACTCTCTCCAGCTCATTTATATCCCTCTTAAGGACTGGAGTCCAATATTGGTTCAGTAGCTGTAATAAGTTGGCCAATAATAAAGACTTAGCAATTCTTCTGTTCCGTTTGGAACACAGTTGAGCTTTAAAGCAAAGATTAACAGCCAAACCGTAAGAGCATTTACTTAACAGGGGGAGTGTGCAAAGTGCACTTCTTAGATGCCATGATTTACCAGCAATGCAGAATTTTTTCCCCAGAATTCCATTGAAACTGCAGCTGCATCCGCTCCAATTGTGCAAGATTCTCCAAAGAATAGTAATGGTAGCATCACTCTGGCTTATGAGGAAGGACAAACTAAATTTCTGACTTCTAAACGTCTTTAATTATTCCAATTTTTAAAAAATGATTTACTTTTCATCTGTAATAATAACCCAGTGCCGTGTACTTGATGGTAACTACATTGTATGATAATCTAAACATTAAATAAACCCAAATGGATTGTTTTCCATCATTATGATTCTATATTGGTAAAAAAACAATCCATTTGGGTTTATTTAATGTTTAGATTATTTTTAACAGATTTAAGGTTTGGTGCTCCAAATTGCAGAAGACCATTTATCTGGAAAACCACAGGCCTCAAGTATTCTTATTTTTATACCACACTTTTTCAGGAACCAATTAACTTACCTGTACTGGATGTTTTGGAGTATGAGAGAACACCTACACAGGCACAGTGAGAACATACAAATTCCTTCAGATAGTGCCCTGGCTGGAATCAATCCAAGGACAACTGTGATGCAAGTCTATTACTGTTACAGTAATATTGCAGTTGTTCAGAAATATGCAGTGTTTGCTGCTTACCAATATTGACGCAAATTGCTTGCAAGTTGTGTCCACTTTTTGCTGCTACTTACCTGATTCAAATATAGACAGGGGATCCTATACTTTGTACAGGTATGGGATTTGCTATCTGGAAACCCATTGTCCGGAAAGCTCTGAAGGCCACCTCCCATAGACTCCATTTTAATCAAGTAGCTTGACCCTTATTTAGGAAAGCATGCATTTTAGCACAAGGCAAAAGAACAGAGATGCAATTGCCTTGTTGAGAAGTATTTTAAAGGAGAAGGAAAGCTACGGAGACATTTTATTGCCAATAGATTAGCTACAATAGTGCAAGCTAGAATGCTATATTTATTCTGTAGAATGTTTTGCCATACCTGAGTAAAAAGCTCTAGAAACTCTCTGTTTGTTTAGGATAGGCGCTGCAGTATTAACATGGTGTGACATCACTTCCTGCCTGAGTCTCTCCCTGCTCTGGGCTCAGATTACAGCAGAGAAGTAGGGGGGGAGGAAGAGGAGCAAACTGAGCATGCTCACGCCCAGGGCAATGAGGTTTAAGCTGAAGGCAGGAAGTCTGATACAGAAGCCCATGTGTACAAAATAGAAGGAAAGAAATGCAGTGTTTCTTTTGACAGGGGACTCAGAGCAGCACTACTTTGGGGGTTTACTGGTATATTTGGATGGACCTTTCTGATAAGGCTTACTTAGTTTTAACCTTTCCTTCTCCTTTAATAGACATTCTTTGTGACTGCATTAGTAAATGAACCCTAGCATGCACTGTACATGCTTGTGCCCTGGCAATGTAGCAAACTGAAAGATCTTTTACACCTTTTATAAGGTAGTAACGCATTACGCACTTGCACCTTCTGCTGCTCATTTGATGGTGTAATTCAAAATTGCGAAAAAATCATATCACGCTGACTTTCTTTTTATATTCACACTGAGTCTCGTTATGGGTTCTGCATAAAGTCTAACATTCCTTTTACCAGCCAACAGGTTCCTTGATTTCATTATAAAGTCTCAGTTTCTAGAAAGAGTGTGATTTTATTTTTTTTCTCTACTTCCTATTACAGCAACATTTCACCCTTTTCCATTTGGAAAATTAGATACTGTATATCCTAAAATTTGACACATCAGCAGGGAGTTCTTTCCAAAGTGGCAAGACAATATTAGAGAATGTCACGTATCGTAAGTGGTGCCAAAGTTAGGAATCACAAATTAAAGGAAACAGATATGAAATTACATGCTGAGCACTGAAAAGTTTATCCTCACTTCCTTTGAAGCTTGCATATTACTTCGGTAACTATAATTATAGAATCATTATTATTCAGTTATATTATTTTAGGCCTCATTATATGACAATCAGCGATACATTAATAGAAAAAAAATGAGAAGCAATTCGAGTCAGTCTAAAAAGAGTATTATAACACGATGAGTGTCTTGTTTCCATATTGCTAATAAGTGCATCTAATTAAATGGTATTAAATGGAGACTATAAGTTAAACAAAGTTTTGAGTCTATGTTTACAATATAGGATGGACTGAAATAAGAGCCTGGCCGGTCTAATTTAATCAAATTAGGTCACAGTGTTTTTTAACTTATATGTTATATACTTTATATGCTGTAGTACTCATTTAGAAAAGTCAGATTCCAAATTTTTAATGAGACACAATCGTCAAAATAATATGTTGTAGTTTTATTTCTTTTGCACTGAAAATACACCTTTTATTTCTTACTATGGAGGTAATAAACTTAGTTAACATGGAAAATTAATTGTCAGTAAAAAATAGTGCCTGAGTGGTAAAAACAGCTTGATCCATCCCATATTACAATGAAAAGAATATAAATGGTGCTCCAGAATAAAAGTATAAATAGCTCACCAAGTTGATCATGTGGTCCAGGTGCACCAGCCCCAAACCCCCTGGGTCAGGGAGCATCAATTCGAAACACACAGGCTATCGGCACTCAGAGGAATCCACAGGGCAAATAATATAAGTTTAGAAGTTAAGTCTTTATTAGTCATAATTAAAAGTATACTGTAAATGCATCTCCATAGGCCCTACGTGTTTCGTTCCTGAAAGGTAATTAATCATGGGTTCTTTTGCAGTGTGTTTCTGATCCATTCCATACCAAAGCCACTATGACAAAAAGCCAACCAATTATCCACCCCACCAATTGTTATCCAACCGTTGGCTCTGGGGCCAAACAATGCCAAATGGGCCCAGCGTGTTAGGCCTTCAGCATTATGATCTGATTATCGGTTCCAACAATTGGATCAATTTAACCTAGTATGCTGGTGCTCCAATCAGTTAAAAATCAGTTCATTGGAAACCTCATCAAACAAGTAGTGTATAAAGAACAGCTGTTTTGGCCTCATTGAGCATCACAAAATGTTGGGCAGGTTCTACCCAACTCCAATAATTTAAATTGTCTGCTTCAACACCAGAAAAGCTGAAAAAGTGCCAACTTTAATGCAGAGAATTGTGTCTTGCTGTATAGTCTTGAGACTAAAATAGGAGACACTCTAAAATTAAACAAGAGTAAAGAACTGGACTGTTAGCATCACCCATAGTGTAGAGAACCAAGTTCAGAACATCTACTACAAAAGACACTAGATATATACTGAGAGTAAGGACTGTTCTATGGAGAGTTCACTAGAACAAGGTCTAATTCACTTGGTTATGCTTAGGGGCACATTTACTATGGGTCGAATATCGAGGGTTAATTAACCCTCGATATTCGACCATCGAAGTTAAATCCATCGACTTCGAATATCGAAGGGTTTACCGCAATTCGTTCGATGGAACGATCGAAGGATTTTAATCCATCGATTGAACGATTTTCCTTCGATCACAAATTGCTAGGAAAGCCTATGGGGACATTCCCCATAGTCTAACATTGGTGCTCTGTAGGTTTTAGGTGGCGAAGTAGGTGGTCTAAGTTTTTTTTAAAGAGACAGCACTTCGACTATTGAATGGTTGAATAGTCAAACGATTTTTAGTTCGAATCGTTCGATTCGAAGTCAAAGTCGTAGTCGAAGGTCGAAGTAGCCAATTCGATGGTCGAAGTAGCCAAAAAAATACTTCGAAATTCGAAGTATTTTTCCTTCTAATCCTTCACTCGAGCTAAATAAATGTGCCACCAAGTGTATAGGCACAGAGGACAAAACCTCACAAACATATTCCTCATCCGCAGTTTGTTTAAAACATAAGGCAGGACCCCTCAAGAAAACATATTATTATTAAAATCCCCTCAGTCCCATAGACATATTTCTATAGTTTTCCCATTTTTTATGCATAATACAATTACGCTTAAAGCCCAAAAAATTTCATCACATTATCATAGTTTCTATACATGTTTGAGTAAAATGAATTGTAATAGTTACACCAAACTTCAATTTATTGTAGGAATGGCTTGACAATTATTATGTAAAGTCTAGCAGAGCTGAAACACATTGCTGTACATAGATAGATAATGTTTTTATTTTTGACCTTAATCAAATTACGCCAAGGGCAGCTTTGTAAGGGACAATGTCATGTTCTTTTACTTGCAGTTGGGTGTTATTAAATAGGTAGATAAGTCAGTCAGGAAGCAGCTTGCATTATGGCAGGCAGATGGCACATAGAAGGGTAATGCCTCTTGGGGGTGGATGGATCATCATCTACACAGACACTAATTTCCTACTTAATAGGAACAGGTACAGAGGCGTTACCTGAGAGAGTAGGAGACAGTATAAAAAAGTGAACTCAAGTCAACAGGGTTGAGTTTGTGTTATTCTGACTGTTCAGCATTCTGTAAAGTTATGAGAATCTAGAAATACGGTACTTTAGAAAATGGATCTCTTTATTTACAACTGACACTGATAATAGAAACTACTGTCCTACAATTACAACTCTCTGTTTGTCTAAACATGATGGCATGTAGAAACAGTGCCATAAAATATGTTTGTGTTACTCTGTAATTAAATATACAGTAGGTATAGTTATTATGCAAGACCTGTCATTAGTAATGCCATTCCCAAAGTGCAATATCAATGTCTTCTACTTGGTGCTAGCTAACCCAGCCTAATTCCACGCTGATGGTAAAACACCAGTTTTCTTTTAGCTTTTAAAAAGTTTTGCAGGAAGAGTTTGAAGGAAGATTTCCCTGTTTCGGGAGAGCCCCAATTTTACACATTCCAGATAATAGATCCAATACCTCCATAACTTTTATAGTGTTTTCAAGTTGGCCATTTATAGTACATGGTGGTAATTAGATGGGCCAATTTATTTGCCAGGTGCGAATTCGTGGTGAATTTCCACATTTTGCCGCCGGTGAATAAATTTGCGAAATTGCCCCAGTAATTCGCCGGCGACAATTAAATGCACACCCATTGACTTTAATGCAATTGGACAAAATAGGTACATGTCAAATTGTTGCCGGCAACAGGAAATGAAAAAATGTTGGTGACAAATTCGCCCATCACTAGTGGTAATTCCATGGTTCTATTTGCATGTTGTGCCAACAGACACTACTTCTTGTGTTAACTAACACAATGGTATTTGCTGGGCATGCTCTGGCGCACCCACATTGACACTACAGCAACTAGCATAGCATTTGCCAACAAAGCTCAAAATTTGCTCCCATGTTGACAAAAACAATGGGAATTGTTGACAAACATTGCTCAAATACCTAATAAATGCTGCTTGATTTGTAAAAAATCATACAAAATTTTACCAGATGTATTTATATTTCATGTAAAACAAAAACTTCTAGTAAATTATTTTGTAAATGTTCAATTATATGAAATTATTAAAAATAGATATGTGCCGAAACTAATCTTTTCTGGTGAAATCAATAAAATAGATTAAATATGTGAAATAGCATGAATATTTTTCTGATGTGGAATCAAAATCTAAAAATCAGCTGATTCAATGATGTAAAAATAAAATAAAAATGTGTTGGGTGGGAGGACATTTGTGCCTTGCTTACCAAAATACATTGCATTTTATATATACCCACACATTTGTTCTCAAATCCATGCACAATATCTTTTAGTCTACACCTTAAAGAATGTCATTCCCTATTCCCACAAAGTAGTATTTTGGACAAGAGAACAAAAGGTGTTTTCAATATGTTCTTATTGTTATTATTTAGTCATTATTTAGACTTTGTATTTAAGTCACAACAAAGCTTATGCAGGAGATTCCTAGATAAAAAAATAAATGATCAGTTGCAAATTAGATATTCTCATGGCCGCTTAGAATTATTCTTCAGGACGGAGGGCTCAATTTTCCAATCTCAGGTGTATGATTAAAATCAATTAAATCAGTCTTCCAATGTCAGAGGCAAGATTCTCCTGACAAATGAAATTATGCAAAAAAAGTGTTCTCTTCACTCTCCTCAGCACCAATCACATCCACAAATGAGATTAAAATTCTCAGCTCAGGGATTTCAAAGTGATATTTTCCATAAGAACATGAAAAGTCCCAGGAACTTTGTAGTCTGTGGTGGTGAGATTTTGATAGCCTCTTGAATGTTAGATGTGTTCATTTCATCACTATCTAAAGTGAAAAGTTAAACAGAGAAGTTTAACGATGCCTGAATCATACACATTTTATTGGAAATTAAAAATTTATTTGCAGAAATATAAAATCAATAATTTATGTAGCTTCTCTTTTGTGCAGTATTCCAAGAGCAAAACATGCTACTTCACTATTGGAAAAAAAAAGCAAGAAGGTCCACATTTCCTTAATCAATAAGCATATTTAAGAAATCATGTCAGGATTTGCAAGTTATATTAGTTATTTAAGGTATTTTTTGCAATGCTTTGACTTCTGATCTTTAGAATGCCATGAAGAAATAATTTGAAATAAGCTTCATATGTAAGAAGGTGTTTTTGACTTGAGAATACCTACAGAATATTAAGGGTATGAGGGAAATCTGCTTTGATGCAATGAGCTGTCTATGGTTCTCATGGTCGCAGCATGCTTAAAGGGTGCATTTTCCAAAGTGGAGTATACAAAGAGTAATTTCTGATGCAATTCAATGTATATTTTTACCCACAATGCAGCATCCCCCCACACACACAATTACAGTGTCATGGCAGCCAAGAGCAGCATCTGACCAGAAGGCAGCATGTGTTTTGAAGAATCTGACCCAATTGCATCTAGAGTTTGTCAGAGTGGGGTCAATTCTGGTGTTCAGAGGTTTGCACTGGAATTTGTTCTTAGAGCAATTGAGTCCTATGCCTCAAAACGTGGACAGTTGCATTAGACTTGAATCAGCATGGAATTGAATTGCACTGAAAATGTTCCAAGTCCAGATAGCATTTAGTACTTGGCTTCAGAATAATGTTTATGCCTTATCCTTGAAGACACTGGCCTTCAAAGTGGCAGTAGCTCCAAGTTTCTCTGCATCACTTCATCAGAACAGGCTGACAGTGGCTTAACCAAAGGAGTGAATTTAAACACAAGTATCTTAATTAAAGTGGACCTGTCACCCAGACACAAAACTCTGTATAATAAAAGTCCTTTTCAAATTAAACATGCAATCTAATTTCTATTTTTTATTAAAGCATTCATAGCTGTTGTAAGCTCATTTAAAAATCTCAGCTGTCAATCAAATATTGTCGCCACTCCTCTATGCCCGTGGCATAGAGGCGGGGCAGACAATTACTTTCACTTTCCATTCACATATCACTGCTCTCCATATATTCCCCTCGTTATTTTTATCATTTAATTGTGTAGCCAGGGCATGGGGATGGACATCGGGTCCCCCATTCTGGTGCACAAAAAAGATTCTGAGATGATCCAAGGCTTGTCTTAATAACAGTGTGCACAAAATGGCTGCTGCCTGTTTGCTATAATTTTGAAATCCCAGACTGAAGGAAGCAAGATTCAAATAATTGATATAGTGTAATTAAAGATTATTTTGCTTGACTAATGTGATAAAATAGGATTTTGAATTATTTGTTTGGGTGACGGGTCCCCTTTAATGAAATTACTGTAACTCCTCTATTGATTAATCTGTGCGTTCCATGCATATGCCCATATATTTGTACAGAATATGTTGGCACTTTGTAAATCCATGTTAATAATAACCATGTTTCTGTGTTTATTTAAATATGTATCACTCTTATGCTTGACTGTTAGTTTCTTGTATGGCAGTCATGATTTATTTGCATGTATGTGTCCTTTTTAAACTCGAAATTTCAGTTTCTTTCCAGCAGTCTGGTTGAAAAAACTCCAAGGAGTATATTTAACAAAGAGTGAAATTAGAGATCACTGATTCTCTGATTTTCTGATTCTCTGATTTTCTGATTCTCGCCCCTTCATTTCTATTTATCAAATGGTGAACTTTCACTTTCACCCTTTGAAAAATACGCCTTTAAAAATCCCATAGAAATGAATGGAGAGAGACAGTATTTTACTCTAGTGCACTGCGGTGATCTCTAACTTGACTCTTTGATAAATATAATAGGGATGCACTGAATCCACTATTTAGGATTTAACCAAATCCCCGAATCCTTGGTGAAAGATTCGGCCACATACTGAACCGAATCCGAATCCTAATTTGCATATGCAAATTAGGGGCAGGAAAGGAAACCGTGGAAAAAAATCTTCTTTTGTGATGAAAAGTCACATGATTTCCCTACCAGCCCCTAATTTACATATGCAAATTCGGATTTGATTCAGCCAGACACAAGGATTGCACCGAATCCTGGATTCCTATTTTTGCATCCCTAAAATATAACCATATAACTCATCAAATTTGAACGTGTACTTATTTATTTAAAAAAAAACCTCAAATCTCGATCGTGAGAAAATGCGAGTCTACCAACTTTAAAATTTTTTTTGGAAAAACTAGAATTGAAAAAAAAATCCAATTTTATCTAGGACAAACTACCATTTTCTAAAAAAATTTGAAAAAACTATAGTTGAAAAAAATGCACGAATTTTGTCTAGGACAAACTGTACCAGCTTAAAACTTTTTTGGGAAAAACTAGAATTGAAAAAAAAATGCTCACATTTTGTCTAGGCAAACTCTCCTTGACTACATGAACTTGCGGTTAAAAATGTAAATATTGATAAATCTTAGAGATTAAACATTTGCTATTTTCTTTAGCCTTACTGATAGGTGCAGTATTTATATTCCAGTAGACCTTACATGTTGAATTGGGACAGTCCTAAACTACTTTGCGTTGGAATACAGATAGAATAACAGGATGCAGGATGGTCTCATACGGAAAATAAAGGCTAATTTCACACAGTGTAATGGATAATAAGTTAATTTTACAAGAAAAACAATGACTACTACTACACAATTGACTCCTAGAACTAATGACATTGATGGTCCAATGATCTTAATGAGAACAGTGTCTCATTAAGACAGTCCTCAATAATGCTAAAAGTTTTTAATTGTCCTCCATTGGGGATGAATACCCTTAAAACCATGGCTGGTCCCACATCTTATTATAAATACAGTTTCAAAAGACACAGTTCACAGTAGAAGGACATCCAGTATGGATGTAGAGGAATGTATATGACAACCTGAAGCAACCAGAATGTGCTAGAGATTAGTGATGGGCGAATTTATTCGCCAGGCGCGAATTCGCGGCGAATTTGCGCGATTCGCCGCCAGCGAATAAATTCGCGAAACGCCCGCGAAAATTCGCCGGCGTAAAAAAATTTTTTTCCGAAAAAATGGACGCCGGTGCCAAAAACGGAATTGGCACAGAAACGGCGCAAATTCGCCCATCACTACTAGAGATACTTTTTCCTGTATATATATATATATATATATAATATCAAACAGGGGGGTTGTGGGAGCACTCTAAAGGCTTTAAAGTATATACTGTATACAAGTATAATAAATGCTATTGCATATGTACCCAAATAGGGGTTATTTTGTTACAAAGTTATGATCATAAAATTGATAAGCCACCATACCACGTCAAGGTAAACCCCAAATGGCGGTCCCTAACTTATTTTATTTTTTATGTGCAATCTAGCATTACCTGTAATCAATGTCCATTGAACGCTGTTTTTTCACTGAGGGCTAAATCCTCCCCAGCCAGCAATCAGGCTTTTAAAGGAGAAATATTCTCCTTTATATATATATATATATATATATATATATATATATATATATATATATATATATATATATATATATATATATATATATATGTATATATATATATATATATATTTATATATATATATATATCGGGGTTTTTTGTAGCCAACTGCTTGTTTTATTGATTTTTATTTCTTTTGGTCACTGTCACCCGCACACCCACTTTAATCCTTTCAATCTCTTGGCTTCCCTTAATCTTTCAAAAGTACTGTCATGAAACATAGCAAAATAACTAGATCTAGATCGTAACCATTTCACCAAACTACTGACCAGTATCTTATATTCCAGTGTGCTAAAACATGGGCAATTATTTGTTCTCAGTAGTGATGGGCGAATCTGTGCCATTTCGCAGAGAAATTTGCAAATTTACCACAAAGTTCATGAAATGGCGAAATATTTGCAAACTCATTGAAGTCAACGGACGTCAAAATTATTTTGACGAGGGACAATTTTGACGTGAGCGACAATTTTTATACACGTGACTATTTTGTCCAAATGCATTAAAGTCAATGGGTGTCCGAATAATTTTTACTCGCGAAAATTTTATGCGTGACTATTATAACACCCAACAATGTTTTTGCTGCGGTGGATTTTTCGCCGGCGAATTTTTGCCGCAATTTATTCGCTGCTGGCAAAACTTGGAAATTTGCCACAAATTCGTGCATGGCAAAATTATTCGACCATCACTAGTTCTCAGTGATTCTACTGACTTTACTTATATCTATTCACTGCAAGTAAAGCAGGTAATGAAGCATTTTTAGTCTACCAAATCTATCTGTCTGTCTATAAAATTATTATAAATGCACTCCTTATAGCTATTGATGAGCAAACTTCTTTGCATTTTCTCTGCAAAAGTCACAGTTTCATCCACAGCAACTTTTATGCAAATCCAATCTATAATTTCTCCATGATATCTGTTTTAGTAAAAAAAAAAATTGCTCCCAGCAAATGTCATTGATCTGCCCCTTGCTCGCCACATGAACCAATGAGTTCAGAGCCTGACTTGTAAAATTTCTGGAGCAACTAGAAGAAATTAAATGTACACAGTAGGATATTGATGTAGAAGTTACCACCATGTTTGGAAGAAACTGGCAACACATGAACCTTTTTTTTTAATAAAGAATAATGATCGGCGAATTTGTCCTGTTTCACTTCACCGAAAGATTAGCGAAATGCATTGAAGTCAATAGGCGTCTAAATATTTTTATACACACGCCTATTTTGTCCAAATGCATTAAAGTCAATGGGTGTCCAAATAATTTTGGCGCGCGCCAGATTATTCACCTGTGAATTTTCACCACAGTTTCTCAAATTTATTCGCTGGTGGCGAAACACAGAAATTTGCCGCACATTCGCGCCTGGTGAATTTATTTGCCCATCACTAATGAAGAACAGTTGTAGCATAGTGGAAAGCAGCTTTTCTAACAATGACAATCTATATGCTATTGAAGAGCAATACCAAAACCATAATGCATAACCACATTTTGCCATCCTATTCACCACAATGCATTTTGGCAAAACTTGCAGTTTTGACAAATATTTGATATTCTTTACACGAAACGCCATGTGTTTGCTACAACTGTACATAGCAGATTAGTTGTTTAGTATATGTACAGTGTAAACGTTTTCATTTACTCCATATGAACTGGTATGAGTTGATAAATCCAAAATCCCTCCAGAAGAGGGAGCTTAAACTCTCAGGGGGGTTATTTGCTAAGCTCCGAATACCCGAAATTCTCTGAAATCTGAAAAATTTTTGATTTTTTTTTATGTGTTATAATAGGCGTTTAGAAAAAACATGAATTTTTCGTGATTTATTAAACTCCTAGGGCTAAAAAGCCCGAATATAAAAACACAGTATCTCAAAGCTGTCGAGGTTGCATAAAAGTCAATGGGAACAGTCCCATTGATTTTTGGTTGTGTCAGGGGTTTCGGGCAATTTCACAATGTTTTTGGAGCTTTCGGGTGAAAACTCACGAAAAAGTTGTGAAAATCTGACCTTTTCCTGCAAAGGTAATTTTCGGGAATTTTTTTATAAATAAGCGTTAAAAACTCGAGCGGGTTAGATCGGCGTTTGTAGCAGCCGATATTGAGATAAATTCAGACCTTGATGAATAACCCCCCTAAAACATTTATTTTCTAATTTTTTTATTTCACATTTTGTATCTGGAGTTTCCTTGTGTGGCTTTTCCATCCCTTTTTTTTACAGTTCTGAAAATGGCACCCCATAATTCTATTGTTGGTGTTCTGTTGATTTCTGTTTCCTTGTTAATATTTCACAACTTAAAATGGAAAGCAGCATTTATACCTAATTGCTTGTGATTAAATATGCTAATTACATTTTGGAATATTAATGACACATACGGTTTCTCTGTACTAAGTGTTTTAATTATGCAGTGACACAACATGGCAAAAAATAAAAACAAATTACTGTGAAGAATGCTATGGTGTATGTAAATATATTGATAGTAACAATTTCTCCCGAAGTTCCATATAAATCTTCCCTGCAAACCAGTACTTGTGGTGTCAAAAATCTTTCATAAAGCACACTGAAGCTCATTCCATGGTTTGCAGCTTGATTTCATTCAGTTGAGTTGGTTAATTAGCTTCCATAACAAATGCAAGTGTTTACTCTATAAAAAATTCTGGCTATGTACACAATTTTTCAAACAGCTGTATAAGTAAATTGCCACTTGCCTTGTATTTAGTAACAAAAGACTACTAGCATTTGTGCTTCCAATGCCTTCTATTCAGTCTGTTATTAATTATTTATTATTAATTATATCCATCCATATAAACCCATATATTTTTCCCAGCATACCCATATGCTTAACTGGAAACATAAACAATATAATTTACATACAAGAAAAAGCAGGAACACAGAAAAAATTCTAAAAGCAGAATGTGAACATATAATATGTAACAGACTGATAATGGATGAAAGCACTTTACATGTTTCTTTTAGGAGCCGATTCACTAAGGGTCGAATATCGAGGGTTAATTAACCCTCGATATTAGACTAGGAATTAAAATCCTTCGACTTCGAATATCGAAGTTGAAGGATTTAGCGCAGATAGTTCGATCGAATGATCGAAGGATAATTCCTTCGATTGAACGATAAAATCCTTCGAAACGAACGATTCGAAGGATTTTAATCCAACAATCGAAGGAATATCCTTTGATCAAAAAAAGTTAGCCAAGCCTATGGGGACCTTCCCCATACGCTAACATTGACTTCGGTAGCTTTTAGATGGCGAACTAGGGGGTCGAAGTTTTTTTTAAAGAGACAGTACTTCGGCTATCGAATGGTCGAATAGTCGAACGATTTTTACTTCGAATCCTTCGATTCGAAGTCGTAGTCGAAGGTCGAAGTAGCCCATTCGATGGTCGAAGTAGCCCAAAAAACACTTTGAAATTCAAAGTTTTTTTACTTTGAATCCTTCACTCGAAGTTAGTGAATCGGCCCCATAGTATCTCTATATATTCACCACTTGATGACATCTTTCATGTTTATACATTGTATGTAATTTCTGCCTTGTTTGAAAATGTTGATGTCACAATTACTTGAAAATGCAAAGCTGCTACAGTACTTCATCTTTGCTACTGACAGTGACATCGCAATCAATACAAAATACAAAAACAGCTACTTGAGATAACGTCAATTGTAATTTTCCGCTTTTTGCTAACAGTTCTCATCTCAGTAAGGCCCATGGTGATTATAACATTTCGGACCACTTGAAAGCCACTTCTTAATCTGCTGGATGTGAAATGCACAGGCCTATGGCACACTATAGTGCTATTAAGCAAGCAACACAGAAGACTGCATTTCCAAGCAATACTTCAGTACCTTTTTAATGGCTCTACAGTGTGCCATAGGGCAAAACATTTGGCATTTATCTGATTAAGAAGGAGCAGCAGGCGTAGAAGGGCATTGCCCTTTGTTTCCTTTAATTGTAATTGTAAATACTTAAAAGATACTATTATAAAGGTGCAAGATTTGCTCCACTACTAGTAATAGATAGCAACCGATAATCAACAAACATTAGTTTTGTTGCTGTAGATTACTAGATTACCTGGAGCAAAAAAAAGAAGAGCTGTAACAATAACACAGTATTTTAATAATTTACATATCGGCATAGGTGCACATTCATGGTATAGCCTTCATAACATGGGTTAAAGTCAAATAGTGCAGTGAGGAAACAATAGGAGACCGGAGTAACTGATAATAGTCTTTGGCCTCAAACACTAGTATCAGGCAGGGACAGAATGTTCAATTGTGTCTTAATATTTTTCTGTTTACTAATAATTTGCCTGAATACATTAGTTATTCTAGATATGCTGAATTCTCTTGATAAATAATAAGAGTGTGGAGGTAGCATTTACATTTACAATTTAAGTTTACTAAGCTCTCTTTTTGAAACTTAATACAAATTTAAAATTAAAATCTAATTTTTTCAAAATGAAGGAAATGTGTTTTTTCATGACCATGTTTTTTAGATGCAATTTTATCCATAAATATGCTAGTGATCGACAAAAAAAATTGCAATCCTTTTTTTTTTGGGAAAAAAGAATCTTACTTACTTACTAGATGATTCTATATGCAGTAAACTCCTATGATGTGGTACGATACATTGCTTTGGTCTATGAACTATGAAATCAAATGAAAGTGCTTGGGCAATGTATGATTTACTCTTAATACAACAACAGTACTAAATAGTCCAAACAGCAATATATAGAAAATAATTGCACATGACACCAGGAACACATTTTGGTTGGAGGGTAGGCCACAGCACTGTTTTAATAGCATTTTAAACACTACAGTGTAGTTTAAAACAAAATTTATAATTTACAACCAAAAATCAATGGGACTGTTCCCATTGACTTTTATGCAACCTCGACAGGTTTGAGATGCCTTTTTTAAAAAAAATCACGAATTTTTCGAATTTCGGGTATTCGGAATTCGGAAATAATAACCCCCTAAGAGATTCCACTCTGACTGAATGAAGTCCATAGTAAGTGTGAAAACACCATGAGATTATTCTAATTTAAATCCATTGGTCCTTGTTAAAGCAAGCCGCCAAACATTAATCTAAATTTAATTTATAAATTTGCCCAAAATGCTGTTGTGTGAATGAGGTGTGATCAGTACTGATTTGTCTGTAAACACATACATTGTACAAAAAAGGTAATTATCTCACCCCACCCTCATTCAGCCATTAAACTGCCTTCTTGTTATGGAATTTTTTAACACTCATTCTTCTCCCTCTCTTGAACCCTTCTGTAACTGCTGTGGTGCCTGCCTACCAGTCCAGAATATACAGTGGTTGTATTATTCCACCTCCATACTTTGTGGAGTATGTCAGCCTTTTCACAAGTGGTAGATATTTCTTCTCTAGTTCACTAGTTCAGATGCATATTGTTCTTATTTCCAAATTACAGAAGATTCTGAATGACCCATTGCTAGGGCACATGGAGGAACCTCTCGGCACTATGCATAATTTTGCCCTACAAGAAAGGGTCAGCTTAGTGAAGAGTCATTTTGCCAATAAATTCACAAGACTGCAGAAAAATTTGTGAAACAAAGAAATTTCACCAAAATGCATTGGCGTCAATAGGAAGACAAAATTTTATTGTGATTAAGGTGTTTCTAGTTTTGCATTAATATAAACATATTGTTAGAGACGCTCCTATCCACTATGCTACAGCTGCTCCTCATATAAAAAAATGTTTCCTACTAGTGATGGCCGAATTTATTCGCTAGGCACAAATTTGTCGCATTTCTCCACCGGCGAATACATTTACGAAATTGAGCAAAAATTTGCCGGGCGCCGACAACAATTTTGACGCCGATCACAAGTCCAACCTCGGTGACAATTCAACAGAGCGCCCATTGACTTTAATGCGCTTCAAATGTCACCGCGTCGGAATTGTCGCCGACGTCACAATTCACATTTTGTGCCGAAACCAATTTCACCCATCACTAGTTCCCACGTTTACAGCTTCTTCCAAACATGGGGTCAGGTATCCTTAAATAGACCAGAGGAGGGTTGGAGACGGCTCCCATCATATTGGTTGCTGTGTAATGTAAAGAGTGGATAATAATGGCATCTTTCCCCAGCAATACAAAATTAAGATGAAATTCAAATGCAGATTCGCAAAGGTTTTTACAGCAAAACTGTACCAGGCTAAAAAGTAGTCAGCTTTAATAATCTATTTATAATGCAGAGACAGGAGGATATGAACACTTTTAGAAATGTGTGATTACATACGACAGTGAAAAACAAACGAGAAATGAATATGAAATAAAAAGGAACTATGCAGTGGTGGTGGTTAGCATTATAAGAGAGTGGATAGTGATAGACACCATCAAGTGATGCTGCTTAATTTTAACTGCACAAGAGCGTGCACTGAGGTGGAAACAATAGAGGAATTACACCATCTGTGCTGAAAAAAAAGATGGATGCAAGCCAGAATAATTATTTAATATTTAGATCCTCTGCTTCTTGTGATGCAAAACTTCTCCATTCTCAGACTGAACATGCTAAACAGAGCTCATGTCAAAAGTCTCTTTCTCTGTTTGTTTCCCCTTTTGTACATTGTCTAGGCGCACGACGGTGTCTTATAAATAAAAGATCGCAGCAATAATAATAAGCTTCCAATATGCAGCTGACCAGCAAGGATATTCGAGGATAGAGATAATGAAAGGACTAATTAGCAAATTTTTCTCCAATTAGTATCCAAGCTCAGTTGTAGTTCTCGGATTCCAATAAACAGTTTAGCCTTTGCTTGATTTGTAATTGTCATTCCACTTTTGTTTTTACTTGTGAAACAACATCAGTGATGTTAGGAATAATACAGGATTGTATATCTATGTTTATTAAAAACGCAGCAAACACAAACACTTCAGCTAATGAAAATTATGTTCTATCTGGCTAAATAACATTCCCTTTTATCAAAACACAGTGGGGTTGTTTACTAATATAGTTGTTAAATTGCACGGGTGCAGATGCCATTAGCACCCAATTAGCAAACATTTCAGTGGTTATTATAGGCAACTGCTCCAGGGGCGCTGCATCAATGAAGTGGGTTTCAACACCCCACTGGTTACCAGGGGTGGCAAAAACGCTGCACCTGGCAACTTTAAGCAGCAGCAACCCACCTCAGATGGAAAATGGGACAGGATCACCCCTGAACTGCCCTTGTTCAGTTTGGTACCTATTTAAGTAAATAGACCCATTAGGACTACAAAAAGCTGGTTGCTTCACCTTTTCGGAATAAGGTGAAAAGTACAGGGCATATGGATACCAAGGAGCTCCAGTATTAACACTTTGAGAATTTGTTGCATCCCTTTGTGTGTTGCCTAAATGATAAAAGTTAGAAGCTCCACAGAACATGCTTAAAGGGTAAGTAAAGCCCTAAATGAATTGATGTCTATAGAGCTCTTCTGTATTTTCATGCACATTTAATTCACCCCACAAATAAGATACCCCAATCCTTTATAAAACTTGCCGGGCAGTGCCTACCTGTCTGTCATATTTGCCTGGAAAACATGTACTTGTACAAGTATGGGATGTGTTATAAGGAACCCATTATCCAGAAAGCTCTGAATAACGCCATTTTATCCAAATAATCCAAATGTTTAAAAATGATTTCCTTTTCCTTTGTAATAATAACACTTGATCCCAACTAAGATATAATTGATCCTTATTGGAAGCAAAACCAGCCTATTTGGTTTATTTAATATTTACATGATTTTCTAGCAGAGCAGATTTAAGGTATGAAGATCTAAATTACGGAAGTTACCAGGTCCCGAGCATTTTGGATAATAGGTCCCATACCTGTATATTAATTTTGCTTGAGTACAGCTGGCATTTATCTGACTCTAATTTTGCCTGGTGAGCCAGAAGAATTATTTATAAACACAGTGCAGTATGCAATGAGCAATATATTTTTAGATGCAAATTACTGTTTTTTTGCTTACATTTCCCCAGAATGCCAGCATCATTCCAAGGGGTTTAGCCTGTTGTTGCAAAATGAAGGCAAATAAAGGTGTGCATATTTTTACATTGCAAGTTGCAGCTAACATTTTCAGAATGGGGATAATGGTAGTTCTGTTGTGTGCCATTAAAACAGTATAGTAAGTTTGTTATACTTTACCTTTGTGCAAGTCTACTGTGCCTATTATGACACCACTGTAGGAACCCTAGAATTACTGGCAGGTTTCAGGCCGGATTTGTGCGATGGTCATAAAGGCCTAGGTCCTATATTTTTCAGAGCAACTGGGGATGCTCTTTAGATCTTTAAATCTCCTGCAAGCCTAATCCCCAGTGGTCTTGCGGGAACCTGAGCATGCTCACAAGAGGGGTGGGCGGCCATGAGGACCCTCTGGTTTAGATGCAGCCAAATTAGAAATCCAGGCCTGGCCAGGTTCATGATGGCTGTAGCTGTAGGGCTCCCTGGTGACAATCGGTGCACTTGCAAATGATTTAGGAGAACAGGCAGGCCCGGATTTGAGGAAAGGCCACCTAGGCCCGGGCCTAGGGTGGCAGGATTTTAGGGGGGCGGCATGCTGCCCAACCACACCCACATTGGTTTAAAAACTGTGGGGATGAGCTGGAGATACAATAATTTTTTACATTTCCCCATTGATGATGAAAATTTGCACAAATAAATTGAACAGGCAGGGCAGATTCCTCACTTAGCACAATAGTACAGAAATACTAATTTATAGTATCAAGACTTGCAACAATTGCACCCATGTTAGAAGGTCTGCACTTCATTAGTGACCCTTAGTGATGAGCGAATTTTTGTGTCGTTTTGCTGCGAAAATTATGCCGAAAATTGTCATGCGTCAAAAATTTGTTCAACGTCAAAAATTAAAAAAAATTAATTGTCGCCCATAGACTTCAATGCCAAATTTTCGTGAAACGCTTCTGATTCACCCATCACTAGTGGCCCTGCTCTTTTGCTGCATTCCATTTACATACTCTTGCTAGCCTCCCTGCGAGCAATGGAAAGCAAATTACTGGAAATCAACTCTACTGGAGGAATTAGGTTTATAGGCAAAAAAAACTTTTGCCAGGGCCACCTCCATACATTTCGCATCATACAATATGGGTAGGAGCTAGCAACTAAAATATAAATTCTCCCACCAATCTAACGAAACACAGTGTGTTTAACTTTATTTCTCAGTCAATATGGAATGGGCAAAACACATGGAAGCAAGGCACCAACTCATACAGAACGGGGTTACACATACAATTATGTCATTCATTTACTTAGGTTAAATCAAATTCTCATGCATTCATCTTCGCTCTCCCTCATATACCATTACAATACAAATAATACATTCCATTTCCTCTGTTATGTTTTTCCCTTTAATTTGTTTTCCTTCAACAAGGTTTAGCATCTGATGATTTATATAAAACCTATAACAGATGCCAGATGGTCGTTCAGGGTTTTTTTTTTTTCCAGTGTAAGTGAGCTTGGCTTCTTCGCAATAAGCATGTTTAACCACTTTTGTTGTGGGAATACATTATTTGGCCTTTTTTACATTTGTTAAACTGAAGTTATTTTAGCTGAATTCAAGAATGCAATTTGTAGTGCCAACATGTTTTTTTCATTTGGAAAACAATCTGTATGTGGGAAAAGCAATATAAAAAGTAATAAAGTTACCAGGCAATGGCCAGATTTGTATGCTAAAATATATAACCATTACACAGATCAACGTGTTAGAAAATCAAACATCTCCATTAGGACTTAACCTTTTTGGAATGAACACAAATAGCAATGGTCACGGGCTGTGTTGATATTTGTCATCCTGTGGTGTCTGGCCAATAGTTTTTGTTCTTATTTGTAAGGAGATCTTTGGCATTATAAACTTTAAAGAGACACTAAAGCCAGATAAATACTGTTACTCTTAGGCTCTCCATGTTGGTATGAGCTGTAACTAGTGATGGGCGAATCTGTGCCGTGCAAATAATTCACAAAACACATTGAAGTCAATTGGCGTTGAAATGCGTCAAACAACAATTTTTATATGCACGACTATTTGGTCCAAATGCATTATTCAACAATTTTTATGCAGACAAACAATTTTGACATGCGACAAATTTATTTTGACATGGTGGATTTTTCGTCAGCGAATTATCGCCGTAGTTTCCTGAATTCATTCGCTTGCAGCAAGATACAGAAATTCACCACAAATTTGTGTCTGGCGAATTTATTCACACATCACTAAATGTGACCAGTAGTGCACCAACATTTAGGCTGAGCAACATGGCTTAGAAAAATGTATGGTCCTCAGGTGGGGAACCATCCTTCCTGCATACATGGGGTCCCTTTTTTGTCCAACCCTGATTGGAGCCACATTATCTGGATTTGTTTTAAAAGGCAAAAACTTTTAAGAGAGAGAATCAAATTTGGAATAAATATTGACACGTGAGATCTTTGTCCACTTCTTCTTTGTACAGTAGGAATTTAAATTGACCCCCTGAGGAACACTCACCTCTGAATTTCAATCAATTGTCTTTTATTTTATGAACACACTGCCCCATCGCTGAGATGTGAGGGTGATGAATTAGTGAGTAATGCAAACTGCTGCGCACATTTACTCAGTAGGGCAAACTAAGAATATTCATCTCATTTTCCACTGACCTTTTGGTTGTCTACAAATCTAAAAGGTCTGTCCTGCATAATCAAATGGTAAGGCAGCAGTGACACCAAATAACAACATATGAACTTCAGGCAAAATGTATACCATTATATTTATAGCAATTAACATTGAAAACTGAACTTTCAAAATTATGCACACGTTGAATATTTCATTTTTGAGTTTTGTTGTTTTGCCATTTTTGAACTAAAGACAATTTTCCATTTGGTGTTATGATTCCATGATTATGATTCTTCTTCTTATTATTATTATTATGTGTTCTAAATAAAAGGACAGATCAATGGAAAAGGCATAACTGAAATATCTGCATACTGTACATGATCACAAGGAACAAAACCAATGACCAAGCGCTCATGAAATCCCACGTAAACATGTGTAGTAAATGCAAGGCTACACTCATACCATATGCATCAATTAAGTCTACTCCATCTGCTGATAGTAAACAAAATGTATTAACTGTGGCACTAAAGTAGATTTCTATTTCTTTACATATCCAGTGTAGTATTATATTCCTGTTTAACAACCCTTTTACCTCTGCAAGAAAAAGAAAAAAAAAAACTTTTTTTCAATGTAACATTGGTCTCACTTTCAGTGGAATTGTCCCTCTTCATCCAGATGTTGACTACACTGCAGTGGACAGGTCACATATCAACATCACCCACGTAAATATAACTTTCAGACACATTCCATGGAGCTACCATTGCAGCTGTTTGAGTTGGAAAGAATTTTCACAAAAATGATGATCCTAATTACATAGTGCAAATCATAAAGTTCTCACTGTATGACTGAATGTGATGGAGGATGTTAGGCAAGACTTGACAACTATGAATAAGCACATGAAGTAGCCACTTTGTCATAGCTAACTAGAAACTAGCTAACATAGCTAACATAGAAACTAATGTTCAGATATTAAAAGGCTGCACAAAATGTTCTTGGTACATTCCAAACAGGTTTTTGCTTACAGTATCAAAATCAGGATAAGATGATTAATTAACCACTGTGTAATTAGTGATGGATCAAAAAAAATAAAAAAAACTAGATGAGATTGCTTGGGGAGAGCCATGATGGTTGAGGATCACATACAAAAGCCTAAAATAACACAAAATATCACAAGCTAACGTCTTTTTTGGTATTTTTGTTAGGAATAACGATGCAGTGTTCTTTCCCCAAAATGTTGTGTTTGCTCCCAGAATTCAATTTAATTACCATATGCAGTACAGTGATCATATATAGATGCAAATTCTTTAGTGAATGGGGTTTTACCCATAAAAACTGTAGGGAATTGTAAGTCTCTAACAGAGTTTGCAGTCTTAAATGACCCCTACAGTGTAACAAGAATTGCAGATACAGCACTACCTGTGAATCTGCATACTGCAGGAAGAGCCAAATCAAAAGTGATGATAGAAGTCACATGGGGAAAGGTAATAGAGCTAGAGTGCAGAAGCAGAGAAGCCTGATGAGCTAGAGCTGCAGCTTGAAGAGAAAAATAACTAGAGCCAATCAGTGCCTACATATTTAAAAACATCAAAAAGAAGTATTCAGCTCTTAGCTAAGCCATAATATACTATGTGGGTAATGGTGACTGCAGAATGGGAGCATGTAGGGTTGCCACCTGTCCAGACAGCCCAGCGACACTACACCACCCCTGTTATATTATGGCTTTGCCCTCTGCCCGGAGTTAGACAGGCCAAGAGATGGCAACTATAGGAGCATGTCACGAGAAAGCCAAATGCCCTAATGACTGTATTTGAGGAACAAACATTAGATGGGCAATATCTGCATAGCAATTACAGATAAAGTCAACGAGATTTTGCATTTTGTTGCACCATGTCCAGACAAGATTTTGTAGTGCTAATTCCTGCTTCTAGATGGTGCTAGAGTTCAGTACGTTGCTTCTCGTAGAGTTAAGCCATTGCACCCTAGCACCATCTAGAGGCAGGATTTAGCACTAAAAAAATGACACAAAATGGAAATCCCTATGGCGTCATCAGTACTTCCACTCAATGCAATGTAGCCATGGTTGCCCTGCATTGATTTGGGAACTCTCTGCCACATTGAAAATAGCAGAGATTTCTCTTAAGATGTACCACAAAGCACATAGCTCACCATTGTAAATGTTCTAGAAGATACCTTAAAAGGGGGCTCAGGGTATGTTCTAAGTGCCTCCATTGTTTTTTCTGAAAATCATTTCAGACAATTTTCATGTTCAGAGGGAGAGTGGTGCATAGTTTAGTATTTACTGAATAAACCAAGGACATAATACAGTATAGCCCGGTTCTATATCACTGAACGTAATTAACATAATCTTTAACATCTTGTACAGTTAAAATGAATGTTAGGAAAAAGTCCACTTTTCACACTGAACTGGAATGATTCACATAACTCTACTGCTCTCTCCTGACCAAACCTAGACTGACCTGGCACTGGAAAGGAGCGCAACAGGCTAAATCAGCTCTTGTACAAAACATACTTTCTCCTGGGTTCATTCTCATCTTCTTTTCCAAAATCGACCTTATTTGCTGTTACATTGGATGTCCATAATTCAACTACTTCTTCGTTTTCAGTGTAATTAATGTGCATAAAGGTTTAGGGCTAATTTGTGCAGTGGGTAATAATCTAATTTGAATTGCATTTACATTTTTTTTAGAAAATCTTCCCTGTGATTCTCTTACCTCTGGAGCTTACAATCTACAGAGACTTTTTTCAGTACTAGTACCAGTATGTTTTGGGAATATTAAAGAGAATCCATGCAAACATAAGGTGGATATATAAACCAGGTAGATAATATCTTTGTCTGAGTCAAAGCCCTGCAAGACTGCAATGATAACAATTATTCCACTGACCCACCGTCTGACTCGTTTAAAAAAAGCTGTTGTCTGGGTCCTTTGAGTGCTATACAAGAAGAATTTGTGACTATAGTGCTCTGCACCTTGCACTGTATTAAGTAAATAAAAAAGCAATAAGTAAAAGGCTCCCAAAACCTGGCTTTATCCTGGCATTTTGCATCTTGCACATTCTGAGTGATGTGTAAGCTACAATGCTGTGTTCTAGGGGATACCCATGTGCCACTCATCAACCTTGGAACACAGAGACTTGTGGCTGCCCCAATATATATATATATATATATATATATATATATATATATATTGCTAGCATCATATACTGTATATCTTAATGTAAACGTTTTTTCCAGCCGAAATAAAAATAGGTTCCGTTTCACATCTATCCATGTACCTATGTCTTTTCATTGATACATTTTCAGTTACATTTTGGGGAAGACATACCAGATGCCCCAATTGTATGCAGTGTATATATATATATATATATATATATATATATATATATATATATATATATATATATATATATATATATATATATATATATATCTGAGTAGACTATTTTGTCATTGCTGCTACTGTGCTGCTACTCCTGATCTTGCCCATATCCACACTCCCCCTGTGTCTCCCCCTTCTTGTTTTAAAATGTAAGCTCTACTGAGCAAGGCCCCCTTTACCCTTTATATTGGTTTTCAGTGTTTTTTATGTAATTTGTATGTTCAATATATATACACCTATGTATTGTACAATGTTATGGAATTATGTTGGCACTTTATAAATACTTATTATTATTATTATTATGTAAATACTGCTGCCACTACTAATATAAATACATGTATGGTATCTCTTATCCTGACACCCGTTATCCAGAAAGCTCAGAATTACAGAAAGGCCATCTCCCATAGATTCCATTTTAAAGGAAAACTATACCCCCCCAAACAATGTAGATCTCGATAAAAATATATTGCATAAAACAGCTCATATGTTAAACCCTGCTTCATGTAAATAAACAATTTTCACAATAGTACTATGTGCCATTGGGTAATTATAAATAAAAAACTGGCATTTTAAAAAATAAGCAGTGATGGACGAGTCAATGGGTAACCAAATAATGTTGAAGCGTGACTGTTTTGACGCGACTAACTATTCCGACGCGCGTCAAGATTTTTTTGATACCGGCAAAACGCTGAAATTCATCGAAAATTCATGCCTGGTGAAAATTCAAGAAACAGGATTTTTGATGCCCGTGTCAATTTTGACGCCCACGATAAAGTCAATGGGTGTCCGAATAATGTTGAGGCGTGAGAGTTTTGACGCGAGCGACTTTACCCTACTCCCTTCCAGATTTTTTTGACTGCGGCAAAATGTGGAAATTCGCCGCAAATTCATGCCTGTCGAATTTATTAATAATAAGGGCTGCCCCCTGGGATCCTACTATTCACGGTACACACAAACAAACCCAATAAACCATACATGTTAGGTCACATGAGCCAATTAACAGACACAGAGTTGTGTCTTTTGCTTCCAGACTTCTTCCTGTTACAGTTAGAGCTGCAGTATTTCTGGTCAGGGGATCTCTGAGACAGCACACAGACCATCAAGAAATGGTGGTTCAAGGCAAGAGATGTAAAAGAGCAATATTTACTTAAGTATATATTCCAGTTTGGTGAGATTCTTTAATATGCAACTTAATTTAATATAAATTATCTGTTGCTTAAGTATTAATTTTGCAAGTATAGTTTTCCTTTAATGAAACAATTAAAATAGTTGAAAGTGATTTTTTTTTTGTAATAATAAAACAGTACCTTGTACTTGATCCATCTAAGATATAATAAATCCTTTTTGGAGGCAAAACAATCCTATTGGGAATAAATAATATTTAAATATTTTTTTTTAGCAAATGTAAGTTATGGAGATCCAGGACCCACAATTCTTGATAATAGGTCCCATACCTGTAATAATAATGTAATTATAGCCTAGATTCTAACACCCAGGGTCTAAAAGCCAGCTATTTGCAACTGGGACAAGACAATGCAGGTAGAGAATGCAATAATATGTGCAGATTTAAGGCAGTGAGAGAAAAAAATCCAGATATACTGCACTAGATCAGACTTTTTATCTGGAGATGTTTCAGAAAGATCTATCAAGACAAGAAATGTCTCCTCAATGAGTCTTCAGTCTACAAGCTGGCGGGCTGCTCCAGTACAGGGTGTGGTAGCCTGCGTTGCACTCAAGACTAACATCACAATTTTGTGTCCTTTGGCCATAACTTTGAACCAGATGAAAGTGGAATTCAGAGCATGCAGTGTGAAAGATTCAATAGATTTCATTTTTTTTTAACTTGGGTAACAGCTTGGCACGTGCTTCAAGCCTGCCATAAAAAGTAAAAGATACTAAGTCAATAAATTATTATTATTATTATTACATCCATAATAGCAGGGGCCACTTAGAATGATTAAGTGATTTATGTTGGTAAAATAAGGAAGTTGAAAAATGAATAAAACAATTATTTCAGCTTGCTTATAAAAGGGCTCTTAAAAAAATGTCCTTAAGCTTAACTATTAAATGAAGATAATGGCTCTGAAGCACCCACGGCATGCAAGTGACTAATTTATAAATTGCTGGGTAAAACAAAGTCAGATGCTTCATTCATGTAGAAACAACTTTGAATAATGTGTTTCTATTGCGGAGCCATCACTGAAGTAGGCTTCTGTCATATGAAGAGACCTGGAAAATATTCGAGAATTTTACATTAAGATGCACCTGCTTTCGGAGCACATCTGAGCATTGTGCATTTTCAGTTCAAGGCTTTGATACAGAGCACAAAGAACCTACAGAACAGTCATTTTTCATTTCATCCTTTTGGCCTAGATCTGGCCCCGGCAACCCCACGGTAGCCCCAGATGTCGCAGAAGTGCAACTTCCATCACTCTGAGACAGCCACCTAAGGGCGCCTGTATACATCAAAGAGAACTAGGTAAAGGAATTTCAAAAATACTTAAGGGCTGCCTTAAGAAAAAAAAGCAACATCTGAAAGACCTTAAGAGTAGAGAAGAAATGGACAGATTAGATGTGCGGCTTCAGCTTATGTGCGTCTACTTCCCGATTTTAGCTACAGGGTACAATGATTAACAATAACAACTTATGGAGAGATCAGTGAATTGAAAAAAATAAACATGAATCTTACAAATCCTTGGCAATCAGACAAAAAAATGTGTTGTTGTAGCTGCATTTTCTATGTTTTTTCAGATCAATTGCCACTTTTACTCCACTTAAATTCTAATCATTAAGCTCCACCCACAGTTCCAGATAAAATTTTAAAAGTTGTTTCAATTTAGAGATAACATTATATTGAGGCCCTTTTTAACGATTTTATGGGTCATATATGACTGCAAGGGCAGCTGTGTTTGTGCAAATTTCCCCACAGTCATTAGTGTGTAAAACTCCATTTATTAAAGGTACTTGAGTCAAGAGGCAACCTTGCACTTTAGAATAGTTCAGCCAATTTGTCCTTCCATCTGCTGTTCCGAATAAGACATGGTTGGGCCTACGGACATGTCTAATTTCGGAGGCGGCAGTAGTTCCAGGGTTACTCAGTACCCTACGTCGATTGGAGCAGCACAATTGCATCCAAAGCTTTCAGCACACGTGTACTCTCAAACCAAACACTAGAAAATACTCCAACTGGCCTTCAAAACTTTCAGGGCAAATGTATCCAATCTATGGCAAATGCAAGCACAATTGCATCTGGCACAATTGCGCCCGGCATGTGCAATGATGCTGGAACTATGCATTATTGAAATTGCAATTTCCTCACTGCACTTCTGAGATTCTAGTGATGGGAGAATCTGACCCATTTAACTTTTCCAAAAATTTGCGAAACCGCGAAAATTTGCCAAAGTGCATTGAAGTCTATGAGCAAATCTTTTTTGTCACGCGACAATTTTTTTCACCCATTGGAGTCTACGGGTGTAATTTTTGCAGCTCTTGTCTTTTATGTTGACAAGTCTGTCCAGCTATAGAGATAAAGGAGCCCTAAAGTCAGAAGTCTAGTAATTCTATTATGTCACTAGTGCAAATTCATAATGAATTATTGTAAACCATCATCTATGTCACCACAAACTCATCTGCTTAAAAATGTGAATGATAATCACAATCATTCCAATTATTGTAGAAATACAAACTGGTTTGTATTTTCCTGCCAAATTGAAGTTGTTCCCAATAGGCTTATGATTAACTTTAAATTCAATACAAATCAATGAAACTGTGACGATGGGGATTTTAATTCAATGCCATTCATTCATCTTTACCCATGTAGAGAGAAGAGGAAAAAACCATACGGGGACAAGGGTTTGTTGGGACAGAACATATGAGACTGATTAAAAGATGCCCTGCCAAGAAGTCAAGGCTCCTATAACCTTGTTATAGATCTATCACTGCACCAATCTGCACAGAAAGCCTAGGCGAACAGAGGCAGTAGGCACTGAGACCCTGTATGATGAGGCATGTCAAGAGCAGGTTCCTCTTGAATCACTCTTGTGTGAACTCATTAAGCCTTGGGCAATTCACCCAAACTTCGTGGATCCCAGGCACCAAATTTAGTTCAATGGGAGGAGACAATATCAATATTAACAAATAGGCCAAAGTACACTAAACCATGGCAATCAAAACCTTGCTTTCATTATTCTAAATGAAGCAGACATTGAATGTACATTGGAAATAATTTTTTTTCCTTAGGTGAAAGGCAATTTCTGGGTTGAAGTCCCCCTTTGTTCCATTATTTTATTTTCTTAAATTCATCTTTACATGAAAAACATAGACTTATTTTTTTTTGCAAAGCAATTGATTTAACTCTTTCAAATTTCCTGAAACTGAATAATAATAACAGTTGAAATAGTTTTCTTTACTTTTAATTGACTGAAAAGTCATCATTTCCAGATTATAAAATGAAAAGTAATAACTAACTGAAAAATCTCAACTTTCCACTTCTCAAATTAAAGCAAATTACAAAATTAATTTGCGACTGTGTTTGCTTGTGTCTTTTGACCTCTTCTACCAGTAAGACAAGCATCCGTGACCTTCTGGATTTAAAAAACCTAAGGGCAAAAAGCTATTATAAAAACATGACTCTCCTAGATAAGCTTTCGACTCTACCATGTCTGTGTTTTATTGATGGGAGACTGATGGAAGATTCACATATTGTTCTTCCCTTCTCACCAGTAACAAAATGATGAAAGCATCAGCTTGTTTGAGCGTTAAAGTGGACCCGTCACCCAGACACAAAAATCAGTATAATAAAAGTCCTTTTCAAATTAAACATGAAATCAAATTTCAATTTGTTATTAAAGCATTCATAACTGTTGTAAACTCATTTTAAAATCTCAGCTGTCAATCAAATATTGTCTGCCCCGCCTCTATGCCTAGGCATAGAGGCGGGCAGACAACTGCTTTCACTTTCCATTCAGCACTTCCTAGATGTCACTGGTCTCCCCCGTTCTCTTTACCGTTTAATTGTGTTTCCAGGACATGGGGATGGACATCAGGTCCCCCATTCTGGTGCACAAACAAGATTCTGAGATGATACAAGGCTTGTCTTAATAACAGTGTCCACAAAATGGCAGCTGCCTGCTTGCTATAATTTTGAATTCCCAGACTGAAGGAAACAAGATTCAAATAATTTATTTAGTGTAATTAAAGTTCATTTTGCTTGACTAATGTGATAAAATAGGATTTTGAATAATTTTTTTGGGTGACGGGTCCACTTTAAATATGTCGTCTATAAATTTAAAGCTGCTTGAATAATTACTTGTCCAATGTCGAAAAATATTTGTATGTAAAAAAAATGTATATATTGAATGTGTGCAAGGCAATTATCAGAGTAACTATACAGAGGCTGACCTTTTTAGACCAGCTGTCATAGTCTGTTATCAAACTTTGGCCAAAATATGTAAACTCAAATGCCACGTGGCACGTGACTTACATATTTTGGCCAAAGTGTGGTACTAACACCTCATTTTTTTTTAATAAAATGGCTGCCTACACACCAATATTACAACTAAAAAATAATACACTTCTTGGGTTAGGAATGACATTTTACATGGTTGAGCGAATTATTTGCGGTGTAAACAATGTAATTTAGAAGTAAAAGTACACCATAAAAATCATGACATGTCCATTTAAATCAATCCGATTATGAAGATTTGGGTTGGGAGTTGGGATTGTGGTAGTTGTTCTCTCCTTCTCAAAGTTCAGCCCAGTCACAGAAGCATGGTGGCATGTTGCACAGTCTATCAAGCTTCCAACTGGCGAAATGTGCATGTGAATGGATTTCATACAGTAAGGGGCCCATTCACCAAACTCGAGTGAAGGATTCGAAGTAAAAAAACTTTGAATTTCGAAGTGTTTTTTGGGCTACTTCGACCATCGAATGGGCTACTTCGACCTTCGACTGTCTATGGGGAAGGTCCCCATAGGCTTGGCTAAATTTTTTTGGTCGAAGTATAATCCTTCGATCATTGGATTAAAATCGTTTGATCGTTCGATCGAACTATTTGCACAAAAATCCTTCGACTTCGATATTCGAAGTCGAAGGATTTTAATTCCCAGTCGAATATCGAGGGTTAATTAACCCTCGATATTCGACCCTTGATGAATTTGTCCCTAAGTGAAACTTAACTTCCTACAAAACTGTTTTAAAAAAATACATGGTTGTAAATGTGCTTTCGTCCCATTTAAAGCGCAACGCCAACAGTCATGCCTATAAAGCATGTCATGTATGGCGAGTGGAGCTCTCTGTGCTCTTTCTAAGCACACTTCTTATATGGTGACAAACATTGGCAGCTGTGCTTGAAGCAGTGATAAAAACACTGTGTATGCCATTGGCTTGAAATCCTTAACTTTATAGCAATGGAGTGCACATTTCCTTTTTATTAAACATGCTCCCATTCACTGTTACCTTGTAAGTCTACCAACACACAGATCAGCAGAGCATTATTTAATACAGAACAAAGCAGCCTTTTCTTACAATTAAATATGACCGGGCACTGATGTTTTGTTTATTTATAGGGTTCATTTGAAATAATCACATCTCAGAAAAAAAGGGACTGCGCATTTTAATGCTATGAAAAATATATGACATTTAATATATGTGCTTCACCGATTGTTACACAGCATAGTCAGTTTAAAGAGAGGTTTCCTTTGATTCAATAAAACGCACTTATGCTCTCGAAATGAGCTTGTTGCAGATAAATTCTCTAGGGTTAAATGCCAAACCCTATTTGTGCCAATTTAAGTTGCCCTTACCACCATAGAATGTGCTTGGATACTGATTTGCAGATGGCCTTATGAGTTTTAAAGAAAATATTACTTAATCACTGAAAGTATCACGTTACTGTAGCAGAGAATGACAAATCTGCTTTTGATTTTCTCATTTGTTTTCATCCAAAATCTTGAGCCCACAACACCAGTACAGCCGGTATTTGAGAAACAGTCTGAAATGGCTTTGAGCTATCAAAGAGGAGGTTTGACAAGTTTTTACAGAGAAGTTGACATAATGATGCCTCTTGAAAATAACAAATCATTTCAGACAATTAATTCAGCTCTAGCACATTTATATACTGGGCAATGATAATATTACTATTAATTACTATTAATATTATTATTTTTATTAACCCATTGCATTCTACTTTTGCCCAGATAAAGTTTTGCTATTAATAAATAAAAGGGTGCATAAAGCCATCCTATCGCCCACAATGTAATAACCTCCAGAATGGTCTTTCTGGTTCCTGCAGCATGGCCTTCCTCCTATGAGCCCAGATCCCATGGTACTATAGCCAGTCACACTTCACATAGGGTTATCACCTTTTTCCGTCGACAATACCAGCAAGCACTGTTAACAGTGTTGGACTAGCCCACTGGGATACCACGAAAACTCCCGGTGGGCCCAGGTGTTAGTGGGCCCTCTTGTTTCTAAACATTTGGCATATTTCATGGTCATTTCGTATTTCTTTATGGGGAAAAAATCTTAATAATGGGAGAATATTGTAAATTATATATAAAAGACTAGCAGAATAAAGAGGTTGAGTAAGTAGAGGAGGAATAATAGTTTGGAAAGGTAAACTGTCTAAAGTGTTTTAGTGGGCTCACGGTTTTAGGCTTTCTGGTGGGCCCTTGGCATCTCAGTCGACACTGACTGTTAATGTGATACTGACACTACTAAAACTACTAAAAATGAATCACTAATTAGTTGCGATGAGTTACTGCGCTGGTGCAAATTTGACCAATATTTATAAAGAAGCCCCTGCGTGAGTCATTTAATAAAAGTCATAGATATTGCACCAGGTCTATTAACCCATAACAATCAATTAGTTGGTAGAATTTAATAGACACCTGTTTGAAACTAGAACTGGTTAAAACTTGGAGAGCAATGTAATATATTTTCTCAAGTTTGTTACTTGTCCAGCAATCCATAACAACCAATCAACTGGAAGCATTTACTGGTCAGCTGTTTGAAACCAATTTCTGGTTGCCTCGGACTATTAGGTGCAGGCCCACCGGGGCTGCTCACAGCACGAGGTCAGATCCATGAAAAACAGAGAAAAAGAATAAAAGAGAAAAGAGAGATTTCCGCCAATATGGTGTAGTATTTTCCAAATGTGTACACACACCTTTATGTGATTGGCATATACACTAAATATATGCTAATCACACTACACCATATTAGCGGAAATCTCTCTTTTCTCTTTTATTCTTTTTCTCTGTTTTTCGTGGATCTGACCTCGTGCTGTGAGCGCTGGTTTTCCTTTGAAACTTTGAATCCTTGCTTTAAGTCTGAGGGAGAACAGACAGACGATATACCGGCAGAGGAAGCTGACAACCAGAATCCTTGATATCCTTTTTCCACCGGGGCTGCTGCCTGAGGTCCCCCCATATCTCCCGCCCTGGTGCAAAACCCCCTATGCCCCCCCCACCAATCCCGCAAACCTCCTCCCACCAACCCAAGCCCGCGTCCACATACCTTTCCAGGGCAGGGACTGGGTCTGGGCTCATGGGGCCCACAAGAGTCGGGCCCACCATGTTTTTCCAGGTGTCCCGTCAGCCCAGTCTGAACCTGAAATGCATGGGCATGACGTATGTGCCTTTTATTACATTACCCCATTCATAAAGCATACCCAGTATCTGTAACGCAATGATTTCCAGCATTTACATTTAGAGGAGTTAAAGTGGGGTTTTAATTAACACTCAATTATAAAATCCACCTAGCTCTAATTAGCACTGCAATAACTTGCTTAGGTGTGCACAGATCTGATAACGCAGCTCTTGAGGCCTGAAGTTGAGATGCTGGTTCTACACGTTAGTCTCCCCTGGCTACACTGAGAAAGTTAGAGACGTTTTCTCTCCCAAAAAAATTCTGACTATGACTATATGTTCTTTTAACAACCTATTAAATTACATGTGTTCTCTCACCTTACTCAGAATAGCCATAAGTGTTTCTTTTAATGGCGCGGTAATTATACAGCAGATATTGTTTCCTATCCTCATCAGATTTTAGCAGTAGACACAAAGTCTGACAAAATGCAAAGGTTAAATATTGTTCACCAACTGAACCATTTATTATGAGACTTTTAATGCACTTAGTTGCCAGTTTTGTAAACCTGCAAGCTGCCGAGAAAAGGAGATTAGGGATTCCAAATTGCGCCTTGATGCAGGGAAAAAAAATGACAAAGACAGTGTGAGCGAAATGAGGTTAATACTTAAGGATAAATAAAAGCGGCCCGAGAGGTTTCACCTTTGGAACCGGCACAGAAGGGCAGTATCTAAAACCGATTATGCTATTCATTTGAGGTCATCTTGATAACATTTCTCCCGCAGCAGAATATTTCCATCTTCAAAGCTTAAACAAAAATCACAATATGAGATGACACTTCTACACCAGCTCATTACAAGGTAAGTGATCCAGAGTTACAGTCTATTAGTTACCTTCTGTTTACTTCAAGTGCTTGACATGAAAGGAAGAGGCGAAGCAGGGTCAGACCAATTAATAAGCTCACTGGCTATCACAGCCGGTACTTTACATTTAAACTAGCTCCCAGCTGATACCATTGTCCTTGTATAAAGTACCACGGAGCCTTGTTTCATATATATAGGAATTAGCACTTTTTTATTGTTCCCCTCCACACCTTTTAAAATATTACAAACACAATTGTAATAATATATCCGGCGACATGGTTTTCAAATGCTACGCAGGGTACGGCAATCTGATCTTTTTTTTAAAAGGGATGATTTCATCGTCCTTGTCTAGACTTCACGCTAAAGGCACAGATTTGTAAGAAAAAGCCCTGTGACGTTTATAACGTAAAAAGCAGTCTCCGGCTATAAACGAGACTGGCCTCCTCAAATCATTATGGATTCTCAAGAAGGCATCAGATTGGAATAGCAGAAGCCAAAGTAGAACAAGCTGGAAAGGGAAAGGTGACTACATGAAAAAAAGACGCATAGATTTGTACTTTCAAATACTTTCTGTATAGTTTAATGGCAATTCAAAGTATGATGTCATAGTTATTCACATTTGATCGTTCCTTATATTATTAATAGGTAAAGGGTTTATTGGAAAGAGCACCTGAACCAATATATGTACCTTGGGTCCCCATTTTGGAAAAAAATATAATAATGTTATAAAATCAGGGGCACCAATGAGGCGAGTTCAAAAAAACTCTCTTCAGACGGCAGTGCAGAGCAGGTTACCAGGGGCAGTTAAGTTACCAGGTTTAGTTACCAATAGTGAGGGGCGAATAAATTAGCCAGACGCGAATTTGTGGCGAATTTCCATGTTTCGGCCCCGGTGAATAAATTCACGAAACTGCAGAAAAACATTTTACAGATAAAAAAAAAATAATTTGGGCATGCATCAGAATTATTCCGACACCCATTTAATTTGGACAAAATAGGTGTGTGTATAAAAATTGTCGCAAGTGCTCAAATTGACACGCAGCAAAGTAATTTGGATGCCCATTTCGCAAATTCAACCATCACTAGTTACCAAGTTTTTAAACCAGAAATTTGCCTTTTCTCGTCCAATTGGGCTCCACACTAGCAATTGCCTCAGGTGGCTTCTGTCTTAGAATCGCCACTGTATAAAATAAAGGATTAATTAAGTAGCAGCAAATGGGATTAATTAGCTTTCACAGAATCTTTCCCCTGCTGATCTTCACACAGTTTCTCTACTATGGTTCACAATGCACATCCAAATATGATCAGCGCTGTAAGGCTAACGGAGAAATAAACAACAGGACAGAAAGAGTAGGAGCATTTAAGTGCAGTACTTTTGGTTGAACTTGTTCTGCACCCAGTGTAAATTTTTACTCGAATGTGTTCACTAAACATTGGTTTAGTTGCGCTTTAATTTTGCATTAAGTTCCGCTATAAGTACTGCACTGTACTGCACTTTATGCTCCTACTCTTTCTGTCTTGTGGTTTATTTCTCTATAAGCCATATGGCACTGATCATATTTGGATGTGTAAAATAAAAAACTGCTAGCTGCTCTGTGGGGAGTCACACCTATGACATTTAAGGTCTGGAACGGTAAACCCCTTACCAGTAAAATGTCTCAACATACTCCTCTCAATGCCATTAACTGACCAAAATATCTCCCCCTAGTTCCTTGATGTAACAAGGGGGTAAAAGTAGAAAATACCTGATAAATATTAAATTTTATCCATTGAACAAGAAATTTCATTATTTACTGAGGTCCCCCAGCTGAATGCTTTTGTTGTTTCTGTAACATGCTATATTCTGAAAGGTAACCTCTAACACTATAAGTGCGGATGCACTAATATGTACGCGAATGTTGTGCTTATTGATGCCATTCATTAATGGTTCTGTCATCCAAACATACTACATATGGAGCTATTGCATCTCTGATTCCTCTCCTGTTAAATCTTGCTAAACTGCACCTATTGACACCTGTGTAGGGACCCATAGGATTAATGTCCCCTATTGCTTCAATTCCCTACCAGTGTGTCATTTCCCTGTTGCTGGGTAAAAACCCATGTAACCATTTTTCTACATACTGTACCTCGATCATTGGCCCTTAGGTTGATGTCCTGCCTCAATGTAACATAGTGCTTGGCAAGGAGTTGTCCTTCATCTTTGGCCTGACGCAGTTGATCTGGGTGGATGTCAATTAAACCAGGGATCAAACAAGGCCCCAGAAGTGTTCAGTCCTAAAGGGACAACCCCTTTACAAACCATTGTTATAGAACTCTCTAGAGAGAGTGAGCCAATGAGCTTAGTTAGCAAGATCAGCTTTGAGCTCCACCAAGAATGATTGATGGGAGTAGCTTTCCCCCAGGCTCTGTTTGCCTGTAGTAAAGTACTGACAAGGGAAACAGGCTATGTTCTATCACTGTTCCAAGTCTACTGTAAGACAACCTATAAGGTGAACTCCCACAACTTTTCCTTCAATGGCATCATCTGTGCTGTATCTGCTACACTTGTGATTGCACCTGCCATTATTTCAACTATATAGCAACATAGTAACATAGAAAGTTAGATTGAAAAAAGACACACGTCCATCAAGTTCAACATTTTAAATGTATATATAACCTGCCTAACTGCAGATTGATCAAGAGGAAGACAAAAAAACCATTTGAAGTCTCTCCAATTTGCCACAGAAGGAGAAGAAATGTAAGGTAACAGCTAGTATCCACATCTTCACAGCTCTCACTGTAAAAAATATTTAGACGGAACCTCCTTTCTTCTAATCGGAATGGGTGACCTTGTGTCAGCTGGAAAGACCTACTGGTAAATAAAGCATTAGAGAGATTAGTATATGATCCCTATATATTTATCATATTCCCCTTTCAGCGCCTCTTATGCAGTGTGAACATCCCCAATCTGGCCAGTCTCTCCTCATAGCTAAGATTTTCCATAACTTTTCCCAGCTTAGTTGCCCATTTCTTTTGGAAATGTTGAGTTATAGTTCAACAGCATGCTCACATGTTCTCTTTCACTTAGTGGAGGCCCATCCTGATGAAAGAGGCTCCAATGTAACCCATGCTCTACTCTACTAGTTGGTATTTACCTTTTAAAGACAAAATCGGATTTCACTTGGGACACATTTATTGGAATAGCTCTCTATAAATAATGACTATTTATATTATGTCTGAGGAACTTCATGTAATGGCAAATTACAACAAAAAGCTTGGTGTGGGTGGTTGCAGGTTATAATCAGCCGATTAACTGATTGCCACACCATTCATTTTAAAGCCCTGTCCAGATTTCCTGATTTGGAAATCCAGACAGGCAAGATGACATCAGGGTTGGGCACAATGATTATTGTATTTAGATGCAAATGGCTGATTTTCTGTCCATTTTTCTCAATGTTTTAAACTGGACAATAGTGATGGGCGAATTCTGGGCGTTTCGCTGAAATTCGACGAAATTCACGAAATGGCGAAAAATTCACGAAATGGCGCCTCGTTTTTGACAAAGTCGCTGGCGAAAATGAGCCGGCGTCCAAAAAAACAGACGCCGGCGTCTTTTTTTGATGCCGGCATAATTATGAAAACATAATTATGCCTCTTTATACTGTAGGTCCCTGGTGAGGCCTCATCTGGAGTATGGGGGCAGTTTTGGACTCCAGTCCTTAAGAGGGATATAAATGAGCTGGAGAGAGTGCAGAGTCTAAGTGCAACTAAACTGGTTAGAGGGAGGGAAGACTTAAATTATGAGGGTAGACTGTCAAGGTTGGGGTTGTTTTCTCTGGAAAAAAGGTGCTTGTGAGGGGACATGATTACACTTTACAAGTACATTAGAGGACATTATAGACAAATAGCAGGGGACCTTTTTACCCATAAAGTGGATCACCGTACCAGAGGCCTCCCCTTTAGACTAGAAGAAAAGAACTTTCATTTAAAGCAACGTAGGGGGTTCTTCACAGTCAGGACAGTGAGGTTGTGGAATGCACTGCCGGGTGATGTTGTGATGCTGATTCAGTTAATGACTATAAGAATGGCTTGGATGATTTCTTGGACAGACATAATATCAAAGGCTATTGTGATACTAAGCTCTATAGTTAGTATAGGTATGGGTATATAGAATTTAATTAAAAGTAGGGAGGAGTGTGTGTATGGATGCTGGGTTTTCATTTGGAGGGGTTGAACTTGATGGACTTTGTCTTTTTTCAACCCAATTAAACTATGTAACTACAGTATGTAACTATGTAATGGATGTTTTAATAGAAAAATAATGTTGGTTTCATGTTTTGCAAAGGACTTAAATCATACATCTTTTTATGTGTGGGTGGCAGGTCCCCTTTAACTCCCCTGACCTCCTGTCACTATCTGCCATTCCCCCATTTTTAATTTAACGTCCAAGCTAGAACCGTGCATGAACAGTGAGCATCTAGGGCGGTGGAAGTCCATGTGCACATGTGCAGTGAGCATTTAGTAATGTCGATGGATCACCACAAGAAGACACACCACAGATAGCACCGATTCTCCTGGGATCAAGTAATTGTAAGTTAACACGGGCAAAGGTTTATTCTGTTGTAACTGCACTGCACTAAGCCATTACTTATTTGAAGCAGCAATTCCACAGGAGTCCTGATTGGCGGTGAGAAGAGAAGAATGGGTTCAGAAAAACACAAGAAATTGTAGTTGAACCCAATTGAAAAGCAATTAAAAACACCCATGTTTAAATGACCTTAGACATTCAAGTACACTTGTCCTTTAACCCTCTATGCTTTTTTCCACCACTTGATTTAATGAAATACAGAAACGTAACATACATAGTAACATGGTAACATAGTAAGTTAGGTTGAAAAAAGACACACGTCCATCAAGTTTAACTCTATTTTAAACTGTCTAACTGCTAGTTGAATCAGAGGAAGGCAAAAAACCCCATTGCCGTTGGCAACTTTCCCACGAATAACTCCTGGGGGAGGCGGGACCCTGACTTAGCATGAGACGGGACCGTGACGTAGCAGGGGCAGGATGTGACATCGGGGCAGAGCTATGATGTGGTGATCGGTGATTGGTCGATCGCTGTGACAATCTTAGGGAATTTTGCCTGGTTTTCCTAATTTTACAGATTTTCAATAAGGCCAGGGAAGACTAAGCTCCCACAACTGACAAAAAAAAGAATAATAAAAAGCTTTACCGACTGTTTTTTTTCCTCAAGTTGTAAGTCCCATTTCTACCACACGGGGATTGGCTAAGCTTGGAGGAAGAAATTTGAAACTTCCTTCAGCCTAGTCAATCCCCTATTGGCAGGACCGGGACTTACACTCTGAAGGAGAAAAGCTAAAGTACTGTAGTTTGCTGTTCCTATGATATTTGTGGCAGGACCAGGCTATCATCAAGATACATCTTTTGCTTTACTCCTGGATTTTGACTTTCCTCTGCCTCTTTCTCCACAAGAACACAGAAATATTAAGGAGGGGTGGGGGGTTGGCACCAAATGCAAAGATAGTATTAAGGGCAGAGACACACAGTCAGATTCGGGGAGATTAGTCGCCCACAGACAAATCTCCTCTACTTCGGGCAACTAATCTCCCCGAACTGCCTTCTCGTCGGCTAGAATGTAAATTGCCAACGAGATGGCACTCAGAACACTTCATTTTCCGAAGTCGCTCGAAGCTTCTTTGTGAGGCAACTTCGGGTGAGAGACTGCACATGCGCAGCCGCGTGAAAAAGGAGGAAGACGGAAGAAGATCGCTCTGTGGTGCTCACTGGTTTAACTCCTGGCCGGTGCAGTCTTCTGCTGATAGGAGCACTGGCCCAGGTTTTCACATAAATCAATACAATCACTTGGGGGTGCCTAACATTTGGCACCCCCATGTGCACCAAGCATTTCCTTCTCCTTTTAGCCACTGGGATTCATTTGCCTCCAATAAGGTTTAATTATATCTTTGCTTCTTAGGTAATGTTTGATTATTACAGAGAAATGGGAAATCATTTTTTAAAAAAAAATTAATTATATGATTAAAATGGAGTTTATGGAAGAGGGCTTTCCATAATTTTGAACTTTGTGTTTCCGGATCCCGTACCAGTACTGTTTATTGGACTTTTTACCTAATATTGATATAGCTGGTGAAAATGCAATAAATTCCTTTGTGTTTTTTAACCAATTAAAACATTTTTGCTGCTCAACCTGACTTTATCCCTAGGATATTACCAAACCTGAGCACACCAAAAAAAAAAAAGCCTTTACATTCTATTAGTTGAATAAAAGAAACACTATGCTTGCTGCCAAAAAAAGCTGAAAAGATAAATAATGTGCTAATACACAAAGTTATACTAACAATGTATTTATTTAAAGGGGAAAAAATGTACACAGTGTTTCCAACAACGTAAATAAAAGATATAAGAATTGATTCTGTTATTTGCTGTTAAATAAAACAATGGCAGAAGCTCTTTCCCAGCTAACAGCTTTCCTCCCTGGCACAGGCTGCATCTCAGCTGGGACTTTGCTAAGGATCTTCCTTTCATGGCAACACCACTTCACCTGCCCTCCAGATCCCTCATCCTCCTCCTTCCATAAACCTCCCAGCTGAGCAATGTTAATCAGATGGGGGACACAAGGTAACATTAAAGTAATTCAGCCAATTAGGCCCTGAATTGTTTGCATCCAGCAGCATTTTGTATTTCTGCAAATGTGTGAAATGCAAAATGTGCCCTGCAGCAAAAATGACAGCAGCCATGTACTGGCGGCATGTCAACAGACCCTCGGAATGGCTGACGGCTGATATTGATGCATACATATGTTTAGGAGAGTGAGGACTTTTTTTTATTTTTTTTCTTCTTCTCTTTTTAAACGGATGTGCTTTTCGACCAAGAGGTGTCAGAGCTAGGGGTCTTTGTGGCAGATGGGCAAGGGTACCGGGGATTGGCTAATCCCAAATCTGCATTCTCTTCTTCACGGAGCAACTGGGGAAAGATGGAGCCAGCTGTCAAATAGAAGGCTTTCATGGTCCCCTGCACACAACAGCTGCAAAAGCCCTGCCTGCTTGGTTCTAAATTATTAAACATCTTTTTAGTTTGTTCCAGCTGCAGGCATCAGTGTGTTTATGCAGCCTTTGTGCATTTTACATATGATTCCTTCTCCCCTCCTCTCATCAAAATGCTGTTTGTAAAAGTCATTATCCCATCTGTGCCCCAGTTTGGCCAAACAGCCTAAGACAAATCAGACGCTATTCTCCTTCTAGGACAATTTGGGAGTTGAAGATGATTGCACTGACTTGAGACTTTAGGGGGTTTTTTTGTGCTTTTTTTTTTTTTTTCGCTCAGCCACCTGTAAGCTGTAGTGTCATCTCAGCCGCTTAAGGGGACAGACGTGTAATAGGAATCCTTTGCAAGTCAGATTTTTTCCTTAGAAAGACAGCTTTTGGTGGGGGAATAAAAATAACAATAAAAATAAAAAATAAAGCTTTTTGCCTCTCTGTCTACAAGGATTTTACAGAGAGTTTTCAGAAGGGAAAGGAAGGGGGGGGTCGGATGGAGAGAAACTGCTTTAAATAATCTCTGGCTGGCAGATAGCTTCCCTGTAGAGTTCAGCCACAATAATACTGTTATTATTTTCACTCCACATGAATATTCACAGACTCGCTAGAAACCTGCAAGCCTGAAAAGGGATAGTTTTACAGAAAAGCCAGCAACGCTTAACTGGCAGAAAACAGCCCAAAATAATAATAATAATGGGACAAACGCAACTGGCAGCGCAAAATATGACCCGGTATATTAATTACCAACAGTAATAAAAAAAATGTGGGGGCTCCTTTCAAATTCCTCTTTCTGGTGGAGTTTTGCATAATCGCCAGATTCCAGCATCAAGATGATTGCAGAAAAGAGATTATAGTCTGCAGATGTGCTTAACCCTTTCCTAAAATCAGCAGATGGTAATTAGAACAAGGCAGCGAGATGTTTGTGTCCTGGGGTCCCAACATTAAACTGACCACTTTGTCATTAAATGGCATTAAAGTGCAAATAACATATAATTAAGGTGGCCATTAAAAGCTGCCAACTCAGCTCCTCCAGACCAAATTGGCAGCTAATTGGCCATGTACAAAGGTCTGTCTGACCGATATCTGTGTGAAAGTTGGACAACTGTTTATCAGGCAGGTTAGAAAATCATCACATATCGGTGACCTCACCAACCAAGTGGAACTTACTGTACAGGCCCAGCCTTTTGTTTAGTTGGCACCTCGCTGGAATTACAAAGTTTTTGGCAATGTACTTGGCATTAAATGTGTAACCCCTGATTGTTCTGCTTCCAGCTGCCTCCGATCTGACCCAACCCAGCCTCCCCATTCCCCCTGCACAGGGCTGGTCCTATCAAATGTGGGGCCCAATTGGGACCATGTTGGCGGGGCCCCTAGACAAAGTGTTGCTGGCTACTGACACACCAAGTATTTAGGAAAATAAGGGCATACAGGCACAAAATAGAAAGGAAAGGGGCAGACAAGGTAACATAATAGGGGCACACAGGGTAAGAGAGAGAGGGAGGAAATAGGGGCACATAATAGGGGCACACAGGGTAAGAGAGAGAGGGAGGAAATAGGAGAGTGGACTGGGCCAATTAGTTTGGGGCTGGGCCGATTCAGTTTGGGAGCAGGCTTGGTTGGATTGGGGGCAGGCAGGGCCTATCAAGGTTGGAGGAAAGCTGGGCCTATGAGAGTTGGGGGCAGGCTAGACCTATGGATTTGGGGATGGGCTGGACTCTCAAAGTTGGGGGCAGGCCAGGCAGCATCATGTGCTGAGGGAAATATTATCTGTGCTGCCCTGTGGTGCGGGGCCCCCCAGAGGTGCGGGGCCCAATTGGTCCAATTGGCCTAAGGCCGGCCCTGCCCCTGCATTCCGCCCATCACCTCTTTAGCAATGCCTCCTCCACAAATATCTTTCTGCTTCAGTCACAGGTGCCAAAGCCCTGCAGCTTTTACACCACCTAGCCACCTTTTTTCTGCCCTGCTCCTCATCATTACTGAAGTGGTAGTTTAATTATACATGTCACTATGCACTTAAAAAATTGATGAACCCCTCACCTGCACTTCTAAATCGGCACAGGCACATTGCAGAAACTTTATGGAGCATGTGCTGTGCTAAATTGAGAGCAGCAGTCCACCAGGACTACTGGATTGTAGGGCACGTGTTCGGGGACTGTCAACAAAAAAAATATTTGGCAGGCGCAAATTTGCGGGGAATTTCCACGTTTCGTCGCCAGCGAATAAATTTGCGAAACTGCCGAAAAAATTCACTGGTGTCAAAAAAAAATTGGATGTCGGAAAAGTCACTCATGTCAAAACCATCACGTTTCAACACTATTCGGATGCCCGTTGACCTTGGTGGTGGCAAAATTGGCGCAAGGATCAAAATTGCTGCGAATTGACGTGGGCGGCAAAATTGATGCAGGGATCAAAATTTGCGTTTCGCTAAATTTTCCCCATTTCATTTATCGTCTAAGCGAAACAGAAAATTAGTCCATCACTACACAAAATCATTCTTATCTGCATTACAGACGAGCGTTTTTAGCTGGACTCCCCTGCGTTCTGGTTTCATGCGTTCAGCCCCAGGGAAGGGCAGGAGTAGACGCACTGAATTCTGTTCAATGGGGCTGTACTCATACAGACGCATGTAAGTGCCAAAAGCAGGTTGGGATCCAGCATGTTGCATTTTTCCTGCGTTCGGCGCTTACATGCGTCTGTGTGAGTATAGCCCCATTGAAATTAATTCAGTGCATCTACTCCTGCACTCCCCTGCGACTGAACGCATGAAATCGAAATGCAGGGGAGCGCAGCTAAAAACGCTTGTCTGTAAGAGCCCTTAGGGAATAAACCGATGTACTCATAGAACAGGCAATAAACATTGGCTGTAAAAATAAATAGGACATGTTAATGGTGTCCAATATCAATTAACCAGAGCATTGCCATGAAGAGTAAATCCACTTTACTTCAAATGCAATTAAATACAGATATTTATTGTATGTCAGTGGTCTACAACCCGTGATCTTCCAGCAATGTGCTACAACTCCCATAATTCCCACAGGTTGCTGGAAGATGTAGATGAACCACAGAAGATGGATCAGAGGTCGGACAATTCTTTGATCTACTTTTTTTTTTGTTTCAAGTCTTTGTACCAGGCTTGGAGCCCCTACCTGTAACGATGGCCCTGCTTACAGTGTGCCAGGGATCCTTTCAAAGTATAAGCAGGATCTTTTGTATCTGATTTAACAGCAGACACATGAAAAGACAGCTGTTGAAATCAGGAAAAGTTTTATTTCAAATTAGGCATTTTATTTCTGCTGTACATATTTGTTTCTCCCTAGAGCATATAAAGTTAACTGTCAATATTCCCAATGTTGCAGGGCTACAGCTTCCAGCATCCCCCTTGCTGGTTGGGGATTCTGGGAATTGTAGTTCTTCAACACCTGGAGTGCTGATGAATGTGTATTGGAACCCTCAAGGATCGGAAGAATGCAATATGCATGGAGTGAGAAAGCTGCAGGCAGAATCTATTTTACTGGAACTGAGAGCTGCACATAGAGTAAAAATTGTGTTGTGTATCTTATAAAGTAACATTGATTATCTCTTAAATTGTTATGCATTCATCAATGAGTTTAGCAAATACTCAAGTCATAAATATAAAACATATAGCAGTAGATAGCAATTATAGAAAGTCAGTAAAGTATGAGAGAGGGATTTCTTTGTACTGTACATGGAAAAGCCTTTCTCTGTATTTTGGATAGCAGTGTGAGTTGCCATATCCCCGAATAAGTATTCTCCATAAACTGCAGGAAAGAACTCTAAAGATAATAAATATAGGACTATAGATGAGTGGAATACTATTTTTAGTTTGTGTCCATTTAATGTAAATGGCATGTTTAATGTAAATGGCAGGGGTAGGGTAGGCTTCTCGTAAGAAGTGCGTTTTAAGAGATTTAATGAAAGCAGAAAGGTTGAGAGAAAGTCGGACAGACCATGGGAGAAAGTTCCAGAGGAGGGGTGCAGCTCTTGCAAAGTCTTGAATGCGAGCATGTGAGGAAGTAATGAGAGAAGAGTTGAGTATTCGGTCAGTAGAGGAGCGTAGTAAGCGGTTGGGTGAGTATATAGAGATGAGTTCAGAGATGTAGGGTGGGGCAGAGTTATGAAGTGCTTTGAATGTCAGGGTCATTAATTTGAATTTAATTCTGAGAGGTAGTGGAAGCCAGTGCAGGGATTTACAGAATGGCGAGGCAGAGGAGGAGCGGTTGCTGAGGTGTATGAGCCATGCAGCAGTGTTCATTACGGACTGGAGAGGTGACAGTCGCTGGAAGGGAAGGCCATATAAAAGAGAGTTACACTAGTTAGTAAGTGTAGTTAGTGTAGTTCAGGGCTCCCATGAACCCTGTCTTTTTTTTTGCATCTATAAGAAACTCGTTTGCTTAGATTGTAAGATCATATTAACTAGTGATGCTTTGCAATAAAGCAGATCTGGGATGTTTCCAACAAGAATGACAGCATCCCAATGGCAAATAAAGATATTCGTCTTCTGACTATTTTGAGACAGAAAAAGCATGATCATTCTTGGGAGAACCTTAAAATACTAATTTTAATTCAGAATTCCTTAATTCTTAGCATATACAGTAAATCACACTTCTACTATGTACATTATGCTTGGGATCATCACTCTTTCTTCTCCATGAAACTTGAAGGACACTCCTGCATAAGTTACCTCCAATGTGGATCCTTCACCCCTCCATCTATATATATATCAGTGATGTACTGAATGCACAGGGGGGAGCTGAGTGATTGCCTCTCCAGTGAGCCACGGGAAAGAGGTGGCCCAACTCTCCACCAACCCAGCCCCTTCATACTTCCCCACCAACCCCTTTGGGGCACATGTACTGAAGGGCAATTGTGGATTTTTAGGAAAAATTAGCCAAAAAAAACTATTTCGCCTCAACATCGCCTATTTACTAAATAGTCAAGAGTACAATTTGCAAGCAAAAAAAATCAGCGCTAGAGTTACAGGCGAATTTTCGCTCTGGCAAACAATCGTTAATCTACAAATTTAGCAAAGTGTAAACTTTCCAATACGTTGCCCTTTTCACCAAAGTCTACTTCATCTAGTTGTACCTGGCAAATTGATACTGAAGCTACATCCTCAACATTGTATTTAAAAAAGTTATAAAACAAAAATAAAAACCACTGGCGTTTTTTTCATATTTCAATGTGGGATTATGTTTTAAAGTTGTAACTGTTAAATATGTTTTTTCACTTTTTTTTACAATTTGAATTTCATGTCACATTTGTTTAAGGGTAGACTAATTTTTAGTAAAATAGAGGGTCTCTTTTGTCTATTTTTTGCTTCTTTGGAAATTTTAAATAATAAGTGGCTACTTCCAGCAATTTCACCAACACCACTAATAAATACAAACATATGGCCTATGACCTTCATGTAGACGCCATATTTAAATTGACGTAAGGGTAAGTATGTTAACGAAGCTTCGCTAGGAAAAAAATAACACTAGAGAAAATTCGCTAAGAAACTTTTGTGCTTAAGATTTTTTGCTAGCAAATATACGCCAGCACCAGCCAATGCGAATTTTTGTATTTTGATGAATACGCGTAGTTATAGTGAATTAATGTCTGAAGTCATTGCGCATAGTATGGTGAAGCTTTGAGAGGCAAAAATTCGGACTTAAGTAAATGTGCCCCTTTATGTGATGGTCGAAACTCATTGGGGTATGTTTGTCAAACAGTGAAGTTAGAGATAGCCAGAGGAAGATTCCGCCACTCTCCATTAATTTCTATGGAATTTTTAAAAGAGTATTTATCAATTGGTGAAAGTGAAACTTCATCTACAATAAAGGAAATGGTGCAACTAACTCATAGTGAAAGTGAAAGTGAAAACAATCTTGTAAGTCAATAATGGGAATAGAAGGGCTTACTCACAGTTTGCCTCAGTCTAAAGGTGCATGTGCAGAAGATAGAAACCAATAATTGTGAGTGCCTCAAAAAATCAATAAACAATAGTTAAAAAAATACAAAAAAGTTTATTAGGACATTTTGAGACAAGGCCTAAAGCGTTTCGTGCCTATTCGTACTCATAAGCTGTGAAAACTTCACCCTTTGATAAATATGCCTTTCAAAATGGTATACAAATTATGGAGAGTTTTGGAATTTCACTCTAGCAGAGTGTGGCAATCTTCAGTCTTTGAAAAATATACCCCATTTTTGGTTAGATACAAAGCACCATATCCTCTCCATATTCGTTCTCATTGCCAAGATCAAGTGAATCAGCTTTCCTCATGCAGGTGATACCAAACAAAGAAAATCATATAGGAACCTTCTGTGGTGGTCTACAGAGAACAGCTATGCAAATAACAGGGCTGGGTGATATATACAGTATGAAAATGTATTGCCTTTAGATAAATGATAGGCTAAACTTTCTGTGTCTGTGCCAAGTACCAATAATTGCTGGACAATGCTGCATGGTTCTATAATATAACCAGACTCCCTGGAGGAAATTTATCAAAAGCCTGTTGTAAAATATACATTATTTTCCACATTCTTTTGGATATTTCTCAGTTGCATAAAAATCCAAAAATGAATTTTCCATAAACCATTTATCTTTAGGGGGAAATATGGCAATGCAAATAATGTGATTACAAATGAATAATTATAATGTTTGCAATGTTCCTGAATATTCTACACATAAATATATATAATACTAAGTTGATTGCAACATGGCCTATATTCTTGGCCCTTCAAACTCCTAGTTGAACCCTTGTACAAACTGGAGGCTTGTGTTTGCTTATTCACCCGGAATAAAAAAAATAAAACATTTAAATAACTTATTTATATATTAATTGAACAGCTTGTACAAATAAAGATGGCTTATGGAATGAATCTGTGTTTCAGCAGCAAAGAATAGCCTTGGCTTGCTGATGGTTTGCCACCCCCCAAGCTAAGGGTCTGGGACTGGTGCACCTGGACTACTGACTCTACCGGGGGAGTTATTTATATTAGTCTTCTGTGACACTTTCCCTGTTGGTATTAAAATCGGAAAAAAATACTTTTTAGACAGGCAAGTTCATGTAATGTCTAATGCACACTAAAAACATTATAACGTTATAAATAACCCTTTATTTCAACTAAATCGGCATCAATCATATAAATCAGTAAATTGCATCTTAATCTCTTAGAATGATCTAATTTGATCCAATCACATTGCCAGTGTTGGACTGGCCCACTGAGATACCAGGAAAACTCCTGGTGGGCCCAGGTGTCATTGGGACCTCTTGCTTCTAACAATTTGGCCAATTTCGTGGTCATTCTCTATTTCCTTATGGGAACAAAGAGGCTTAATAATGGAAGACTAGAGTATACTATGTAGAGAAAAGAGACTAGGAGAATAAAGAGGTTGAGTGAGGAGAGGAAGAATAATAGTTTGGAAAGTGGTCCCACGGTCTAAGGTTTTGTGGTGGGCCCATGGCATCCCAGTCCAACACTGCACACTACTATAAATCACACCAACCGTTGACGTGTTTAAGATGTGGCTAAAGTCACCATAATCTCTACTGTCCAAACCAACCTACCTGGCACTTACTTATAGACACAATAACAACTACAGAAAATTCTAATTTGTGCTTAGTGCCTATGGGTTAGTAGAAAGAGCAAATCTTTTTCCATGTTACTAAAGAATGTAAAAATATTATGGGTTTGGTTGCTATATGTACAGAACAGATACAGTAAGTAGACTAAGAACATCAGTTACATGCTGTATTTAATAAATATGTGCATATCCTTCCAAATTCATATTCCCCTTCAACCAGTTTCAATGTGATGTCCTCAATCTATCAAATTAAATTTAGTACAAACGTATCATACAATTCGTGCCTCTAATTTTTTCTAATCATATATTAACACATTATTTATTTAAGACATGTTATCTGTATAATCAGCTTTTATTAGAGAGGACCTTTCTACTGTTAAATATACTCTTGTATGAACCCATTTTGCTTTTAACCTGAATTCACTCATTGCTTGTGCAATATATACAGTAGAAACACCATTTTCCATTTTTCAGGGGATCAGGAAAAAATGCTATCTATCTAAGCTTCCTATGTAAAATCTGGGAAAATATAAAATCAGGGAAATGTGTTAAAGTAACTTTGTCTTCAAGTACTGAAAAGGAAATAAGCACAGGAGTCTGATTAACTTTGAGATACAATATTTACTGTATTAATAACAAGGGTTAAACATTGCAGTGTTAATGTTACACTATAGGGGGCATGTGCAAGACTCTCTGTCAGTCACATACACAACCTAAAGCAATAAGTGATTGGTGCAGGACTGTATAAGGGCCAGATTGATTGGAATTGACCATTTACAGGCAGGACCATGGCAAAATATACATCTGGTTAGTATTTTAAACCTCTTTATTTCAATAATAACATTCATAGAGGGGAAAAAACAGTTTTTGGGAACATCAGGACAAATTTTTGATTTGTCAAATCCGGGAAACCATTACTTAAAATCAAGGAAATGCACCTATTGAAATCCATTATAAATTGGTGGGACCACAAATAAAAAAAAATATAAAGTGTAGGAAAACTTAAAATCAGGGTACTTAAAATCTTTGTTTCACTGTATGTGTCTTTACTGCATTAATTGTACAGTATATGACAGGACACAGTAGATAATACCCAGTAGGTTTGTAGCTTCCAGTAGTTTATACATTAAATACCTGTGTCTGAACAAAGCTTCAATATCAATCTTTACCCTTATGTCCGCTGTGGATACCTTCTTCTATGTTTAGATTATGGTAGAAATCTAACCCAGTGGAATTACAGTGTATTTTCACTATAGTAGCTATTGTAATTTAATGTTTTCAATTCTCTTAGACTCTATTAAAAATAAGAGGAGCCCTGCCTGTTTTTAGAAGAGTAGGCTGGGGATGAAAGAGTAGATAAGATAAAAGATAAAGTTAAGGTAGGGCATATAATAGTTAGGGCAGCAAGAGGACAATAAGGTCCGTGATATGATGATGAGTAGGAAAAGAGTTGTGCAGGGAACAAGCAATGCTTTCTTTAGTTAGGATCACTGGTCCTAAGATGGAGGTGAGATAAGATGGAGGTGAGAGTTCATCAGGTGTATTATAACACAGCTATGGAGGAATGCTTGCCATGGGTAAAGGGCTTATCATCATCATTTATTTATATAGCGCTGTCAAGATACGCAGTGCTTTCTTATGCCCTAGTTTTAATCACAAGTGTACCAAGGTTGGTAATGATGTCCTTGCATAAGGTTCTGAGGATGGAGGTATTCTTGTTGCTTACTGTCCTCCTATTGCTCTTGCAAGAAGTGGCTGGAATACTAGTTTGCACATCTTATGTATATTGTTTATGCTAATATTGCTGTGTATTTAAATGTAAAGGTGGCCATACATGGATAGATCCGCTCGTTTGGCGATGTTGCCAAACGAGCGGATCTCCCTCCGATATGCCCACCTTGAGGTGGGCAATATCGGGCAGATCCGATCGTTGGCCCTAGGGCCCAACGATCGGATCCTAGCATTCGCAAACGGGCGGTCGGATCGCGGGACCGCATCAACGAACAGATGCGCCCGCGATCCAACGGGATTTTTAATCCCATCCGATCGAGATCTGGCCGACTTTCGGCCAGATCTCGATCGGGGAAGCCCGTCGGGGACCCCCATACACGGGCCAATAAGCTGCCGACTTGGTCTGTCGTCAGCTTTTATCGGCCCGTGTATGGCCACCTTTATTCTTGTTGTTAAAGAAAGCTGGCCTGATATCCCAACCTCGTTGTCCACTTCGTCTCCACAGGATAGACTTGGTTAGGAAGGGTTTTATATAGTTAGCCTGCCTGCTAAAATAATCCTCTAACAAGCACACACCACTGAGCATGAAAATAAAGCACACATTGAAGTTAAATTCCTGTGGCTAGCTTGCTGGCTTGGAACCTATACAATAGTCCTATAGGCTGACTTGCAACTATAAATTAGTCTCCATATAAATTAAAAGCAATGACATTTATTCCATGGATCCAATATATAACATTGCAGGAATATTTGGTCAGATTTTAGTTATATATAGCTTACTATCAAATGTATTTTTATTTCACCTTTTAGAGGAAATTATATAAGTGAAAAGATATAAACACTCAAATTAGGGTGGGGGTGCCTAACATAATTGCATCTCAAAGTAAAAGTAAAAGTGTTTAAGCCCATTGACCATGGTGCTGGTCAAGGCCACAACGGTCAGGATGCAAAGGGTTAAAGGGCTCTGGCAAGACTGAGTGCTTTGATTTCTTCTCAGGGAAACTTTGAGGGTAAAATAACTGCTGCATAAAAAGCAGATTCTCTTTCATGAAACTTTCTACGTGTTTTTAACCTTTAGTGAGCTTTGAAAGTATAGTTAGCAATTCTGGATAAAAGCAGGACCTTTTGTACACAGGATAAAAAGTCAGCACTCACCAACCGAATATAATGTAATCAGGTGCACGTCCCAGGCACTTCCAGCCGAATTTCAGGAACATTTTTCAATTAGACAGCACCGGGCAAATGGATTTTTTATCTTAAAAAGCCTTCATTAAAAGGGCTTTACTCAGCCATAGTGATGGGCGAATTTTCGCGAATTTTCTGCGAAATTCGCAAAACGGCGAAAAATTCGCGAAACTGCGCCAGCGTCTCGTTTTTGATGGCGTCAAAATTTTTTTTTGCCAAAACGGACGCCGGCGAATTTTTTCGGGAGAATTTTTGCGAATAAATTACCATCACTACTCAGCCAGAAATACAACAACGTTTCAGGCTTACATTAGCCTTTCCTCAAGCTTAATGTAAGCCTGAAATTTTTGTGTTTTTTTAAAATTCCAATTTTATACTAAAACAACACTCATTTTTCGGATTGTCTGCATTCGGAGTTTAGTAAATATCCCCCATGTGTTAAAGGGGCATCTTAGTTCAACAGGAGCACAGTAAATCGGATTTCACTCAGCTGCAGCATCTTTTGGAATTTGAGATAAGGAGGTGCTCATTATAAACAGGGCCTATCAGTGGCTCTGCATCTAGCAGTCAAACTCCAGAGGGGTCTTTAATAAATAAACACTAAGGGGCAGATTTATCAAGGGTCGGAGTGAATTTGAGGGAATATTCGAAGTAAAAAAATTCTAAATTCAAAGTAATTTTTTGGATACTTCGACCATCGAATAGGATACTACGACTTTGAATTTACTTCGACTTTGATTCTAATTAAAAATCGTTCTAATATTCGACCATTCGATAATCGAAGTACTGTCTCTTTAAAAAAAACTTTTGACTTCAATACTTCGCCAAATTAAACCTGCCGAAGTACTATGTTAGCCTATGGGGACCTTCTAGAGATGTTTTCAAAGTCTTTAGAGGTCGTAGGAAAATCCTTCGATCGATCACTGAAATTGTTAGAAAAGAACGATTTAATCGTACGATCCAACGATTTTTGTTCCGTCGTTCGATTGCCAAATTCGGTAAAAAATCCTTCGACTTTGATATTCGAAGTATTTTAATTCGATGGTCGAATTTAAAAGTATATTTTACTTCGTAATTCGACCCTTGATTTGCTGCTATGCCCTTTACTGCGCTAGCAATTACATCCAGGGCCCTAATTAATGACGCCTATAGTGTTCGTTTTCAATAATTCCTTATCGTTTAATTTGTCCCCTTCTCCGTGTACATTATCCACACTTGTAACTGACACATTTTAATGTTGAATTCCCAATACCTTCTGAAATAGCAGTACATGCTTGAGTCGGCACCTCTACTTTGTCTTAATTAACCAGCCTGACCGGGCATCAGATTCTCTCAGTAAACACAAAATGAAGTGAGACTTTTTTTTTTTTCTAATTCAGAAAATATAGTGTAAACTCTTTTTTTTCTCCCCCTTCTGGAAATCTGTTATTAAACTGCGGGTTTCGATGTTATTTGTCAGTCTTTCAGCTTAAATTTAGCAGCCGCAGCAACCCAAGAACACAACAATGAGAAGAGGTCATGGAGCACCAGTTGTGCATGAAAGATGTGAAAATTTACTGCAAATGAGACAACAGCAGTAAATTCATTTTTATTCAAATTACTGTCATCATACATTACCAACTCTCCTGTAAACATTGTGCTTCAGACAGTGTGACAGCATATTATTATTTGGGAGATTATACTATTAAGATATTAACATGTCACCTCCTGCTTAAAACAATGACTCAGCTTGGTTCTGCATAATCGGACAAGTTAGAGAGACAATCGGAGGTGATAGAAAAGCGAGCGCAGCCCATGCATTGAATGACAGATGGCACTTAAGGACCAGCATTCATTCAAAGCATCTCACGTAGGAAGCCTGGAACTAGTCCTTCCACAGTTCACATCAGATGTAATTTAATTCATCAACGTTCCTCCTTGTTCCAAACAGTAATTTGCCATGTATAAGACCTCATCGGGAAAAATCAATGGTGTCTAAAATAAGATACTGGTTTGGTCATTTGTTTGGGACAAAATTTCACTGATTATGCATTGACCGTAATTCTTTCAAATGATTAAACTGAAAATTAGAGGTGATCTTTATACCCAAGAATACAGTAGGCAGAATACAAATGCTTTGGATTTTGTTACCATTAAAGGGAACATAATCCCTCAAATTGACTCTTTTGCATCCCCCTAGCCCTCTAAAGGTAGCCCAAATTCAATTTTAGATGGAAACAAAATCTCACGTGAGACCCATCCCTACTATTACTACATTAGTCGTCTCATTGTTATCTATCATATTGTGATTACTGTTCAGTTTCTGCTTGCCCATATAGCACAGTAAACAAACTTCACAAAGGTGAGCGTACCGGATATTGTGCTCAGAGTTTGAAAAAATACTTTCATGCTCATAATAATACGCTATTACTGTTTTCTAAGGATGGGCGAATGTTTTTGCCTTGTTAACGCCCATAGACTTGTATGGCATTGTGCAAAAAAAAAAGACGTGTGTAAAAATTCATAGACTTTAATGGGCGTCGGCAACATTTTTGCCGGCGGCTAATTTTTGAAGAAACGGGTCAAATTCGTGTATCCCTACAGTGTTTTCCTACAACATAACTGGACCCCTTAACGGGACCACCTCACTTGTTTGCCCTCAGCAAACCGCCACTAACTTGCTTCCAAATTTAAATGGATACCAGAACCTGAGTCATACAATAGTATAATTGTGTCCCACTCCCAATCAGACAATGATCAACATATTGGTTTGACGTGAGCTTCTTTTCTAACACAGTGGAATTAGATTGTGCCAATATCCACCTCCGTGTGGTTTTTTAACAGAAATGAATTTGGACTTGTCAATGAGTTTTTAAATTCTAGATGAATTTAATGCTAATGGAATTTCATGTGATTTTGTACAATTTATGAATTTAATAATGAATTTTCATATGAATTTGATCAATTAATTAAAAAAGAAACATGCACTTTACATTATAGTAGAGATAGTTAATGTGCAATATAGCATATGACTTCATTATTTGATTTTTGTTATATACATTAATTCATGAACTTTTGGGTAATTGATGAACTGGGTGATCTCAAATTAATTTAAAAAGGTTAAAAAATTTAAGTAAAATTACAGAGTGCAGACTAAGAGATACTTTTGTCTATAGTCTAAATTTGAATATGTTAATCTCACACACCACCCGGAAATGTGGGTAGAGTAAATCTTCAAATCCATTAGTAGAGTGCACCGTCATTTGTTTAAATTCCAATATGTTGTAAAATGCTAAGAATTTGTGTAAAGCAACACTTCTGATATTTCCACATAATTTCCATAATTTGGAGCACTGTTCCTTAAGGGACTGTTTCACCTTGCGTTAACTTTTAGTATGTTAAAGAATGGCTAATTCTAAGCAACTTTTCAATTGACCTTCATTTGTTTTTTTTAGTTTTTTAATTATTTGCCTTCATCTTCTGACACTTTCCTGCTTTGAAATGGGGGGGGGATCACTGAAAAAACAAAATTCTCTGTAAGACTACAAATGTAGGTTATTGCTACTTTTTATTACTCATCTTTCTATTCAGGCCTCTTCTATTCATATTCCAGTCTCATATTCAAATCAATGCATGGTTGCTACGGTAATTTGGACTCTAGCAAACAGACTGGTGAACTTGGAAACTGGAGAGCTGCTGAATAAAAAGCTAAATTACTTAAAACAAATTGTGAAAAATGAAAACCAGTTGCAAATTGTTTCAGACTATCACTCTCTGCATCATACTAAAAGTTAATTTAAAGCAGAACAACCCGTTTGAGACTAAATTTATACATTAAATAACCCAATAGGATAGGTTCAAAACCAACATGGATTTATGTAGCTTAATTACAAGGTAATAGTACAAGGTACTGTTTTATTATTATACTATTATTATACCTGTAGCGCTATAGTAAATTGAGTGCACCATTCTCCTTCTATAAGCTCCACTCCCAATACTGTGCTCTGGATGAGACCTTAATTCTTAGGGAGTAATCCCTTGAAAATGGTGTGGAGGCAGGGTGGAATGTAACTGTAACTTGATACAGGGTGCAATAATTGGGCATCAGTGTTTCTTATAACTTAACCAATGAACATATTTATTGAACAAAAACATCCACATTAGAGTGTACATACAGAGCAAACAGGATCATACATCAACAGTAGATAGGCAAATACTCATAGCACATTTGGTCAGTATCAGTCCCCACAGGCATGGGAACAAGTACCAGCAGCCATTAGGGGTACACCCAGCTTTCAGCCTTTTCCCTAAGTGGAAACTGAGGGGAACTCACATCACTAGGTCTGTACACTTAGTCCCTACTTCTGTACCCAGGATAATAATGCCACTCACATTCCACGGTGGAGCCTCAAGCTGCTCAGCTAAATAGCCTGTCTATCTGTCACTCCTAGAGTGAACTCTCAAGGTGAGTAACCTATCCTTACTAGACCTAACCATCTAGGTTCCACTTGAGGTCTGCCTGCCTGCTCAGGGCAGAGCTAGCACAAAATGGTACCTGAGCACATGGCTTCTCAGGACTTCATACATTAGCACAGTGTCATCTACTGGTCACTGTGTAAACTGTGTAAACACCAAGGAGCATAGCTTTAAGCAGGAATAAGAACAGGTCCTCCTCCTAACTCTATTTTAGGACCCAGTTAAGCATCTATAACACTAGGGGACTGCCTGCTAAATAATACTGGGAGACTAATTTACCAGTCCCCTAAATTGGAGCTTTTGTATAATAGAAATCTTTATAATCAATCCTATAAACAAAATGCTAATATGCAAAATAATGTTCACCTTTTACTGTATTATTAAAACCCACTAGCACCACACACTACACACTTCCAATCAGACAGTTAAGGAGGGGCTAAATTAATTGTCTTGGGTAAAACCAACACCATAATAATCAAAGATTGGACTGATCGCTTTCACCCTCTTTTGTTCATATTAAGTTTTTGAATGTTGGCAATATATGAAAGAAGAATAAAAGTTACACACGATAGCAAGCAATCAACCGAATCCTCTTTTTCCTCAATTTGAAAGGTTTATTGTTCTTTTTTTTATATTTTATTAATCATATAACGTTTCAGCATATTTTTTTCCAGATATATTCAGTCAAGAGCTGAAAACAAGAGATCTATAACATTCATAGAGGACTGCTATAATGCCTATTTCACTTTTGACAGGAAATCTGTAAGCTGTCCTATAGGTATTATCACTGAATTCTCCAGAGGCTGCTAATGATTAAAATTTTATAGTTCATAGGCTTCAAAGACACGGAATGTGGAATGGCAGCCCAAAGTTATCATCATATACAGAATCACATTGTATCAGATCTTCTACTTTTTTTTTGTTGTTTAATGTTTCTGATGATTCTCCTTTTATATCTTACTACACAACACACAGCAATTCCTCTTTTCATATTGTCTCTTACTTTCTCGCCACATTTCAAATGTTAGTGGCTATTGACTAAAAAATGTATAACTAGTACGATGAGGTTTGTGAAGCGAAGTCTAACAGATATTTATTCAGGACCCCAAATGCCCATGTTGGTATTAAAAGTAGTGTTTTGGCCCTTGCTATGGCTATTACTAGTGCGATTTCTTAAAAAGTACATTTTCTTATGGCAGTAACAATACAGTATATGCATATATTTCAGAAGGGACACATATATGTTATTGCTCTCCCCACATTCCCCTGTTCTATTAACCATTTAATTGTGTTGTCAGGGCATGGGGATGGGCATCAGGTCCCCCATTCTGGTGCACAAACAAGATTTTGAGATGATACAAGGCTTGTCTTAATAATAGTGTCCACAAAACGCTCCTGCCTGCTTGCTATAATTATGAATTCCCACACTGAAGTAAACAAGATTCAAATAATTTATATAGTGTAATTAAAGTTAATTTTGCTTGACTTATGTGATAAAATAGGATTTTGAATAATTTTTTGGGGGGACGGGTCCCATTTAATATATCTATGTATCAGTATCAGCAACACATTTATTTATATTTCGTTTTGTGATGTAAATAGGAGAGTTTTGTTTAACTGTTGCTATGTCAGAATGTCTTGAAAGCCACCAGATTCTACAAGTGGTCACTCTAAGAGAAATTGTACATTGCATTCTGTGTCAGTAACTCATCTGTCATCAGTGACTCTATGATTGATTGACTACTCCCGAGGATATGTGAATAGAATATTCTTAAGAAATAACTTAAGTTGTGCAAATAATGATCACAGCATGATGTTGCTTAACATGAACAGTCATTAGGGTCAGCATTGGTCCTCAGGGGCCCCCCACACCAACCACCGGGGGCCCACTGCTGTGTCCTATCTGATGCCACCACCCCTCCCTCATGTTCTTTTTATGGTGTGTCAGCACAACCGGGGTCAGGGGGGAAGGTAAGGAGAGGGAGTGCAGGGAGCGGGTCTGGGTCTGTGGGTCCCAAAAGAGCCACGGCCCACTGGGTTTTGGCCCGGTGTCCCGTCCGCCCAGTCCGACCCTCATTAGAGTAATACATGGTATGCTGAAGAACTGTCGTGGAATATTGTAATTGTAATACACTTTTAGGCAGTAATGTGAAGCAGTTTTGAAGCATTGTGTGTGAAAATGTGATAAAGTTCAGGGCACTGTGATGTACACTAGTGATGAGCAAAATTTTTCGCAAATTTTTGGTGAAACGGCTCTATAATAGTACTGTAGATAGATAGTGATGAGCGAATCTGTCCAATTTCACTTTACTGAAAAATTAGGGAAATTTGTAAAAAAAATTGTGCACATGACAATGGCCAATTGTTTTTTTTGGCACCAATGCAACTTTTTGTCCAAATGCAATGGATTGGTGACATTTTTGTTGCAGTAAACTTTTTCGCTGCAAATTTTTTTTGCAGTTTCTAGAAAAAATGTGCAGATGGCCTAATGCGGAATTTTGCCACAAATCCATGATAGATAGATAGATAGATAGATAGATAGATAGATAGATAGATAGATAGATAGATAGAGAGAGAGAGAGAGAGAGAGAGAGCGAGAGAGATGATAGATCTATCTGTAAATTTTTTTAAACACACACCCAAACTGTAGTAAATGTTTAATAACAACACAGTAATGCTATGATTCGCTGAGGGACACATAGTATGTGCTCAATAATTATTTTTCACAAACAGTTTTATTATTTTTTATTTTTGTCTGCAATGTTTTATAATGCTTTCTAGAGCTTACATCTTTTTCTTACTGCACACAGTTCAACCATGCTGTGTGTCAGTAGTGCATAGCAAAGTGCTGGCTCATGCTGAAATCAGCCAATTAAAACAGGTGAAATCTGCCAGTGACTCACAGCATGAATGTGTTGGTTACAGACAGAGGGAGGAATTATTTACTGCAGAAACACTTTTAAATTTGATATACACATTCATTAACTGTCTGTCTACTACAAATCAGTGTTTTTTTGTTAAATAAAAGTGACAGTTCCTGTTTAGATCTTCCCAGAGTGATCTCACAAATTATGAAGGGTTAAACACATTAGGAGGTTTAGCAACACTGCTTGATAAATCTTGTCCCCAGGTCATCTGGGTCAGCTTATTGTTAAAGGAAACCAACAAGAACCTGTTCCCTATTCTATGTTAATTCATTAAATACATTTCTTCCTATTCCAAGCACATCGAAAGTGGTATCAGGGAGAAATCCTGGTGGGCCTTGTCCTGGTGGGCCCTACCACCATAATGCCACTGGTTGAGGTTGCACCCAGCTCTTACCTGCCAACAGTCATTTTGTATGGTGCTGCAGGGTAAAGGAGGAGTTGGGGTGGCAAGGGTGTGTTATGACACGGTGGTGGTGTTCTTGGCAGAAGCCAGGGTTTGCAGGGTTATCCAGTGGGTCCTAGGTACCCCAGTCCAACACTAAGCTGTATAGAGAGAATTCACAAAAATGTTGGCAAAGGAAAAATGTTGTTTGTGTGTAATGGGGCAAATATCACTAGTGCCTTACCCATTGTTAACCCTTGATGTACCACTGATATTTTGTGTGGGGGGAACCTTCAGTGAAACACATGATGCAGTGAGTTGTAGTTCAAACACATTCTCTTTGTTGTCACGGCCTTCAGTTAAGCAGCAGCACTTTCACAAGGCTCAAACTCCCAGTCTCCAGAACATTTGCCCGTAACTGCACACTGCAAGGGGGAATGGACGCTCACAGGCACATCTCTTGGGCCCTGGCTAGCTCAATCCAGATCTAGCTGTTCCTATTAAACACTGGGATTCCCACTAGAAACACTATACCCACTCACTCCTAGTTGGGACCATAGCTGCCCATGCTAGTTACCTCTCTAACGTACACTTCCCAGTGTGTACTCTTAAACCACTAGGCCTCATACTACCTATTCTCAGTACCTCTTCCAGGAGATAACTTTACTGCTGCAGTGCCCTCTGCTCATCTTGCTTCCCATGATGCATCTCTAAAATCCCTTTCTGAAACCTTCCCTTTTAGAACCTCATATTCTCCACCCACTGGGGACTTTCCCTCACACTGTTATCCTCTAGCTCTCCCTAGTGGCAAACTGGAAACTTGTATTAACCATTTCTTAACCATTTATATCAAACCATTAACATTTTTTACAGACAAATTTTCCACCTCAACGACAATTTTCAAAAAATTTTGTTAGAAATTAGGTGTGGTTAGTTTTGTGTCATATGTATGACTTTTTTGAGAATTAAATACCCACAACATTATTACAGACATTTTTTTTCACCAAAATGTTTCTGGCCATAATGAAAATGTCAGGAGAAAAATGTTGATACGTTAATTCGGCTTAAGTCTGTATAGAGATAATTGTGGGAGCACGAATTACATTTTCACAGTGCAGTAATGACAGCTTTTTACACTTTTTAAAATTTGGAGTTATTTGTTGTGCTTATGTCTTTTTTCCAATTTGGTGACCAAGAACTCTGTACTTACCGACACTTTTGTGAATTCTCCCCTGTGTCTTTCTGGCATTCCACTCCAGTGTAATGTTGACATAGTAATCTCATTATGTTAGATAACAGCTATATGACCCTGGTACGAGAATCCTTTTTTTAATAAGGGGCACCAATTTATAGAGATAAAGGGATCCTGTCATCAGAAAACATGTTTTTTTCAAAACACATCACGTTAATAGTGCTACTCCAGCAGACTTCTGCACTGAAATCCATTTCTCAAAAGAGCAAACAGATTTTTTTATATTCAATTTTGAAATCTGACATGGGGCTAGACATTTTGTCAATTTCCCAGCTGCCCCAAGTCATGTGACTTGTGCCTGCACTTTAGGAGAGAAATGCTTTCTGGCAGGCTGCTGTTTTTTCCTTCTCAATGTAACTGTATGTGTCTCAGTGGGACATGGGTTTTTACTATTGAGTGTTGTTCTTAGCTCAACCAGGCAGCTGTTATCTTGTGTTAGGGAGCTGTTATCTGGTTACCTTCCCATTGTTCTTTTGTTTGGCTGCTGGGGGAGAAAAGCAGCAGTACAGCAGTAGAGAGTGATTGAAGTTTATTGGAGCACAAGTCACATGACTTGGGGCAGCTGGGAAATTGACAATATGTCTAGCCCCATGTCAGATTTCAAAATTGAATATAAAAAAATCTGTTTGCTCTTTTGAGAAATGGATTTCAGTGCAGAATTCTGCTGGAGCAGCACTATTAACTGATTCATTTTGAAAAAAAAAAATTTTCCCATGACAGTATCCCTATAATGACCCTTTAATGAGAGTTTTAAAAAAAAAAGTGATGGGCGAATTTGTCCCATTTCACTTTGCCGAAAAGTTTGCGAATTTCATGCAAAATTAGCGAAATGGCAAAAAATTCACCAGCGGCAATCCGCGGGCAGCAAAATCGACACCTGTGACTATTTGACGCGTGCCTATTTTGTTAAATTACAGTCAGTTGCCATGCATTTAACTGTTGATGCTGTCGATATAGGCAACGGCGGCGGAATTGTCTACGGGGTCAAAAAAACTTGGACTTTTCGCTGCAATTTATTCACGAATTTATGCAAATGTATTCACCGACGGAAAAACATGGAAATTCAATGCGAATCCGTGCCTGGCGAATAAATTCGGCCATCACAATTAATAAAGGTTTGTATCCCCTTTATTCTCCCTGCACCTTAGCCACCAAACTGTGAGTAGTATGAGTCCCTTCTGCTGTAAAAGACAGAACATTGCTAATCCAAAGGGGAAAAATAAGAATGAAAAAAAATAAAAAAAAGCAGCTGCTGCTTCTCCAATTAGGCAAAACAGGCTTTATGTAAGGTGAGCAATTCATTAGACACAGATTTGTTTTACTTATTTGTTTAATGTGATGCCATTGCATTGATAAAAAGACTAACCTATCATAGTTTAACTATTACTTTGTTATATTTCATTTTCAAACCGTTATATTCTGTACAGCATGAGAGTTACATGAGAAGTTCATAACATTATAAGTCCTTTGTAAAACAACGCATGCAGGCTTCAATCAGCTTGTAATTATACAATGTTAGAAGTTTAGAAAAGCCAGATACACAAGGTTACGACATTTCAAAGGAACCATTGTTCTTGCCGGATTGATTTAAAAAGGGACATTTTGCAAGTGCACCTCTTGGAATTCATTCTTAAGAAGTGTCATCTTAATGCTTTCATATGCTTAATAAAGACATGACTGATGTGTTGCAGACCATGACGATATGTGCTATTTGTTGGCGTTATCCTTAAATAAGCAACTGGCACAGAATTAGGTGGCTTTTTACCAGATAAGATATTTTTCTTACAAATTTTTTTTTAAGAAATGTCTGCTTAATACAGACTGAAAGAATGGCAGCCCTGTGTTTTTTCTTCTGTTTTAATATACCTTTCATCCTACTTCATTTACTACACCCACTATTTAGAGGTTACAATGCATTAGGGGACTGACCCTCCTTGTATAGCACTCTTCTGAACAGCAGAGATACTTGAAAATAAAGCCCATAATTTTTTTGTTCAGCCTGTCTCTTGTGTCTGCAGATATTCTCTCACTACCTTTATCCAGGGATTACACTGATCCAAAGTACACAAGCTTTGCTGTCACTTACGGCTTCCTATAACCTCCTTAGATGATGGTTTTGCAGAGGGACACAAACAAATAAGGATTTGTCACTGAACCATCTTTTTCCTGAATTTAATCATTTATATGAACTCAATTTCCATGCTTAATATCTTCAGTTTCTGTTTGCTGGCAGCTACAGTCGGGAAGCATTTAAGTGATAATTTACGGGCATTTAACATAAATGTGTATTTCACTGAATAGAAACTACATGAATGGTTAATATGGTCTAAGTAACTGCTGCTACAATGTTCCTGAGAGCCAGGATTGGCTTAAAGGCTCCTGGGCCATGCAATAGGATTGCTGCCCTGTGCACAATCAAATACACCAGGAAGAGTCCCATGTCTTATAGTTGTCTTACATACTACTTTGTGTGTCACAACTCAAATCTCTTCTGTATCCCAGAGAACCAGCTGGCTAAAGTTGTTTGATCAGCACTAGTAAATACCATCATGTTCCAAATTTATTGGGAAGAGGCAAGTGTTAGTGCCTGGCAAGTATGTCCATTGCTTAGACTAAAAGAGTCCAATCACGAGGCCTAGTCGGAGTAATCAGTAGCAAATAAAGTACAAGAGCAAAGCCCCTGGATAACTGCAAGGCAAAGGCAGCAACTTGAGACACAAAATTGCATCAACATCAAAGAAAAGAAGATGTCAACCTTGTAAGCCAGAATCCATGTACCCGGCAAATTAGAGGAAAAAGGAGCCACACACAATATTTTAAAGTCACCAACACTCAACCAGTATATTAATTGCCAAGGACTGTGACCTCAATGTCAAAATTTGCAAGGGAGGAGGATGGGTGAAATATTGACACTGGTGAAAACAAAAGGTTTTACCTGTCTTCAAAGTACAGGTATGGGACCTGTTATCCAGAATGCTCGGGACCTGGGGTTTTTCCATAATTTGGGTCTTCATGCCTTAAGTCTACTAGAAATTCATTTAAACATTAAATAAACCCAATAGGCTGGTTTTGCTTCCAATAAGGATTAATTATATCTTAGTTGGGATCAAGCACCAATTAACATGTTAACATGGCCCGAAACATGTTGTGTGCAATAAAGAGCACTTAGCAGCAAGTTCTGCCTCTTCGTTTGCTTTCTCTCAGCTCTCTTGTTAATTGACTTCATTTCCTACACCTGGAGCGGGGGTGCCTTGCTGAGATTGAGAGCATAGCTGCCAGTCCCCCAGTCACTCTGTTACATTGTCCAGAAGGGGATCAAGTACCAGCTACTGTTTTATTATTACAGAGAAAAAGGAAATTATTTTTAAAAATTTGGATTATTTGGATAAAATGGAGTCTGTGGGAGACAGCCATTCCGTAATTCGGAGCTTTCTGGATATCGGGTTTCCGCATAAGGGATCCTATACCTGTAGTATGTGTGCAGCTTATTCTTTAAAATTCGGGCCACATGCAATACCTTATTATAAAAAAGGAATTGGAGAATCACTCCATGGCCAAGTAAAGCACACAAAAAATATGCAATTTTTCAGAATGATTTAATAATAAAACATGGGGATAGAGAATGTGCATTAATCAATCCCCATTCTTCTGTATGTTTGGCCAGGTCAGTCACACTATTATTCTTGACTAAACCTCAATTAGAGAGCTCTCCCAACCTCATTTATATTATGATATCTTTCTAAATGTATTCTACCAGCTCCCATGTGGGCTTTAGCTTCCCACATCCATCCGTAATGATGGTCTGTGGACCATGGTCATGGAAATCTCTCCTCGATTAAAGCTGCAGTGAGGAAGGGTGAGCCTATGGGACCAGTCTTTGGCTGAAGAGATGCTTTTTCCAAGAAATGCAATCAAACAGGGAGGTGCCAGCATATGAAAAATATTTCCTTTTCTCCAGGTCTGACAGGTGAATGACAGGTGATTGCTCTGCCCGCTCCTTATATGCCAAAATCTGCCTATCTGCCTACAGGGGGTACTTAGCATGGACCACCTAGAACTGTTCCTACTCAAACTGTTAACCCCTTGGGTGCGGTCACTTTCTCATGCCCCTAAGTGCTTATAACCATGGGGTTTCAGGACCACCATATTGGTTTACCTTGATATGGTATGGTGGATTGGCAACTTTATGATCACACATTTGTAACTAGTTTTGGGAAACTTATGCTCTCACACAGCAGGTAATATTAATATAATGGGAATATACATTAATCAATTATTTTTTTTTGTATGTTGGACACATACTTAACTATTGCTGGGTTGTCCCATGATCTGCCTGGGTAAACTCCTTTCCAGCCTCTTGTAGGAGGAAATCAACTCTACAGAAAACTATGGGATGAGTCATGCAAAGGTGTGTTCTGATAGACAGAGAGCAAAATAAGGCTTAAATTGCCCTTACACTAAAAGTGTATGGGCACTTCAATATTTTGGCCCTAGGGCCAACAATCATATTCAAATTCTTATGCAGACTCATTGGGATTTTCTAACCTACCTTATTTTTAGACAGGTATCATTTGGGCAGGCAGTTGGTAGGTCCCCATACACAGGCCAATGAGCTAAGAACTAGGTTTGTAGGGGGCAAGTATTGTTACCTTAAATCTGTAGAATGAGTCAGTAACACATTGAAAGAAGCAAGTTAAAAACAAAGCAAGAGGGAAATAAGCTTTCCTTCACATTAATTTTCATCTATTCTATTCATTAGACAAATGCAAAAGTGACATGATATAGAAGGTTTAGTGGCCCTTGAATGTGGATTACGGAAGTGCTTATATGAATGCCCAGACACACTGCTGAAATGAGAATTGCTATTATGATTGTAATTCCCTGTATTTGTATTCTAGTAATTATTATACAGACAAAGTGACTTTCAGGGATTCCTAAAGACATTCATTGGATGATGCAGTGAAGAAGCTTCTATTTTATTTTCTAAAATGAATATACATGCATGAGAAAATAGAATAGGTAACAAGGTATTTTGCCTTGTTATCACCAACAAACTCCTTTCCAGGATCACTTGCACTCTCAAAAGCTGCCCTTCGACATTAAACAGTTTTATATTCGCTTGTTATACATGCAGGGTCTCATATGTTCACTGCTGATTAGAACACATTATTTATATTATCCTTTTGGGCTTCACACTAGCAATAAAAATGCTTGCCATGATTCGAAACCAACAAACAACAAGAGGATTTGTTGATTACTAATGAGAAAGCTTGGGTTTGCTGGGAGGATCAGCAGAGACTCTCATGCTGTAGTCTGTAGATTACTTTTGTTAACCTGGTCAGAAGGCAATAACTTTACTGAGGAATCAGCACTTGTTATAAACACGGGATAAGGTGCTAATGATAATGATGCATTTGGTTTAAACGCATTTTCTTAAAATTTCAATATTCAGGCCTCAAATTTTATCGTGCCTAATTCTGCAGTGAATGACCATTGCAGCTGGTTGTCAGGCAGAGACATTTTGAATGAAAGGAATAAATTAGGTTACGGCCAGCCTAAAAAATAAATGCATTTCGAGACATGAATTCGAGACATATCCAAAAGTCCAAAATATAAAATCACTTTAAGGGGCCGATTCATCAAGCTCGAGTGAAGGATTCGAAGTAAAAAAACTTCGAATTTCGAAGTGTTTTTTGGGCTACTTCGACCATCGAATGGGCTACTTCGACCTTCGACTACGACTACGAATCGAAGGATTCGAACTAAAAATCGTTCGACTATTCGACCATTCGATAGTCGAAGTACTGTCTCTTTAAAAAAAACTTCGACCCCCTAGTTCGGCAGCTGAAAGCTACCGAAGTCAATGTTAGAAGGTCCCCATAGGCTTGCCTAAGTTTTTTTGATCAAAGGATATTCCTTCGATCGTTGGATTAAAATCCTTCGAATCGTTCGATTCGAAGGATTTAATCGTTCGATCGAAGGAATAATCCTTAGATCGTTCGATCAAATTTTCTGCGCTAAATCCTTCGACTTCGATATTCGAAGTCGAAGGATTTTAGTTCCTAGTCGAATATCGAGGGTTAATTAACCCTCGATATTCGACTCTTGATGAATCGGCCCCTAAGTGAATTTTTTGTACAAAGTGTGGGCATTGGTTATGTGAGACAATGTGCTTATTGAGTTTTTCTCAATTTTGTGGTTTATGAATTATCATAAAAGAGAATTTTATCTGTCATTAATCTTAGACATGGACCTGTTTTAAGTTTTTTGTTTTGTATAGTGCTTTTTTTTTTGAGTCAATGACCTGCATTGAAAAAAACAGATCGACTTGTATTGGTATTCTTAATTGCTTGACTTTCTTTTTAGGCCCTCTTCCTATCTTCATCCAGTTTGACTTGATTATAAGTAGCAATGGGGGAATTTATTCGGCAGGTGAATTTACGCGTTTCGCCGATGGTGACAATTAGAGCATGCCCATTGACTTTAATGTGCATCAAATTTTCTGCTGTTTCACGAATTTTGCGGGTAATTGCGGGACAAATTCGCCCATCACTAATTACAAGCCATAGCAATCAGACAGCAGTTCAAATTCCAAGCTTGAAAAAAAGAGGGACTTGAAGCCCCTCTGCATCCATACTTGGTGGTGCACATGTTATCTGTAAAGCAAAGGGGCTTGAAGAACCACATTCCATCACTTGAGGTAGGAGTTAGATCAATGTCTATTGTGGGGTGGGAAATTGGTCCCAGCAACACAGGCAGACTTCAATTGGGTTTTTTTCCATGGAATTAGGAATAGAATAAAAATACATGTATATTCAATTTTGGCACATTTTTTTAAAAAATATCCTCAACTGAATAAGCTCAGGTCAAAAACCCATGAAAACGTTCCCTAAATGTTAGAAATTAAGAATTTTCCAGGCTTCAAAAACTGAGATTCTCCCTGAAAAATCAGCAAAGAAATCGGAATCCAAAAATACTCCAGCTAAAACTTGTTGGGTTAATGTAAATGTCAATGGCAGAGGTCCCTTTGATGATGTTTTTTGCCTTCACGATTTTTGGGTGTTTTGGGGTGTTTGACTGTTTTCACACAAAAACTCACATCATTTAAGTTTTTGTGTGACAAATGCACAATCTGACTATATCGACCTGAATTATTAATAAATTAGCCAAATTTGTGCATGGGAGTTAGGTCAAGTTTATTTTATTTAAATTATGGGAAAGAGTTGAGTTTTAATAAATAACCCCCAAGTATTTAAGGGTTGTCTGCATGGATAGTCTATATATCCAAGGAGTTATTTAATGCTAAAAAAAGCTGATTAATCTCTCATTACACATACCATGGCTGTGGAAGTTTGCTTCAATACATCAGGTGTATTTTCACAATAACATAGCATATTTTCTTAAAATTATATATATAGGCTGTTGTGAGTGTATTGTGCCAAAATTATACAATTATAAAATTATATTAGAAAAGATTTTCTAGGAAATGAGGTACGTTGGATATTAGCATAAAGGAAATTGTATAATGGTAGTTAGTCTGAACCTGGAGAAATTCATCTTGGAGATTTTTTTTTATGCAGTCTTAATAAAATAGGAAAATATTCAAAATTTCACACTGGTGAAATATTATCTGGCAAAAAGATGTGGATGTTTGCCACTGTGAAGTGAATTAGCCAAAAACTGTCATACTTGTAAACCTCTGATGTCATGGCTTTGTTTTAAAATTTAGATTAAAATACTCTCCTATAAATATGGTCCAGTGTTGGAATTGCCTATTTCCAGAACTTCTGGTGGACAATGTCTCCTTCTCACACTTTGCCCTATACAATATCTTAATCCTCCCTTAAAAAATATTTAATGCAGGTCAGAGCAGAGTTATTCTGGTGCTACTTAGCTCAGAATTGGAGCTGGATAGGGCAAACTGAGGAAAAATAGCCCAATATTAAAATATGACACACCGGGCCAGTTTACTAACATTTTCACAAATCCTATTTGTTCCTCTAAAAATAAGTATTTTTTATTTTATTTATCTAAAAGTTTAAGATACTGTATATTGAATGGGGTTATTTATCAAAATCCAAAATTGAGGGCTTTTTTTAGTCAAAATCTGAAATTTTCTCACTATTTTCTGAAAACCAATTCGACCAAATCCGCAACTGACCTTATTCCCCTATTTAACAATAAATTTTAACAAAAATTTCTCGTTCGGGAAAAGAAATCATCAAAAAATCTGAATTGTACGATTTCTCACTGAAAACTGTGATTTCTGATCTGATACTGGACACCTAACAATCTTCAGATTATTGAACGAAACCCAGTGCAGATCAGGATATCTTCAAAATGTCAATGGGACATCTGTCATTGACTTCTACATGAACTCAACAGCACTGACTTGGAGTACAGATATGGGACATGTTATCCAGAATGCTAAGGATACTTTCCGAATAACAGATTTTTCTGTAATTTGGATCTCCTTGCCTTGTCTTCTAGAAAATCATGTAAACATTAAATAAACCCAATAGACTGGTTTTGCTTCCAATAGCGGTTAATTATATATTGGTTTGCATCAAGTACACAGTACTGTTGTATTATTACAGCGAAAAAGAAAATCATTTTTAAAAATGTGGAATATTTGGATAAAATAGAGTCTATGAGACTAGGCTTTTTCATAATTCAGAGCTTTCTGGATATTGGGTTTCCGGATAACAGATCCCATACCTGTACTTTAATTCAGACTTTTAACACTATCAGGGTTTAATAAATCTGAAAAAAGGTTTTTTTTCCTTTTACCAGAAAAAATAGGACTTTAATAAATAATAACCTAAGGGTAAAAAACACGAAAAACTCCAAGTAAAAACTGTTGAAGTCCAATAGAAGTCAATGATACTGTTTGACTTTTTTTTTTTTTAGTCTTTCAGATTTTTAGAAGTTATTGTAATTTTTTTGCTAGAAATCGTCTGAAAAACATTTTTGGTGGTTTTCTTATTTTTTGTGGAGCATTGTCCAGCATTTTTTCTTGTTCATACGTTTTATATTCAGATCTTTTAATAGCTTTCACACAATTTGCTGTTTTAGAGAAAAGTAGTTCATTTGTGGTTTCAAAAACCTCAACCTAAAATGTAACCTTTAAGAAATAGGGCTCTCATAATGCAGTGAAACATGTCTATGGATGCAATTTATATTTTATACGTCTACCATATTTTCAAATTTATAAATAGACCTTTTAATACAGTACACACAATGCGATCTGAATAATTTTGTCAACAAGGCATAATTAAGAATTATTTTGAGCGCCATGACTTTTTGAGAAAATTTCAGATTGCAATTTTTTTTTAAATATGATTTTCTTGAATTTTAATACATTTATGTATAAAATAACATTGATACTTGATCATGCTTTTGTGCACCTTATAATAGTTTACTGGCCCATAACATGCTGAATATCTATACTGCATAGTTATTTCTAGATAGTTCCAGTTAAATATATATACTAATATATATATATATTAGAACACCCATAATGAAAATGTTCTTCATCTGCTGTGAGTGCCCCTATAAACATTATCTTTAGTACTGTACATGATTTGAGACATTGGTAAAATCACAAGCTAAAACACAAATATATGCAGAGTTGACTTTTTGGATTTAAGGAGGCAAAAGCTAAACGTTATCATTGGTAATTTTACTTCTGAGTTGCTAATGGCATCCCTTTAACCTAAGGGTTATTGCTGTCAAAGTGAGACCTTTTTCTTCCTGTCAGCTTCTGTAGGATATATCTGAAAAAAAAAAATCCCTCAGCCTGCAGCATTTAATGTGCAAGCAGCACTTCCCAACATTTTGAAACTGTTGAAATCATGAAAAAAGTCTGCGACCTTCCATTTTTGTGACAGTATGAGAATCCCTGGAGCAGCTAAACCTTCCTCTGATATTTTGAAAAGTGTCATGTTTTCTGTTATGGAGGAAACTGTCATATTGTTGTTGTCATGAAATATAGCACTTTTTAACGTTTATGATTGCCTTGTTCCTTACAGCACGTGATGTGACCTGGCTAAACCTCTTTTTGTTTGTTTAGAGCAACTGGTTATATTTAAGCATATAATGATAATTTAGTGGGTACCAAATGTCTTAGGGGCAGATTTACTCTTTTTTTTTTGTCAAAACTCATAAATTCGAATTTAAAGCACCAACTCAAATTTAAATTTGAATATGAGATTTATCACACCTCAACCCTGGAAGCAGTTCATGTAGAAGTCAATCTGCCAAGTTCATGTAGAAGTCAATTGTATAGGTTCCTTGAACTATCTGAAGATGCTAATAGTAGTGATGGGCCAAATTTTTGCCAAGTTTTGCTGCGAAAATAATGTCCCATAGACTCCAATGGGAGAAAAAAAAATTTACGCGGAAAAGTCGAGATTTTTTCCGGGGGAAAATTCAATTTGAATTCAATTCAAGTTTGCCGGTCAGGACTATTTGATCGAATTTTAGACGCTCTAATGTTTCCATATATAACATATCATTCGAACTGTGAATAAAATAGAATTTATTAAGCTTTAAAAAATTTACATTTCTCTAAAATTTGACCTTTGAGCAATAACCCCCTTAAATTAAATTTTTAATCAATTTTCATGTAAATTAATTCATATAACTCAAATAAAAAAGGTTGTTTTGCTTGATAAATACCAAACATTTGAGTTTTTTAAAATATAATTCAAATGTTAGTTTTGTGCAAAAAAATTGAATCATGGCAAAACTTCAAATTCAAACCTTGATAAATAACTCCCTTAGAATAGATAGAGGCAGGGATTTTGCTAACCCTGTGATGAATAAATTGAGGGCACTGTGCAATAATAAGCTATATTAAATGCACTGTGAAATAATCCATCCTAAATAGACCCACCCACAGTGTTTCAATAGTGTCAAGAATATGACAAATTTTGGAGTATTAACCTTGCATTGATGAACATTTGTGTCTTTCCGCCACTGCACAATGTCAAAAATAAGTTAAAAAACTATTGGGTTTTTTTCTGGTAAAAGTAATTTTGCTAGGACCAGTCCTGGTAAACAGAAATAAGATTGTAGATATGAAACAAATAAGGTTTTTTACCTGGGCCAACAAAATCTATTTTTAATTGAAAGGATTTAGATGTTGGTCAAAGCTCAAAATCCTTTTTTTGCTGTTTTTCATTTAATAGGACTCTTTTTTTATTTTTGTTTTCTTTATCTACACAGATTTAATTTATTTTTCCCTAATAAAGAGTTTTGTTTTTTTTTTTTTAAAAAAATAAGCAATATGACGCTGCAAATAGGGTAGGAGAAGTCAATTAAATCCATGAATACATAAGATATTTAGGCCACAGTTGAGTGACTTGGGGCCGATTCACTAAGCTCGAGTGAAGGATTCGAATGAAAAAAATTAGAATTTCGAAGTATTTTTTGGGTACTTCGACCATCGAATTGGTTAAATTCGTTCGAATTCGAACGAAATCGAACGAATCGAACGAAAAATCGTTCGACTATTCGACCATTCGATAGTCGAAGTACTTTCCCTTTAAAAAAAACTTCGACCCCCTACTTCGGCAGGTAAAACCTACCGAAGTCAATGTTAGCCTATGGGGAAGGTCCCCATAGGCTTGCCTGTGATTTTTTGATCGAAGGATTTTCCTTCGATCGTTCGATTCGAAGGATTTAATCGATCGATCGATTAATCGCAGGATTAGCGCTAAATCCTTCGACTTCGATATTCGAAGTCGAAGGATTTCAATTCGAGGGTCGAATTTCGAAGTATTTTTAACTTCGAAAATTCGACCCTTAGTGAATCTGCCCCTTAATAAAATTTTGTAATACCCACATAACATACAAAAGAGATGCACTATATTTTCAGCTTTTTTTGCCAGCTGACAGTAAGTAAAAAAAAACAGCTAATTCATAGTAATTCGTAGGGGCAAATTTAGTTAAGGTCGAATATCGAGGGTTAATTAACCCTCGATATTCGTCTGACGAAGTTAAATCCTTCTACTTCGAATATCGAAGTCAAAGGATTTAGCTCTATTCGTTCGATCGAACGATCGAAGGAATAATTGTTCGATCGAACGATTAAATCCTTCGAATCTAATGATTCAAAGGATTTTAATCCATCGATCGAACAAAATTCCTTCAATCAAAAAAAGCTTAGAAAGCCTATGGGGACCTTCTCCATAGGCTAACATTGACTTTGGTAGCTTTTAGGTGGCGAACTAGGGGGTCGAAGTTTTTTCTTAAAGAGACAGTACTTCGACTATCGAATGGTCGAATAGTCGAATGATTCTTAGTTTGAATCATTCGATTCAAAGTTGCAGTCGAAGGTCGAAGTAGCCCATTCGATGGTCGAAGTAGATAAAAAAAAAACATTTGAAATTCAAAGTTTTTTCCCTCTATTCCTTCACTCAAGCTAAGTAAATGGGCCCCGTAGTAGTGATAATTCCAAAAATCTTTTCCAAAATGACTTTCACACATTGATATCACTATTAGAAGACACTATTGACTACATTCACAGTTAGAATCTGAAAGGAATTAGCAGATCGAATTGAATTTTTGGTTCTCGTGATTTCTGCAATTCACAATGGAATATTTTGCCAAAAGGAATCCAATTAATAATGCAGTTCTGTGCTTTCAATAAGTCCCTTGAGTGGAATACCCAGGGGCTATTTTGAGAGCATAGAAATGTCAAATGTGTAGGCATTTTAGTGCTTTTGTTTGAAAATACCTGAAACTTAAGCATGTCTGTGGGACTTTTTTTTCCATAGATTTGATGTAATTTTTAGGGATAGGTGAATAAATTCATCAGACATGGATTTGAGGCAAATTTCCATGTTTTGCCACCCACGAATGTTTTTGCGGTAACCGCATAGAAAATTCGCCTGCAAATCTTCCGTGGCTACAAAACAAAAATTGTTGTGCATCAAAATTGGCGCAAGCATGAAAATTGACGTATGTCAAAATGATTTGGACGCCCTTTGACTTTAATGAATTTGGACAAAATAGTTGCGCATATAAAAAATGTCGCTTGTGCCAAAAAATGACGTGCATCAAAATTATTTTGACGCCCATTGACTTCAATGTGTTTTGCAAATTTTCACAGTTTTGCTAATTTTTCTTCCATTTCGCAATTTTTTTTGTTGTTTTGTGAATTAAGTATTTTATACCCTCAATCATAAGACCTGACCACCTTTTGTTTGAGTGACCATTTGTTGCTTAAAAGGCAACAGCAAAACCAAACTTAAATTTAATCGATCGATCGAACGATTTTCAAAAAAAAAACTTTGACTTCTAAAAACTTAGCCAAATGTTGGCTATAGGTTCTAGGAGGTCCCCATAGGCTTACATTCGGCAGATGTAAGGTGGCAAAGTGTCAAAGTCAAAGTTTTTTAAAGAGACAGTACTTCGATTTTTCGAATGGTCAAATATTTAAAGTTTTTCCAATTCGAATCAAAGTCAAATTTGGCCTATTTGATGGTCAAAATACCCAAAAATTACTGCGAAATTTTACGTTTTTGAATTCGAAAATTCAGTCGAATTCACTTCGACCCTTAGTAAATGTGCCCCTTAGTCTACTAGAAAATCATGTAAACATTAAGGGGCAAATTCATCAAGGGTCGAATTTCGAGGAGTTAATTCCCTCGAAATTCGACTGGGGAATAGAATCGAATAGGCAATTCGGGCAAATTTACGTGCTGGCGAATAGTCGAATTGGTGAATATTCGCTCGAAGGATTTTCATTTGATCGAATGCCTTTTTATTCTATCAAAAACTTGGAAAACAAGCCTATGGGACTTCGAAGTATTTTTAAAAGAGACAGTACTTCGACTATCGAATGGGCGAATAGTCGCAGCGTTTTTGCGCTCGATCCAGTACTTTGACTATCGAATGGCGAATAGTCACAGCGTTTTTGCAATCAATCTATTCGAATCATTCTACTCAGGCGAATTTACGCCAATTTGATAGTCGAGGAGCACAAAAAACTACTCAAAATTCAAAGTTTTTTTACTTCGAATCCTTCACTCGAAGTTAGTGAATCGGCCCCTAAGAGGCCCATTTATCAAAGGTCGAATTTTGAATTCATGTTGATTTTTAAAATTCGGATATACCGAATGCACAATTCAACTGGGAAGTTATTTAAGAAAAAAATTGAATGGCTAATATTCGATCGAATGGCTCCAACCCAAAGAAAACTCGAATGTAAGAAAGGCTATTAACATCTCCAAATGGTTCAACGGACCTCTGCCATTGAGGCTAATATTTGTATTCGGACTGTTTCCATGGTCAAGGTGCGATACATCTCACATTCTAATTTACATTCGAATAGGGGGATTAGAATTTGAATTTTGACACTCGAAAATTCGAATTTGAATTTACTATTCAACACTTGATAATTCTGCCACTAAATAAACCAACAAGCTTCCAATAAGGATTAATTATTTCTCTATGCTATGGGGATCTGAGCCAGTGGGGCCCACCAGAGCCCGTCTGACCCTGACAGGGGGAATAGCTGGACTTTGTAGCATCATGTGGCAAAATAAAATATATAAACCTTGACATTACATAGAAGTCATGTAACGTAAAACATATTTTCGTAATAATCTTACAATGACTTTCTGAAAAGTACAGTATGTACAGTATGTTTCCATGTCATTAGCAAGTACACGGCTCTCATATTCTCTGCATGAGAAAGAGAAACAAATCATGTTAAATATACCAATCTTTTTTGCTTCTGCAATACATATGAATATTTTACCGAGCCAGGCTTTTAGTTAACATATTACAAAAATGCTTCGGCTTTGGCAGTTGATGCTTAAAGTGGAAGGATTTTCCTTAATTAATTATTAAGCTTCAATGTTTAATATAGTGTAAGAAAGGCTTCAGATATCCAGTGAGATACGATAAGTGACCCATCAAATGCTAAAATCAAGAAGCATGAAACATTTGCTACAACGCAAAATAACTTATTTAAATTCTCACTGTTGCATCCGATTAATGTGAGATCTGGTGCATTTTCCTTTTTATAACTCAGCATAAACATTTTATGACTTTGTTTCAGAAACCGCAGTGGCATTCATTTAAAAACCTAGCGATCATTTACAATGGTGGCCTGTGTCCATTTGGACAAAGTGATCCTGTAATGTAGAATGCTGGCAATAATATTGCATTCCTTCCTATGTCACATAGTAGAGCAGGGAGACAGTAATTATAAGCCGAAGGCCCATAACCCATAGTGTCATTTCTTTTTACTAAATACAATCACCTTAAATGAGAGTGCTGAGTGGTGTTCTTCAAACCATGCCTGCCTTCAAGTAAATCTGCTCATACTTACCATTGAACTAGGGGCAGATTTACATATGGTCGAATATCGAGGGTTAATTAACCCTCGATATTCGACTGCCAAATGTAAATCCTACGACTTCGAATATTCGAAGTCGAAGGATTTACCGCAAATAGTTTGATCGAACGAACAATTTAATCCATCGATTTTAATCCATTGATCGAACGATTTTTCTTCGACCAGAAAATTGCTAGGAAGCCTATGGGGACCTTCCCCATAGGCTAACATTGCACCTTGGTAGGTTTTAGGTGGCGAAGTAGGGGGTCGAAGTTTTTTTAAAGAGACAGCGCTTCGATTATTGAATGGTCAAATAGTAGAACAATTTTTAGTTTGAATCGTTCGATTCGAAGTCGAAGTCGTAGTCGAAGGTTGAAGTAGCCAATTCGATGGTCGAAGTAGCCAAAAAAACATTCAAAATTCGAAGTTTTTTTTATTTTATTCCTTCACTCGAACTAAGTAAATGGGCCCCTAGCTAATGTGTTATATCATACCTGTACTTGTGTGACAATTCTCCTCTAACTACTGATATAACTGTTATACTTTTGAGTTTAAGATTCCCTCGGAGGTTAACCTTACAAATAGTAATGGGCAAATTTTTCCCCCCAAAAAAATTCACGAAACTCGAAAATTGATGCCCGCGATTTGCCCGCGATTTGCCGCCAGCGAATAAATTTACGAAACGCCAGATAAAATTCCCCCGGAAAAATTGACACCGGCGTCAAAAACGGGCGCCGGCGTCAAAAACGAGATGCCTGCTCCGTTTCGCTAATTTTTCGCCATTACGCGAATTTTCTGGCGAAGCGAAATGGCGCAAATTCGCCACATCACTACTTGCTTTTTGCACTTTGCACAGTTACATTATTCTTAGAAGAAATTTTTGCTTAATTCATCCTTTTTCCTCCCCAAAATACTCTTGGCCATTTAATGGTTCTTGTTATTCTTATACCTCCCTGATTAGCAGCCAGACCAGCAAGCCTTCACTTCTCTATCCCTAATATAACTCTTTTTCCGAATTCTGCTTAGTCCTCTCTAATACATGGAACTTATTACCCTTTTGTGTGGCTGCCTATCAACATCACCACTCACACACATTAATATAAATATAGCTCTCAGAGACTTTCAGTAGTACATTCGTTAGTGAGTTCTACTTGATTATTAAAACTGCATAGAGACACTAATTTATCAAAATTTTGCTAAGTTTTATAGTCACACTTTTAGGGGGAAATTTACTAAAGGGCGAATTGGCTAACGCTGTTGAAAATTTGCCAGCGTGATGTCATTTCAGGACTTCGCCGATTTACTAATGGGCGCTGGCATAAATTCGCTAGCATAGGAGATAGACTGTAGCGCACTCTAACGCCAGGCGAATTTTCACTCTGGCGAATGGACGTAACTACGCAAATTCACTAAGATGAGGATTTTAATGAAGTTTACCACTTGCGCCAGACTTGCCTTCACAACCTCAGACCAGTCGAAGTGCAATAGAGTAGGTAGGACTTCCTCGAAAATTTTTCTAAGTCCCAAAAAACTGGCGACTTTTCCGTTTTTCAGGGTGATAGGCTGCAAAAGATCGTAAATTTTTTTTAGGGTAACCAGCTTCCCCCCTACATTTCCTAACATATGGCACATAAACTATACACTGATCACATGTGAAGGGCAATATAACAAATTTATTTTCTTTTATATAGGTTTCCCGGCTTGTGTAATGTAATGTATTTGCTGCAACATATACGTCCATTGAAATTTAACTTCCCGCCATATGCAAATTAGCCAACGCTAGTGCAACTGTGCTTTGCTTGCCGGATTAACGCTAGCACAACTTCGAAACCATTCGGCATCGACGCTGAAACTTCGCAACTTAGTGAATTAGCGTTGCCTGAGTGCAGTTTTGCCTGGCGAAGTGTGGCGATGGCGGCGAAGCTGTCGCTGGCGAATTTTCGCCGGTTACTGAATTTGCCCCTTAGTGATATTTCTTCCCACAATATGGAATGCAGCTTATCCGACATTCTAACTGATTTTAGAAATATACAGATAAGGAGGTAAGTGTGGCATTTATCTCTTTGCACGTCCCCATCTATATTTCTGTGCCTACGGGGATCACCTTGTGCATTATCATCATCATCATTTATCTATATAGCGCTAGGCCTACACTTTTTACAGACAAGCTTTTTATGCCTTGACCTCAACAAACAGGCTTGCTAATTAGACCAACCAGTGATTGGCTGTCTGTAATTGACAAAACAATAACCAGTCACTATTAGTTTACCCATCATTTAGCAGATAAAGGATTGACATCATTTAACCTTGCAGCACTACTTTGGAAGCATGAATTGGCCTTGAGCATTGTGTATGATAGATGGACTATAGTGTCATTTAGGCACAGGTAATTCATATGCTGCTAACCCTTAAATTGTTAGGTGCATAAGATTGTAGTGGCCTTCTTTTGATAAGAAAGGCTAAAGGCCACCACAAAATGTTCCATGTTTCCCTCCAGCAATAAACATGGTTACTCCCCCATCAGGAATAAAGTGCTCTCAGTATGAGCCGATGTTGTTCTTTGTTTTTTCTTGACATAGAAATTAGGTCGAGCACAAACCCTCTGCAGTCATAAAAAGGCTTAATATTATTTTTGCCAAGTTGTTGGCTATATCTCTTTGGCAAGTCCAGGTTTATTAATCAGACTAATTGTGTTCGAGATGAAATTAGTTGTAAGTTATGAACCATTTGGGTCCCAGGAATAGTCTGTGGAACTGCAATTAGGGCAGTTAAAATAATTTCAAAGTGAGCAAAAGCCCAAAAATATTGTTTAAGCTCTCAGGGACTGAAAGGGGGGGAAATTAAAGGCCAGTATGGTGCTTAACTCTTTCATGGTCGGGGTAATATAAATTATTGAATCGAATGAATTCGTAAGTGGAATGGTTACATGGTTATAGGATCGTATTAACCTTTGTGCTGCCAACATTGCAGCCCTCTCTGGCAACAAGCTGCCTGGAAATATGAGCCTCTGGAGAGCCCTGGGTATGTGCATGCAAATAAATATCCTCATTCCTCAAATGGAATTTTGCAGACTCCTGGTTTTTTTTTTTTTGTAACAAATTTGCTAATACAGTATTTATAGTTTTGGATCCTTGCAGAGAACAGATTTTGGTCAGTTTTTGTCCCACTGTATCAATCAGAGGCGGTGATAAAAGTAAGTGCTAAAAAGAATTCAGCTCAACTGCATCACAGGGGCATGTCTTAATGATCGCTCCGTTCTGCTTAATGACTGTGTTGGTGGTCAGGAAATATAATGTGTTGCAGGTATATTACAGGGGAGAAATAGTCCGAGCCCTGGTAACACAAAACACAATTGTCCTTGCTTCAAATTCCGCATCAGAACCTGTACATGTGGACATTACAAAACGCCCTTTTATGATTAACGTATTATAAAGACTTAAAAAAAAAAAGTAAAGGTTTTCATTCTTTTTGCAACTGTGCCAGGTCTGAGCACATCCAGACCACTGTATATAGTAAAACATCTACTTTCATTTCTGACGTTATAATAATGTATGGTTCTGAAATTCCTCAGGGTTCTGTTGCTTCTCAGATGTCACCTCAAGTCAAAATCACAGCTTTCTGTTTCATACGAAAAACTGACCTAACTTTCGACATTGAACCAAAGCTTTTCCTATAAAGTATTAAGTGTTCTGGGTTTTTTTTTTTAATAATGCTTTTTCTATATACAAACAGCTTTGTGTTCATTTCTGTATGTGAAGGTGTATAAAATGTATTTAGGATTGAATTTCATACCTTGTTGACCAGCTGCTTTATTACTCACCCTGATTAATATAGTTATGTTTTGTCCAAGTCTAAATATTTTAATATTTAGTTACACACACACAATATATATATGTGTATATAATTTCTTAAAATGTTATATATATATACATATATATATATATACAGTATTTGTACATGTATAATTATGTATTAAATATCTATATATCTTTTTTTAAATTATATAATGAAAATATGTTTTATATATATATATATATATATATATATATATAGTTTTATTTATATATACACAAATATATTGTATATTGTTAGAAAAGTGTGTATTTTGTAGGAACTGTATATATATGTTTTGGCTTTTTGTTTTGCTTAATAGCCTATCTTCTATAAAAATATATATATATATATATATACAGGTATAGGATCCCTTATCCGGAAACCCGATATCCAGAAAGTTCAGAATAACGGAATAGCTGTCTCCCATAGACTCCATTTTATCCAAATAATCCATATTTTTAAAAATGTTTTCCTTTTTCTCTGTAATAATAAAACAGTACCTTGTACTTGATCCAAACTAAGATATAATTACTCCTTATTGGAAGCAAAACCAGCCTGTTGGGTTTATTTAATGTTTAAATGAATTTCTAGTAGACTTAAGGCATGAAGACCCAAATTACGGAAAGATCCGTTATCTGGAAAACGGCAGGTTACCGAGTATTCTGGATAACAGGTCCCATACCTGTATATATATATATATATATATATAAATATATATATATATATATATATATATATATTTATATATATTTATGTGTATATATATATATATATATATATACATTTTTTTTGTCTGTTTGCTCTCTTTATGGCAACCTTTCATTCCCGCCATAGCAGGCGTCCTATTTATTGCTTACAGTCGAATATTTTATACACTAAAGTAAACTTTTTGTTAGAAGTGCTCAGATTTAATCAATTTTGGATTGTAGCCTTTGTAGAATGAGTCTTTTGTGCAGAAAAGGGCGTCTTGTTGTGGAACATGCTCCAATCACCGGCATCAGAGTGCCACCTCAAGGCTGCTGGAGAAATTAACAACGAGAAGCTGACCTTTAGAGAGACAGTTAAGGTTATGCACATAACATTTGCTTATTTACTTAGGGAAATAAACAAGGAGCTGGGCAATCCAGTTTTACAATATGGTTTTAAAGAAATAATACTGATTATAGTCTGCGTTGTGAGTGTGCTAGCTTTCCCTGTCTCTATCACAATGCAACTTTAATAACGTTAGCCAAGGCTGCTCGGAAAAAAAAATCACAGCTGTAGCTCGAGGCAAAAAGAGCTAAAATGAGGCGCTTCTCCCACTCCACACCTAAGAGAACGAAGTATTGGCCATGTGTGAGAATAAGCAAATGAATCGATCGCTGCAGTAGGTTGATGGCTACTAGTCGTTTTGATGGATATGACTGGAAAAAAAAGTCCAGATTGGTTCACAGTGGACCTCAAACCATGTCAGCTAAAACCAAAGAGACAAAATACTGACAGCTGTGGTGAGTACACTGCAGGCAGTCAATGGTTCCTGTGATTTATAGTTCCATCTGCCTTGCCGCTGTGAGGACAAGTTCCCCCTGATTTGGGTAAAATGAAAAGGACCTCAGAGAGCACAACGTGTTTTTTTGGAGAATGTGCAGAAACGATACACATAGATTCTTGCATGCATGCCCCTTTCCTTGTAATAATCACACTGATTGTTAACCATAATCATTGCTGAAACGTGAACCTGAAGCATAAAGCAGCAACAAAAAAATTTAGTTTGTCATTAAATTTAAGAATTCAAGGCTAATATTTATTGGCATGTAATTGCCCTAATCCTTCTAAAACTGATTTATTTTTTTTAAAAAAAGGTGTCGATTGATACCTTTACAATTCAGTCAACGAAAGGATTCTGTACATGATGTATAAATATATGCAGCCCTACGTCTAATTGAATTATAGATACGGCTCCACTATACAGAATACTAATTTCCCCCTATAAGTATCAGTGAATTTGTTAAACAAGCATACCGTACTTAATCAACATTTAGAATGTGCATAACTCAACCTAAGTAATCTAACTTCTGCAAGAAGTCAAATGCCATTTAGAGCATTCCCCTCGGAGGATTGAAATATGTCTCTGCAAAATAGGGTATGGTTAATGTTTTAATACATTTCTGAATCTGCGTAGAGCGTAAATGAGGTATTACGTACTCAGCATGCAATGAGAAGTTGGGGCACAAATAATGAATACACTGAAGTAAAACAGTGATAATTTTCCTAGCCTGGTTTGAATTAGAGGGAAAAAATGCATCTGGGACCTCAGAGAATACTTTCATTTCAGGCTATGCCATATTTCAGCATTAAAGGAGAAATTTACAGAGGGGGGGGGAAAATTATAATTCAATGAAAAAGCTTTCAGTCTTCCATTTTGGTAAATGTTTAATGCATATCAGCATTTTCTTTAGGAAATCTCCCGTAAAAAGGGCCGGCTGGTTTTGACACTGGATGGAAAGTTCTGCTCTCATTTGCCTTCATTCTAGGTCCCCGATGTCTTGACCTCAGGGGCAGGCACTTCCCGGCTGAAGATTTAGGCCTCAAAGGTCCAACGTGGTGTCAAGCCTTGCATGTCTCCTGTCTCCGGATGTTAGCTTTACCCCTCAAGAGTTTCCTGGTTCTTTGTTTAAAAAATATATAGAACAGAAAAAAAGCCTTTCCCCCATTTTTTTTCTTTTCTTTTTGCAGTGATTCCATCATCAGATTAAAAAAAAAAAACATAGCAGTGGTGTTTAAGGGGTAGAATGAGAGAGACTGAATAAATAACCAAGGAGGAGAGCCTCCACTATTTTCTACTTGCTACCGTTGGGTAAGGGAGGGGGCTTCCCCAAGGGCCCACTTCTATTTTTTGCAGCATGTTATTGTCAAGTAGAGGTTAACATCTCCTACCTCTTTTTTTTTCCATTATTCAAAATAAGTATTGATGTTATCCTTCAACTATTTAAAAGCCAGCTGCCTTGCTCATTGCAGCTTTTTTTTTTTTTCCCTGGTATTATTGTATGTGGTAATAGCGAGCCTGTGTATCGTCTTTCACAAAATCTAGCCTTTCAGGGTCTCGGTGTTCAAATGATATCAATCAAAATGTATGCAATTCAAAATCCATATGTATTGAGTCCCAGTTCACCTCATTTAATGATAATAGTAAGCCACATGTTGTGTACATGTCTAAAACACTTTCCCACTTCTTGACTGTATTAACCCTAGGGGCACTATGTTTTGTACAATTTGCCCAACTGAGCAGCATAATATATTGATTAATACTTGGCAGCCAAAGAAATCGGGAATAATAGAACATGGGACAAGGTACGAATTAAACAAGGAAAACAATATTATTTGGTGATGTGTGTTAATAAAACGAAGAGTAACCAAGATAGGCTGGGCAGTAAAAAGGATAATGGTTAAGTAAAAATCTCAAATGTAATCATCTCCCTATGCTAAAATAAGTAGAATTTATGGAATGTTTGTATTAATATGTATATCAGTAGCAAAGGGCAGAAACATATAGTGGGTACTATATCACCAAAATGAAAAAAGAAAGAAAATGAAATGAAAAACAAACTATATTTTAATCAGTATTAGTGTTTCTATCAGAATAAAGGGTTAATACTGTACATAGGCATCTAAAATATGTACTGAAATTCCAATATATCTGTGAATATTTGCTATACTAACTGCAATACCAGCTTCTGGACAGCCTTTACTGTTCAGTCTAGGTTTCATGTTCAGCCTCAAATGACATTTCGTTTCATGGAAAAAAAAAAAAAAATCATTAGCCATTTGGCAAACTTAGTAAGAAAAAAAACATCTTTTGTTGGCAACTTAAATAAATAGCTGCAAATACACATCCATTTGTTCCAGAAACTGTGCAATCAATTTAGAGCGACCCGGGTAATATTTAACCATTTGTTTACCAGGGCAATATATTTCCATAAAATATTTAACCATTTGCTTACTGGGGCAATATATTTCTAAAACATATTTAACCCTTTGCTTACCAGGGCAATATATTTCTAAAACATATGTAACCATTTGCTTACCAGGGCAATAGATTTCTATAAAATATTGAACCATTTGATTACCAGGGCAATAGATTTCTATAAAATATTTAACCATTTGATTACCAGGGCAATATATTTCTACGCAATTTCCTTTGAAGTAAAGGATGCAATCTAGTGTGACGATTCTAGAGTAAATTTTAAAATGGTATCAAAATTAAAAAAAACTTAACATTAGCACCAACGATTTCAGCCCTAACTTGCAATAAATGGATTAAAAATAGCTGATTTTGTATGATGAAGTTGTAAAACTGGATACATTCTAATAACATTTTGTGCATATATATATATACAGTATATATATATATATATATATATATATAAATATATATATATATATATATAGTATAATAAATTTTAAATAGCAGATATTTAAAAGAAAAAATTGCTACCACTGGCATTTCACATAATAAAGTGTTAAGAGTCCATAGACAACATATTTTCCTTTCTCCAACAACTCTCAGAAATTAAATTAACGTGAGTGAAAAGATGGTCTCATCTGAAATCTCCCGTATCCTCCAAAGCATTGGCTATCACATTTAAATGGCCCCTTCTAATTCCTGAAAGCACAAAGTACAGCACACAGATTTCGTGTCTATCTTTTCTCAGAGCCATCTAAATGAGTCACACTGAGGCATGGAAGCCGATGACAAATTAATATGTTAAGAAAATAAACTATGCTCATGTTGAACATAGCGCAACTTTATCCTGATTAATTTGTGTTGGAGGCAATCCAGCCAGCATTTACAAAGCCCTGCAGTTCGTACCAATGTAATTTCCCAATATTTATATGTGAAAAAGCCTCGGCAGTTAAACTCTGCCTCCAGTGTGATTTTTGTGGTCAGTGATAAAGACAATAAAAATACAGAGCGGTAATTGTAAGCACATTTGGAAAGAAAAGGTTTGCTACATTTTTTATTAGAATTCTCCTGTAAAAAATAAAAGTGTGCTGTGTTCTGCTTACAGTGCATAATGTTTCAGTGTGTGCCAAAAAAAGTTTTAAGTAATATAACACCCAAAGTAACCGCACAATGACAAATGTGTTACCTCATTTATACATGCAAACAAACCTTTACATCATTGTCTTTCCAGTCATTTATAATCTAAATGTTAAAAACTAATACAAATGTTTGGGTCTAATTATAGAGCCCTGGTATTTTATGTCCTTATTTAAATAGATTGTGAAGACATTTGCACAATTGCTCAATTTAATAAACAATGAGAATGAGAAAAATGTGCGGTGTTCTTCGAAGAATATTAAAAATAGCCCTATTACTAATGAGGTTTTTTTTTCCCCCCCCCCCATCAGTTTACACAATTTTCCAGATGCAAAATTAGCTTTTGGCTGTAAAATGTTTTATCACTTTGTCTTACACAATAAAGATGAGATGCTTTACCTCGCTGAACTACCCTGCAATTATGTTTTAGTGTTTGAAAATCATAATCTAATTTAAAAAAACATATTTTATAATACTTTAATAGCAACACAAAAAAAAAAGATCTGTTTGGTGCAAGTAATATTCATTTGTTTGATTAGAAAGACTTGACTTTGTATAAAAAAAGAAGGGTTTCGGGTCTTTAATGTATACGATTTATGGAGATTTATTTAAGCAAGGCTTTCACTATAGGCAGTGTGAATGTTGAAAGTATACATAAAGACAGTCCTTCTGTCAATTCCATTTTATTAATTGTGAAACCCAGAAATTAATAATGTAAAAATATGCTTTTTAATTAGGCCTACATTCTTTCCAGTTTACTTAAATGGGATCAGCCGTTCCCTAATGATTTTTTTTCTTAATAAAGTATTAGCCTGTGATGCTCTGGCTTTTGACAGGTATGATCAACTGGAAAGTACTTTTGAAGGCATATAAATGATAAAATAGTACTCTCCTATTTAAAAGTAATTAACATTATTGCTTGAATACAGGCCTTCAACTTTTTTTTTATTTTAGTTGTTTTTTTTTTCTTTTTTAATTTTTGTTTTATGAGAGGTTTGAAGATCTCTGCTGTGATTTTATAATGTAATTACCTTTGTTGAAAGCTAAGCTTTTGCTAATAGCAGGTCAACAGGATCATAAAGCAATCTTCAAAATATTAAAAAGGCCTAATCCCATCAGAAAGGTGTTGCCAAAGTTGCACACAATTTTTTTTCCTGCTGCAGTTCTATTTCCATTTTATATTCGCTATATATCTTTGGCTATGTCATTGTGATATATACAGAAGTAATTGTCAATGGAATGTCTCTGTTGGCCCATTCAATCCTGTGTTCTTTTTCCCTACTTCATAGAAACGGCTAGCTCTGTAGGTGCAATACTACATGTAATTGCCTCATCCTATAGAGTGCCCTTTCCACTTGAAAAATATTGGAAACAAATAAAAACCAAATGCTCCACTGAACTTTCATTATAACACTATTATAGACTAATCGCACTAACATTGGCTATGTGTGGTTAAAATGAAATTGTTAAATAAGATCTAGAAGTATGGAATCATTTCTGACAGCTATGAGCATTTTTGTATTTGTATATTTTATTACCAAAAATGTATACAATAATTTTTTTTACAGTGAATTGCTCTTTTCTGCAATCAAACACCTTAAAATGGCATCTCAATGCCAAATCTGCATCTCTTCACAATTTAACTAAACAATAACCTTTGTAATAATTCATCGGCCAACTCAAAAGTTAGTTTGAGTTATTTAGCTTTATATTCAGCAGCTCTCTTTGCAATTTCTGCAATCTGGTTACTAGGGTCCAACCAGTTAGAGAAGCCTGCCCTCACTCTGCTTTACTACCAAATGCAATAACCTAAACAATAACCTTTGTATTAATTAATCGGCCAACTCAAAAGTGGATGGGCGCCACACTTCCATGTAAGGATGAGATCCATTAGAGCTGGGGTTGCAGGTACAATGGTTTCTCTAACCCACACCATACTAAACTAAGTCAATGTGGTATCTGGTAGCATCTATGCAGACTATCAGCTTGTTTTTATCCAACAAAAACTTTCCTCCAAGGAATTCATAAATAAGCACCTGCTTTGGGGACACTGGGAGCAACATCCAAGAGGTTAGTGAGTAACATGTTGCTCACAAGCCACTGGTTGGGGACCACTGTCCTAGAGTATCCCATACTAAAGCATTAGGTAAACTAGTTAAGGTAAGTAAAAAGAAGGTCAATAGCCCCAGAAGCTTACAGACATTTACATGACTCTACGGGGCAGATTTACCTAGGGTCGAATATCGAGGGTTAATTAACCCTCGATATTCGACCGTCGAAGTAAAATCCTTCGACTTTGTATATCGAAGTCAAAGGATTTAGCGCTATTCCTATGATCGAACGATCGAAGGAAATTTAATCCATCGATCGAAGGATATTCCTTCGATCAGAAAATTGTTAGGAAGCCTATGGGGACCTTCCCCATAGGCTAACATTGACCTCGGTAGGTTTTAGGTGGCGAACTAGGGGGTCGAAGAATTTTTAAAAGAGACAGTACTTCACTCTAACTAAGTAAATGGGCCCCTACCATTGTTAGTGACATTGCACAATAAGATGGATCCATCATTCATTCTAACCAGATTGGATGTGTTGTATACCCTGTTACTGTAAATGTTTCTTGTTTATTTCCCTCATGTGTAAACAGAAATATACTTACACCAAATATTCTCTACTTGTCTTTAAAACTGACTGTCTATGTATCTGTTCACCATTTTGTTCTTCCTATAGCACCTTTCTTAAGAAAAGATTTGAAAACAATACTGACATATCAACTGAAGATCAGTGAATTCTGGTTGCTTTATCTCCTGACCTATTGTTTGGCATACACAGAACTGCCCCCGAGCTCCTAAGTTACACAAAGGGAAACTTCAGGGAAGAATCTCTGTTTGATATGAAATCTCTTCTACGTATAATGTCACAGAGTGACTGATTAAGGGATCCTTTACATAGCATCAAAATCCATAACTCCTAGCCTGTTTGTATGCCCACGAGGAGAAGAAAAGTCACACCTGTAGTACAGTGCAATGCTTTCTTTTCGTTATATGCTGAGTCTTTATTCTTCCATAGATGTATAGAAGCAAAGATAACTATTAGAATTGTAATTTGAAAATGTTAGCTCCTTCTGTATATCGAGCTTTTCAAAATCAGTCTTATTAACCTGCTTTTGGTTCATCTGGTAAAATAAGACTGCAAAACTCAGATACAGCATATTATTTAGTCTTTTACAGAAATGAAATAATCCTTACCCAAGTGGAATATAAAAATTCCCTATCCATGTACACATATATGCATACTAGAGTAAATTTCATCATAATCCTATCAAGTTTTTTTTAGAAAGGGGACAACAGGAGGAAAACCTATACAAACAAAGGGATAACCTAGAAACATAATATGAACACTGTGCCCTGAATCTAAGTATTGTGTTCAACCTGGCCTACTTCATTCCCTTTGAACCCCCACCTTCTTTAATCTCCCAAATTACACAATACACCAGTCAATCTTGGTTGAAAACTGCTGCAGCATTATTATAAGTCTATAAAATACACAAAACATGATAATATTACCACCACTGTGTTGGCTTTTCATGTATGGCAGACAACCATAATCCATATCTGTAAGAATCCAGACCTGCAGAGAACTCTGATAAACCACAAGTACCACCACTACCCCTCAGTTATGACAAGACCCTTACTGCCTCAGTTACTCCTTTGTGGTTGGTAAGGGGGATACTGTTCTTATTTGCTGACCGGAAGAGGAAATCCTCTGATTTCCTGTTGCCATCCCCTTCATGTGCTTTCTGGTGACTCTGTTAATGCTCCTACAATATCTTTATCTTGAATACAGAGCTCTGGAAAGAGTGTGCCTATATGACTTGAGGCTTGAGGACACACCAGATATGTCTTCCAGCTAGAGGAGAACAATGGAATGCTTGTAATACCATATAAGCACTCAGATAACCGTGTTTAAAAAAAAAATCCGTTATAACAATTCTTGGAGGGGCTCTTACAGCAATGCTTTTTTTTATTTTATGATGCAATATCTGAGCTGCAATACCTTGTGTCTTATTCCCTTCCCTTTTGTACTGGTATTGGTTGTGTTGTATGTAACTCCATGGGGAAAATTTACTAAAGCGCAAAGCTACAAACGCTAGCGTAAATTCGCCAGCGTCACTTCATTTTGTTACTTCGCCATTTTACTAACGGGTGCTGGCGTAAATTCGCTAGCGAAGTGGACTTACTCTAGTGCTACTTCGCACACTTACGCCAGGTGAAGTTGCGCTATGGGAAGGCACATACGTAACTACGCTAATTCACTAACTTACATTTTACTGAATGTTACCTCTTGCGCCAGACTTTACTTCACCTGGTCAGACCAGGCGAAGTTCAATACAATAGATAGGAGTTTGTCCAAAAATAGTTGAAATTTTTTCTAAGTCCCAAAAAACACTGGCATCTTTTACTTTTTTAAAGGTGATAGTATGAAAAATAGCTTAAAATTTTTGGGGAGTACCCTCCTTCCCCCCTACATTTCCTAACATATGGCAACTCAACGATACACTGGGCACATGTATAGGGCAATAGAACACCTTTATTTTACTTTTTAAAGGTTTCCTGGGCTTGTGTAGTGTAATGTAGTTGCTGCAACAGATACCTCCATTATATTTTAACTTTGTGCCGTATACAAATTAGGCATCGCTAGCGTAACTTCGCTTTGCCTGACGAAGTAACGGTAGCGCAACTTCGCTACTGTTCGCCTCCCTGAGCGCAACTTCGCATTTTAGTGAATTTTCACTCGCTGGCAAAAGTACGCCTGGCAAAGTGTGGCGAAGCTGTCGATGGCGCAAGTAATTCATGTGACTTAGTTGTATAAACACATTTACTTTACAGCGCTGCAAAATATGTTGGCTCTAAATAAATACATGTTAATAATAATAATAATACCATGTATTGATTTGAATAAGAAACAGGAATATAATTAGGAGAGGCCTGAACAGCAATGTGAGTAATAAATAGTCGAAATTACAATAAATTTGTCTCGTCAGAGAGCATTTGCTTTTTAGGTGGGGTCAGTGACCCCCATTTGAAAACTGGAAAGTTAGAAGAAGAAAACAAATAATTCAAAAACTATAAAATATAAATAATAAAGACCAAATGAAAAATTGCTTAGATTTAGCAAAACTATAACATACTAAACGTAAACTTAAAAATGAACCACCCCTGTAAGTAGTTTAGAAATGATGGCATGTAGAATGCTTCTCCGATTCCAAGCACCCTGCCTAATATATAAAAATGCTCATTGTTATTATGCTGTCTTCAAACACTGATCTGTTAATAAATTTGGTGCAATATAATATCTAATGGGTGCATTAGAAAAATTGCGATCAATTTCCAAACAAAATAACTTGAGAATTTTAGTTACCTGAAGAAACGAAATTATTCCTTGATGCATTGCGTTAAAGAGAAAAACACTTAAGAGACACAAGTAATTCAAGGTCCCCAAACTTGCTGGTAACTTGGGGCATCATGTTGAAATTATGTTTAGTCTCTTGGAAGAATCAACATCTACTTTTCAGGACCTCCTAATGGCTCAACCATAACTTGGCACTCGTGTAGATGCCACAGGGATTACTTGTTTACCAACTGGCTGGAGCTACATGTTCAGTGATTAGACATAGGAGAAATACAAGATTCACACTGCAGATAACAGAAAAAGCTTCCCCATACCAGCATAGAAAATTATGGGAGGTTTCTTGAAGTTTCTTCTAGCCTGAGAGAAATTATTCTGAACAGGCTTAAAATGTATGTGTACTAAAAATGCTCATGTTCCTCTTATTAAATATCATACTGTAATGTCATTGCAGCTCATGCACTGTATTGATGACCCTTATATCTATTATCTTTATTTATATAGGGGTCAAAATATCTAAGGTCCCACACACTATAGTTCATTTTAGCAGGAATCAATTCACCTTCTTGTATGCTTTCTAGGAAGCCCACAAAAATGCGGGAAGAACTTAAAAACTCTTTGCAGATAGTGGCATATATATGAAATAGAACCTAGACTCTACAAGGGAGAAGTGCTTACCATCGTGCCACCATTTTGACTTTATAGAAAACATACACAGATGCCCTAATTCACTTGGTTTGACCTTTAGTATGGTTGGAAATACAGACAATGGGGTAGATTCACTAAAGGGCGAAGTAACCATCGCAATAGGCCCTCTGACAACTGGGCCCACCAGGCAGGGTCAGACTGGGGGCTTGGGGCCCACTGGGGCTACTGGCCCTGGGCCCCCCTCCGGCACTCCCTGCCGCTCCAGCATTCCAGTGCCGTATGTGTATGCTCGTCAGTGCGCATGAGTGCGCACGCACACAGCACCACGTTAGTGCGCATGCGTGCTGCGCAACGATAGTGCGCACACATTAAATTTTGATTTTGCCGCAACCGACAAAGAGGGCTCGCGTGCCACTGGGAAGCGGATCTGGGCCGGCAGGGCCCACCGGCCCAGTCCGACACTGCCACCGGGAGTTTTCCTGGTATCCAGGTGGGCCAGACCGACACTGACCACAACCATTGTCAGACTGGCCACCAGGATACCAGGAAAACTCCTGGTGGCCCAGGTGTCAGTGCTGGCCTTTCCCTATTTCTATGAGAACAAAGATGCTAAATAGATGGAATAATAGATTATAGCATATAAAGGAAAGAGACTAGGAGGTTGAGTGAGGAGTGGATGAATAATAGTACTGAGAGTGGGCCCCTGGTCTAAGGTTTTTGGGTGGGCCCTTGGTGTCCCAGTCTGACCACAACTAAAGATCTCCCTCATCTTTCATATGGTTTCTCTATATGGCGTTGTCAGCACTGACACAAAACCGTTTCATTCTAGAATAATTCACATAATCCTGCAGATACATAAAAACAAATGACGCATACATTACAAACCTTCCTAAACCTTGTGTTTGCAAATCCCAGGCTGCACATGATCAACTTCCAGCAGCAAAGAGGTTACATTAAACCAAGAGGCATACAAGTTAGGAGCAGTCATTTCAGTGAAACATTCATTTCTTTTCCAATCACTTCCAGATATAGACAGCAGATGGGGCTACAAAAATCATCATACATAAAATATGAAACACAGCTGTTGAGAGGAAAAAGCTACGAAAAGCTCCTTTTTTTATCGAAACCTTTTTTTTTTGTTACAAATAATTTGTTATAAACTGAGTTAACAGAAGACTGATTTAAATGAAAATGCTTTGTGTATTTATATGGTCAGACCTGTTTAATAACCATTATATGGGTGATGTGTAAAGCTGTAACCTTGTATTATCCTGCAGTTGTATCACGCTGGAGCTGAGAAGTGAGGAATGAGAAGCCGCCTACAGATTCACTCTTATTAGGGTTCATCAGTGCAGGACAGAAGTTCTGATCAGCATATGTGATGCCAGTATGATTGCAAGATGGAAAGCGTAATCAAGGTGAGATCATCTTACCTCAGGAGAAATATAAGCCCCCTCACTTAACACATAAGTGGTGCAACTTCTTGTAGAACAAGAACCTATCTTTCTCGACATCATTTCTCACTATAGCTAGTTAACCTGGCCACATATGGTGTTAAAGGGTTGTGAATCTATGGTTTCTGGAACAGTTACTGCTATAATAATAATAATAATCTATCTGCTTGCCCCAAGTACAGTCAATATAGAAACCAATTAGGAACTACCTTTAATTGTGTTGAGTGCTGTTAGAACATAAAGCAATTTTCTGATTGGTTTGGTACATGGAAGCATGTTTGCATTACATGTCCTTAAATATCGGTGATATCTGGATTAGATGCTTTAGGTTAGTGGTTCCCAATTGAAGGAGGGAATGGGGCTTGAAGTATTGGCAGTGCGAGGGTACTTACCTACGTCAGCATCCTCAGGCACGTTCCTAATTCCAGGCTGTGTCTCTGCAGTCCTTTCCAAATGGCGCAATGATGTGGAAGCATAGATACACAACTATTCAGATGCTAGGATGTTTTGATGCATGTGCAAAGACGTTAGGCATTACATGAGCGACAGAGCACCTTGTCCTGACGCACCCCCTCCCCGTATTGACGCCAATTCTGCCTATTTAAAAGAAGCTGAAGGCCTAGTTCATTGCCCAGTGGCGTAACTAGATATTACTGGGCCCCACAGCAAATTATTTTTCAGGCCCCCAAAATGTTTAGAGGTTGACTTGTTTCTCCAATATTTATTGAAATTGTATATGAATTAGGGCCTCATGGGGCCCCTATACCTCCTGGGCCCCCCTGCAGCCGCAGGGTCTGCTTCCTCTATAGTTACACCCCTGTCATTGCCTGGTTGTGTTGGTCTGTTCCAGAAGCCTAGCCATATTCCTCTGTTGATTTCTGGTTGTGACCTTTCACCTGCCTACTGGACTTCATTAACTTCTGCCTGCCCCGACCCTTTAGCTCAACTCTGACTACAAACCTGTGCTACCCGCCTTTGACCTTTGATCTCTTGACTATAATTCTGTCTGAACCCCTTGGTATTACGGTTTTACTTAGGGCCATAGAAAACACAAAAAAACGTTTTCACGGCAAAACGCGGAAATACGCCATGAATTCATGCCTGGTAAATAAATTCACCCATCACTATACTGTACATATTTATTGTATTTATTATGACTTGTCCTCCCTGTGTGTACTTTTATATATTGTACTTTAATGCATTGTAGGGCGCTGTGGCTCCTTAAACTTTTTTACAAACAAAGTTATACATACATACCGCTATAACCAAACAGGACTATGCTCTTACTAATTCTGACATGAGTTTTATAGAGAAGCACTCTTTTATTTATGCCATCTTGGAAAGTACTGTCTACTGTCAAGTGCTTGTCAAAATTCCAGACACTGGACTTTCTTAGTTTCTTCTTCTTTCCTTCCTTTTTTCATTCTTTAATTTGCTTTCTTTCACCCATATCCACTGACAATTATGTCACGGCCATGGAACATTCTTGTTATTTATATTATAAGGGTGTAGCTGTGGGCATTTGAATCAGCTTTGATTTAATGTCAAGGTTGGGGTTGAAAAGACAGATTGAAACCCTTTAGGAAGAGATAGCAAGGTGTCCACTTGGGTCTCACCACATTTGTATGTGAATCCCAAAACTAAGAAAGTCTGACCCTACAAAGTGAGCCTAATCAGCTCAGTGCAGATAGTCCAAGGCACCGCTAAAGGAACTACTGTATATGATTCAAAAAATGCTGTTTTTTAGTAATTATTTATTGTGCTAAAGCAATGTTATTGCAGTATGATGGCTAGAATTGCTGTGTTGGGCTCTTTGGGTCAGAATTTGACTGTAAGCCATTATGCTTAGTCCCTATTTAAACAAACAACTCTTTACTGACTGACTGACTGAGTTTCTGTCCATTAATAAGACAATATTCATTGTTGGCACTATATGAGCAAAACATGTATTTTTTTATTCTGAGGCCTTTACAGAATGGGTCAAAAACTATAATATGGTGTTATTATTCCTTTCAAGGCTGGAAAGAAACAGAAGGTACCAAAAATTCTGTTTATTTTAACAGCCATTTGCTTTTGGGCTTTGATCGTTTCCAGCTTTGATGTTATCTGCATTGGTTTTCTCAATAAAGACATTTCAATGATTTCTGCCTCTGAATTCTATGTACAATTCTTCTGACTCTGCAGTCGCTATACAAAAAGCCATGACTGCTTAAAAAATGGTTTGTTAAGTGTGATGTCTACTGTGTGTAACCTAAACCGATAAATATGTAATGGGTATTGACCAAAAACGAAAATGATGCCCTTAGGGAATCAGAAAATTGCTTTCCCCAAATAAGATTGTAACAAGGTGGGGGGAATAAAAATTCCCAAGGAAAAATAGCATTCATACACATATGGAAGCAGCTATGAATGACATTGGGTAATTTGTAGGATAATGAAATATGCCTTGGGGTCTAACCAAATGTATTGACTGAAAATCCCATCCATGGACTTGACATACTCTATGTCTAAAGCTTCACAAGCCTCTACGACACACCATGTATTTGAACTAACAGGGGGTCCTATTTAAAGAGCAGCCTAGAATATTTTATTAAAGAGCATCCTGTACAATTAAAAATATAAATAATACTTTACATGAATTCAGTTTAGTTACTCAGTGGCACAGACATGTTGGGGCATAATTAATATTGAGGATGAATGAATAGTTTTCCAAAAGAGAAAGCCTCGTCTGTAGTCACTTTTGTAGTTATTTCTAGCAAACTGGGTCCAGATGAGGGTCCACCCCATGTAAAATATATCCATTAGTGCCTGTAAGAAAGCATATGTCACCCAGGCAATGGTTAGTAAGTAACTGGGCCTTATCAAGGCATAATTTGGCCATGGTTCTACATCACAGGGGCATACAAAGACCACCTGCAAATTGACTCCTGGTGGCTCTTTCATATAAGACAAAGAGATCCACCTTGTCCCTATCATGAAACAAATATGTTATCATTCCAATAACCAAACATTCTGATGCATGAAAAATAAAGAACATTAATTGTGCAGCAGATCTCAAGAACATTTTGCCATTACTATTGAAAGCCCGAGGGCTACAACACCGTTATGAAATGATAAGTTAAACCAGTAACCATCCCTAAGTGTCTCATTGACGAGAAAATGCTTATGTATCAGTGTTTCTTTACTAAAGAGAGAACACTCAATGTTATTGGCCACAAGCACAACACTCAAAATACACACATTCTGGGATCTTGCTCATTCATTATGCTAATATTATATCTATACTGAGGCTAACTGAAAGAATGAAGGCTGGGAAAATTCATTTTGATTGACTAGGGCTGCAATACATGGGGTATGGCATGAGACAGATGGCATGGCAAATATCATTGTGCTTTCTGTGCTGTAGTAGCTTACTGAATTAATAATGAGATCATTGTATCTTTTATTATATTCACCGGTGCAACTAATGGATTCATGCTGTATGTCAGCTGCTTTCAGTAATTCAACTTCACTTGATACTGAAAATCCTAGTTACTGGGGTCATTCTCTATGAGCCCGGACACAAGTACTTAAGCACTAAGGAGTTTATTCAAATAACACTTTTCATCTGGGGTCAGAGCACAATGCTGGCAGACGCAGGGCAGCTATATCATGCCTGGTGCCACGTCAGTCCCACAGCTCAAGTAAATACTCCAACCTCCTAGTTATGTTGACCCCATCCATTTTGCATCTCCTTAAATAAACACTCATATCTTCGGGATGGAAAGTCCACAGCTTTATAACAAAATGAAGTAACATGTTAACACAAAATTAACCATTTTAAAAGTGAAAATAACATACAAACACAGGACTGGACTGGGATTCAAAATAGGCCCTACCATTCCTAGTACACAGAGGCCCAAACAGACCCCAACAACCCACTAAATAGTCACTTTCTATGGCATCTTACAGCAGCCCCTCCGGCATTTGCCAGAACCCATAGATTGCCAGTCCGGACCTGCACACACATTGTACCTTGATAAAACCCACCAAGAATGCTTGTTACAATAAAACCATGGATAGAATTACCTGCAATGCAAGTCAACTTCAGCAGCTCCCTCAGATGGGCATGTGTTTACAGGCTCCTTAACTTCACCCACCCACCCACCCATCTCCTGCACACTCCTCTACCTGCCTCTTCTAACGTGATCTTCCATAATCTGGTTTGCCTGCTTCCTCGCACCCGGTAATGCTCCTTCCTTAAGACCAGGCATGGAGTGTCCTTACCATCTGCAGCAGGACAGGAGCTAAATACATCAGGCTTGATAAAGGGCCCAGCGTGGCCAGAAACGTTGCCATGTTTTTGTAGTCTATAAATCACTTTGTATATTCACCAAATGGATTTGTGTGCTACAGCTACTTTGGATTTTGTTGCAGATTGTTTAGGCCCTGAGCAGGGGGTCTTATACGCTGTATAGCACCAGACACCTGAAAAGGTATATGGAGTAGCAGGTGAGCGCTCTAACTTCTGTGTGAAGGAGCTAAATACATGGCACCATTGAGATCTGCTCCAGCTGTGATTCCCTCTGAATGACATACAACTTAGAAAATGAATACGCATAAAATACAGCACTGCGCAATATGTTGACGCTCTATAAATACATGTTAATAATAATAATAAAGTGATCATGGGACACATGCAGCTCTTTGAACTCTCATTTGGAGCCCAGAGACCTGCAAAATTCAAAAAAGTGCAAAGCAGGGAAAAAGTGTCTAAAACAATATGAATTAAAACATTTTTGCACTTTGATCTGTGCCCTACACTTTGTAGATGACCCCTAGGGACAGATTTATCAAGGGTCAATTTAGAGTTCATGGGAGTAAAAACTCCCATAAACTCCCATTAACTCGAAATTAAAAAAAAAAAAACAACCAATCAAAATTTATCAGAAAATTTGAATTTTTCAAACTGGACCCGAGTCTGGGATCGACCTGCAAACTCAATTTGAAATCTATTCCATTTTCAGGAAGGCTGCAAACAACTCCAAATTGATTCTAGGACATCCCCCATAGGCTAAAACAGCAATTAGGTAGGTTTAAGATGGCGAATAGTCAAATTCGAATTCTTAAAGGGCCAGTACATTATACATTTCAAAAATCTAATTCTAATTTTTTTAAAAACTCAAATCAAATTTTAACCATTCCCTAGCTGAATTGCACTAAAAAAACCCTTCACCTCGACCTTTGATAAATCTGCCCCCTACTGTCTGATGCAGGTGTTAGTTTGTAGTACATATCATGCACTGAACCCATGCTAGATCAACTTAAAGCACCAGTAACATCAAATTGTTTTGTAATAAAAATTCTTTGGTATACAACAACAAAAAAAGCACAAAGACAAATGAAACTTTGAAATCGATAAGTCTTTATTAAGAAATAACTTACCGAAACTCCACTTGCGCTCCTCTTCAGAAAAGGCGATCTATCGTGTGGAGCTTGATTTCTCCTCCCTGCCTTCCTCGAGTGAAGGATTCGAAGTAAAAAAACTTCGAATTTCGAAGTATTTTTTGGGCTACTTCGACCATCAAATGGGCTACTTCGACCTTCGACTATGACTACGACTTCGAATCGAAGGATTCGAAGTAAAAATCGTTCAACTATTCGACCATTCGATAGTCGAAGTACTGTCTCTTTAAAAAAAACTTTGACCCCCTAGTTCGCCATCTAAAACCTACCGAACTCAATGTTAGCCTATGGGGAAGGTCCCCATAGGCTTGGCTAACTTTTTTTGATCGAAGGATATTCCTTCGATCGTTGGATTTAAATCCTTCGAATCGTTCGATTCGAAGGATTTTATCGTTCGATCGAAGGAATAATCCTTCGATCGTACGATCGCACTATTTGCGCTAAATCCTTCGACTTCGATATTCGAAGTCGAAGGATTTCAATTCCCAGTCGAATATCGAGGGTTAATTAACCCTCGATATTCTACCCTTAGTGAATCAGCCCCAATGTATACATGAAAAAAAATTGTAATCCATTTGTGATAATAAATGTTCATTTTACTTATATATAACAAATGTCTATACACATTAGATGGGGTAAGCCTGTTCTTATCTGGATACCTTTTCAGGAATTCTGTGATTTTTCCCAACAACATATCCTATATGGCCCTTATCAAAAATAGGGCAAAGTTTATTTTGTCATTTGTAATGCAATAAAACATTCATGGCAGCAATTGGAAGAGCAGCATTGGAACATTAAACCAGCACACAGAACGCTTATATTCCCTGCTCTGTGAGTGATGTAAGCAGCGGAATGGAAGCGCCGGCGAGCTTTTTTAACCATTTTACCTAATAACAACAGATGCTCAGACTGGTGGCATTTTGAGAAGTGCTCTGTATGCTGCTGATTATTAAACGACAGATCATTTGGCATCCAGAAGCATTACCGCATTAAAAACCTCAGCGCCACATCAATGGGCACTGTGAGCAGCGAAATGAGAACTCCTGTTTACATAACTGCAATCATGTTGATTGAAACCTACAAAATGAGTGTGTCGATTCAAAGCAAAATAAAAAAAATTTAATTTGCAGAAGGCGATTGCTCATTTTTCTCATAACTGAGATTTGTTATATCAGGGAATCCAGACTCTGACTCTGAATGGTACAAGGCTGTTCTGTGCAACATTGTATAAATTGTAAATATTAGGGGTGCTCTTGTTGGTTTTATTCTAGTCTTCCTCCACGGTGACAGACTGTCATCTGCACGGGGGGTCATATTCACTGCTGTAGATGCCCATATGGCACCAGCTAAATTGTATCTAAGCAGCGCCGATCCGCGCCTTTATGCCGCCTGAGGCGGCCTTCCGTTGCCGCCCCGACCCCTCCTCACGGCGCTCACATTTTCTGCGCAGGAGGGGGTCGGGGCGCTGCACGACGCTAGTGCAGAGAGCGCAATTGCGCTCTCTGCACTAGAAGAGCCGAATTTCCGGGTTAAAAACCGGAAATTCGGCTCTTAGTTACCAGGAGCGGCATTTTTGCCGCCCCTGGTAACCAGGGGGGCGCTGCCGCCTGAGGCGAGTGTCTCAACTCGCCTCATTGGTGGAGCGCCCCTGTATCTAAGCAATGGGCTAATTATGGATGAGTTAATAAAACTAAACAATGTCAGTCTGGATATTTTGTCTGGTCTTTAACTGACCCCTACAGAGTCTCACACCTGTGCATGTATGTTAAATTATTTTTGGATTTCTTGCAGGCATTCTGCAAATAATACCGTAGTATCTTTTGATGTGCCACTTGACTAAAACAGCCGGAGCATCATAAGGAATAATGCCCATTCTGCTGTGTTTAATGGGATACTGTCATGGGAAAAAAATTTTTTTTTCAAAATGAATCAGTTAATAGTGCTGTTCCAGCAGAATTCTGCACTGAAATCCATTTCTCAAAAGAGCAAACAGATTTTTTTATATTCAATTTTGAAATCTGACATGGGGCTAGACATATTGTCAATTTCCCAGCTGCCCCAAGTCATGTGACTTGTGCTCTGATAAACTTCAATCACTCTTTACTGCTGTACTGCAAGTTGGAGCGATATCACCGCCTCCCTTCCCCCCCCCAGCAGCCAAACAAAAGAACAATGGGAAGGTAACCAGATAGCAGCTCCCTAACACAAGATAACAGCTGCCTGGTAGATCTAAGAACAACACTCAATAGTAAAAACCCATGTCCCACTGAGACACATTCAGTTACATTGAGAAAGAAAAACACAGCCTGCCAGAAAGCATTTCTCTCTTAAAGTGCAGGCACAAGTCACATGACTGGGGGCAGCTGGGAAATTGACAAAATGTCTAGCCCTATGTCAGATTTTAAAATTAAATATAAAAAAATCTGTTTGCTCTTTTGAGAAATGGATTTCAGCACAGAATTCTGCTGGAACAGCACTATTAACTAATTCATTTAGAAAAAAATATTTTTCCCATGACAGTATCCCTTTAACAACTCCTAATACACTACAGTACCATTTAAATTACTTGCCTAGATTTTTAAGGTGCTGTGATATTAAAAAATTAAGCGGCATTTTGATAAATGCACCAAAAGGTGATTTTTGAAATCAGATTTTTATTATAAAATATACATTTTATATTATCAGCTTTTCATTACAGTATGTGTAGTAAAATATGTAATCAATTTTTCGTAATCTGCGCCATCGTTTTATCATGTACATAATTAAAACCTTCCTGGTGCCATTGCACTAGGGGGAACCAAAACGGAGCTGGTAAAAACTTGTTGTTGAGATGAAGGGTTTAAATGGTGATTTTTGTTGTCATTTGTTTTATTCACCTGACGAAGGATGTTGGGCCAAAACATGTAGTACAAGACATTCCTGCAATAAACACATTTTGATGAAATAAGATTGGTTGTGCTCTTCGGGTTCCTTTCTCTTAATATTTGGAATCATTTGAAACATATATGGGATTTGCAGCCTGTTGAAAAGCACCAAAACATATATTGGGTGAAAGGACAAATCTGCTTTGATTGATATCCAACAGATGGTTATCCCAGGGGCCAAATGATCAGATCAGTGCAATTTGGTCCAGCATGTTGGTAGCCAAACTAACAGATCTTTCCATGAAAACCCAGTACCCTTGTAATGAAATAAACCACAATTGCACTCCTGCTGGGCAGAACCAGATCAGAATTCTGATGTAAAGCGGGAACTCCATCTTCTGGGTGACAGGTTGCATTAAACTTCAGGTAACAACATACAATGATCTTTCTCCTTCAGACATGTAGATCTGTAACATGGTGTGGTCTAATGGTGTACAAACTGCACGTGTAATTTATAGCCAGCATTTCCTTTCAATTAATTTCAATGGTTTCCTTAATTATCAGCAGTTCAAGAAGTAAGGACTTGGTTCACAAGTTCCAAAGTAAACCAAGGTAAAGAACTCTGTATTTTAGACCCGGACTTTGAAAAAGATGTTTTTGGATTCAAAGGTTGCATTTAATATAGAGTGTCTTTTCACTATGCCCTGTACCTTATATAGACACTGTAAATCTTAGGTATTAGCAAAAGTACTGGAGTAAAGTGTACAGTATATACCATGTTGGTTTAGTATGTTGTATGCTCAGTGTTAAGCAATACACTTTATGGCAGAGAAGTGCATTTAAAAACACCTTCTCAGTTTTTTTGGCACTACCAGATTTAGGCCGGACGACAAATAAAGCATTACATTAAGCATTCACTAACTTTTACATCAAGGGGCCGATTCACAAAGGGTCGAATATCGAGGGTTAATTAACCCTCGATAATCGACTGGGAATTAAAATCCTTCAACTTCGAATATCGAAGTCGAAGGATTTTAGCGCAAATAGTGCAATCGAATGATCGAAGGATTATTCCTTCGATCGAACGATAAAATCCTTAGAATCGAATGATTCGAAGGATTTTAATCCAACGATCTAAGGAATATTCTTCGATCAAAAAAAGTTAGCCAAGCCTAACATTGTTAGCCTAACATTGACTTCGGTAGCTTTTAGATGGCGAACTAGGGGGTCGAATTTTTTCTTAAAGAGACAGTACTTCGACTATCGAATGGTCGAACGATTTTTAGTTCGAATAGTTCGATTCGAAGTCGTAGTCGTAGTCGAAGGTCGTAGTAGCCCATTCGATGGTGAAGTAGCCCAAAAAACACTTCGAAATTCGACGTTTTTTTACTTCGAATCCTTCACTTGAAGTTAGTGAATCGGCCCCTAAATGTAATAAGCCAACAATACATATACCAGACAATAACCAAACCATTGCAGCATAGCACCATGAATCAGCATTGACAAATACACCCACCCAGCAGTCCACTCTTTTTGGGTCTACAACACATGGGGGTATATTTATCAAAGAGTGAAGTTAATAGTGAAGTTCCCCCACTAGAGTGAAATTCCGCCACTCTCCATTCATTTCTATGGGATTTTTATAGGCGTATTTATCAAAGGGTGAACTTTCACTTTCACCCATTTTCAAAATCCCATAGAAATGAATTGCGAGCTTCGAAATTTCACTCTTTGATAGATTTACCCCATGAAGTTTGGTTGCAGCCATTTGAACATAAAGGAACCTACACATTTCAATCAACTTCTGATGTTTGAGACAGACAGCATGCTTGCATTTTACATCTGCTTGCATTTTTCTTCTGTAACTGACAGAAGCTAAATTTAGTGCTCTTTTATTATACCACCACCTTGTATGTTTTTATATAACCCTCTTTTTCTGCTGTTTTGACAAAATGTGCATTTAATTATTTGAGTCCTGTAATTCATGTTAGAATGAGGGGAATTCTGCTAATTAAAGTATTGGACCTATTGATTTGAAAGTGAGGTCAAATTTGTAAATAATAATTTTAATTATAAGAACCCTTGTACAGACAGCTTGTATTTGGCAACCAACATGGAAGTCTGGTATGCTATAGGGCAGGGTCCCCAACCTTTTTTACTTGAGAGCCACATTCAAATATAAAAAGAGTCTGGGGGCAACACAAGCAAGAAAAAGTTCCTGGGGATGCCAATTAAGGGCTGTGATTGGCTATTTGGTAGCCCCTATGTGGACAGGCAGCCTACAGGAAGGCTCTATTTGACAGTACATGTGTTTTTTATGCAACCAAAAAGTGTTGCCAGTAATTACAAAATAATCACCTGCTTTGAGCACCGGGAGCAACATAAAAGGGGTTGGTGAGCAAGCAACATGTAGCTAACTAACCACTGGTTGGGGATCGCCGCTATAGGGTGTATGGGGATAGTTGGGGTCTACACACCGGAATGACAGTTTCAGAATTAGGCTAAAAATGATGTACTTTATACATTGGGCTTTTATACCATTAGCCCTTTGCCACTGAGGATCCATGTCTCCATAGTTAGACTAGAAGATCTACCTGATTTTGCCTGTTTCCATGGAGTTAGGAAAAATAACTGTTTCCCTACAGAGAACATTGGGTTCTTAACCCTTGTACACCCTCTGCAGCTTGTACATCTTTCATTTGGAAACATCATAAGGAATTGGAAGTTACTGGCTGATAACTGAACAGCTGAGGTCTCATGAGCCCTGCCTTGAAATCCAAGATGGAGGAGGTGCCAGAGAACCCTATGGAGGAGAGAGGCCAGTGTTGACAATACAGAAGAAGAGTGCTCATTTCAAAGATTACGCCAGAGGATAGGGTTGACATACAACTCCATCACATACTACATTTAACAGTAGGACTAATATTTCTCTAATTTCATAGCATAACATTTAGCGAAATGGAGCTCATTGTTGTTCCTGGCAGTTGATCCCTGACAGAATGACCCTCAAGCCATCATCTCTACACCATCACAAATATATGAAGCTTTGTACCTGAGATTACATTCGGCTGTTTAAGTCTAAATAGCTGTCAGCAATAACGGAAATTTTAAGACCTTCTTTTTTGAGTAATAAAATGTCACAATATAAGTAGATCATTTAAATGGCATATTTTGGAAATGATCTTGCCAATGGCCAGTTAATACATTTAGGGGCACATTTACTAAGCTCGAGTGAAGGATTCGAAGTAAAAAAACGTTGAATTTCAAAGTGTACTTCGACCATCGAATTGGCTACTTCGACCTTCGACTACGACTTCGATTAGAACAATTTGAACTAAAAATCGTTCGAATATTCGACCATTCCATAGTCGAAGTACTGTCTCTTTAAAAAAAACTTTAATTACATACTTTGCCATTTTAAACCTACCGAGCTGCAATGTTAGCCTATGGGGACCTTCCCCATAAGGTTTCTAAGCTTTTTCTGATCAAAGAAAAATCGTTCGAACGATTTTTACTTAGATCGGTCGAAGTATTTGCGGTAAGTCAAAGGATTTTACTTCGAGGGTTGAATTCGAGGGTTAATTAACCCTTGATATTCGATCCTTAGTAAATGTGCCCCTAAGTATCTTTACACCAGTATAATTTTATTTTAACCTTTTTGCCTAATTCTGTCTGGGTTGTCTGGTCTAATAAATGTTGCTATTACCAACCCTTTGTATAACTTCTGAGAATGTCTTACTTTTTTCATATAACTCCGTCAATCCAGTTTGTAGTTTCTAAACATTGATACATAGCACTCTTGTTTTTTTTAAAAAAAATCCTCCTGTGTAATTGTGGAGGTTGAATTAACCATTATACCAAAAATCCTGTAGGCATAATATGAAATCACGTTGTTCCGTGGAAATTATGACCACCTGCTCAGCCGAAGTTGTCTAGCATGAATTATAATACTGTCAGAAATAATTTAGTAGAATGAGAAAATGTAGAACTGTATTATTCAAGGCTTGTTTGGAATATGTTCATTTCTAGCCATTAACAGAAGAAAATATGCATCAAACATGCAGATCCAGAAGCATGCATGCAATAATAGATTTTAAATTAGTTAGAAAGTATACAAATGGAGCTTATTGTATTGGTTTACAGACTCTTAATTGATTATCCCCTTACTATATTTTAGTACAGTGGTGCATATTTATAATTTAAATTCAAAATTCATACTTTTATTATGTTTTATTGATATATTAAGCCTCACAAGGATTTATTATGAGGAATACAAGAAAGCTTTGCGTGAGCATATTAACAAATGTGCATTTACATTTATATAAGTGTTACATTCCGAGTATTATTATAAATATACCGTATATAGTTTTATATCTGAAATGAAGAAAGACCTGCTTTTATGGAGAGAAGGATACATTTCTATAAATATTTATGGCCTTAGAAGTAAATATGTGTGAGTTACCAGGTTATCGATGATTTCTGTATATTGCTATATCACTATTATTATCTTGGATTATCGTTTGCAAAATAAAAGCTATAATAACTTTATACAATGTAGGGTAAACAATAAGCTAATATAATAAAAGGTGCAAAATTTACCCAGGTCTAGTAACCCAACAAAACAACGTGTATAAATTCATCAGGCGACTAATTTCCGCGTTTCGCTGCGTTTCTGCTTTTTTGCTCATGGCTTTTTTGCTCAAAATGCATTGAAGTGAAAGGAGGTTTATTTGGGCAAAATACTTTGGAGGTCAGGCGACTAATTTCCGCGTTTCGCTTCATTTCGGCTTTTTGCTTATGGCTTTTTTGCTCAAAATGCATTGAAGTGAAAGGAGGTTTATTTGGGCAAAATACTTTGGAGGTCAGTAGGGTTTTTTGTGGATTTATTTGGCTTTTTTCCCTACATACAATACATTGACGTCTAGGGGCATTATTCCATCCATTTTTTACCTGTTGTGGTTTCCTTGTGCATTGCTTGTAGCAAAATTTGCAGTGCCACAAAAAATTTCATGGCGGTTAAAATGGAAATTCGCTGCAAATCCATTTGTGCCTGAAAAATGTTTCTCATAACCAGTAGTATAGATTGGTAGTATAGTTTTAAAAATATATTAACTGAAAAAGTTAGTTATTTTTTGTACTTGCTTTCTTCACATTTTGGGGCAGATTTACTAAAGGGCGAAGTGGCAAACACTGGTGACAATTCACCAGCGTTACCGCCCACAGGGACATAGGCAATTTACTAATGGGCGCAGGTGCCAATTCGCTAGCAAAAGAGATAGGCGCTAGCGCTCATTTGCACTCTATTGCTATGTGACAATTTGCTTTGGTGAATGGACGTTACTCCGCAAATTCACTAAAATGCGGATTTTACTGAATGTTACCTCTTTCGCCAGACTTGTCTTCGCCAGCTCAGATCAGGCGAAGTGCAGTGGAGTGCATAGATCTCAATCTTCTGTTACGCACATCATATTCTGTGAGTGGAAAAAGCAAAGTTCAAAAAACGCGGCCGTCTCTACCTTTTTTCAGAATGATAGACTGCAAAAGTCCTAAAAAAATGTTTTTGGGTAACCGGTTTCCCCCATACATTTTCTAACATATGGAACATAAACTATACAGTGGGCTCATGTGTAGGGCATTATAACAACTCTATTGTCTTTATTAAGGTTCCCTGGACTTGTGTAATGTATTTGCTGCAACATATAACATAAAGAAGTCCATACAACTTTAAATTGCCCGGCGTATGCAAATTAACCTGAGCGAAGTTGCACTAGGCAGAAATGAACACTAGTGCATCTTTGCTTTAAATTGCTCGCATTGTGGAAGTACCGCTAGCGAAAAGTCGCCAGCATGTCAAAACTCCCATTTTAGTGAATTGTTGTTCTCTGAGCTAATCTTCGCCTGGCGAAGTGTAGTGATGGGTGCGAAGTGTTCGCTGGCGACTTTTCGCAGGTTAGTGAAGTCTGTCCCATTGACAATGTATAGTAAAAAAAATGTTGTTAAAAAATATGTCCGTTGACTCCAATGTGTTAGGTGAATTTTTTTGAATTTTGTCAGATTCGCCCATCCCTAGTTATGACCCATGTGACAGTATCCATCTGTTTCTTTTCTGGCAAAAAAAAATAGTTCTTTAATTTCTTTATGATTTTCAGTATGAGAGAAAAGGGCTCATGCGGAAAGTACAATGCTGAGTGCAAGAAGCCATGGTTTTTACCCACAATGCAGTGTTTTCCTGCATAAAAACACATCCATATGTGTATCATGAATCAGCCACAATTGTGCTGAAAATTGTCTCGTTTTAGGCAGCAGCTTCAGGCACAAGTGCCCTTAATAATTGGTGCAGATTTAGTCAATATTTGCGGGAGAACTTGCAAGACACCAATTGAGCTTAATAAATGAGCCCAAAGAGTCTCACAAGACTCTTTTCACTACCAATCACCTTTTATCTGAAATAACTGCTGCATTAAAAGGGCTTTTCCATTAGCTATGAGAAAGAAACAAAAAATAATGCTTAGCTAAGACAGAATACCTTTAACTATTAAGCGGAATTTAATAAATATCATGAAATGTTACATAATATATAGTAAAGAAGAACAAAATATTGCATTTTGCAATGTAATCTTCTTCATTAGTTATTCGACTGCAAATTTTAATTGCGCATTACATTTTTTAAGTCCTGCTTAAAAACTGCATCATTTTCAATACAAATATATATTTATAACATCCCTGTGCCCTGGGACAAGCTGTAAAAATTGCAATTTTTTTTTCCGCTGGTGGATTGGGGCCCATTAATACAATTTCAGGTTCACAAAGCAATATTAAATTGTATAAATTAATTCATTTTAGAAAAAATGTTCCCATTACCAATATTTTTTTGTCATTACTTTAATTATGTGGGGCTTTTTAAAACATTAATGTACTACATTTTATAAATTTGTGATGGAAAATAACAGTACTATAAAATATTGTCTAAAAAAGCAAAATTACATCATAAAAATTGAAAAGTTCAGGATGGCATTATCTCCAGTATTCCTTTCACTTTTTCTGTTTTAAAAACCCTTTTTGCCCTATCTTCCCTCTAGTCTAGATATTACTAAGGGGTTTAAAAGTCAGAGTTTTTGATGTAATTTTCTAGTATATGTAAAATTTCTTGTGCACTTTTGTAGGATAATAAAATCTTGACAATTGGAGCACATTTGGCATTCAATTAATCCTGAATTTAAAAATAAAAGTCAACTTCATTTTTTCCCCACAAATCTTTTCTTTCATGCAAAAACTTCTTCTATTACCATGTACTTTTTTGTATGCCCTAGAAAAGCACCCGCAATAAATGTTCGGTTTGTTTTAAGCAGACACATTTGTGTCACATAATAAATTAATTTCGAACAAATGGAAATGATTAATAACTTTCATCTGGTCCGTGACAATTTCTCAAATTTTCAGCCCACAATGAAACCAAATATATATATATATATATACTGTATTTCTTTTATATATAAAAGTAAACTTCTATGTACCAATTGTTTGCAAAGAGGCCGGTACTCTTAGGGGTCGATTCACTAAGGGTCGGATATCGAGGGTTAATTAACCCTCGATATTCGACTAGGAATTGAAATCCTTCGACTTTCGAAGTCGAAGGATTTAGCGCAGATAGTTCGATCGAACGATCGAAGGATTATTCCTTCGATCGAACGATTAAATCCTTCGAATCGAACGATTCGAAGGATTTAAATCCAACGATCGAAGGAATATCCTTTGATCAAAAAAAGTTAGGCAAGCCTATGGGGACCTTCCCCATAGGCTAACATTGACTTCGGTAGCTTTAAGATGCCGAACTAGGGGGTCGAAGTTTTTTTTAAAGAGACAGTACTTCGATTCGAAGTCGTAGTCGAAGGTCGAAGTAGCCCATTCGATGGTCGAAGTAGCCCAAAAAAAACTTTGAAATTCGAAGTTTTTTTACTTCGAATCCTTCCCTCGAAGTTAGTGAATCGGCCCCTTAGACTTCACTGTTACATCTTTTTTCTCTTTTAGATGTGTCAGTTCTTTCCTTTTTTGCCTTCAGCATTATTGTTGCAGACTCATAGTACATCTGTTTTGATTGCCAACCTAATTTAGTAACCAGTCCGAAGGAAGAAGTCAAATTGCTCATGAATACCTTGGCATGCTAAGGCTTATTTCAATGAAAACTAACTGTCTTTTAACATTATGAAAATATAATGAAAACTGACTCTAAATTTGCTCTGTGTTTTTGCAAGTTCTTTCACCCTGAAGCAAATGCTCTACAGGGGTGTTCTTTTTAGAAACTGGCCATGTAACATCTATATTGCCACTCGTGCTTCCCGTTTCATTTGCCTTCCTTAATTGCACTGTCCAGAGCTGAGATTTAGCATCTTGCTATTTACCTCGCATCCTTTCCTCTCCTGTGAAGGTTGTCTGTGATGAACATGGTCATACTTCTTTTTCTGCTAGAGCAGAATCAGCAAGGTGATGCGAGGAAGCTCTTTAGGGAGGGCAGAGCAAATTAAAGCTCACTGCAGGAAAGTTGTGCCTGTGGCACTGTTCTTATGCAACAGCTGCACATACAACAACTATCATCTGACATTCTGACATATCCGTTGAGCAAAGCAGCAAGCAAGCCAATGCCTACACAATATCGCACAGGGCTCCAAGTCCCAGCCTTAAGCAAAACAGGTGTATGACATCCTGTTGCTAGTCTTTTGGGGCTGTGGGTACGAGGAGAGACATCTGAAAGGAGAGCAGATGAAATGAACAAAGAAGGTTAAGGCTTGGGTTGACAAGCTCATTGATAATATTTTAGAGGAACCAGACCTGCACGTTGACTACAAATTGCTTCTAACATCTCTTTTGTAGACTGGAGGCCACCGTCATTCTCGAAAATGGACTAATTCATTATTTTGAGCAATCACATTTCATCGAGGAGAATCCTTGAAAAAAATCCAGCAAAAAGAATTCTAGATTTATAGTTTTAAAAAATATGCAGTCGTATTAATGATATTTAAAATATTGTTCTGGAATTTTCCTTTCAGCACTGTGGATCTAACATGAATAAAACATATATTAACTTTTATATTTTAAATACCCTGATTTTAAGCTTATTTTAATTAGAAACCATTTCTTCCCACCAATATACTGTATAATGCATAATTGATTTCCCTGTGTTTGCATTTTCCTGGATTGTATACCATTGTTTCTGGTCACTTGAAAAAAATTAAATTTATTGTATTTATCTGCTGGAATAAAATATGGACTTTTCCTTCTTGGTACATTTTTCTGTTTTAGAAATGTATCATTCCTATTATTGTACCTTATTTTAATCTGCTACTTATAGGTATCCTTACCTCCCACCCCTATAAAGTAAGGAGTGCATAATTATGGCCCATGTAGGGAGAACTTGAACCATAGCACTGATAGATACAATCAATAGATTCAAAACCCAAAACAAAGTGCAGAGAACAGCTCCCATGCATCCCTAGTGCTCCTCAACTTGCACATTCTGAATGAGGTCAATGTGCAGCTGACCTCACTCACTTTGCATGCAGCACCAACGAGCACAGACAGTTATACTTAAATTGATAGCAGTCTCATTTCTGGGTCTGATGCTTATTAGGACAGCAGACCAAATGCAGCCCTCCTGCACCCACCCAAACATGAACTGGAGCTAATTGGGTAGGGAATCTCACAAAGATACTCTCTACACTAGGGCTGACTGGGCTGACATTCCAGTTAAAAAAAACTGGCAAATTATCTCTTAAACTAGGGACGGCTTATTGCCTCAAGGCTGGAACAGCAATGAAAATGAGGTGCAACTAGGGGCACAAAGAGTTTCACCTTCGTGTAATTCCTGGGGTAAGGAGTATAGTACAAAAAATATTATACTTTTTGGCATATTAGCTCTTTGCCCAACGATTGTAAAATACCTTAGATCGTAAGATGGGGCAGGGACCTCCTTCCTTTTGTCTCTTTGACACTAAGCTCTTAAGCTGGCCATAGACCCGAATCAACGTACGATCGGACTTTCACATCTCCCGATCCACCACTAACCATTCAGATCAAAGTATTACCATTCTGAAGTAGTAAAAGAACAGATCAGCCAATGTTCTGCCCCTGACAGCAATCGTACGATAGTTATGTCTGACAAAGCTGGTGACAGTCTCCCACTGAAAATCGTAAAATCGGCAATACATGCAGAGATATTATTGGCAGGCGACAGAAATTTTCTAACCTGTCCGATCGATTAAACATCCGCCGGACGAAAAATGTCGGGACTCTCCACACACGGTCCGAAAATCGTACGAATCCACGATTCCTACGATCGGATCGTTGCATCTATGGCCAGCTTTAATCCTTATTGCAACTGTGCATAACTGTATTCCTCTTTCACTAACTAAGCATTTACTTCAACCCCAAATAAGTATGAACAGTGGAATTTATGGGTTATGAGTTTAGTACCACTAAATTGAGGGGTGACTTTGTTACTCTCTTTGATGCTAGTCTTCAGGCTCACTTCCTCAACCAACAGCACCATTTGCATAAATCTTGCATAAAATGAATGAAAAGTGTATTAGCTTGAGAGATGGCAGAAATATATTGCAAAACTAAAAAAACTCTGCAAAAAAAACATCAATGATTAATTTATTCAGCACATCTTGTTCGTTAATGAACGTGTGCTGTTTTATCACATGATATAAGTAGATTATAGATAGATAAATAGATAGATAGATAGATAGATAGATAGATACAGGGTTGGACTTGGGGGCCCTGGGCCCATCGGGGCTACTGCCCCAGGGCCCTCCTTTGCTCCCTCCAGGTGCTCATTTCTGCGCATGCATATTGCACTGAATACCAGTTCAATTTTTTTGCAACCGCCTGACAAAAGGAGGTTGCGGCATTGAGAAGCAGATCTGGGTGTGGATCTGGGCCGGTGGGGCCCACAAGAGCTGGTGGCCCACTGGGTTTTGATAGATAGATAGATAGATAGATAGATAGATAGATAGATAATAGATAGATAGATGATAGATAGATAGATAGATAGATAGATAGATAGATAGATAGATAGATAGATAGATAGATAGATAATAGATAGATAGATAGATGATAGATAGATAGATAGATAGATAGATAGATAGATAGATAGATAGATAGATAGATAGATAGATAGATAGATAGAGGAACAGGCATAGAAATATATATATTCTGACTGTAGGACGTACTTTCGGTACTCCAAGTATCATACAATTGACAAATCTCTATTTCTCCATATTCTTATCTCTGCATTTCTCAGGGGATCGTCGTCAAAAAATATATAATATATATAGATGAATATATATGAACAAAATTGTATTTGATCAAGGGCCCCTCTACATAAAGATTTTCTGAATTGACAAACTAGGAGCTGAACAGCTGCTGCACTTTGTCTGTCAGTTGACTAATACCGCCACACATAATACCATCACGATCAAAGCAATTACACATACAGCATCAGCATTATCCTAATACATGTTCTCACGATTCTGAAAGCTGATTAGAGCTCACTTCCAAAGCCCTAAATGGCAATGACATATAATATTCATACATATATAACTGTATCTATGCATGAAAAATGTTCACTAGAACCTTTAAATGATTGTTTATATAATTAACACAAATTTGGCATCAAAATGTTGTGTATAAGATGAATGTACGTCACAGTCTAACAAACAATTATCTCAAGTTATTTGTGCTGGGTTATTAATATGTATTTTTTTTTAATATTATTTAAATATTTTGTCAAATGCCGAAGTCCTACAATGTTTGGAACGAGAATTATTGTAATGAAAATGTATTTGTTTGTGTGCAATGGAACTCTGGAATTAGCAGAAGGTATAGGTCCACGTCCTTTTGTAGTATATTTTGTTCTTTAAAAGGTTTCACTTTCTTGAGATTTCTTGACTATTAGGGCTCGTAATTCGTAAAACATGAAACCATCCCATACCACCTCATGTTCTATACGGCATTCCGGCTGCAAGGTGTCAGTACTAAGGGTGTCAGGTATCTCCTTTTCAAGTGATTGAGAGGAGGCAGGGTCAGTTTTAAGTGTTTAACACCCATATGTAATAAAAGGCACTAAGTTGGCCAGGAGGAGTAATACATAGCAATAGTGATGGGCGAATTTCGTGCGAAATTCGCGAAATGGCGAAAAATTCGCGAAACGGCGCCAGCATCTCGTTTTTATCGCCGGCATCCGTTTTTTTCCGACACCGGTGAAAAATTATATTTTACGCCGCCGAATTTTTTCGGGTGAATTTTCACGGGCGTTTCGCGAATTTATGGCGGGGAATCACGCAAATTCGCCGCAAATTCGCGCCTGGCGAATAAATTCGCCCATCACTACATAGCAACCAATAAGATGTTTGCTTTTAAACAGGTGACCAGTAAATTCTACCTCCTGATTGGTTGCTATGGGTTATTGCTCCTGGGCAAAATTAGGGGGTTATTTATGAAAATCTTTTTTCAAATTTTTTAAGTAAAAAAAGTCAGACAAAACTAGAATCCACTTTTTGACCTTATTTATCAATGAAAAAACTTGATAAAATCGGTTCAGAAAAAAACCTGGAAATTTTGAGTTTTTTGGGGAAAAAACACAAATTTTCTGGGTTTTGTGCCCGAAACACTCACATTTTTCATGAAGTAACTCAAAATCCCCCATTTTTTTTTTATCTTTGGCCAAGATATCTTCAAATTCGAAATGGGACCTTTGACTTATAGAGATAATTTGAAGATGGAGTATCGTTGGATTCAGAGTTTTTTTCCCACTACAAAATTCGAATTTTTTGAGTTTTTGGCATTCAGACTTTAATAAATAACCCCCTTTAGTGTGTTTTTTAAAATAACTTCCTATGTATAAATGTATTATTGAAAAATTATCTACAGGTATCTCCAAACAACCATCTCTTCTACATGGGGCACTTGCCTACAGACACCCATCAGATTTTAGCTTTGATTTTTTAGCATGTAGTAAAGATTATTCTGTCCCAGAAGTCCATTGCTGGAATGGAAACACTGAGAACTTTCATTATTGAATTCATACACCTTTGTGTACTGGATATTTGTAGTGATGGGCGAATTTATTCGCCAGGCGCGAATTCGCGGCGAATTTGCGCGATTCGCGGCAGGCGAATAAATTCGCGAAACGCCGTGAAAATTTGCAGAAAAAATTCGGGCGTAAAAAACAGGCGCCGGTGTAAAAAACGGACGCCGGCGTAAAAAATCGCGCCGTTTCGCGAATTTTTCGCCGTTGCGCAAATTCGCTCATCACTAGATATTTCTTGTCTTCAACAATAACTCATACCCAACCATGTTGGAAATGTTGAATATATACCCTTACACTTTCTTTTAAAGTCACACAGTACAGTACAGACGTTAAGAGAATTATTTATAAACCAGAATGGTAAAAACTCGAAAAATGTGAGTTTTATAAAATCTGAATTTTAGTGGGAATTTTTTTTTTTCGAGATTTATTATACCCGAGGCTACAAAAAGTCTGAATACTCCATTCTCAACTTGTCGAGGTCATGTAGAAGTCAATGGCAGAGGTACTATTTGTAATTTGAAGATATTATTGACTGTGCTGGGTTTCATATGATAATATGAACTTTTCTGCTGATTTCATGAAAAATGAAGACTTTTAGAGCGTAAAATCCAAAAAAAACGATTTTTCATGAGATATTCCTAAAAAGTTGTCGTTTTTGTTTATCCGATTTTTTCGTGGTTTTTCAGTGATAAATTAGGGTAAATCGTGGGTTCTAGTTAGGTCAGAAAAATGTGTATTTTAGTAAATAACCCTCCAACTTTCCATTACAAATGTCCACCAAGCACTATTTATTGCAGAGGAACATTAGTACAAATTAAATAAAATTGAGCATAATGCCTCATCCTGACATTTCTTCTCCTAAATGTCTAAGCAAATCAATTATTTTATTTTAAACTTTAGAAAAAAACCTCCCAACTGTACGACCATTTATTCTGATAACTGTAACTTCACCAGAAAACATTTATGGCATTAATACAATTTTAAAATCAGCAAATCGTGTGTAATATTATGAAGAATATTTTTTGTTATTTTTGACTGGAACCTGGAATCATTTTACTAATAATTATGTTGCCATTTCTATTCAAGAAGCGAAGCGACTGCGGTCTGGAAGGCATGTTAGTTTTTTATGCAAATCCATGGATTATTCCAGGGAATTTATTACTTCATCAAAAGATGTCTCTACCAAGCTGATATTAACGAGAGCCTAGTTAAGAGCCACCTGCACTCTACCTAGAGACTTGTCTAGTGTAGTATAAAATTTCTTTTGCCACACTTAAACTCTTTACACTTAAGAGCAATTATTCTAAAGGTTTTTATGGCTTTTACTGCCAGACGAGACTACAAATCATGTCAATCATGTTTGGCTCTTCAAGAATCAAATAGATTATTTGAGGCATTGCCTTAATTCCGAGGGATAATGGGAACTCAAAGTCTAAAGTAAGTTTAAAGTTAAAACACTTTTATCTCATTGAAAAGAGAACATTACTACTTAGGGAGTAAATTCATGGCCCCAGGCTCAACAGGAAAAAATTATTACATTTTTGGGCCCCCTCTCTCGCATGTCCCCTTGCAGTCTGTTCCCTTGAAAGTGACACCACTAATGTTACTATGACACACTTGTTTCCTTGCAACACTGGGGTCTTGCATTCAGTTGCGATCTAGGAACTTTCTACAGGGTATTTGCACTTTCTCCCCTTTCTCCTTTAGGTGAAGTAAACAGAAAAATGAATGTCCATGTGTATGCTGGAAAACATGCAATATAGAAGATAAAAGCAGAAAGATCTATTGAGACTGTATTCTTTATCCAAATAAACATGTGCAATATACCATATTCTCTCTAATAATATACATCATGACTTAAGCTGGCCATAGACGCAAAGATCCGATCATAAGGATCAAAGATTCGTATGATTTTTGGACCGTGTGTGGAGAGTCCCGACATTTTTCGTCCCATGGAGATCGGTCGTTTGGTCGATCGGACAGGTTAAAAGATTTCTGTCGGCTGCCAATAATATCTCTGCGTGTATTGCCGATCGTGCGATTTTCAGTGGGAGACTGTCACCAGCTTTGTCGACATAACTTTCGTACGATTGCTGTCAGGGGCAGAACATCGGCTGATCTGTTCTTTTACTACTTTATTTGATATGAATGGTTAGTGGCAGGTCTGGAGATGGGGAAGTCTGATCATTTTAGGATTCGAACGATCGGATCTTTGCATCTATGGCCAGCTTTAAGTATGACCTGATGTCTGTCCAATCTCCACACATTAGGGTTCGGATTCGGTTCGTTATTTGGCCAAATCTTTTACAAAGGATTCGGGGGTTCAAAATAGTGGATTCGGTGCATCCCTATTATTAAGGCAAGCCTTGTTTCATCTCAGAATCTTGTTTGTGCACCAGAATGGGGGACCCGATGTCCTTCCCCTTGGCTACACAATTAAATAGTGAAGAGAATGGGGGAATGTGGGGAGAGCAGTGACATTTAGGAAGTGCTGAATGGAAAGTGAAAGTGAAAGTAATTGTCTGCCCTGCCTCTATGCCCAGGGCATAGAGGAGGGGCAGACAATATTTGATTGACAGCTGAGATTTTTAAATGAGCTATGAATGCTTTAATAAAAATAGAAATTGGATTTCATGTTTAATTTGAAAAGGGCTTTTATTATACAGATTTTTGTCTCTAGGTGACAGGTCCACTTTAAACTTAGGAGAAATTATCCACTAAAAACTGACCAACATTATTAGAACAAATGAGTAGCATACTGACATATATGTAAAACACTTGCTGCTGCAGGTTGTAAAAATGAATAGCTTACAATAAATTAACAATACCCCTCTTAACCAAAACCCATTCTCGAGCCTAAGGCTAAGCCTCCTCCACCTACTTCCTCTCCTACTGTGCTTCCTTGTCCCTAAGCCTAGCCCCAGGCCTATCCAACACCAACCTCACCTTAACGCTACCTCCCCATTTTTGGCTACCCAGTAGGGGAGCCCCACTATTCTAAAAGCTGCTACACCATCTCCCAACCATCCCCATACTGTGCAGTCACAAGATAAAAAGGAGTTCCTGGGATTTCATCTTTTATTCTTGCAGAAGGCACATGCCATTTGTAGTTTGACCTTTTTTAAACAGACCTTGTAAGGGCTCTTTTACAATTGAACTGTTAGGTGGAAAGTGCAAAATGAACACAAATGTCAGCCATGGTGAATCATGTTATTCTGCATTTCAGTTCACTGGAGGCAAACTGAGTGAGTGCTTCCTGCAAGGGGCACCCTAGAAATTACAAGCAGGTCAAGGCTGGTGCTAATTTCAGCGGTTTCCAGAAAAGAATCATAATATTCAACATAGAATGGTTAAGTAGAAAAGGGGGATCCAACTATAAAAGAGTCCTTTATGTATCCATCCATGTGAGTGTGCTTCTCTACGCGCTGCAATCAGCGTGCTGGAGTGCCAAAGGTTACTAATACAAAAAGAGGTAGCCGGAGAGCACTTGTTTCTTTAGTTAAAAGATCATTTCTTTATTTGCAGACATTTACTGCACAACATGTTTCAGCTTCACAGGCCTTCATGCACCTGATGAAGGCCTGTGAAGCCGAAACATGTTGTGCAGTAAATGTCTGCAAATAAAGAAATGATCTTTTAACTAAAGAAACAAGTGCTCTCCGGCTACCTCTTTTTGTATTAGAAAAGGGGGATACCTAAAAATTAGAAGTGATGAATTTAGAATAGGGGGGGAATATTTATTATGCTGTAGAGGGACTTCTGCCAGAAGCAAATTACGGTGTAAAATCTGGTGTTCGCATGGCATAAAATTACACATAACTTTGAAATTTATTTTACATACCTTTTTACACTTTTTTTGGTGAATTTCATTTTACACAGCATAATAAATATGCCCCTATGGCATGGCCAGTATTTTAAAGCTTTTTTTTTTTTACCCATTGGCTACAATACTATGAGGGTGTTCTGAATTTCTTTAACATTTTAAAATGAAAATGAGGAATATTCTTTTAATGTGTCTTCAACTTCCAGAACCCTTAAAAACTGAAGGCCACAGTTTTCCAGCCTATGATTTAGTGACCCTTGGTGGCACAAAATGTGTATGGCTTTCTTTTAGCAATGTGTAATAATGTAGACATTATTGGCAAAAAAATATATATTTTTTTTAAGTAGCATTTATTTCCAAATGTCCTCCGGTTAGTGCCGGCCTGTTAATTTCCTGAAATTTCCAAATTCCAATGATTCCCCCAGCTGAAGATCTAAGGCAGGGATCCCCAACATTTTGAACCCGTGAGCAACATTCAGAAGTAAAAGGAGTTGGGGAGCAACACTACCATGCAAAATGTTCCTGGGGTGCCAAATAAGGGCTGTGATTGTCCATTTAGTAGTCCTATGTGGATTGCCAACCTACATTGAGGCTATGTTTGGCAGTACACCTGGTTTTTATATGTCTCCTAGCCTAGAATTCAAAAATAAGCACCTCTTTTGAAGCCACTAGGGGGCAACATCCAAGGAGTTGGAGAGCAACATGTTGCTCACAAGCTACTGGTTGGGGATCACTGATCTAAGGCATGGCCACTGATCTTTATGGCGAGTCTACTTTTCATTTAACTGGCTTGCATGATTGTGTTCCAGTGTTCCAGTACTGAGATGCCTTCCTAAGACTGCCGAGTCTGTAGACTTCAGCCAAAGGACTGCAGGGATGGGAAATTATGCCAGGGAAAGTCCATGGCTGGGAGGCCTAGATGCAGAATATAATGTACCTGTAATCTACCTCTCCTGCTGCTCCATAGAGAGTCTGAGCTTTATGACATAGAGAGTCTGAGCTTTATGTCACCATCCACTGCTATCCTTTCTGTGATCCAAATAACAATACTTGGAAGTGTATTCTACCCGCCCTCACAATGAGAATCATAGACCTAGAGGGAAGCTAAATGATGCCACAAAAATATCCGCTGGCAAAGGAATGTGTAAACTTGCCCTCTTTCTAAGGAATATAAATGTGCTCTTCATGTTGTCTAATCTCAAGGTGATGCTGTTTTGTTTGGATTACTTGAACACAAAGGTGCACCTTAAAGGATAAGAAGGGGGGTGTCTACATGAAGCTGTACGATTTGTAACATTCCAACTAGGTATAGAATATATTGTAGTCAAAACATGATACCTCTGGAAGGCTGCAGGCAAGATTCATTTAAGCAGTTCGCACTGTCATCGATGTCACCAATTTGAAGCTTGTCTTGTTTACCGGATGAAGGTTTCACACTGTGTCAGTGTTCTGCCAGCATTCAGCATTAAAATGAGCAGTTAGTACAAGTCAGCCATAAAGATGGCAGATCTGTTAGACTGGCAGAAGCCACTGTGGGCTCCCTGGTGCAGCTTTTAAGCACTTGGCATGCTGCTAGCTCAAACTGGAGCGGGGGCTGTGTGCATCATTTGGGCTTGAGTGCAATGCACTTGAAATAATTACTTTAATCAGCAAAAGTTAATTACTTTAAATCATAAATTAATGGCGGAGCATTTGGCAGCGTGTGATGTGTGTGGCGAAGCTGTCAAGCAAATATCACAGGTGAACCTGCGACCCCTTTGCAAAATCAGCGGGTGCTTACTTACCGTGCATGTCACCTCACATACATAGAATACAAAGAACAGGCACCTTTAACTGTCATCTATAGAAAGGGGGGGTTGAATTCTGTACATAAGCAGATTGCTATTAAGCAGGTGCTGCTGGAGGAGCTGGCCCTTGATAATAATAAGATTTTAAAATGGCATCTGCCTTTATTTTACAGCACATTTGGAAAGACGGTTAAAAGTAATGAACCCAGCTGATATGTTTTATGACTTCGTAGTTAGCAGTGTTTACTGTGGGTGAACCGAAGAAATGTGACAAGAAGACAGAGAAAGGAACACTTCATTTTCACACATTTCAGGGTTGTTGTTTTTTTCATAGAGGAAAATTTCATAGAATATTTATAAGAGATCTGCATTTGGTGTAAAACATTATACTTCATCATGTGGGTCTCTGTTGTGATTAGGTTCTATAAACTAGAATAATTACAGTTAACCCAGCAGTACGATGATGACGACGAGGGCAATGGAAAAACTCAAAACTCACCTGGAATTGGAAAGCGAATGTTGATGTTCTAAAATAAAATATTAAAATATGAAAAATGTTGATTGTATAGATGGGGCTGGTAGAAAAAAACTGTAAAGATGTTTTACAAGACCTTTTGTCACGGTCGGCACCCTAAATCCAGAACCAATGCTAAGCACGCTGGTCTTGGCTCTTTCTTCAGCCTCTAACAGCGCCTTTCACCTCGGGAGGAGCCCTCGGATAATCGGATGCCGCCAGGTCTTATTAAGAGAGGTGCCAAGCTAAAGGTTCTGGACAAGCAAAGGGGCATGAATGTAAAACAAAGTCTTTTGGGCAGAAGGTCGCAGTACAAGGTGTAGGCAGAAAGCATAGTCAAAACTGGCTGGGTCAGGACAGGCGGAATGCAAGCAGAGTCAGGCAGGCAAGGGTCCAACCAGTTGATCAATCAGAAGGGATGCAGATATAGAAAAGTCGGTTACCAGGCAGGGTCAGGATTTCAGAAGTCAGGATTGTCAAAACAGGCAGGGGTCACAGCAGGTATCAGAAAATAGGCAAAATCACAAACCAGAAGCACCAGGAACTCAATAAGTATGATCCTATAATGGGCAAAGATTAAAATACAAAAGTTCCCTTCAGTACTGTTTAAAATTCACGCCACTGCGCTCTGACGTAACACGCCAGCGCCAATGCGCACACAAAATGCAGAAGTGTTGGCGCCCCAAGGAACCGGCAATATGGAAGAAGAAGAGCGGTGTGGCGGGCGTCTCCGCCGCACCACGAGACCACCAGGGTGAGTTATCACACCTTTTTCCTATGGCCCGAGTGGTGTATTTTGAGTATTTGGTCACCATATCTTTGCTCCGCTCAAAATGAGATGTATATATGTGGAAATCAATTTTGATGGCATTCATGAATTTTTATAAAAATAGCCTGCCATTGGGGAATTTAACACCACTTTCTCAATTGGGAAAAAGACATTGCCTAAAGATTAAACAGTTACAAATATGGAGCACTCACCTCCCAGAATTTTTTGTATGCTATGGGCTAAATAAATTCTGCACTTGAGCACTTTTTCAAGTTTAACAGTGTGCTGCTGGTGATTTGTTTTGATTGCCTAAAGATTGTTACAATGGCTTTACTATTAGAGGAGCCAGTGTGTGATCTCAGGGTAATGTGTTGTCAGGCTATTAATGTTATTGTCATTCTGAACAATGTTTTTATTGTCATTCTGATTTTTTATTCAAAGGAAAATTATAACTCTGAACAATGTAGTTCTCTATAAAAATATATTGTATAAAACAGCTCATATTTAAAACTATTCATAATAATAAACTTTTTTTATTAGTATGTGCCATTGGGTAATCATAAATAGAAAAGGCTCTTACAATTCACAGTGCACACAAACAAACCATACATGTTAGGTCACATGAGCCAATTAACGGACAAAGTTCTGTCTTTGGCTTCGACACTTCTTCCTGTTACAGTTAGAGCTGCAATATTTCTGGACAGGTGATCTCTGAAACAGCGCAGAGAATATCATAAAATGGGGACTCAAGGAAAAAGATGTAAAAGGGCAATATTTACTTTACTATATAAACTCTACTTTGGTAAGATTCTTTAATATGCCACTTAATATGATGTAAACTATCTGTTGCTTAAGTATTCATTTGGGGTAAAGTTTTCCTTTAAAGGGATACTGTCATGGTAAAAAAATGTTTGTTTGTTTTTTTCAAAATGCATCAGTTAATAGTGCTGCTCTAGCAGAATTCTGCACTGAAATCCATTTCTCAAAAGAGCAAACAGATTTTTTTATATTTAATTTTGAAATCTGACATGGGGCTACCATATTGTCAGTTTCCCAGCTGCCCCAAGTCATGTGACTTGTGCTCTGATAAACTTCAGTCACTCTTTACTACTGTACTTCAAGTTGGAGTGATATCATCCCTCTTCCTCCCCCCCCCCCCAGCAGCCTAACAACAGAACAATGGGAAGGTAATAAGATAGCAGCTTCCTAACACAAGATAACTGCTGCCTGGTAGATCTAAGAACAGCACTCAATGGTAAAATCCAGGTCCTACTGCGTCACTTACAGTTACATTGAGTAGGAGAAACAACAGCCTGCCAGAAAGCAGTTCGATCCTAAAGTGCTGGCTCCTTCTGAAAGCACATGACCAGGCAAAATAACCTGAGATGGCGCCTACACACCAATATTACAACTTAAAAAATACACTTGCTGGTTTAGGAGATACATTTTATATTTTAGAGTGAATTATTTGCAGTGTAAATAGTGTAATTTAGAAATAAATTAAGTTGAACATACCCTAAGGGCAAAACACTCAATCAGCAGCCCCAGTAGCTGTTGTGGGTGTCAGGAGTAAAACAGACTTTGTATTGTCTTGACTGGTGCCCAGATTCAATATTAGTTTGTAATATAGTTCATATACTCCATTGTTTAGGGGGAAATGACTTTGCTGTGGGACCAAGTAACATCCTATATTATATTTCATTAGAGAGACACAATCTGATTATTTGTATCACTATCCTACCCTACTTACCTACAGAAACTAAATCTGCATGCATAGTAATTTGTAAAGTAAAGACTTAATGGCATATATACAATGAAGGGGCAAGATGCAAAGTAAATAAATTAGTACATAAATTAGTGTCGTGCTTACAGGCTTAGCTGTCTGTGCTACTTGAATGCCTGTCAGCACTGTATACAAGAGTGGTGGCACATGGGTGTCCAAAATCATGTCATTTGCTAGTGCCAGGGATGCAAGATGCACTTATACTAAACGAATGCTCAGGACCATCAAAAATAAAATGCAATAAATTCCTAAAACAGATTTCAAAAAATTGCATCATTCTCTGTACATGGTATTGCCTGTGTTCATTCTCCTAGCATTCAGGAAGGACAGGGAGTGGGCTTTCCATGTGATTCAATATGGTCAAGCTGAGGAGCTCCAGGGGATGCAAGCCTCTTGAGGGCCCTGTGGTCACTGCCTGCTTGAACCCTGAAGAAAGATTCACACCCTGAAATTTTGCTCCATTTTTAATCTTCAATAAATTAATGGTTCCTGCGATGCTGTCTTACAAAACAGTTTCTGAATGAATACCCCAAGTAACTTAATTCCATCGTATCTACTGACCCTGCAGTCATAATGGCATTTGCATGGTTAAGTTTAGTGATGGGCGAATAAATTTGGCAGGTGCGAATTCACAACAAATTTACGTGTTTCGCCACCAGTGAAAAAATTTGGGCGCGCGTCAGAATAGTCGCGCACAATAACATTGTCGCCCGTCAAAATTATTCCGACAGCCATTGACCTTAATGTATTTGGCCAAAATAGTTGTGCGTATAAAAATTGACACTGGCGGCAAAATTGACTCGCATCAAAATAATTTTGACGCCCATTGACTTCAATGAATTTTGCTAATTTTTCACCGTTTCACGAATTTCCCGCGAACGGGACAATTTTGCCCTTCACTAGTTATGTTATTTGTTCAACTTAAGTCAAGGTGCAATGATTCAAAGCTGACTCCCATAGTCTGCCTGCCTGGCTTTGCATCTATCTAGGTGCCTCCAGGCACAATTCTATGAATATCTGGTCTAGAAGCATGCCTATGTTGTGAAATACCTATCTAAGATGCTTCCATATGTAATAAAACTCATACACAGCTCACTGCTGACCAGTACAACCTACATGCTGCTTGGTTTCTATCACTTTTAGACCACTATCAAGCTCTGCACATCGTATTGCATTACCCCTAATTATTTTACCCAGTGTAAAATTTTCTGAGCACAGGCGAACTTCATTTCTAATTAATATAATGATTCTGCACAGTGTGCCAATGTTAATGTGTGTAGCATGCCTTCATTACTTAGTATATATTAGTATCATGAAACTGATATTAATACAATTTGTAATGGTACTGAATAACCCTTTATGTCATCTTTCATTAGACATATAGAACTCAAGAACCCTGAGCTCAGGGGCCAACCTTTCCCAACATGGAAACATTTATTAGGTCTGTCATTATAAATGAACAGCATAATTAGGGCCCTAATTATAAAACATCATAAATTGAAAAAGCTGTAATATGTTAACATCTTCAACAAATTTTGGCCTATTTATAAAACAACTTTTTCAATAGAAATATTTTATTCTGAGGTATTTTTGATTGTTCCAATTTTTAAAGTCTTTGCCATTTCCTACTTTTCCTACAGAACTATAAATAATATAAAACGCAATATTTCCTATCAGAGGCTGAGGAACTTACAGTAACTCGACTAATAATGTTGTCTGTGTCCTTGAAACGATAGACAAGGTATATGATTTCTGTAACATTACTATTTGGACAAAATAAATTCTGAAATCAGCTGCTATTTCATATTTTCTGAGATGTCAGCAGAAATTTTTGATTTCTAAGAAATAGTAATTCGTTGTTTCTTTTTTACATTTTTATTGATTTCTAATACATTATAGAATGTATACAGTTTTCGGACTAAAAAGACAGACCAGAGGTTTCCCAACAGGCCTCTATACAACCATTTGGAAACCTCTGGCCTTTAAATCAATTAATGAGGGATTTTTGGAAAATTTGCTGTTTTATATTTTAAGGGGCAGATTCACTAACTTCGAGTGAAGGATTCGAATGAAAAAAATTCGAATTTCGAAGTATTTTTTGGGTACTTCGACCATCGAATTGGTTAAATTCGTTCGAATTCGAACGAAATCGAACGATTCGAAGTAAAAATCGTTCGACTATTCGACCATTCGATAGTCGAAGTACTTTCCCTTTAAAAAAAACTTCGACCCCCTACTTCGGCAGATAAAACCTACCGAAGTCAATGTTAGCCTATGGGGAAGGTCCCCATAGGCTTGCTAAACTTCTTTTGATCGAAGGATATTCATTCGATCGTTTGATTAAAATCCTTCGATCGTTCGATCGAACGTTTAGCGCTAAATCCTTCGACTTTGATATTCGAAGTCGAAGGATTTCAATTCGAGGGTCGAATTTCGAAGTATTTTTAACTTCGAAATTCGACCCTTAGTGAATCTGCCCCATAGTGTTTGTTTCAGTGTTGATACATTATTATGGGGGTTATTTACTAAAACTTGAGTTTTTCTGTTTTTTTCCTTAATACAAACATGACCTGACTCCCATCCACAAATTTGGCTACTTTATTAATAATTTAGAAAAAAACAACACAATCTAGCATCATTGCGAATCATGTGACTTTTTCAAATTGTCACTCCAAAAACTTAAATTTATCTAGTTGTCACTCAAAAAACTGGAATTATTTGGATTATCTAACGATAACTATTGCTTAAAGCCTGAAACTTTCGAGAAACATGACGGAATAAAACATGTTCCAAAAGCTAAAGCAGTTGTCCCCAACCAGTGGCTCGTGAGCAACATGTTGCTCACCAACTTCTACAATGTTGCTCCCAATAGCCTTGAAGCAGGTGCATACTTTTGAATTCCTTCTTTGGAGGCATGTTTTGGTTGTATAAAAACCAAGTGTACTGCCAGATCCTCCAGAACAGATCCCCCTGTAGGCTGCCAGTCCATATAGGAGCTACCAAATGGCAAATTGCAGCCCATTTTTCATGCTTGCGTTGCTCCTCAACTCTTTAAACATCTAAATGTTGCTCAAAGGTAAAATAAGGTTGGGGACCCCTGGGTTAAAGGGACCATCTGCCATTGACTTTTACTTGATTTCAACAGGTTTAAGCAGCTTCGGAATTAAAAATTTTGAAAAAATTGAGTTTTTTCTCTACAAATTTTTTCCCTTAAAAACTACAAAAAGTTTAGTCAAGTTTTAGTAAATAAACCCCTACATTTACACAGTTTTAGGACTAGGAATACAGACCAGAGGTGTACAAACAGTGGGGCAAGTCCTCCATGCCACTGTTGGGAAATCTCTGGCCTTTAAATCAATTAATGGATAAAGATTTGTTACCCATACACCCAATTCCTGTTTTGGGGAACCCATGAACTTTAGAACTGTTACTACAGTTCAGGTTTACTAAATTTTGAATTGGACAATTCAGATTGATTTCTAGAAGTTCAACTTTTTTAAATGCAAAGATCAGAATTTCTGTCTGTTTTGGAATGGTACAGACATATTTACCTGATTTATTCTAGACAGTAGAATCAAATGATTTTCAGAAGTCCTTCTTTTCAAACGTATTCTTATTTTACGATGTCCAATAGAGCCTCATCGAAATTGCATGACCTTGAATTCTCATTCATGCTTTCGTAAGAAACACAGCATACAAGTGCATTATTTTGCATTGATACCAACTAAGAGACATCACGTAAAAAAGTGAGCAGAAATCAGTTTTAAGATGAGGAGGATTCTAGTTTTCCACTTCTGTGTTTGTAACGTGGGATTTCAATGCAGGAATACTTAAAATGAAATATTGTGAGCATAATAAACCTGACATAACCTTGTACTTTGTTGATCCGCTTACAGTCATTTGTCTTTCTCACCTAGATGTGCATATGAGAATATCAGAGGCACTTCCCATGAAAGATAAGACTTTAACTCCTTAGCTATCAGTGTCACTCAATTCTTCCACTAAAAAGTCATTTAGATAATTATGCAAGAAAGGCAATGCATTGCATTACATTCCTAAAAAGGGGAACAGACAACCATATCAGTTAAAAAATTAAGGCTTCATACAGCTCTGCAGGCAGTTTTTCAGCCACAGAAAACCCCTACAAATGCAGGTTAATCTCTCCCAGTGAATTAGGTGCAAACATTACTTTTAGTGATTTTATTAAGGTGTTTTAATTGTTCAATTCTTCATTCTGAAGACTTCAATGGTGTTTCTCATTATTCCCAGTACAAAAGGACACTCTACTCTTTGGGAGTAAAAATTAACACCAACAATGCCTCAGTATACTGTACGTCAGAAATGTATTACGCATTTGCCTACAACAGGATCTGAGCCCTAGCAGACACCTAGGGGCCGATTCACCAAGGGTCGAATATCGAGGGTTAATTAACCCTCGATATTCGACTGGGAATTAAAATCCTTCGACTTCGAATATGAAGTCGAAGGATTTAGCGCAGATAGTACGATCGAAGGATTTAAATCCAACCATCGAAGGAATATCCTTTGATCAAAAAAACTTAGGAAAGCCTATGGGGACCTTCCCCATAGGCTAACATTGGGTTCGGTAGGTTTTAGATGGCGAACTAGGGGGTCAAAGTTTTTTTTAAAGAGACAGTACTTCGATTATCGAATGGTCGAATAGTCGAACGATTTTTAGTTCGAATCCTTCGATTCGAAGTCGAAGTTGTAGTCGAAGGTCGAAGTAGCCCATTTGATGGTCGAAGTAGCCCAAAAAACACTTCGAAATTCGAAGTTTTTTTACTTCGAATCCTTCACTCGAAGTTAGTGAATCGGCCCCCTACTGTATGAAAAGAACTCAACAGCTACAGAGCAACTATGTTCAAAGAAATGCTAGGTACTCGTTTCCACACATCCATATCAATGTTTTCTTGACAGAACTCCAATATACCACAAAACAAGTTTCATTTTATTTACAGTGGATGGAGGCAGAAGAAGTGATTTCAGTCTTCATGGCTCTTTATCCAGATACCTATCTAATAGCATAAGCATTTATGCATAAAGTTTTCCCTAAGACTGAGCAGTCTTCAGCTCTCTATCCAGTGACTCTTGGGGGCAGATTCATTAAGGGTCGAATTTCGAAGTTAAAAATACTTCGAAATTCGACCCTCGAATTGAAATCCTTCGACTTCGAATATCGAAGTCGAAGGATTTAGCGCTAATCCTGCGATCGATCGATCGAAGGATTTTTCGTTCGATCGAACGATTAAATCCTTCGAATCGAACGATTCGAAGGATTTTAATCCAACAATCGAAGGAAAATCCTTCGATCAAAAAAAGGTTAGCAAACCTATGGGGACCTTCCCCATAGGCTAACATTGACTTCGGTAGGTTTTACCTGCCGAAGTAGGGGGTCGAAGTTTTTTTTAAAGGGAAAGTACTTCGACTATCGAATGGTCGAATAGTGGAACGATTTTTCGTTCGATTCGTTCGATTTAGTTCGTATTCGAACGAATTTAACCAATTCGATGGTCGAAGTACCAAAAAAATACTTCGAAATTTGAATTTTTTTCATTCGAATCCTTCACTCGAGCTTAGTGAATCGGCCCCTTACTATCCCAGGATATTCAGGGCCTTGTTAAACAGTCTGGGTCTCCAGTGAACAGCATCTAAGTAGCATTCCCTTTATAAAGGGGATCATATTGTACAAGTTCTGTCTTGTTTTTGTAGGCCATTCATTTAAAATGTCAACTTTTTTTCTTTTTTCTTTCAATAAATCAAAAGCAGTTGGACCTTTCTTGAAAACATTAACATATTTCTTTAGGCCTTATTTCCAGGTCAGTTTCCTATTGTTCTATTTTGAAATCGCAGCCACCAAAATGTTTCTACTTTTCATATTGAATATTGAAAGACATTTGAAAAACAATTTACAGAAATAGAACACAACTAGGGGCCGATTCACAAAGGGTTGAATATCGAGGGTTAATTAACCCTCAATATTCGACTGGGAATTTAAAAAAAATCGAAGGATTTTAGCGCAAATAGTGGATTATTCCTTCGATCGAACAATAAAATCCTTCGAATTGAACGATTCGAAGAATTTCAATCCAACAATCGAAGGATTATCCTTCAATCAAAAAAAGTTGGCCAAGCCTATGGGGACCTTCCCCATAGGCTAACATTGACTTCGGTAGCTTTTAGATGGCGAACTAGGGGGTCAAAGTTTATATTAAAGAGGCAGTACTTCGACTATCAAATGGTCGAACGATTTTTAGTTTGAATAGTTCGATTCGAAGTCGTAGTCGTAGTCGAAGGTCGTAGTAGCCCATTCGATGGTCATAATAGCCCAAAAAACACTTCGAAATTCGAAGTTTTTTTACTTCGAATCCTTCACTCAAAGTTAGTGAATCGGTCCCTTAACATTAGAAATAAATGAAAGTATGTCTAAAAAAATTGATTTAATCCCATATGTATCCAAAATATTATCTCATTATAGTCCGGCATCTCTAACATCTGGTCACTAGCAAAGAATAAACATGAATGTATTTGGCCAGACTTGCACACAGAATTTTATGTAAGTATATCATGTAATGAATGGGGCATGCCAATGGACAAAACAGTTCTTAAATTTATTTGACCTACAGAAAAATGTTTTCTAAGAACAGACCAGGGGGCCGATTCACTAAGGGTCGAATATCGAGGGTTAATTAACCCTCGATATTCGACTAGGAAATAAAATCCTTCGACTTCGAATATCGAAGTCGAAGGATTAAGCCCAGATAGTTCGATCGAATGATCGAAGGATAATTCCTTCGATCGAACGATAAAATCCTTTGAATCGAACGATTTGAAGGATTTTAATCCATCGATCGAAGGAATATCCAAAAAAAGTTAGCCAAGCCTATGGGGACCTTCCCCATATGCTAACATTGACTTCGGTAGCTTTTAGATGGCGAACTAGGGGGTCGAAGTTTTTTTTAAAGAGACAGTACTTCGACTATCGAATGGTCGAATAGTCGAACGATTTTTACTTCGAATCCTTCGATTCAAAGTCGTAGTCGAAGTTCGAAGTAACCCATTCGATGGTCGAAGTAGCCCAAAAAAAACTTCGAAATTCGAAGTTTTTTACCTTCAAATCCTTCACTCGAAGTTAGTGAATTGGCCCCCAGATGTCTTGTGTCTTGAATGCAATCCAGCCCAACAGGCATATAGTATATACGTTTTTAAAGTTTCAGTAAACCTGGTAAATGTCATAAAGTATGAGATATGAGATCTGGTTTATGGTTATTAAAACAAAACATTTATTAGAAAGATTATAATGACTTGTGTCAAATTCTGGTTGAAAGGTCTAATGTGATTTTTCTGTAAGCTATAATGCTTCTTTAATGTATTTTATGCAGACATAATACAACTCTTTTCTTATTAATATTCCACTCTAGGTGTGCATTGGAGCAATTGAATGAAAGGAAAGTATGGCCATAACAAGCACAATCATATTTCTTCAGCGGTGAGGCTGTTTCAAATTAAAGAGAATTCGGCATGGGCTGGCAGTGCTATTTTAATAATTCCAATGTGTCCAGGATGGGAGATAAACTAAAAAGGTGAATATGAAAAGTAGTTGTGGAATTCAGTCATTTCACGAATGAACACATAATAGCCAAAGGCAAAACCGGAAGGCAACTTCAGTTCCAATCAGTATTTCCATTTTATTGAAACCAGATTGAAATTCCTGGAAAGGAGCCTACATATCACATCTTTAATACTAATTTTCATATACTCGAGTAAAACTGTCAGGGTGAATCAGTTACTGAAGAATGCTTCCTGTATAATTTTACAGATGTGCCTTCCTGTGGCTGATTATGGAGCATTAGAGCAGAGGCGGTTTTGAACATCATATGGGGTTTTGGCCACCTGCGCAATCAAACTAGTCTTTAAACCATTCATTACCAGTGGGACCAATAGTGTCTGATAAAGTAGGTTTGATATTTACATCAAATGCTTAAGTAACAGCGTTTTTCCCCTATTTTCAATAATATTTAACCTACCTTGGAGAGCCATACAAATTAAAGCATAGCAACAGGCTGACTCTTTCCGTTGACACGTGTTTAGTTTATAGTTTGTTCACCAGATAGAGCTATATTAGTTTGACAAGTGAACTATCCTCTGTAAATTGATGGAAGAAAGAAAGAAAGAAAGAAAGAAAGAAAGAAAGAAAGAAAGAAAGAAAGAAAGAAAGAAAGAAAGAAAGAAAGAAAGAAAGAGAATTATTGCTGTATAAAGGAGAGAGTGAGAGAAGAATTGTCTGTATAAAGCAGTCTGATATGATAAATACCAGACAAAAGATACAGCTAAATGCCCAAATAATGGGCACAGCATCGCACAAAACGTAAGACCTCCAGTTTGTTGCATACTGAGCATCTTGAGTAATATGGGTTGGCAAAACTCATGCTACAGATATAAGGAGGAGTAACTCAAGCACTGGATATGGTCACTGTCGTAACTATAGAGGGAGCAGAACCCACGTTGTGGGGGACCTGGAACTTGGAACCTGCTCTGCTTCCTCTATAATTGTTAGAAATCCCCTTCCAGCCTCTCTCTGTGAAGCTGGCAGAGCTGGAGGGAGCGGGTGGCAAGCAAAATTTAACAGCAGGGGGTTGTTGTGCATGCTGGGCCCCTCCAATGATTTTTTGCAGGGGGCCTGGCATGTTGTAGTTACACCACTGGATATGGTGTTAGAAGAAAAATGTTTCCTGGTTCATAATATTAAAAGGATTGCTCAGACTTGGTGGGCCATCTACTCAGTACTGCTCTCTGCTATTATTCTTTCATCCAACGATACAAGTATTATTAAGTTATTGGCACTTGAGAAGTTTTGGTTGCTGTGGTCTGTGGGAAAAACAATGCCTGTATGTTCAGGACATGTTTGTCAAAATTTTCCATGAGATAACCAAAAAAAATACCAAAAATGTTCACAGAATTCCACATCAGGACCATATCAATGAACAGATGCTGCCGCGATCCAACAGGGTTGTTAGTCCTGTCCGATCAACATCTGCCCGACTTTCTTCCAGATATCGAACAGGGAAGCCCATCGGAGGGCCCCATACACGGGCCAATAAGCTGCTGACTCAGTCTCTCGTCAGCTTTTATTGACCTGTGTATGACCACCTTAAGTTAGCTTCTAGCTTCAAAGTTTTACACTAACTAGGCACAATGACCTACGCACGGGGCCCTCTCCTGATTCATATTCAGTCTAATTGCACAAACACCACTAAAATAATAAAATATCCTGCAGCGCATTATAAAAGATAAGCAAGTGTTGTCAGGATTACATAAACTCTGGTAGACTATAGTAGATGGTCTATTCATAAAATATACTTCCTTTTTCAAACTTTTATTTTGGACGTCTCTCAGGACGGATACCCCGGTAAGTGGCCTTATACATTTGCTTTTATGGCCACTAGGCCCTTGCAACACTTTCTTTCTCTCAGACTAGTGTACTCCCTGCCTTATTACTAAGGATACAGTAGAAGAGTCTATACAAAAAAATACACTGTCTTTAGAACTATGAAGATTACTTAAAATCTTCAAGTAAAAAGGCATAAATCTCCCTACTTCACCCAGGAGTTTAGGTAGGAAAGATCTAAGGCATTCCTTTTGGAACTTACACTCCAATCCCCATGGACAAGGTGGGGGCAAGAGATCTTTAAAGACTTCTATAAGATATTTTTAATGCCTCCTATCAAACTACAAAAAGATTAAAGAGAAGAGGGATGTAGGCCATATAGATTAATAACCTCATATCCCACCAGCAATGTGTAGGGAACTTGTTTTAATCACTTGTCTCACCTGTTAGTGTAAAATGTACATTGACCCACAAGTAGTCCCTATGATGGTTATGACTATTATGTGGTTAATATCAATCCATGTGAATAACATTTAATTCTCTGGAATTACCTCCAAGGAGTACAGAGGGTCAAAATAAGTTATCCAGTTATATTTTGGTTGATCTGAAGCAGGTGTACTTAACTATGTAAAAGGTTCCTTGTTGTACCCACTTCACTAAATACAGAAACTTGGTATCATGAAAAATTTATATTACATTTATTGATTGATAAATTGATACAACATAAACTATGCATTACTAAAGATCAACATGGGCAACTCTCTATATAAAATGTAATCTTTTTCTCAAGGAAAAGAAAACATGAAATACCTAGGAGAGCTGTGTACTAAGGGCCCAAGGCTTTGAAGAAGAAATAAAACAACTGACTGTAACGAGGGATAAAACCAATACTATACAGATACAGGAATAAATGTTAGGGGTGGTAAGGTGGTTGGAAAGGGTTAAAGGAAAACTATACCCCCCAAAAAATGTAGGTCTCTATTAAAAGATACTGAGTAAAACAGCTCATGTGTAAAACCCTGCTTCATGTAAATGAACCATTATCATAATAATATAGTTTTTTAGTAGTATGTGCCATTGGGTAATCATAAATAGAAAATTGCCATTTTAAAAAAATAAGGCCCCCTGAGATCATAAGATTCACTGTGCACACATACAAACCACATGTAAGGTCACATGAGCCAATTAACAGACAGAGTTCTGCCTTTTGCTTCCTCACTTCTTCCTGTTACAGTTAGTGTTGTAGTATTTCTGGTCAGGTGATCTCTGAGGCAGCACAGATAGAGTCACAAAATGGTGGTTCAAGGCAAGAGATGTAAAAGGGCAATATTTATGTAAATATATATTCCAGTTTGGTAAGATTCTTTAATATGTCATTCAATTTGATATAAACTATCTGTTGCTTAAGTATTCATTTTGGGGGTATAGTTTTCCTTTAAGTAGGTTGTTTTGTAATTTAACATTGTGAGAAATAAATCTGCATGTACCACAACTTGCCTCTGATATTTCAGTCCTGCCACAAAAAGATGTTTATTTATTAAAGTCTGAATGCCAAAAACTCAAAAAAATTGAGTTTTTTTAGTATAAAATACAATTTTTTAGTTAAAAAAACTAGAATTTTCAAGATTTATTATATTGCAAGGATGGAAAAAGTCAGAAACTGAAAATCCGGCATCTCAGCCTGGCAGAGGTTGTATATAAGTCAATGGGAGAGGTCCCTATCCTATTTGGGAATTTCTGTGGTCTGTGCTGGATTTAGCCCAAAAATCCAACTTTTTTGGGCAAAAATCCAAAAAATGTTGACTTTTCAGAAAAAAGCCGGAAAAAATCGAGCAATTTGTGAAACAAAAGTTTGTCCCGGATCCGATTACATCTTTGCTTTTTGAATTATAAATAAGGTCCAATCGTGGATTCTAGTTTGGTCTTACTTTTTTTATTAAAATAGTCAAATTACTCATATTGTTCCCATTTTATAAATAGACAGCAAGTTGATGATATGGGCATGTGACATCAATAATTCCATTTTGACAGCACTCATTTTTAGCGATGAGCAATGAGGGCATTTTTGTTGTGACAACTTTTTTGTCTTGTCAACTTTTTTGTCTCTGAGATTTTTTTGTGCAAATGCATTAAAGTCAATGGGCACGAGACAACTTCGCATGACAGATAGGGTATATTAAGGCAGGACCCTTTAAGTATCAGAGGGGCTGTAAAATACAGATAAAATGACAAAGTGCAATCTCACAAGCAAATTCCAGCATCTCATGCACAGCCAAAGGCTAATGAAAAGGAACTCTCAGGGGCCGATTCACTAAGGGTCGAATATCGAGGGTTAATTAACCCTCGATATTCGACTAGGAATTAAAATCCTTCGACTTCGAATATCGAAGTCGAAGGATTTAGCGCAGATAGTTCGATCGAAGGATAATTCCTTCGATCGAACGATAAAATCCTTCGAATCGAACGATTCGAAGGATTTAAATCCAACGATCAAAGGAATATCCTTCGATCAAAAAAAAGTTAGCCAAGCCTATGGGGACCTTCCCCATAGGCTAACATTGACTTCGGTAGCTTTTAGATGGCGAACTAGGGGGTCGAAGTTTTTTTAAAGAGACAGTACTTCGACTATCGAATGGTCGAATAGTCGAATGATTTTTAGTTCGAAACGTTCGATTCGAAGTCGTAGTCGAAGGTCGAAGTAGCCCATTCGATGGTCGAAGCAGCCCAAAAAAAACTTTGAAATTCAAAGTTTTTTACCTTCGAATCCTTCACTCGAAGTTAGTGAATCGGCCCCTCAGTGACAGTTGCAGGAATTTCTAACTCCACAAACTAGAAGTTACCTGTAGGTGGCACTGCTCTTACATAGAATCCAATTTGGCCAAACCGTGGAGGTAACGGATTGGAAAAAACGTGCATGTCACAACAATAAGTGTGGTGAGTTTAAAGGGGAAGTACACCTCAAGAAAAAAACTCGGACGCGAGGGGTAGATTTAGCAAGGGTCAAATTGAAAATTCTAAGTAAAAAAAATTCGAATTTCAAGCTAATTTTTTGTACTTCGACTATCGAATAGGCCAAAATTCGATTTGAATTTGAAAAAAAATTGACTATTCGAATATTGAAATTGATCATGTTCCGTCTCGTAAAATCTTTGACTTCAACCATTCACCATCTAGAACCTGCCGATTTGCTGCTTTAGCCTATGGGGGACCTCCTAGAACCTATTTGGAGTCATTTGGGGGACTTAAGTGGAATTTTTTAGAGCAAATCATTTGATATGAATTCGATCAAATGTGCTAAAACGTCAATTTGAACTATTTAAATACAGCCTATTCACCCGAAGTTAAAAATGTCGATTTTTTTAATAGTTTTTTTTTTTTATTTGAATTCCGACGTTATTGGAGTTCAAAAAACTCCCATTACTTCGAAATTGGATCCATGATAAATCTGCCCCCGGGTGTTTGTTGCAATATTTAAACATATTGCACTATTTTTTGTTTTTTTTCTCTTTGGATATGATGCAACGCAGCAGCATGATGATCTCTTTGTTGGGAATACCAAGCTGTAGGCTTTTTAGTTCTATTTTTAGGCTGCACAACCCCTTTGAAAATGATCATGGCGTTGCTGGGGCAGCATTAATTTAGTAACCAAAATGCATTATTTCCACATTGCTGGAAGTTTGATGGGACCTCGTGTGTAAAACCATAGGCTTTCGCAGTGTAGAGTACTGTCCATTTGATGCCATGCCAGATTGCTTTCCCAAGCCACATTCATTTGTGAAAAGAAATGTTAAAAAGAGGCATGCATACAGGGCATTTAAATCTTTCACGTGTAGAATCACAATGATTGATGGTTACATCCCTGGAACCAGGTGGCATCGAGTAGTTAAGCAGTTCTGCAAAGGAAAATATTTATTATATGCTCGGCCCAAACTGGAATTGCAAGAAGAAAAAAACAATATCCTTTATTTAACATTAAAAACTTCATGCAATATTGCCGTTTTAGCAACCTTTTCAGCGTTTATGTTTTATCTCTCAACATAATGACAGAATTTATAATAATAAATATGCTTAATTTTTAAAAAGGTCTGTTTGAAAATATTCAAAGCTGAACTTGGACAGAAGACCATAGGGAAGTCTATAATGTTTAGTTGGACGGCTGGCAAACCACTGTTTTGGCCCGTGCCATCATTGCATTCTGACAGAACAAGTGTTGCATGAGATGTGAAGGATGACGCCGGTCTGCTGAAAAACCCTGGAGCAGGTGTTCCTCATCCTCATTTGCAATGGAGCATGGCCTTTGGCTCAGTGAGCTGGAGCAAACGTGCTGGCAGGACCCATCATGTACCTGCGTGCTGAGATGCACTAATGATAATGGATGCAGGCCTATTAACCATCCCATTTGTAATGGCACACAACACTGATTGCTTAGGGAATGAGTCACAGGCTTTCCAACAGGGAGCGCGGGATTATGGGAACCCATGATCCTTTGTGCATTCCGTATGCTCTACTGGGTGTACAGCAATGTTAGTCTTTATTTAATAATACAAATGAATACATGATCTGCTACATGATTATACATTAAGAAAAGCAGTCTTGCAGCTGCAGCTCAGCCATATCTGTACTTTCTTTGCTCAAACGATCCCTTTTGGAACCAACCAAAATCCCATTGTAGAACTAGTTCAAGAGGTGCAAAAAAAAAACTAAAGTTCAGGCAGCATTTTAGGTTACAAAGAAAATAAATGAGAACCATGACGGGACCTATTTATTAAGCCTTGAATTTTTCTAGTCAAGTTTTTGAGGAGAAAAATCTGAATTTGTAGAGAAAAAAAACTCGTATGTTGCAAGATTTATTATGCACCAACTCTGTTTAAAATCTAAATCTGAAAATCCTACAGCTAAAACCTCTCAAAGTCACGTAGGAGTCAACGGTAGATGTCCCTTTTACAATTAAATGGAAGATGTTTTGTGCCTTCAAGATGTTCAAGGATTTTGGGCTGTTTGACGCTGGTTTTCGTTCGAAAATCTTAAAAATGTGTGGTGTTCGGCAACAATTCAAAAAAGTCACACAATTCAAATTGTTGCACAGATTTTTTTCCGCACATTCACTTTTGCATTTGGATATTTTTAGTAAATTAAGCCAAATCCTGGTTGGGAGTTAAGTCAAATTTTTAATATTAAAATAATGAGAAATGTTTCCCATTGTAGAACTAGTTCAAGGGGTGCAAAAAAAAAAATAAAGTTCAGGCAGCATTTTAGGTTACAAAGAAAATAAATAGAGAACCATGACGGGACCTATTTATTAAGTCTTGAATTTTTCTAGTCAAGTTTTTGAGGAGAAAAATTTGAATTTGTAGAGGAAAAAAAACTTGTATTTATTATGATTTATTATGCACCAACTCTGCTAAAAATCTAAATCTGAAAATCCTCCAGCTAAAACCTCTCGAAGTCACGTAGAAGTCAATGGCAGATGTCCCTTTTACAATTAATCAGAAGATGTTTTGCGCCTTCAAGATTTTCAAGGGCTGTTTGATGCTGGTTTTCATTCAATTCATTCAAAAAAATTACACAAATTGTTCAAACTTTTGCACCAATTTCTTTCCGCACATACACGTTTGCGGTCGGATTTTTGTAGTAAATTAATCCTGGTTGGGAGTTAGGTCAAATTTTTATTCTTAAAATAATGAGAAAAATTGGAGTTTTAATAAATCCCCCGATGTGTACAGATACATTTATATTATCTATTGTCAGGCAAACATTGAAACACACAAGAGGGAATGAATAAAAATGTATCACGGAATAAAAGTTAGAATGTATGATTCTTGGGTCTTCCTCCATTTTTTTCCAGAATCCACCATTTGTGTGTAAATTTGTTGATAGCAGCACTGCCAAAGCGAAAAACTGGGCGAATAAATTGAGACGCAAAAATGTCCCCATTCTGGTTTTAATTAAAGCTCAGCTCGCAGTGATATCCTTGCCTAGACTCTCATAGCCTTTCTGAAAGACTGACCTTGAGCGGCCATATTATTTCCCATAATTAATCTGTTTTATAATGCAAGAAGCCAGAAAAGAGCTTTGTATAGCAGACAAAAAGAAGTGACATAATGTCATAGGAGATGTGACCAGCTGTACTAAACATTTCCACAGCTGTAATAAACTGCATAATTAGTTTGCCTATCATGGCTGCCTTGATTGCAGCAAAGCATTGTGGGTCCCATAGGAGGAAAGAGCTATATACAGTAGGTATAAACTGCACCTTGGAATGATGCAACATTTCATAACTCCCATTGGCTATTAAGGCCTAATGAAATTATTAGGATGAGAGACCTTGCAAAATAGTGTCATGATTAATATTAAAATTGGTGAAATAAATTGTAACTGTGTATTAAGATTTGTGAATACTTTTTTATTTGATTCCTGGGCCAGCTTTTTCCTATATTTGACTTGTAAAATGTAAATTTGCATACTAAGGGGCCGACTCACTAAGGGTCGAATATCGAGGGTTAATTAACCCTCGATATTCGACTAGGAATTAAAATCCTTCGACTTCGAATATCGAAGTCGAAGGATTTAACGCAGATAGTTCGATCGAATGATCGAAGGATAATTCCTTCGATCAAACGATAGAATCCAACGATCGAAGGAATATCCTTCGATCAAAAAAAGTTAGCCAAGCCTATGGGGACCTTCCCCATAGGCTAACATTGACTTCGGTAGCTTTTAGATGGCGGACTAGGGGGTCGAAGTTTTTTTTAAAGAGACAGTACTTCGACTATCGAATGCTCAAATAGTCGAACGATTTTTACTTCGAATCCTTCGATTCGAAGTCGTAGTCGAAGGTCGAAGTAGCCCATTCGAAGGTCGAAGTAGCCCAAAAAAAACTTCGAAATTCAATGTTTTTTACCTTCGAATCCTTCACTCGAAGTTAGTGAATCGGCCCCTAAATGTTGCATTGAAATGTATATAAACTTTGTAAAATAAATATAAATGATTCTGTGACTGTGTCTTCTAAATTATAAAAATGCTGCTTTATGCTTTCCCTCGTGCATTATGGCTGTTGGAATTAATAATAATAATAGAATATAATGAATGATAAGATTATTAGTATTATATCATATTATTAGATACATTATTTTCTTTATTGCTTTTATATGATTATTAGGGGGTTATTCATCAAAATCCCAAAATTTCTCACTATTTTCTGAAAATCACTCTGACCAAATCCACGCAGACTTTTTCTCCCTATTTATCAATAAATTCTTATGCAAATTTCCTGTGCGGGAAAAGATGTGAAAAAAATCGTGAAAAAATCCAAACCATACCATTTTTTAAATTTGTCGCCGGAAAATGCGACTTTTCGGATTTGATGCCCTAAACCTGTGACTTTTTTAAGATTTGACGCCCAACACCACAAAATCTTTGGATTATTGAACGAAACCCATCTTCAAAATGTCAATCGGACATCTGCCATTGACTTCTACATGAACTCAGCAGATCATGAGTTGGAAAAAAATTTTATTTCTACTTTTAACACCATCGGGGTTTAATGAATCTCTAAAAATTTTAAGTTTTTTACTATGAAAATATTGTGGTTTTCCCTTTAAAGTCCGTCCAGAAAAAAACGGACTTTAATAAATACCTCCCATAACTTTGAAACTCAAATAAAAAAAGACCAACCGAAATTTATGAAAAAAATCGAAGTTTTTTTTTTGCTGGTGAATAGGCCGTTTTTGATCGAATTTGATTCGAACTTTCTTCAAAAAGAAACTTCACTATTGACTCCAAATATGTTCCAGGAGGTTCCCCATAGGGTAAAGGGGCAATTCAGCAGGTTTTAGATGGCAAATAGTCGAAGTCAAATTTTTAAAGAGACAGTACATGATAAATTTTGATATCCGAATTTTCTATTTTTTTTTCAAATACAAATAGAATTTGGACTATTCCGTAGTCGAAGTACAAAAAAAATAATTCGAAATTCGAATTTTTTTACTTCAAGTTTTCACTTCAACTCTTGATAAATCAAATAATTCAGATAATTACTCAGAGGTCATTTTAAATTCGATTTAAAGGTAACACTGAATTGATTAAACTATAATCTCTTTATTAGATACATTAAGGATGTGCAAAACATAATTAGAAGGATATGCACACACAAACATATATCTCCTATGGATGTCTTACATAGGAAACCCCACAAAACAGTTGTTAAGAAACAAAACATTTGAATTTCAAGGTATGGTAAATGTAGCATAAAGTTAACAGGCAACTGTTATAGGTGCTATAGGGGCTTTAGGAATAGCAACCAGCAGTAGATTAAGAATGAGCATTTTTTTCCCAAATTCCACTCATTCTGTATCAAATGTATATTTTTGAGTGTGCTCCTTTTTCACCTTTTTATTTAACATTTTTTTTTATATTTTGGCTTGATAATTACTGTATGTAATCCAAAGTTTTTTCTATACATCAAGAATTCTGCGTTGAGAAAGCCAGAAGATGCCAAGGATGATATGGCTCTCCTTCGACCTGAATAGTTGACCTCTTCTTCTAGAAAGAGCTATCATGTCACATCACAAGTAAAATACCGTTCCTAATAAATATCATTATTCATGAATAAATGTGTAGAAAAGCAATGTGAATTACATGCATATTAGAAATCATGCCACTCTAATTTGTCCTCTGGTTAATCAACCCTACAGAGATGAGCCCTTTGCTCTTGGAATCTTCTAATCTAATTGTTCAGTTTAGAGAGACACAGAAACAATAGGCTGTACAATTACCTATGACGGAATATGTAATCCTTTTCCCTTGTGTTGCAGATACATATGCTAAACAGGACTTAGTTAGAGCAAATATCGTTCAGTATACAGGTGATGGGTATTGTTCACTGATAACAATAGAAATGACAAAGATAATATGGTTATTAGAATTCTGGATTAGGCAGAATTCTATTTCTTGTATAACAAAAACCAGTGGTACATTAACACGTTATGTGAGCTTTGTTCCTTCCTTTTTATTTTAGTTATACTTGTCCATATGTCTAAGATGGTTTTTATTTATCCAGGTCATGAAATATAGAAGTGATGTGTCTGAAAGCTTTTTTACTTCCTAAACTTGAGCAGTGTGAATCAAACTTTCAGACCACAGTTAGGGCAGATTCACTAACGGGTGAATTTTCGCCAGCATCAGCTTTGCACCCATTGCACCAATTTGCCAGGCGCAAATACGATATGAATACGATAATTCACTAAAATGCGAAGTTTCAACCCGGGTGTCGAACGCTGGCGACTTTTTGAGCGTTACTTTGGTTGTGCGAGCATTTCATAGTGAAGATGCACTAGCATACATTTGTGCCTAGCGAAACTTCGCTAATGATCTTGCGCTTAGGTCAATTTGCATAGGGTGGGAAATTTAAAGTTGTATGGATGTCCAGGGAACCTTAATAAAGACAAGAGAGTAAATATAATGCCCTACACATGAGCCCACTGTAAAATTAATGTTCCATATGTTATGAAATGTCTGGAGAAAAGTGGTTACCCAAAAAAGTAAGTTAGGACTGTTGCAGCCAATCCCACTTAAAAAAGGAAAAGTCGCCAGCGTGTTTTGAACTTTAATGTATTTTCAGCACACAGGATATGATGTAAGTGACAGAAGATTGAGGAAGATCTAGCTTCTTTTTAGCACTTCGCATGGTCTGAGGTGGCAAAGTCAACTCTTGCAAAAGAGGTAACGTTTAGTAGCGATCGTTCGCCAGAGCGAAAAGTTGCCTGCCGATAGAGTGCAAATGAACGCTAGTGACGGTCCTGTTCGCTAGCGAATTGGCACCTGCGTCTGTTAGTGAATTGGCAACGCTGGTGAAAAGTTGCTAGCATTAGCCACTTCACTCTTTAGTAAATCTGCCCCTTAGTCTCACCTCACACCTGCCTGAATATGTTGAACTGAACCATTGTGTTTGGATTGTAGCCATTGTGATACCCTTATATACCTATAATTGTCAGGGGATTCCCTACCATTCAGTTGTACTGCAGAAGCCATTTTCAGAAAATTCTAAACAATCACTACTAAACAACTTCCTACCTGTTTCATCAACAAATCGTTCAGTTAGTCATAGAATAAAGATTTGTAACTGAGTGTAGGTGTAGACTTGGAGGCCAAAATGGGTCCTCATAAAGAGGTACAGTTATGATAGTTTGCCTAAAGTATCTTATAACGTTTATATCCTGGCATGTACAGGTAGAGTGTAGAGCTTAACTGTATAGTGGGAGCCCTATCCACCAGTTACCATCTGTTTTTGCCTTCTAGTTCTCCATTTGTTTTATAATGGTTATCATAAATTAAATAACGTCATCTTCTGTTGTAAACGTGTTCTATGTAGTTAAGGAACATTAGGTGGCCTTGTATAATATTGACCTTTCCTTCATCAACCATGGCCACCCTGGGACTTGGGGCATGGGGCTCAGTATAAAGGCCATTTGGGTTCAAATTTTAAAGAATGGCCAGAAATAGAGCAGAAATCACATTTTAAAGGTTAGCTAGGGTGCCATATTGCTGACCTAAATATTCTTAATACAATGTCTGAATGACTGAAACACTGATCATTTCCTATATCTGTACCCATCAGCTAACGGGGTCCTGGCCAAAGGTTGGACCTTCAAAGGGGACTTGAGCTGAAAATGTTTGACAATACAGAGATATTTTCTACAACACAGAGGGGCCGATTCACCAAGGGTCGAATATTGAGGGTTAATTAACCCTCGATATTCGACTGGGAATTAAAATCCTTCAACTTCGAATATCGAAGTCGAAGGATTTTAGCGCAAATAGTTCGATCATACGATCGAAGGAATAATCCTTCGATCGAACGATTCGAAGGATTTTAATCCAGCGATCCAAGGATTATCCTTCGACCAAAAAAATTTAGGCAAGCCTATGGGGACCTTCCCCATAGGCTAACATTGAGTTCGGTAGGTTTTAGATGGCGAACTAGGGGGTCGAAGTTTTTTCTTAAAGAGACAGTACTTTGACTATCGAATGGTCGAATAGTCGAACGATTTTTAGTTCGAATCCTTCGATTCGAAGTCGAAGTCGTAGTCGAAGGTCGAAGTAGCCCATTCGATGGTCGAAGTAGCCCAAAAAACACTTCGAAATTCGAAGTTTTTTTACTTCGAATCCTTCACTCGAAGTTAGTGAATCGGCCCCTGAATTCATAAAAAATCTCAGTTAAGAAAAGCAAAGGTATGCCTCTGTGCCAACAGCTGAGAACAAAGGTCACCTCAATCATTTTAGCTGATTAAACCCAGTCTGGTTCATTTTTACTTCTTGGGAAGATTAACCTTTAAAGAGAAAAAGCGTTGTAAGAGCTAATATTTTAACAGAAAAATAAAATGTAATATACAAATGTGCATGTCAGGATGAAGTAAATATAATGAATCTCATTCTTTTACATATTTTATTATCCGACATGGCATAAACAAATATTCTGATTGCCATCGGGGTTTATGTACAGAAGAGCGCCTGCCAAGTACTATTCCATGGGTAAGGAAACTATCCAAATGCAGTTATATGAATCTGGCAGGACTTGCTCATTTATTTTAGCGGTTTTGAATCATTAATATTAATTCCAAAGGATTACTATATTTATTCACACTGTATTAAATAGTTTCTGTTGTCTTCATATTTAAAAAATATACATAAAAATATACTGCCAAGGGGAACTTGTGCCTACTACTATAAAAAAAATGAAGGGATCTTTTAGTGATAGAGATGTTTGTGCATTATGGGAGCACTCTAATGAAAAAAACAAATTGCGCTCCAAGTTTAGTAATTCATAATCAGATAATAGGTCTCAAATAACGGTGATTCAATGTTTAGTTGGGAACCCCTTAGCTCATAACAATGTCCAGATGTACTGTAGGAAAACTTTGCTGTATCAGTCGATGAGTCATGGGTCCAAAAATATCATATCAATCTCATATTCACTGACCTTTAAGATAGGGGTTTCAGATGTTTATAAACTGGTGCATAAAGAAGAGTCATTTTTGCATGTGCCATTGAGCAGTAAAAAATACATTTTCTGTACGCCAACACATTTTGAGAGAGTGGGAGAAAATCCCACTAATGGTATACTGGTTTAAACTCTTCAAGCATGAATCTGAATTCATCCCGTTTGATATGGTGAATTATTGGCACTACATTTGCCACAGTACCTTGAACCAGTATGGAGTTGGTGCATCTGTGGCTCTTGACCATGAACGTGATGTTTATTAAACACAAATGAGGTAGTTCCTTGGTACAATAATGCACAAGGCAATACGTTTAGAAGTATAACATGCAGCACATTATGGTTAATTTCACCACTGGGATCAGCCCCAGTATAATTGATTGTCTAATAGTGCTCCAAGGGATTATAAATTTCTCTGAATCCTGTCACAATTCAATCCCTACCCTGACAGATTTTGCCTGGTTGAATACTAACCCCACTATTTCTCCTTGATGGAGCACAGAACTTATCTAGTCCTGACTATCTCAAACCAATGGAAGCTAGGCTATCACACTCTGGTCATCATTGACAGGGTGTCTAAAGTTTCTTCTTCTCTAGGGTTATGTTAAAGGGATACTGTCATGGGGAAAAAAAAATTCAAAATGAATCAGTTAATAGTGCTGCTCCAGTGGAATTCTGCACTGAAATCCATTTCTCAAAAGAGCAAACAGATTTTTTTATATTCAATTTTGAAATCTGACATGGGGCTAGGCATATTGTCAATTTCCCAGCTGCCCCAAGTCATGTGACTTGTGCTCTGATAAACTTCAATCACTCTTTACTGCTGTACTGCAAGTTGGAGTGATATCAGCCCCTCCCTCCTCCCCAGCAGCCTAACAACAGAACAATGGGAAGGTAACCAGATAACAGCTCCCTAACACAAGATAACAGCTGCCTGGTAGATCTAAGAACAACACTCAATAGTAAAATCCCATGCCTCACTGAGACACATTCAGTTACATTGAGAAGGAAAAACAGCAGCCTGCCAGAAAGCATTTCTCTCCTAAAGTGCAGGCACAAGTCACATGACCAGGGGCAGCTGGGAAATTGACAAAATGTGTAGCCCCATGTTAGATTTCAAAATTGAATATAAAAAAATCTGTTTCCCCTTTTGAGAAATGGATTTCAGTACAGAATTCTGCTGGAGTAGCACTATTAACTGATGCGTTTTGAAAAAAACATGTTTTCCGATGACAGGATCCCTTTAAGATTTAACACGTTTTCAGTCCTGGGGGTTTTCTGCCCTTCTGGCCAAGGCCTCCTTCCTCAGGCTTCCCTGCAGCATCCACTCTCTCCTGAGTGGAAGTGGAAGTATAAAGAGACCAAACACATGGTGACTTTCCTTTTAGAAGACTAGAACAGCCTGACACTCATGGCCAGTTATAGAACTACCAGGGAAAACACTTTAATTCGGAAAGAGAAACAGCTCCCCCTCCCAACTGTTAAAACGGCCCAGCCCTTGGTTAGATTAACCCTTATGAAATTGTCTGAAGTAGAAGTGTCCTATGTTCTTTGGGAAAGCATTTGATAGTGGCAGTAATCATGTGCATTACAAAAACAAAAATACTTACATTTTTATCCCACAAGTTAACAGACTGAAGTAGACTATGCATACGCCAAAGCTTTGCACACACATATACACACATGCACAAAATGTCTTTAGGCCAGAGGTAGAAATGTTGGGCCCATGGGAATTTGTTGTGCTGGTAGCAGCCATTGCAACAGTGAGAAATGAGGAGATTTTATTCTGTAACCAACAAACACAACCTCAGGGACTTGCCGGCGACTTGAAGAGTTAAAACCTTTCTCATGTTTGCATCTGACAAGAGGCATCTGAAAATCTCTCATCTCCATCATGACATTTCTTGTCCCACTGGAAATTATTTGATGTCATACCTGGTTCAGAGTATTAGCTTGAACTCACTGGTGCAGAGGCTAATTATTCATTTTCCACCACCCCATCTGTTTTGTTTGCTGGTGTGTAGACATTAGAAGAAGCTCTTCGGAGAAAAAGAATAAGCTAAAGCTGTGGAGCAAAAAGAGTGTGACACTGAGCCTCAGGTAGCGGATGCTTCACATTCGAACGGTTAGCCGGACAGAAAATTTCACCTGCCACAAAGATGTCCTCAGCTTTCTGAAGGCCTTTCAGAGATAGCAAAGTTCAAACAGATACATACTGTAGGATAGTGTGAAAAAACCCAGTGGGCCCTGCCGATTCAGACCAGTTCCCTGCCAGCAACCTACCGCTTCCACAAATGAAAGAACACGACAGCTGCAAGTAAAAAGAATGCTATGTGGCTGGGGCCACCAGGGTGTGCCAGTGGGGTGGGGTTGTAAGCAATTGAGGGGTCCCTGAAGATGCAGCCCCAGTGGGCAACTGACACTCCAGTCCAACACTGCGTATGCATATTTTGTCTAATGTGCCTGGTGCCATAGGTGGGAAAACACTATATTACAGGAAAATAATATAGCAGAACACACAACGTTTTTGGAATCTTTCTCAAAATAAAATACAAACCCATAGATTTTTTTAAGAGCCATAGGTTTTGTCTTGAGATGCTTGATGGTGCAAATAGCCCAATGGCCCATTTTTGTCTGACCATTAGGTGAGAATTCTAGTTTTGTTTAAGTCTTCAAAGCATGTATTTATCACATACTGGGTTGAATTCCTTTACTGAGTTAGATCTCACCACATCTGCTCCATTCTGGAGTGCAAGGAACTGAGTGCGCCCTGCTCTGCCAATTATAATTGAGCCTTATTGTGTATTCTGGTGGCAATTGACTATGATTTCAAATGAAAGCACACACTAGTGCTTCATTTCTGTGGAACCTCCGTGATAAATTACCACTGTTTTAACTTGGCACCAAAGTTCTTATCCATATAATGTACATACATATAAGATACATTTTAAGGTAGGAGATACACTAAAAATTCCAAAGGAATTCTAACCATGGATGAGCAAAAATGTACATTTTCTGTGCTAGAATTTCAGCATGCATTTTGTTTTGGAGGAAAAAAACAACTCCAGTGCAATTTGGTGTGTGAAAAACCATGACAAAAAAACTTCAATGCATTTGCCAATATTTCGTCATGTAACGCATTCTTCCATGGTTTCACAAATTTTTCAGAAATGCTAATTGGGACAGTGATCACTCATAATTTATTCTTACCTTTACTTAAAGAAGAAGGAGAAAGACTGCTAGGTTTCTACCTATAATGAGCCAAACTGATCCTCTGCTTAAACTGTCCAACTGGAAAATCCTAAAGGAAAATTGTATCCTGGGGTTACAGAAACAATAGAATTTACTTACAAAGGCAGTCGCAAGTGTGGTTGTACAAAAATGGTATTGTGTGTATTGACTGCATTCATAGAGGTTATTGGGCTAAAACATGATCCATGTGTTGTGATAATTCAAGGGTTCCCACTGCAGGATGCATTAATAGGTGCAGCAGAATTGTGGCTGAAAGAATCACAAACAGACTAATTGCTTCGACTGACTGCAACTGCACCAGATTCATAAAAAATGAGCTGCAACACATCAGACGCAACTGCGATGAGTGCAAATGGATGCACTATTTTGGGGCATTATTTTGTATGTTCTCCCTGTGTCTTTGCTGAGTTTCTCTGGGTACCTGGGTTTCTTCTACTCCAAAAACATACAGCCAGGTTAACTGGCTCCTGATAAAATTGGCCTATTGTGTGTGAATGTAATAGGGACATTAGGGGGCAGATTTATCAAGGGTCGAATTTCGAAGTACAAAAAACTTCGAAATTCATCAAATTAAAAAATGTAGAATTTTTGCAGCAAATCTGACAATCCTGCGATCGAATAAAAATTGTTAGATCGAACGATTAAATTGTTCAAATCAAACAATTAGAACGATTTTAGCTTACGATCCAAGGAATTTTATTCGATGTGTAAAGACTTAGAAAAAGTTTGTAGAAGGTCCCCATAGGCTAACATAGTAATTTGGCAGGTTTCATTTGGTGAAGTATTGAAGTTGAAGTTTTTTTTAAAGAGACAGTACTTCGATTATCGAATGGTCGAATATTCAAATGATTTTTACTTCGAGTCGAAGTAAATTCGAAGTTGTAGTATCCTATTCAATGGTCGAAGTATCCAAAAATTACTTTGAAATTCGAACTTTTTGTACTTCGAAAATTCACTCGAACCTTAGTAAACCTGCCCCTAGATTGTAAGCTCCACTGGGATAGGTACTGTCATAAATGGTGTATAATCTCTGTAAAGTGTTGTAGAATATAAAAATAAAGAGTAATATATTTACCTACTTGTTATACTTCAGCTAACGAAATCCATGAGTTAGTTTTACATGAGTTACATTACAGGTGTCCCAGCATCCCCTTCATAGAATATTTTGTAAAAAATATCTATTTACTAGTGTCTAAGTCTCTCAGTTGCTGATCGCGAATAGATGAAGAAAAATCAACCATGACAAACACTCCATTTTTATTTACCCTTGTTATTATTACTGTTGCTTTTAGTAAGTCATTTCTGGGCTCCCTTGTTTTCTTTATGCATTATGGCACAAATCATTATTTGTCTGATGTATGTTAGAGCACAAATAATTTTTAATAAAGAAAACATTTTTTCAGGCAATTTAGATTTCAAATACCAAATCCTCCAGGAGTAGGTCTAAAATACAATAAGGGAGGCTGCGGTTTTATATTCTGTGCAGTTTCAAGAGTGATCATTGATTTTTGCCTCCAAGATAATTTTGTAAGATGCAGCTGGGCTTTGCTAATAACTCGGCATTACTTAAATAAGAAAAATGAACTTAAGGTGTAAATCATGGGGAAAATGTTTCTTTCTACCAATTTCATAGATAGATTAAAATCTTAACTGCTAAATTAGCTGCCAACCTGTAGCATGTCAGGAGCAAATGAAGCCTTAATTCCTTTTTTTAAGTCTTTGTAATGCATTACAACAGTATATATATATATATATACATATATATACATACATTTTAGATTAATTGTTGAGCAAATTATCCAATCTTTTTAGCCTTCTTGGGCAAAAACATGATAGATCCTGGAAAATACCTCTTTTTAGATCTTTTATAGAACTGACTTAACCTTAAAAAGGTCATCTGAATCCTTCAGATTTCTATTTTTCCTGAATTGTATTTTTTCTCTTTTAGAGGTTTTCCAATTTTTCTTCACTAGTAATTGTCTGGAAATTAACCAGATTTTTAGAGGTTTTGGTTGGCAGATCTATCAAAGGTCGAGGTGAATTTTCGATTGAAAAAAATTCAAATTTCGAGCTATTTTTGTGTACTTCGACTAGGGAATAGTCCAAATTCAGTTTGAATTTGCAAAAAAATCGAAAATTCCAATATCGAAATTTATCATGTACTGTCTCTTTAAAAATTCAACTTTGACCATTCGCCATCTAAAACCTGCCGAATTGCTGTTTTAGCCTATGGAGGACCTCCTAGAATATTTAGAGTCAATTGGTGGACTTTGAAAAATCTAAGTTTTTGGGAGGAAAAACTTTGAATCAAATTCGATCTAATGTGCTATTAATTAGATTCAAATGATTCGAATTTGGACCTATTCGATTGAAAACGGACCTATTTGACCCAAAAAATCTTCGAATTAATTTCAGTTGGTCTTTTTGAATTTCGAAGATTTTTCAATTCGAAATTCGACCCTTGATAAATATGCCCCTTAGAGATATTTATGAATCATTCAGCTTTTTTATTTTTTGCTCCTGCTTTTTATATCTTTTATATCTTTTAATAACTTTCATGTCATTCGTGTTTTAAGAGAAATACCCCCATATGTAATAAAAGGCACTAAGTTTGCCCAAAGTAATCAATAAGATATTTGCTTTTAAACAGGTGACCAGTAAATGCTAAGTGCTGCTATGGGTTACTGTGCCTGGGCAAACTTAGTGCCTTTCATTACAAAACCCCAATAGGGTTTAATTATGGTTTCAGTAAACACTAAAATGTGGCTTTTAATATATAGGACCTTTATTCTAAGCCTACATACCATAATTATGAGGGACTGCTGTCAGTAGTCATATACTGTATATTTCCATCAGCAGTGGAATGAGGTTTGGGTAACACTCATTAGGCCAAGGCGGTAGCTACAGGGTTTTCAGTGTGACCAGTGTCAACAGTAAAATAAGGCACAAATGTAATTTTCTGAAAATGAAGCGAGTAACATCAAACTGCACCTACTTTGATGTATGAGATACAATTCTGGTGGAATTATGGGAAACATGCTGCATTCTGGCCACCTTGCAGAGTGCATTGCAGTCATAAGTGACCTTTTTTTGTATTTGCTCCACCCTGCTTGGGTAGATAGGTATTTTTAAAGGGCCAGTTTGTCATTTTGCAGGCACACTTAGGGGCACATTTACCTAGGGTCAAATATCGAGGGTTAATTAATCTACGATCGAAGGAATAATCTTCGATCGAACGATTAAATCCTTCAAATCGAACGATTCGAAGGATTTTAATCCATCGATCGAAGGATATTCATTCGATCAGGAAACTGGTAGGAAGTCTATGGGGACCTTCCCCATAGGTTAACATTGGCCTCGGTAGGTTTTAGATGGTGAACTAGGGGGTCGAAGAAATTTTTAAAGAGACAGTACTTCGACTATCAAATGGTCGAATAGTCGAACGATTTTTAGTTCGAATCGTTCGATTCGAAGTCGAAGGTCGCAGTCGGAGGTCGGAGTAGCCCATTCGATGGTCGAAGTAGCCATATTTGACCATTCGAAATTCGAACTATTTTTCCTCTATTCCTTCACTTGAACTAAGTAAATGGGCCCCCCTAGGGTTGCCAACTTTTCTGGAAAAAAAATACCGGCCTTCCTATATATATATATCTGTTTTCCCTATTAGTAACATTGGGATCAACCATCATTTTTACCGTCCAAGCCAATAATTACAGGCCAGGGGGCAACCCTAGGTACACCTAAGCGTTCATCTATGACCATAACCATAAGCACACCATGCTAAAATGGGTTCAGTGGTGGCTCAAATCGACACCATTCCTTAAAGGTTCTTGTGTTCAGGCATGTTTCATGAACTTGCATATTTTTGCTCCAAACTATATTGCACTCTGTTAAGATGATGAGAGTTCACCGAAGGTGGTGGTGGTGGCTCCAGAGTTCCCACTCTACCCAGTGGCTACACATTCAGCGGACTCATGACTAAACAATTGGGCACAGGTGTCATTGAGGCCAAGTGCCTGAGGGGATAACATCCAGATATTTTAAAAACTGTAAAACTTTATTTTAAAAAGTGCAACTGCAGCTGCTTGAATTGTAATTCATGAGTTTACCCAAATAATTGACGAAAAGAAATGCAGCTTAAAATTACCCTTATATGCCTTCCTTGCACCCTTAAATCACATTCACATTCCATTCCCATTATCTGTGTAAAAAAAGTGCAATAATTAAATACAACATGTAAATATACTGCAAAGTGGGGTTGCCACGCAGGTGGTTATGCATTCAGTCTTTACTAACTTATTGCACATAAATAAAATGTGATACAGTATGGGGCCGATTTATCAAGGGTCAAATTTAGAGTTCTTAGGAGGTTGTAAAAATTCCCATAAACTCCCATGAACTCAAAATTTTTATAAAAACGATCAAAATTTATCAAAAAATTTAAATCTTTCAAACATGGGTGAATGGGATCGACCTGCAAACTCGAAATCGAATTTGAATCTAGTTTTAAAAAATTGAATTGAATTTTAACTATTCCCTAGTCGAATTTCACTTAAAAAAACTCAAAAATTCGAATTCAAAAATTTGAATTTTCACTTTGACCCAAAAACAATAAATATTTCTGAGTATTTTAAGGTGAACTAATCATTATCAGCTCAGTGATTTTCTCATATAATGTTCAAAACTTATAATTTAAAAATTAATATTTAAAAAAGTTTGTATTTGAATAAAAATGAGATCCTCTGTTCGGTATTAAAATCAGGGAAGTATTACACTGTTCAATCCCAAAAAATGATTTCCTAAAATATCATCAGCTTTTAACCTTGAAAAGAAGACATTCAATAGTTTTAAATGTAATGGCTGCAGATTTCGAAACAAGACCAAAGCCACTAGAAGATGAATTAAAAGTTAAAAAAATGTATTGGATAAACCAAAGTTTGTATCCTTTTTCTCTTGAAACAATTCACAGTTTGCAAAAGAAGGGACATTTACTTAATTAAAAATAGATTGCAATATATTTCAAAAATTAGAACCCCACATTCCAAAATAATGGGTTTTCTGTGTTTCTGCTTTTGGCTAAATGAATACTTTTATGTCCTTGTTCCTTACTGTGTCTCATTAAAATTTTAAAAACAGTTATTCTAATTGTTAAGCATATGACAGGCTGCTATGAAGACTTCACACTTAAGTTTCAATTTTGCTGTATTCATATTTAATGACTGCCATTTGTCATTCGATTTTATTTCTCTGTTTATGTCTGAAATGCAAGTGGTTTTGTGTCTCAAATAATTTAAGATTTGTTGTTCCAGACCTTTATTGTGGAAAGCTCTCAATATTACAAGGGACTAGAAGATAAAAAAGTACTTACAGAAATATTTAATTTCAGTGTTACAACAATTACTTTCATTTGGTAAACATTACATTTTAGAAAACAGGTACATTAAAAAGACAAATGCTACATTTTCCTATTGTTTACCAATCCTTGCCTTGGACATATTCTGTAGAAATGATATATTGCTCAAATTGTGTAAAATATTAGAAAGTCAATCAACATTTTATATGTGTAGATTGCAGATAACTACTGTAGGCCATCGAGGTGAAGTTTATCCTATGTAGAGGGTATAGTTGCTAAACATATATACTATCATACATTATGGGGCAGATTTATCAAGGATCGAATTTCGAGGGTTAATAAACCCTCGAATTCGACCCTCGAAGTAAAATCCTTCGAATTCGAATACCGAATTCGAAGGATTTTAGCGCAAATACTTTGATCAAATAAAACTTAGAAAAGTGCTGGGGAAGGCCCCCATAGGCTAACATTGAACTTCGGTAGGTTTAAACTGCCGAAGTATGTAGTCGAAGTATAGTACTTCGACTATCGAATAGTTGAACGATTTTTAGTTTGAATCGTTCAAATCGAAGTCGAAGGTCGTAGTAGCCTATTCGATGGTCGAAGAACCCAAAAAAATACTTCAAAATTCGAAGTATTTTTCATTTGAATCCTTCACTCGAGCTTAGTAAATGTGCCCCTATCTGTTATCTGGATACCTGCCTGTCCAAAATCTCATTCCAAATTCAAGAGTTTTATTGAGAAGTAATCCTCCCTTTGCTGTTATAACAGCCTCTAATCTTCTGCGAAGGCTTCCACTCAATGTTGGATCATTGTTTGTTCATAGGATTTACTTCTACTCTACAAGAGGATTACTGGGGTTTCACACTGATTTTGTTACACAGACCCCTCTCAGAGTTGTAATTCATCCTATAGCTGTTCATTTTTTTATAAATTCAATTCTGTATGAAACTTGCTGAGTCCATTGGGGCATTATTGTTCTAAAACAGGAAAGGCCCTTCAGAAAAACTAATGCCACAACAAAGGGAAACAGGAATTGCCAATAATATCATTGCATGCTGTTGTGTTAAGGTCTACTTTCACTAGAACCAGGGGTCCTAGAGTAAACCATGAAAAAGTGCCCAAGGTGATTATTCTGTCTGCATTGAATTTTGCAGTCAGAATTTACAAATTCAGGCAAATACCATTCTTAACCTATTTCAGCCTTGACCTTGACCTTACACCTGCCTGTTCCCGATTTCTGCTTCCTGTTCTACCTTGTACCTTTCCCTGACTTCATCTTGTACTGACCTTGCCTCGCCTGTTCCTGATTCTTGCTTCCTGACTCTGCCATGTACCTTGTACCCCTCTCTCGCTATCCTGCTCTCCAGTCCTCTCTTGCTATATTCTCCTGCTCTAGTCTCCTTCTGCACTATATCCCCAGTTTGATCTGATCTACGTCTGCACCGTCCTGTCCCATCCAGTCTGTTCCTGTCCTGAGTCGTCGCCCTCTTCTTCCTGCCTAGTCCAGTCCTGATCTTTGCCCTCTCCATCCTGTTCTACTCTGCACCTGATCCAGTCTGACTCTTCGCCCTCATCTACCTGTTCCTGCCTTCCCGTTACGTGTTCCCTAGGCACATACAGCTCCTGCCTCAAGGACTCGCCCTTTCCTTATCAGTCTCCACAGTGCCACCCCCCCTACCTAATCCTTGACAGTTTCTTAGAGGCCAATTTACCCCAACAGGAAAATAAAACATGGTCAGGGGAAACAAATGCAACTTTTTTTCCACAGTCATGTTTTACCTGAGCAGCAGCTTATTTAAGAAAAAACTCAAACAAAAAAAATCACATGTTCTATTAATTTTCTATGAGGATAAATGAGGCTAAAAATCTCAATTTAATAAAATGGGAAATAAATAAAGTGGTTGTTCCCGTTGTCATCATCTCAGTAGTCATTTCTGTCCACAATTGCAGTGAGTAAAGTCCAATTTTGAGTAAAATAGGCATGTTTTTTCCCACAATGCAGTATTTTTCTCATAATTTCCAAGTCATTGCAGCTGTGTCATTAAGTCTGGCATCATTGTGTCCATTTAATTGAATATCGGATGCAATTGTGCAGAAGTTCATCTGGTGTTATTACCGGTGCCAGTCGATGATGGAAGGAACCCTGGAAGACGTGGCTATAGCTCCAGGGTTTTCCTGCATCAATAGGAACAGCAGCACGAAATTCAAAATGGGATGTAGGAAGGACTGAGAGGCACCAAGCACAACTTTGTACTACAAAGAGACAGTTTGGTGCAAATACCTGTAATGAATTGGGTTTAACATTTAGGGGCAGATTTACTAAGCGCGAGTGATGGTTCGAATTTCAAAAAGTTAGAATTTTGAAGTAAATTTTTGGGTACTTCAACCATCGAATAGGCTATATTGGACCATTCAACTTCGATTCGAACGATTCGAAGTAAAAATCGGTCGTCCATTCGATAATCTAAGTACTGTCTCTTTAAAAAAACTTCGACTACATACTTCGCCAAATTAAAGCTACTGAAGTGCAAAGTTAGCTTATGGGGACCTTCCAGAGCACTTTTCTACGTTTTTTTGGTTGAATAAAAATGCTTCGATCGATCGCTTAAAATCGTTCGAAACGTTCGAATTGAATGATTTAATCGCTCGATCGAACGATTTCTATTCTATCGTTCGATCGATGGAATACGGTAAGAATCCCACGACTTCGATATTCGAAGTCGAGGGATTTCAATTCAAGGGTCGAATTTCAACGTTTTTTTAAATTCGAAATTCGACTGCTAGGAAAAATGTGACTGTATTTGCAGTCATAAATTATCCCATTTGTGTTTCTTTGCTGTGATAAAACTTGAAAATTCGAGATTCTGAAGAATATTCTCAAGTGTATTTGTGTTCACATTTTTTACTGTTTTGTTTTTTTTGTTTTTTTCAAATGAAAAAAGCAATTTTGCTCAATTGGCTCCATAAAGACAAAATTATCATTATCATTAGTATACCCCGTGAAAAGGGTTTTCGGTTAATATCAAATAACTGAATACAAATGCACCACAGGTTCTTCACCATTACTAACCAAAACAATTTAAGGTTACTTGACAATTTAATTGAATTAGTCCAATTTTTTTTATTTTAGAAGTAATATTTTGTACAAAGGCCAAGACTGCAATACAAAAAAACTGCATGAACTATATATATGCGAATACAAGAGTCCTCTGCTCTCAACCCATTATCAATATATTTAATATCAATATATTTAAGACATTGAGACATTTTGTGCATACTGCTACTGAAAAATGCCTTACCCTTTAAACAAAACAGGGATTGTTTGTCCATATATTGCAATATATTTAAGCTGGCCAACTACGTCAAAGTCATCCCATATCTGGCCAGTCCTACGCTCAATTTTCATCTGATTCATTAAGAATTCTATTGCTTCATTATACATATATATACAAGGATACGAGGACCATTTATATAGAGATGAATATCAGAGAGATATTTTATTAATTCTACACACTCACTGCAGTTTAATTACAATTATTTCATTTTGTAATTTTTCGTTGCAAAAGCACAAATTCATACAGCAGTGGGCTCTATAATTGGTTCTTTTGAAGTTTCTAATCTCTTTCTGTATGATCAAGTGAAAGTGACAAGCAGGGCTTTCGGAACACTGACTCCAAACAATGATGGCACATGGGACTCTTACCAGTTTATGTGTAATGGTTCATTTTTTAGAGAGTTGTCTAAAATAATAAAAATAGCAATGAAGCTCGTTGCATTGGCAGTTTCAAAGGAAAAATAGATTACGATTTGGACACTTTACATTGGAAAAAAATATTATGAACATTCTGACCGTGTTTTGAAAAAAAAAGTTAACGTATCATCACATGTCATTGTCTGACAGCATCACCATACTTACTAGTAAGCCACAAGGGAAATTTGCATGCATTTGAATTCTCCCTGACAAGTAGAGCCAGCCCAAACTGACAGCCCATTTAACTAGGTGACAAGTTAATCTGTACAACACTTGATAGATTTCTGTCCTTTAACCATGGTACACATAATGTAAATGGATCCATGATGTATATGCAAACTATTCTTCTTGTTTTCTCAAAAATATACGGAGCCATTTAACGAAAGACAGAAAATCGAATTGTTGTCCTACTAAAAAAAAAGGGAAATGATATTGTCCATCCACCCAAAGGAGATGGAGAATATGTATCTGATTCTCTTAATTGACCATGGCATCCAAAACCTCCCAAACTAACATGACATGTTTACATGCTCCAGTAACTTAAAGAATGTAAAAATGTCCCGTACTTGCCAGGCAACATGATATACTAATCAGTTTTTCATTTGAAGCAGTGTAGGTGGTTCTTCACAGTGAGGACAGTGAGGTTGAGAGGTTGTGATGGCCGATTTTGGCTTAGATGATTTCTTGGACAAGCATAATATTCAAGACTATTGTGATACAATAATCTATAGTTAGGTGGTTATTTACTAAACTCCAAATGCAAAAATCACGAAAAATTTTTGACTTTTGTTTATTAAATCTGACTTTGAAAAAAAATCACGAATTTTTCAGAATTTATTAAACCCAGAAGATAGAAAAGTCTGAATCAGAAAATCCAGCATCTCAGACCTGTCGAGGTTGCATATAAATCAATGGGAGAAGTCCCAATGATTTTTTGATGTGTACTGGGTTTCGTGCAATACCCCAAAGTTTTCAGATTTTTTCGGATGAAAAATCCGAAAAAATTGGGAAAATCAAATTCTTTCCAGCAAAGCTAATTTTTGGGAAAATGTAATAATAAATAATCGTAAAAAACATGAGCAGATTTGATCGGTATTTGTATCAGAAAATATTGAGATCAATTTGGACATTGATAAATGACCCCCATAATCCACCATCTTGGATACGCACCTCCGAAGATGGGCGCGCTGACCAGCACTCTTGACACTAAAATAGGCAAAGAGAACAAATTTGCACACAAAGAAGAATAAAAATGTGCATGTTGCAATGTAATCTTCTTTAGATTGTAAAGAAAGTATGTGCTGGAAAGTTGTGACAAAATTGTGAAACTTTTTCACATTGTTTTTTGGATTTTCAGATGAAAACCAGCGTCAAACAGCCCAAAACCCTTGAAGGCAAAAAACATTCTCCAATAGTAAAAGGGACATCTGCCACTGACTTTTATATTACTTTGACAGCTTTTAGCTTGAAAAATTTTGTTTTTTTCCTCTAAAAATTCAGATTTCCCCCCCCCCTTAAAAACTCGACCAGAAAAATTCAAGGCTTAATAAATAGGCCCCTTAAACTTGCAATCGCAATCATATTGTCGCATGAGGGGTAAAGGGTTCACAAAATGTTTGCAAAGGCAAAATTGTTCACAATGAAAATATTTATTCACATTTTGAATGCATTGCAAATGATTTTTCTGTTAGCAATCTATGTTACATTCCCCCATTAGTCAGCAAATAATTCCACTTTGTTATCTGCAAATTCCTGTCACCTATGGTATCTCATTAGGAGTTATTTATGAAAATCGAAATATTTCTCTTTATTGTATTAAAACCACTTCGACCAAACTCCCATACACTTTTTTACCTTATTTATCAATAAATTAACTCGAAAAAATCTGGTGTAGGAAAGACTCAATATAATTGTGAAAGAATCGTGTGATATATTTCTGCTTTGATTCCCAAAAACTCCAAATTTCGGATTCTCATACATAGATCATATCTACCAATTATACCTGCCATTGACTTCTACATGACCTCGGCAGTTTTGAGGTAGATTATTTTTTTATTCTCACTTTTAGCAGCCTCAGGGTTTAATAAATCTCAAAACATTCTCTTTTTTTCCACCAAAAAATGGTGTTTTCCCCTTTAAAACTCTGTCCAGAGACATGCAACTAAATTGGTTAGAGGGATGGAAGACTTAAATTATGAGGGTAGACTGTCAAGGTTGGGTTGTTTTCTCTGGAAAAAAGGCGCTTGCGAGGGGACATGATTAGACTTTACAAGTACATTAGAGGACATTATAGACAAATAGCAGGGGATCTTTTTACCCATAAAGTGGATCACCGTACCAGAGGCCTCCCCTTTAGACTAGAAGAAAAGAACTTTCATTTGAAGCAACGTAGGGGGTTCTTCACAGTCAGGACAGTGAGGTTGGGGAATGCACTGCCGGGTGATGTTGTGATGCTGATTCAGTTAATGACTATAAGAATGGCTTGGATGATTTTTTGGACAGACATAATATCAAAGGCTGTTGTGATACTAAACTCTATAGTTAGTATATGTGTGGGTATATAGAATTTATGTGAAAGTAGGGAGGGGTGTGTGTATGGATGCTGGGTTTCATTTGGAGGGGTTGAACTTGATGGACTGTGTATTTTTTCAACCCAATTTAACTATGTTACTATGTATTATGCAGCCAAATGAGTGCATCTTGCCCGATTAGGCCACTTACAGGATACACTTGTGGATCCAATACTTGCCCCCATCATACTGCAGGCCTATAGTGTCCCATTGTGCAAGGACTGCATCAATGTGGTCTTAGCCCAACAAGATTTGCAAACCTGCCCAATAGATATCTGGGCAAGTTAACAATAGATAGTTGGGTAGGCCTTCCCAAGAGCCCCATACATACAGAAGCTGTTGAAGAGCAGTTCTTATTGACCAGTGTTTGGCCAATTTAGCATGTACATGGGGAAAGTTTTTTCAAAAATAGCTGTGGTGATGACAACCTAACTCTCTAACAGCAGAAGCTTCCCAATGATATGGTAAGAATTTGGGTCCTGTCAGGAATGATTACTTTTACATCTCTCAGTCATCCTTGCTTGAGCAAGGCAGTGCCTTTCATATTTTTATAATAAAAAACAAAAATATATAATTATATAATAGGAAGTTGCTGCAGGTAGTGAATGTTGCTTTGATTTCTACATTAGAGGACAATGGAGTACAAACTGTTCCATGTAACAATAGTAGTACAGCCCAATTTCCCTTAATAAGATGCCTTTTGGAAAGTCTCAGGGAGATTGTATGGGAGTTCTAGTAGGTGGACTCATAAAAATATTTTTTATAGTCTTTAATAGAATATGGTGGTTAACTATAATTCATTTGTAAAGTGTACTATTTGTTTATGGCATATTTTTTTAAAATACATGTTATTATTTTTAGTGATGGGCGAATTTATTCACCAGGCGCGAATTTGCGCGATTCGCCGCAAAAAATTGGGAAAAAAAAGGACGTCGGCGTCGAAAAAACGGTTGCGGCGTCAAAAAAATGGGCGCAGCGGCAAAAAAAAACAGGCGCCGGCGTCAAAAATGAGACGCCGTTGCCGTTTCGCAAATTCGCCAATCACTAATTATTATGACTACTTGTGCTATATTCCTGGTTTCCAGAATATTTCCTCTATAATTTCCAAATACATTTAATCAATAGTTGGAAGTAGGATGATATTAGTGCTCAAAGGCTATGTTCTCCATTGGTATGAAGTTACCTTATACATAGCCATATCCAGTTCTTCCTCAAGTATGTTAGATATAGTAGAGAAAGTAAATTGTGTCAATTTCATCTGCAATAACAAGCAGAATCTATCCTTTTTTTCAGATATAGTTGAGTTCCTGCTCTTTTTCCAGAACAGAGTGTCTTCAATATTGCGTTACAAAACTAAAGAACAATTTTAAATAAAACCAGCAATTCATAACCTCAATGTCAGACAAATAATGGTTCTAGTAGAAGCTTTTGCCTTGAAAGAGTTATTGCTAGGGGAATAAAGGTATCACAAGAGTCTGAAATCTGAATTACGGATGAGTTGATTCCATAAATATTGGTTGTCTCACTTTAAGCATTTCCTAAGTTAGACAGGGTTGAAACATAGTTATGTGATCAGATTTCCGTTGTGTGATAAACTGTGATTGACTTATTCTTTAATTTTTTTTGTAGTTTTTTTTTTTTTTTTTAAATGACAAGCAAGGGCCATTCGTATAGACTTTGGGAAAAACCCTTAAAGGAACAGTTCAGTGTTAAAATAAAAACTGTGTAAATAGATAGGCTGTGCAAAATAAAAAATATTTCTAATATGGTTAGTTGGCCAAAAATGTAATGTATAAAGGCTGGAGTGAACAGATGTCTAATAAAACAGCCAGAATCCAACTTCCTGCTTTTCAGCTCTATAACTCTGAGTTAGTCAGCGACTTGAAGGGGGGCCACATGGTACATTTCTGTTCAGTGAGTTTGTAATTGATCCTCAGCATTCAGCTCAGATTCAAAAGCAACAGATATGACCCATGTGGCCCCCCCTCAAGCCTCTGATTGGTTACTGCCTGGTAACCAGGGTAACCAGTCAGTGTAAACCAAGAGAGCTGAAAAGCAGGAAGTAGTTTCTGACTGACATGTTATACATCAAATCACTCCAGCCTTTATACATTACATTTTTGGCTAACTAACTATATTAGAAACATCTTTTATTTTGCACAGCCTATCTATTTACACAGTTTTTATTTTTACACTGAACAATTCCTTTAAACAACTATGGTAATTCCTCTATTTTATCATTTAATTTTTAATATAATATGGTAAGGCAATAACAGGAGAGAAAGTTTACTTCTCTACTAGTTAGCCGTAGATATAATTTATTGAAATCAAAAATTTGATTAAATCATGATTGAATGATTAAAAGATCCTGATTTTTATCATCCAGAGAACTTGAACTGGAAAAACTGCATCACATGAATTTGCAACAAAAAAAAAGTATTGCCACGGAAATCACATTGTTCCATTTGCTTTAAGCGATTACAGTTTTTTTGGAAAAAATGGAATTCTAACACAGCTTGAATGTGAAATATACCTTGCATTTGACTTCTATAGAAGCACACCAAGTTTTAGCTGAATTAATTTTTTCATTCAAATTTTTGAGATTTGGCTGATGGATCAAGCTCAAAATTTCAGTTTTGGAAAACTTAGATTAGAAAATATATATTTTGCCAATTATTGCTGCAATAGCTTCAGATCAGGGCAAAAACCCGAACTTGAATTCTAATAAACTTTCCCCTAAAACCTACATATTGTTTTTGAAGGTTGTGCAGAAATAAGTGCAACCCCACGGGGCCGATTCACAAAGGGTCGAATATCGAGGGTTAATTAACCCTCGATATTCGACTGGGAATTAAAATCATTCGACTTCGAATATCGAAGTCGAAGGATTTTAGCGCAAATAGTGCGATTGAACAATCGAAGGATTATTCCTTCGATCGAACGATAAAATACTTCGAACCGAAAGATTCGAAGGATTTAAATCCAATGATCGAAGAAATATCCTAAAAAAACTTAGGAAAGCCTATGGGGACCTTCCCCATAGGCTAACATTGAGTTTGGTAGCTTTTAGATGGCTTTTCTTAAAGAGATAGTACTTTGACTATCGAATGGTCGAATAGTCGAACGATTTGAAGTTCGAATCCTTCGATTTGAAGTCGTAGTCGAAGGTCGTAGTAGCCCATTCGATGGTCGAAGTAGCCCAAAAAACACTTCGAAATTTGAAGTTTTTTTACTTTGAAAAATCTAGTGCAAATTACTATGTAGCACAACACTGGTTGTATTTGTATTTCTTGTATATCTGGTTATCCAGAAACCCCTTATCCAGAAAGTTTAGAATTATTGGGAGGCCTTCTCCCATATATTCTATTCTATCCAAATAATAGATTTTTTGAAAAATTATTTCCTTTTTTCTGTAATATTAAAACAGTAGCGTGTACTTGATCCAAACTAAGATATAATTAATCCTTATTGGAAGCAAAACCAGCCTATTGGGTTTTTTCATGTTTAAATGATTTTCTAGTTGATTTAAGGTATGAAGATCTAAATTATGGAAAGACACATATACAGAAATCCCCACTTCCTGAGCATTCTGGATAAAAGGTCCCATACCTGTACTGTAAATCACCAACAGAATTAAAAGTCACCTGATCTAAAATTCAAAAACTATCTCTTTTATTTTAAAGCTACTGATGTAAATACATGAAATTCCTTCAAACAAAACAAGTCATACATATATGTCTGTAAAGAATACAATATCCTCTTTCATGTAGGCCAGAAATGTTGAACCTGAGGCCCTCCAGCTGTTGTTAAGCTGTGACTCCCGGCCTCCATTGATCATTGTGATCTCTTGGGAGTTGGAAGTTGAAGTTAAACAATAGCTGGGGGGCACATGATCAATATCTGCAATATAGACTATATTGTTGTTCATATGTAACAAAACAAGTGCTTTTATAAGAAAGCCTGTTGTACTGTAATGATAAATGCATGAAGTGCAGTCGTGGGGTACAAAGGAGGTATAACTATTGAAAATGAACACTACAAAGACGAGTCTTTGTAGCATGGGATGTTTTCCCTTTAAATGTTTTTTTCTGCACTTTCAGCTACAGCATTTCTTGAAAAAGCAATGTACAGCTAGCTAGATGCAAGTGATCCAAATAAAATTGCCTCCCTAATCTAGTTGAAGATTCATATGTATTATTACTGGTAGCATTTAAGCCTTAAATGAGAAGGAAAGGCTTCAAACACTTGGGGGTGCCAAATATTAGGCACCCCCAAGTGATTGTATTGACTTACCTGAAACCCCCGGGCCGGTGCTCCTATCAGCAGAAAACTGCACCGGCCCGGGGTTATACCAGTGAGCACCACAGAGCGATCCTCTTCTGGCTTCTTCTTTTTTTCAAATTTCCCTGGCCAGACGCATGCGCAGTTGAACAAGTTTGCCAACTTTTTAGTTAAAATTCGGCTTTACGTTCTACTAAACATGCGCAGTCACACAAAGGAAAGAGGAATACGGGAGCCGGTGCAGTTTTCTGCTGATAGGAGCACCGGCCCGGGGTTTCAGGTAAGTCAATACAATAATAAAATTTGTGATTTGCAATTCCAGCAATCTAGTTTCTAGGATACAGATTTTACCCTAGCGACCATGCATTGATATGAATGAGACTGGAATATGTATAGGAGAGGCCTGAATAGAAAGATAGGTAATAAAAAGTAGCAATAACAATAAATTTGCATCCTTACAGAGCATTTGATTTTTAAGATGGGTTCAGAGAGACCCCCTTTTAAAAGATGGAAAGAGTCAGATATTTTTTACTTCAATCATACATATATAGAGTAAACTTATAAACTAGAGATGAGCTAACCTGTCCCATTTTGGTCTGCCAAAGAAATTGTGAAACTGCTGAAAATTCACGAAACGGAGAAAAACACATTGAAGTAAACAGGTGAATTTTTTTTTTACACGCAACAATTTTTTACGAGCAACAATAGTCAACAGCCGCTTTTTTTGCAGTGACTTTTTTGTCTCTGCGACTTTTTTGTCTCTGTGGATTTTTTTTTCGCAGCAAATTTTTGCTGCAGTTTCGTGGAAAAATTTACCTATGGCAAAAATTTGACGAGAAGCCATGCCTGGCAAGGAAATTTGCTCATTACTACTATAAACTACCTTCTAACAAAAAGTATTAGCAAATTAGGGAAGAGTGAAAATAGAGCTCACCGTGGTTTATCAGAGGAAAAATTGATCGCCCTCTCTCTTAATAAAAGGATCAAAACTATATTTTCTACATTTTGGGGGTTATTTATTAAGCTCCGAATTTATCTCAATATTTCTAAGATATAAATCCCAGCAACTCCGAATTCTCGAATGGACCTTATTTATCATTCAAAAAAATAGGTTAGGGTTGGACCTTTGCCCGTAAAATCCAACGTTTTTCGGACTTTTCTGCAAAAAACACAAATTTTTTGGAGTTTTCTGACTTTTTGGTCCGAAATCATCGGATATCGGTAATGACAGCAGTGCAGACTTTGGGAACTTTCCCATTGACTAATACAGGACCCTGAGAGCTTTGAGATGCCAGGTTTTCGGATTCAGAGTTTTCAAACCATCGGACTTTCATAAATCCAGAAAAATTCAGTTTTGTTTTTATGGTTCAAAAAATCAGAATTTTTCAGATTTCAGGTTTTCAGAGCTTAATAAATAACCCCCTTAATAAATGTGCCCCTACATATCCTTTACAAGTGTCGCTTTCTGGTGAAATGTAGTGAACTCTATTTTTACCTTTTGATAACTGTGCCCTTAAAACTCTCATAAATGCAAAATACGCATGAAGACGCATGTAAGGATCACCTTGGTTTTATCAGCATACAAAGAAGTATAAAGCATAGACATTAGTCTGCTTTGAATTTAATATGTTGTTCAAGTCGGAGGCTTTTAATATCTATTTTGAGTTTCCTCAGTGTTCTTGGAGATAATGCAACCAGAAAGTTGTGTTTTAACTACCAGATGAAAACTAAGAAAGTCCGGATTCTCTTTACTTGCCAGAGCTTCTTCACTTCATGTGCAACTCTTGGAGAGGAAAAAAAATAAGTCCCATGAGGACTTCTTTCATAGGCACCACACACATCAATGGAGAGGAGGAAGCAGAAAGTAGGGAACATTGAGGGAGCTTTCTAACATGAATCAGATCCTTGTCTATCTTTATATTCTGCTGGGTATTCACAAGTGTCTCTGATGAAAAATGTCACAATTTTTATAACATTTCACACAGATAATTTTCTGTTTTCCTAGTTCTGTTAGAGCCAAATGTGTTTTTTACAACTCCGAGCAATCTGCTATTTTAAAATGTAGCTAAATGTACCCGATAAAAATGATGGTGTATGCAGCCCTGAAAGTATTGAATACTACAGTGTGGGCCATTTATCTTACCAACGTGATGTATGAGTATTGGCTGATATATACAACGCTTTTATCATTATTTCTGAAATATGCCACTATTAACTTGTACCTGATTTAAAGTCATAAAGAGTAATCTACAATATTTTTTTTTAAAATCAGTGTATAATGATCAAAGCTGGTTTGGGTGACTTATAGTACATAGTGGGACCCAAAAAAGGCGCAGGAACAGTGTGAGAGAAATATGTAATAATGCACCACCAATTCTTCACTCAATCAACCAATTAGCTGGGAGCTTGTGCTTCCCTTAGGGCAAAAATGGCTGCAGGGATGTGGCTTAAACAATATATATATAACCCAGACTGATGCACTCACTTCATAAATACTGCCTTGGTGCTGGTTAGCATTGATCATATATATATAGCAACAAAAAACTGCACTCACAGGTCTTCTTCTTGGTGCAAACCAAACTGGTGTTTTATTTCGACGTTTCGGCTAATCGCTTAAGCCGTCATCAGGAAGTAAAATCATACAAACAAAATCCTCCATTTAAAGGCCCCATTGGCACCAAAATATATATTTTTTTATATTATTATTATTTTTTTTTTTAATATATATGTATACAGGTATATACACACCCTTTGTAAAAAAAACGTTGTCTTTTTATTATTACAAAGTATCAAGGTCCAACGTTTCAGTCCTAATTAGGACCTTTTTAATGAACAACATGTTTCTCACCAACCCCTTGGATGTTGATCCCAGTGGCCTTAAATCAGGTGCTTATTTTGAATTCCTGGTTTGGAGGCAAGTTTTAGTTGCATAAAAAACAGATGTACTGCCAAACAGAGCCTCCTGTAGACTGCCAGTCCTCATAGGGGCTACCAAATAGCCAATCACAGCTCTTAGTTGGCACCTCTGGAGCTATTTTCCTGTATGTTTTGTTCCCCACCTCTTTTTATATTTGAATGTGGCTCACGAGTAAAAAAAAAAGGTTGGGGGCGACTGTAATATGATATACTGTATGCCTTAGGACTATGGCACACAAGTGGTTTGAATTGTGCTTGTATTGACATTCGCAAGAGATCCTCATCTGATAGTACCTGTATCTGTCTTTAGGAAGCTATGTCAAGTGGCAAATCCCCTAGAATGCCATAGGCTTTAGAGACCCTCAACCAATGATAGGTTTATTTAAATGATTCTAAAAATCAAGCTTCATCATTTCACGCCTGTCATCAATGCATGTAGATTCTTGAATCTGGGCAGAACCATACTTGATATGAACAGTACTACATCTCTCATCCACTTAATACTGATATTACCTACTCCCACACCTTGCGTCTTTTTCTCTTCCCTTTAGACTGTAAGCTCTTTTGCACAGGGTCTTCCTCATAAGCTTCTTCCTTTGCCAACTATCACTCACTGATTCCAATGTCTGCATTGCCAGAAGAGTAACCCGAACCTGGATACTGTATGTAGAATCTATAGCATTACCATGCCTGTCCTTCTGTGCCAACACTGTTGATTCCACAATCTATAGCATGAAAAAGGTTAAACCAAGCAATATAATTAGCTTATATACTAGTTTTGGCCCTGGATTTTGTGCATTTGTAGTAGATTCCAATTTTACTCTGCTGCCCCCTGTCCTCAACCGTTTACACCTGTGAGCCACATTCAAATGTAAAAAGGTTTGGCGAGCAACACATGCATGAAAAAAAGGGGTGCCAAATATGGGCAGTGATGGCTATTTGGTAGACCCTATGTGGACTGTCAGTATATATATGAGACTCTGTTTGGAAGTACAACCAAAACTTGCCGCCAAGAATTAATTAATAATTAATATGCACATGGGATCAACATCCAACGGGTTTCTTTGCAACATTTTACTCGCCAGCCACGAGTCGGGGATCACTGCTCTACTGCATATTTACACAGCCCAGGTAAGCCACAATGGACCCCCCTTGGAAACTCTACAAGATAGTGGCATGAAAAAGTAGATAAAGCCCCTGAGCATGGATGTGCATAAAAATTCCTTGGAACGAAAACCAATAAAAACACTTGTAAAAAAAATTAAAAAAAATAAAAACTCCTTGGAGGGCTATATCTAATCTGTAGAGCTACAGCTGGACAGCCCTGTTCTATTTTATTCTAACAGGTCTTGTCAGCATAATGCCCCTTTAACTGAGCTCCATCATTCAGTACTGTACTATAATAACAACACTATTATGTAAGTGTTGAAATATATATTGTGAGTTGCTACATTTCATACTATTAGCCAGCTTAGGAAAGAGATGAATTACTCAAGGCTTCGTTTTCTGAATCCTTGAAACAGCGAACGACATAAAGAGATGTGTTTCTGAGTCGACTCTTCTGACTAATGCTTATTACAATAGAATATAATAGCAGGCAGCAGCATTGGAGAGCACTCTCTTATAGCTAATGGGAATTAAGTGTTTATTTTGGCTCCAACACAAATAGAGTTTGATTTAAAACCTCATCTAGAATACCATATGTGTTTTCTACAATTTATGCTATCATTAGCACAAAAATATCTGCATTTCAACAGGCTGGATGAATTCACTTTATTAGATGACTGTCCACTACATGCCTCCTACAATTACAAATATTTTAGCTAAACGAAGGATATATATATATAAATATATATATATATATATATATATATATATATATATATATTAATAAATGTATCCATTTGTCATAAAATTACTTAGTTTATCCCAGACTTGAAGCTCTTTCACTTGTCTTTCTAAACTGCCTTAATTGTGTTAATTAGGGCAACATTTTGCCCTACATTTTTGCCAATAGGCACCATGTGAAACTAATGCTTATTTTGTTGCCACTTGCTTCAGTCCATTCAAATACAAATAGAGGGAAAAGAGCATGTACCCCAACTTGACCCCCTCAAATGGGGCAGAAGTTGGTTGTTTTTCCTTCCAGCACTGGGGTTTCTGGCTTATGAACAGGGTATCTAGTCTGCAGATTATCTGTGGGCTTGCTCCTGTTATCTTTGTGGGCTTGCTCCAGATATCACTGTGGACTTGCTTCAGATAACTTTGTGGGCTTGCTCCAGATATTTCTGTGGGCTAACTCCGGTTATCTCTGTGGACGTGCTCCATATATCTCTGTGGGCTTAAGGTGGCCATAAATGCAAAGATCCGCTCGTTTGGCGACATCGCAAATGAGCGGATCTTTCCCAGATATGCCATTAACGAGCATGACTATATCGGGGGTAATCTGAAAGTTCGGACATATGCCCGAACGATCCGATCACGATGCGCAATGGGCTCTGGCGGGTTCGGTTGGGTCAAAGTCAAACCTGTCCGATCGACCAAACGATGATCTCCGCCGGACGAAAAATGACGGCACACTCCACACACAATCCGAAAATAGGTAGAAAAGTGTGGGAATACAAATTGATGCAAACGTTCAATTCTCTGGAGAAGGGACTAAACCTGGGACTTGGATTTATGACTAATTATCTGGACTAAGAAAGGACTGCACCAGGTCAGAAATACAAACATATGTGGGTCTGGACTAAGAGATCATATGGAATTCCTTTGATTCTACTCTACACTACAATAATTCAGCCCTAATTTATACTCATTTCTCATCTATTTGACCCACATTATCTTGTACTTTATCTGCTTGTCTCTTGCAAATCCCCTCGTAAATGACTTTGACACCTCCCACATAGATTGATATTCCTTTTTTTTTGGTCATTCGACCTATGAGCTGAATGTTGTATATATACCAGAGAACACCACAGCTTCATTGTAATCAGCTTGCAGAAGGAACTAAAATGTTCTGAAATCTTGCTATGATTATATTAGTTAGCCAATAATGGTATCACCTTTGTACCACTTTTGTTTTGTTTTTTTTATTTCAAAAGGGTTTCCCTATAACATTTTTACTGGCTAACACGGTACAGCAACTTTACCTGATATCACATCCAAATAATACTCTTGCTTTGCTTAATAATACTATGTACCATGCAGCAGATTAATTTGTCAAACCTAATCTTTTGTAAAATGTTTGACCTTTTCACTAAAACGCAGAAACTTTGTTGCTTTTTCAGGGGCCGCAGGACTGATTCTGCGGCGCCTCATTGAATATATATTTTGAAGAACTTCTAAGCCTTCTAGTACCGTAGCTTCATGAAACCTCTATTTGCTTGTTTAGCGCATTGATTATTTTCTGTGTTTTTCTATAATGCTTTCTAGTACTACTTTGTTTCTTGCCTCCTGAGACCGCCATATTCCTTGTTTCAATGCTTTGTAATGTTACACAAATGGAAACCTCTTGTTTCTCAATCTCACCTCCATCCTTATGATTTCATTTCTCATTTACTTTTGCTCCAACTGGGGTTTTGCAATCGCTCCAAATTGGAGATAAAATATATGTTAACTGCTAAATTTTGTGCATAAAGTTGGGATTATGTTGGCAATTAAGTGGGTATGTGTAATTCCATAAAAGTTCCAACTTGAAAGTTCAGAGTTGTGCTTAGTAAAGCAAAATGCCTATACCTACACCAGAACTCTCTTGCCAACATAAAACTTTGCACTGGCACTCAAGGCAAGGCCAAATATGTGGTCAAGCCCATGTGGTACATTGAGTCACTGAAATATCAAAATAATTTGGGGCTGTTTCTTTGAATACCTCTCCCAAGACATTGTGATCCAGACCTCTGCTGCACTTTGTAAGAGTGTTATACCAATATACAGTAGGCGATAAACAAGGTTTTCAAAAGATATTGATTGATAAGATTGTGGGAGCTCACAGTAATGTTATCCTTCCTATCAAAGACTTGAACAATAACCGCTTTTAGAACTACCAAAAGACACGTCCAACTACACAGTATTTAAATAGATGATCTTACTCTATGATCTGTGTTGAGCTTGAAAATCCACTTGTTTGGGGAGGCTTATAAATACTGACATCTCACTGAGCCCAAATCAGATAATAGTTGAGGAGAAGGCAACCGTTTGACCCTGTACAACTTTAAACTGCCAGCTACCAGAGGTGGATGAGCTGGCAGTCAATTTTACCCAACCTATGGCCAGCTTCATTTTTATGTTTAAATAGAAATCCAGAATGTTTGGGACATGCTTTTGTATTACCATACTTTAAGGCTAACAATATGGATTGCTGCAGCTTAGATACCAAGTACAGGGTTCTGTTTTATCACTGCAGAGAAAATGAAAATAATAATACAAAATAGATTTATATCCTTAAAGGGATCCCGTCATCGGGAAAACTTGTTTTTTTCAAAACGCATCAGTTAATAGTGCTACTCCAGCAGAATTCTGCACTGAAATCCATTTCTCAAAAGAGCAAACAGATTTTTTTTATATTCAATTTTGAAATCTGACATGGGGCTAGACATTTTGTCAATTTCCCAGCTGCCCTTGGTCATGTGACTTGTGCCTGCACTAGGAGAGAAATGCTTTCTGGCAGGCTGCTGTTTTTCCTTCTCAGTGTAACTGAATGTGTCTCAGTGAGACATGGGTTTTTACTATTCTTTAGTGTTGTTCTTGGATCTACCAGGCAGCTGTTATCTTGTGTTAGGGAGCTGCTATCTGGTTACTTTCCCATTGTTCTTTTGTTTGGCTGCTGGGGGGGGGGAAAGGGAGGGGGTGATATCACTCCAACTTGCAGTACAGCAGTAAAGAGTGATTGAAGTTTATCAGAGCACAAGTCACATGACTGGGGGCAGCTGGGAAATTGACAATATGTCTAGCCCCATGTCAGATTTCAAAATTGAATATAAAAAAAATCAGTTTGCTCTTTTGAGAAATGGATTTCAGTGCAGAATTCTGCTGGAGCAGCACTATTAACTGATTCATTTTGAAAAAAATATTTTTTTCCCATGACAGTATCCCTTTAAAATGGAATTTGAGCGAGATGGGATACCCAGTTTTCTGGATATAAAGAGTTTCCAAATAAGGCATACCTTTATTATCTTAGTTGCTTAAAGGAAAACTAACCCCTAAAGATGAATATGGCTAAAAATGCCATATTTTATATAATGACCTTATTGCACCAGCCTTAAAATGAGGTTTGTCTGTAATATAAGATGATGCTACAGGGCAGATTATTAAATGCTGATGCTAATTGCACTGGTTTCTGTGCTGCCATGTAGTAATTATCTGTATTTATTACTAATTATTGTATTACTACTATATTGTGACATTTCTATTTTATGTGTACTGTATATTGTGAGTGGGTCCCTAAGTTCAGTAAGTGACAGCAGCACAGAGCATGTGCAGTGAATCAGCAGAAAAGAAGATGAGGAGCTACTGGGGCATCTTTGGAGACACAGATCTTTACTGCTAAAGGGCTGTGGTTGCCTTGGGCCGGCACAGAAGCTCAAAATATAATGTAAAATATGTATAGCCTACTTCTTTAGTTAAGCTTTAGTTCTCCTTTAATACTCTGAACATGGTATTGACTCTGTTTCTGTTTCAGAGTGCTCATGTATTGTTCACTGATTGAGCACAACTTTCCTTATATCCTTATGTCTTTTCTGTTAGAGACCTGTAAGGGTCTGACCAGGAAGTCCCACACCCAAACTAACAACCTGCATTTTTACCTGCTACCCAATCTAGCCAACAATAGGTTTATTTGCAACTTGACCTGCCATGACACAGGAAGTAGCATCACTTCAAATAGTCAGAAATGATGACATTATAAGAATGGGATTGACATCATCAGAAAGCAGAGCAATAAAAGTAAGAGAAGGCTATTTTGTGTTACCTGCAACCCAAGCCACAGACCAAACCTGCATCCCTACATTTACAATCAACAGATATTTGTGTGTATACAGTACAACCCACAGTAGGCTTAATTTTTGTTTTTTGTAGCTTAAAGGGGAAGGAAAGGCTTGGAAAGACCCGCCCAGGACTCTACCCCGTGGCATAAATCTTGTGGTTGCTAGAACATATCATGATGTAAAGCTGTTAAAGGAGAAGTAAAGCACCCGGGCCCGTGCTCCTATCAGCAGAAAACTGCACCGGCCCGGGGTTATACCAGTGAGCACCACAGAGCGATCTTCTTCTGTCTTTTTCTTTCTTCAAATTTCCTGGGGCAAACGCATGCACAGTTGAATGAAATAGCTGACTTTTTAGCTTTTCGTTCTACTGTGCATGAGCAGCTGCGCGAAGAATGAAGAAGACGGAAGAGGATCGCTCCGTGGTGCTCACTGGCATTTTTCTGGTATCAGGTAAGTCAATATAATCACTTAGTCGTGCCTAACATTTGGCACTCCCAAGTGCGCCAAGCCTTTCCTTCTCCTTTAACAGCTTTACATCATGATATGTTCTAGCAACCACAAGATATATGCCATGGGGCAGAGTCCTGCGCAGGTCCATTTTTTGGGACCCGTACCCGACCCGTACCCAAAACCTGCAATCCGCAACCCGGACCCGTGACCCGCTGGAAGTGCTGTCATTGTAAACCAGAAGTAACATCATCGGAAGTAGTCATGATCAGAAAAAAACAGGAAGTGCTGTCATTGTAAACCGGAAGTGACGTCATAGGAAGTAGACATGACCAGAAAAAAGGAGTAAATATCGCTATTGAGAAGATCCGCGGCCCGACCCGCAAACCTGCAAAACTACCGACCCGCGTCTATCCCCGCACCCGGAACTTCTATCCGCAACCCGCAGGGTACCACAGATTTTTGCCGGTAACCCGCAGGTACCCGACCTGCAGCAGGACTCTACCATAGGGTCTTGACTACCCCATATGACCCACTATTAATTTCCAAAGACATAACTGAAAAAGGAACAACCAGGTTGTAGAGGTGGTTAGCATAAAATGGTCCCAGCATGGCTATTCCCCTGCACTGGTTAATTTGTAATTCGTTCAGTTTTCATATAATAAAATATAGCATTGTCTAATCTCTAATTAACAATAATGTTAAAAATTACAATAAGAAGCTCAAATATATTGCCTTTTAGAACCTTTGTGTTTTTTTTTTAAATGGGAAGCCCCTGAGCCGACAAACACAATAAAGCCTCACTTTTTCTCTTAAATAGTCAAAATTCAGCACAGACGACTCTCAGTAAAGTGCTGGATTGCAGTTAGGCTCTGCACATGAACTCTGTGAATCTTCCCATACTACATATTAGGCTTGTAGATTGCCCTTGGGGACAAATATGTCCAATAAATTTAACCATCACTGCCAGTGGCTGTTGCAACTGTACAGACATATCGGTCTCCGCACAAACATCCCAGCGCCGATGAAAGTTGAAAGTGAAGGAACACTGGGACAAAAAGGGTGAATTGAGAAACATCTGCAGATGTTTTTTAAATCATTTATTAAAGCTTCACAACGAATGTAACATTCCATACAATTCACACTATATTTCACTGTTCATATAGCGAGTCTTACTAGCTCTGATTTTTAGTGGATTACTGGAGGTGAGCCAGGGGGCAATGACTTTGAGGCATTTGCAGCCGACCAAATTAGATTTCCCCAGATGCACTTTCTGTCTATGCCATGGCTGATATATGTCCACACAAGAAGTGACTTGGCAGAACACAAAACTCCACTCTTTCAAAAAGCTGTTTTGCCACTTGAGTCTTAAAAATTAAAAAAAGGAAAAATACTTTAGGCCACCTGGCATGATAATGACAGCAAGATATTATTTTGTGTCATACAGGAATCAGCCATACACATTATTAATGATATGATGCAATAACATAGAGGGGGCTTCGCTGTAATGGGGAACAAACAGATTCAGAAGCAAGGAACTCCCGCTACATGTCAATACAAGAATGATCTACTCCAACAATTAAACTGAGCTGAAATGTATTCTACCTAAGCCAGAGGCAGCACCTGCCTATTATCTACAGGAGAGGAAAATATGCTATTTCTAAAATATGTCAATATTTCCTACGAAATACAGTTCTCTGCTCAGTCCTACAAAAGCGCAGCAAGCATTTCAGTTAAAGGAAAAACAAGCCCTATTGGAAATGTATTTGGTGCAGAAAACATGTCTTAAAGGATAAGTAAACCTTTAAAATAAGGTAATGTAAAATGGAGGAGGGTTCCATTCTAAGCACTTTTGCAATGTACATTCGTTATTTATTTATTTTTAATTCCAAGATATTAAAGAATCCGTGTACTGTTACCATGAATGAATTTTGTTACAACAGCGCCACTTGCTGGTCATTTTCCCACCTTTCTTACAACCAAGTAGTCCAGGAAGTTGTCAGGAGAAAGAAAGAGGCTGCTCTGATGTTCTTCTGCTAAGGAAAGCAATTTGAAACGTTTCTCAAATCTTTTCTAACCAGAACATCAGAGCAGCCTCTTTCTTTCTCCTGACAACTTCCTTGACTACTTGGTGGTCAGACTGGTGGGAAAATGACCAGCAAGTGGCGCTGTTGTAACAAAATTCATTCATGGTAACAGTAAACGGATTCTTTAATATCTTGGAATTAAAAATAAATAAATAATGAATGTACATTGCAAAAGTGCTTAGAATGGCACCCTCATCAATTTTACATTACTTATTTTAAAGGTTTAATTATCCTTTAACTGGAGAGCATGCCATGCACTCAACTGGGCGACTCTCATTAATATGACAAAATGTATACAGGTATGGGACCTGTAATCCAGAATGCTCAGGACCTAGGGATTTCCGCATAATAGACTTTTCTGTAATTTGGAACTTCATATCTTAAGTCTACTAAGAAATATCACATAAACATGTAGGGGGTTACCGTATATACTCGAGTATAAGCCGACCCGAGTATAAGCCGAGGTACCTAATTTTACCTACAAAAACTGGGAAAACTTATTGACTCTAGTATAAGCCTAGACACAACTACAACCCTGTCTCCCAGCAGCGCCCATTCTACCAAAGCGACCCCCCCAGCGATCAACTGGACTTCTTTGCAAAGTTGATGGTGACAGAGAATTGCCAAACGGATTACTGTGTGCATTGTCCCACTGTCCCACTACCATGTGCAGAGGGTGATGTTTGATATTGCCATCCCTGTTAATCTTTCGTATAACCAACAGAGGGCGCTGTTTGATATTGCAGTCACTGTTATTCTTTCATATAACCAACAGAGGGTTCTGTGTGATATTGCAGTCACTGTTATTCTTTCATATAACCAACAGATGGCGCTGTGTGATATTGCAGTCACTGTTATTCTTTCATATAACCAACAGATGGCGCTGTGTGATATTGCAGTCACTGTTATTCTTTCATATAACCAACAGAGGGCATTGTGGGATATTGCAGTCTCTCCCCAAGTGTACTGTTGGTATAGGAATGATTAAAAGTGACTGCAATCTCAGCTACTCGGGTCGGGTACCGCTGACCCGAGTATAAGCCGAGGTAGACTTTTTCAGCACATTTTGGATTCTGAAAAACTCGGCTTATACTCGGGTATATACGGTATTTATCAAAATCCAAAATGTTCTTTCCATTTTCTGAAAACCACTCAAATTCTCATAGACTTTTTCCCCTATTTATAGATTTTCACAAAAATTTCTTGTGCAGGAAAAGATTCAATAAAACTGTGAAAAAATTTGAATCATACAAATTTTTCAGATTTGTTGACAAAAACTGCCACTTTTTCGATATGATGCCTAAAGCCTCGACTTTTTCGGATTATCACCTGAAAATCATGAAATCTTCAGATTATTGAACGAAACCCAGCGCCGATCAGGATATCTTCCAATTGCAAATGGGACATCTGCCATTGACTTCTACATGAACTCGGCAGGTCTGAGTTGGAGTACTTTTTTTATTCAGACTTTTAACACCATCGGGTTTTAATAATTCACAAAAAAAAAAATTCTCAAAAAAATTGTATCTTCTTTAAAAGTCGGACTTTAGTAAATAACCCCCTAAATACACCCAATTGGCTGTTTTTTCTTCCAGTAAGGATTAATTATATCTTATTTGGGATCAAGTACAAGGTACAGGTATGGGACCTATTATCCAGAATGCTTGTAACCTGGGGCTTTCCAGATAACGGGTATTTCCGTAATTTGGATCTTCATACATTAAGTCTACTAGATAATCATGTAAACATTAAATCAACCCAATAGGCTGGCTTTGCTTCCAATAATGATTAATTATATCTTAGTTGGGATCAAGTACGAGCTACTGTTTTATTATTACACAGAAAAAGGAAATCATTTTTAATCATTTGGATTATTTCATTATAATGGAGTCTATGGGAGACGGCCTTTCCGTAATGCGGAACTTTCTGGATAACGGGTTTCCGGATAATGGATCCCATACCTGTACTGTTTTATTATTACAAAGAAAAAAGAGCTTTCTGGATAAAGTTTCCCATTTCTGTATATGCAAATAAAGATGCTTTATTACAGTTGATCAGTGATACAATTATATTAATCTGTCCTTTAAAAAGAAAAGGAAAGTCTCACTCACTGTGGGGGCACAAATGTCTCTGATGTCACAATGGAGCGATCTTCTTCCTGCTTCTTCCTTATTTGCACCAAGTGAGCATGAGCAGTATAGTCATATCTTCCAGCATTTGAAAAATGTAAAGAGGGACAAAAACATCAGTCACGCCACGCACAGTGAAATTTATTTTTACTACGCCCATTCTATAGTCACACCCCCTAATTACCATATCCATTTTACAAAATTTGGCAGGTAAGGTAATGAAAATTGAACACAGTTCTGGGAATTATAGGGCCATGTTTTATGTGTTATAACAGTTTTTCTAATGAAGGTGAAATTGCCCTTTAAATTGTGAGTCACAGTTCTCCCAAGAAAACCTGCTTATCTTGAATAGTTACATTTGTATCTTTGCTAATCTTAAATTAAAAGTGCAACTGCTCAGTGTTCTGGGCTCTCTGCCAAAAAGGCTTTTCTTCTAATTAAGTTTCAGAAACTTTGTATTTTTTTTCTGGAGTCAGTGCAGGAGATTGAAGAGAAAATCGGGACATTTCAGTAGGAAACGCAGGAATGTGGGCTGAGCTGTCAAAATCGAGACTGTCCAAAAGAAAACATGACGGTTGGGAAATATGGAACAGTGTTTTGTGCCCTCTAGTTAATTATACATTAATTATACATGCAAAAAAACAACAGAACAATGGGAAGGTAACCAGATAGCAGCTCCCTGATACAAGATAACAGCTGCTGATAGATCTAAAAACAGCACTCAGTAGTAAAATCCAGGTCCCACTGAGACACATTCAGTTACATTGAGTAGGAGAAACTACAGCCTACCAAAAAGCAGTTCCATCCTAAAGTGCTGGCTCTTTCTGAAAGCACATGACCAGGTAAAATGACCTGAGATGGAACCTACACAACAATATTATAAATTAAAAAAGAAAAATACACTTGTTGGTTCAGGAATGAAATAGTATATTGTAGAGTGAATTATTTGCAGTGTAAACAGTGTCATTTAGAAATAAAAACTACACCATAAAAATCACGACAGAATCCCTTTAACTAAAACTGTACAACACATATCAGCAAACCCATTGATTATGCTTACAATAAATATATTTCATCAATATACAATCATTCTTATTCGAGTGAAGCCAAATATGCAACTTTACATTCTCTGTACACTATGTTCTATAAAAAATTGCCATGTGCCAGTTTATTGTTTCTATATCCACTGACATATTTGTTTGATTAAGAATGAACTTCAAAATTCCCTACCAGTATAATTGTGCAAACGTGGGGTTTTAGAGATTCCAGTGAAATACAATCAGTATATTTTGTTTAAACAGCTGCTAATATAGAATTATTTTGCTTTTCAATTGAAATCAAGGATTGGTCTGTAGCTACAGAAAAAGTCACCTACTGATCACCCCAACTGTCAATAAACTTTAAGTTGGCCATTTTATTTTAGATACATATTTAAGGCATATAGATGTTTTCAAACGAAATATAGCCAGAATTTGTCACGTCACTAAAATTATTCCCAAGGGCCCACTGCGACAGTTTTGGAACCACTATAAAAAAAACACAAATTCAACAAAAATTTCAGTCCTGATTATCATCAGCTTCATCTTGACTAAAGTCCCTTACATTATGGGGGACATTTATTAAGGTTCAAATTTGAATTTTTGCCATGATTTGAATTTTTTTGCTCAAAAACTCACAAATTCAAATTGTATTTTCAAAAACTTAATGTCTGGTATTTATGAAGCAAAAAAAAACTTGAAAACTGGAATGTAAAAAAATCTGCATCAAAAAGTGGGCGAGTTCATGTAGAGCGATTTTTTTTAATCTTCGAATTTTCGAGTTTGTAAACTCACAAATTCGAGCCTATAAACTGGAAAAAATTTAGGTGTTTGAGTTTTTAAGAATATAAACATGAAAAAAAATTACAATTATTTTTTTACATACGGATTTTTTCCATAAATTAGTAAACATTCAAGTTTTTTAAAATTTTGAGTTTGTTCAACATGCTCTGCAAATATTTTCAAGCTCTATCCTGGCAAATAGTTTGCTAACCATCAGAAAACCTATATTAAATATATAAAGGAAAAACTTTTTAAACAAAAAGTGTTTCCATTTTTTTCACTAATTACTTTTATTACCACCAATAAACTCCAAAAATAAAATTCCTTTGAGCTGTTCCAAAAATATATTGGCCGAGGCTGTTCTACATTAAGGCATTTTTTTTTTGTAAAGTAAAACATACAATTTGCATATCCACCACATTCCCTATATCCATTTATTATTATTATTCTACTAACAAAGTTATTTGAAACACTGTCAATTTCCATTATCTAATTACATAAAACTTTCTGAGTTCCCATGAAACTCATTTTACTATGATGGAAACCAGACAGCTTGGAAACTAATTTCCTGTGTGTTAGAGATAAGGTTCCACTTTAAATGTGTTCTCAGTTTACTTAATCCATTGAAAGGAGAAGTCTCAGCTAATACGCATGATAAGATGTTTACCCTATTTGGTTTGCACACAAACATATTGTACAAACCCTATTTATTCTCCTATAAAATGTTTATTATATATTATATTTTTTTTCCATTGAGGAGGGTTTTACCTTCTTAAGTGTTACTCTAATGTATTCTACAATGATTTTTTAAATTAATAAACTGAAATAGGTTATTGAGAAGAACACAAACAAAAGAATACACAATAATAGGCAACTTCTCCCTGTATTCAAATGTGAGTTTGTCCACATACACACACATACTGTGCCAGACCAAAAGAGAGGATTAGTGATGGGCGAATTTATTCGCCAGACGCGAATTCACGGCGAATTTGCGCGATTCGCGGCAGGCGAATAAATTTGCGAAACGCCCCCAAAAATTCGCGGAAAAAATTCGCCGGCGTCAAAAAAATTTTTTCCGGAAAAACGGCTTCAAAAACGGGCACCGGCGTCAAAAACGGGCGCCGGCGTCAAAAACGAGACGCGACGTTTCGCAAATTTTTCGCGAAATTCGCAAAATTTTCGGCGAAACGGCGCAAATTCGCCCATCACTAGAGAGGATCAATGAGTATCAAAGTGATATAGAGATCTACAGAGAAGTGGATCTGGGAGTTGATAGAAATCATGGGGTTATGATTCCTTGGAAAGGTGGATCTAAAGGAACTTAAAATGTTGGGATGTTGTGTGACTTTGGAAAAGTCCTGGAAGCTTATCTTGGGTGCAGAATGATGGAAGACAAAAGAAGACCATGGATAGAATGCAAGAGACTATGCAGCAAGCATTTTGAACCAGGTGCATTGATGTCTGGAGTTTTGGCATTCATTTATTAACTGTACATGAGAAGCAGTTTAGATGTAATATGTCAATAATTCCCACCAATCAAATTCAATATACAATTAGGCTGGTACCTAGAATGATATCTCAGCCAAGAGAGAGCCATGCAATTAGACAGATGTTTTATAATTTTATATAATGATGTACAGTCTTATTGAACCCAATAAACCTTATTTTGTTTCATGTCAACTACACCAAACCTCTAATTTTCAGACCTGTAATCGATTGACCAATGATTTATTGTTTTTAAAATGTATCATATAAGGAGCCAGATTCAATTTGATGAGAAAGACTTATCTCCTAATGCTATTCCAGGTTTTCCAATGTTTTCATGTGATAAACCATAGCCAAGTGTTTTTATCTATTTAATGTTGCTCCAGGTGGGGTCCTTATTGTGTTTATCTCTACTGTTCCTGGCCTGGCAATTGTACCTTTCTGATTATTCTTTCCTATAACCTTTATTGTGTTACTGCTGAGTTGTAGAATTGAGTCCTGCGCGGGCCCATTTTTTGGGACCTGTACCATACTTGCAACCTGCAATCCGCAACCCGGATCCGCAACCCGCATTCTAACCCGCTTGGAACCGTTACCCGACCCTACCCGCAAGTACCTTTTCCGCAACCCGGACCAGCGACCCACTGACCATCAAGAATCAGGAAGTGCTGTCATTTTAAACCGGAAAAATGGAAACTTGTGACAAGTGTCATCATCAGAAGTAGTCGTGATCAGAAAGAAGTAAAACAGTAAGTGCTGTCATTGTAACCCGGAAGTGACATCACCGGAAGTAGACGTGACCAGAAAAAAGGAGTAAATATCGGTATTGAGAAGACCCGCGGCCCGACCCGCAAACCCGGAGAACCGCCGTCCCACGTCTGTACCCGCACCCGGAACTTCTACCTGCAGGGTAACCCGCGGGTACCCGAGCCGCTGCAGGACTCTACTGTAGAACCCCCACAGAGCAGAATGGTGTTCGCCTGCCTACAAATTGTCTCTGTCCCAAAATTTACAATTTTAGCAAATGTACCCATTATTTTTTTTGTAACTAATATTATTTTTTATATTATATTTCATTAAAGATTTTTTCAACAAATAAAAGAATTCAAACACTAACATTGAAGATGTGTTTTATGAGTGCCAGCTCAACTTTACATAGATAGTTAAGACATAAAGGACAATATGAATACCTAATGCAAGGGTGTAACAAAAAATAGAAATAAAATAGCCATTCAAGCTTATGTTTAAGTATTGTCCTCTTGAAGAGGCTACGTCCTGGCTGTTTATCTACCCATTTTTTTTAAACCTGTGTATTTTAAAAACAATTCCTACACAAAATTTGCATGTTTAAGTTTCATATCTTTAAATTTTCAACTGCTATTTTATTATATTGACCTGACTAGTTTGGTCATTTTATATTGGATAATATGATATTATTTGCCATGTTTTCCTGTGACACTAAATACACATTTATTTTTTACCCCACTACAAAGTGTATTTGTTATGATGTTATTTTTTTTTACTTGGACATCTGAAGTCAGAGAAATATGTTTTATTCCATTGCTTTTTTTCCCCCCAAAATGCATAGTATATTCTTACTCTAACTAAAATATGCTGTTCTCTGGGATGATAACTTTTTCTATTTGTACTTTAAATCACTCTGTTCCCAGTTAACAACCCTTAAAATTAAAAAATGTATTTTGGAATATGCTCAGGTGCCATCCCATCAGGCCACACATTTACTCTTAAAACCTGTATATCACCTGGTAAAAAATGTACTTGTCTTACAAACTTAAAAAAGAAGGAGAAAGTATATTGTAGCATTAAAATAGACTGGGCTAGATCTATATTCTGAAATGACAGTGATTAAAAGAAGAATAAATATAAATGATTTAAAAAAAATTTAATGATATGCTTAAAATGGAATCTATATGACCTTCTTGTAATTTTGAAAAAATATTTTCAAAAAATTCTGAATATTTGCATAAAATAGACTCTATGGGAGATGGCCTTTCCAGAAAATTTCATAACTACCTCAAATAATCACTTTGGGGAATATTTATCAACAATTATGGAATTATTAACTCCAATCAATCTATGGACATGGCCAACTATCAAATCTGATTCAATTCAAACAGAAAGAGTTGGGATGATTCATTCTGATCTAAGAAAGCACCTTGAGTCTTCCAGGAAAGTGCATTTGATCAATAATTGTCTAGGGGAATTATTTACTAAAGTTTGTTGCAGAAAAACTCAATTATTTGAAAACCAAACACCCTAAAACCCCCAAAATTTGTGAAGTTTAAAAACATCTTCAACTGATTAAAGGGACAGCTGACATTGACTTTTTATGAATTCGACAGGTTTAAGATGGAGTATTTGCAGTTTCCGACTTTTTGCAGCTTCTGGGCATAATAAGTCTTGGAAAATGTTAAATTTTTTTTATTTCAAACAACCATATTATTCATGGGATCCAGAATATAACAATGACGATATGTGATAAGATGTTCCTCACTTGCAGTTTAATATAATTACATGTATCTAAAAGCTAAATATCATCAACTGTAAAGCTTTGTTGATATATTAGCAGATAAATGCTTTCAACCCGGTGAATAGCAGATCCTTGCTCAATTTGCCCAGAGACACTAGTATCCAAACTGGCCAACACAGTACCCCGATACCAAACTGGCAAACATTATCTGCCCTCTGTTAACTATTACACTAGCTCCAACTTATATCCTGTGCTATTAGTTTCTGGGGTTTTTTTATGGTTTACTGTGGGAAACAAAAGTTGCACACAGCTATCCTTTACATTTTTATTTATCCATTCCTCTCCCCCCCCCCTTCCCTATTCTTCTGTCCTAGAGCATTCTTTACCAAGAAGGAAAACTGTTGGCAGATATATATATATTTATACATTATGTTTATTTGTGTCAATGTCATTACATCTTTAAGGACTGAATTCCCGTATTGCTTGTAAATAGTTCTCAAACAAAACCCAGATGTGATGTATAATCATGAAATTCATATTTTTTTTTCAGGTCATCCATATGTCATGGAGAAGACCCTAAGTTTTGAAGTGACCTAGTCCTAGTCAATGCAAGATTAGCTTCAAGCAGCTTCTTTAGTTCTGTTGAACTGAAGAAGACGCTCAGGTGAGAGGTGAAATGTTATTAAGAATGATCAGATAGTCCAGATGCTTTAGACTTATCTCCACTAGATACTGTATGGGCTTCTCGTGGGGTTTGCCGCCATATTAATTCTATGCATTGTTACCATTAATACTTTCCCAAGGAAAACAACACAGATCAAAATGCAACATGCCCAAGTAACAGAGACTCAGTTTGTATCCATTTTCCTGTAATTCATAAGGCACATTGTGCAACCGCCAAAAGACACTATACACGAATACTGTGGTGGAATAATGGATGGTATCTTTCACACTAGTCAATAAATTAAAGGAGTTAGTTCCAGGATCACAGTAATGAAAATGGCAGTCTCTAAATGGAGCTATACCTTCTGTTGTATCTTGGTTGCTCCTTAGTGAGACAACCAGATACTATATAGACACATCAAGGAACAAAAATGTTAACCTATAGCCACCAATGAGATATTCCTTTCATACATTATAAAACAGCTTTATAAACATTATTTGATTTGATTTGTTCCAAAGGGGAACTGGGAAGTTGGAGACAAAATGTTGTCCTTGAAAGAGATCGGGACTCAACTTCCAAATAACTTTCTACACAACTATTTGTCACTGTCATTGGCTGAGAAACAGGCTTCAACTTAAAAGTATTCACTGAAAGGGGAGCAGCGAAGTTCACCAAAGGATTACATGAAGAATTGATGGGCAGAACACTGTATATTGATTAGTTGACTTGTTTCAATGTCAAGACCAATGGCACAGTTCCAGCTCTCAGAATTCCTCATTGTTTAACCAGCCAGATGTATTTAGAGATGTGGAAAACAGGATCTACACTGGCATGCTACACATATTGTTTCAAGAATGGGTTACCAAAGGGAAATAATTGATTTATTTGTGTGCTATTCATGTGGATCCATCCAAGCTATAACCCTGCTCTGTCCCTTTTCCTCCAGAGACTAATGCTTATGTCAGCCATGGTTGTATTGAGATTGTATGACACGTCCTAAAATATCTGTTTAATTAGGTAAATAAATGATTTTAGATTTATTTTTAATTCAATTCACTACCTATTTATTCAGTGCACATCTGATAGGGCTAGCCGGGACTAGGGCTAGGCAGGGAAACCATGTGTCTAAGGCCCATTTGGTGGGGGTTGCACTTCTAGAGGGAGCAAGCCAAGGGCCAAGTGAGCTGTGGGAGAGCCATGTGGATCAATTGGTGACAGTGGAGGTGGTTTTAGTGTGCAACTAATGGGGAGGAAAGTTATGAGCAAGTGGCGGACAGGACACCAGACCAAGTACTACTTGTCTTGGTGCCATTTCTTCTTGGTGTGATAGACTGATAGGCTCCTGTAGGATAACAGATCCTACAGGAGCCAGAGTCAACACATAAAGTCAACTTTGATGCCAAATTGTGGAGAAGAATGTTGCATTCTGGATGAGAAACACCAACCTGCATGTGAAATTGCACACTGCATTTGCAATTAGCATATTTTCCCCCTTACAATTGTACGTGCAAAATATGCTGGTGTAATTAAGCAACGTATTAGGTAGACAAGAAGACAATTTGCCCTTTACCAAAATATGCAGTGTAAGAAAAAAAGGAGGATTAGGCCGCCCCAAACTCACCCCCTGTGTGCTCTTCTAGGTGTAGCTCCACTTTAGTTCTTCCGGGTGCTCTGCCATCAGTGTTCCCACTGAAGTACATTAGCTCAAGAAGACAAAAAGGCGGCACTCCGGTTAAAAGAAGGTGGTTTATTCCAACAGGTCACTGACCAACAACACCTGATGCGTTTCGAGAGTAACTACCTTAAGCATAGCCGAAACGCTTCAGGTGTTGTTGGTCAGTGACCTGTTGGAATAAACAACCTTCTTTTAATGAGTGCCTCCTTTTTGTCTTCTTGAGCTAAATTACCAAAACATGCCCTATTGACAGAAAACACCAATGCTCAGGCAAGTATTCCATTCAGTTCATAAAAAGAATAGAAATTAGATGAATGGATTTCATGATCTCTGTGTGAATTATCTTTGTGAGTAAAAATGCAGAGTTCAACAAGAAAGAACATTATATATGTACAACTATGGAAATTATAATTTATAATAAAGACATGTTCACTTAATGTTTAACCCATCAAATTGAAAAGACAAAATATGTGTTCCCACAGTGGGAAAGGTTTGGCACATATTATGCTATTCTATTTTTGCCTTTCTTCTGATTACCGCTGACAAATTACCCTCAAGAATTAAAACCAGCAGAATACGAAGGAAGTTGGTTTTTTCAGCAGATCCTACTGTCATCACTTATATTATTGGAAAGAATCATACTGAGTCACCATCCAAAATAACCCATTCTGTCTAGATTAATATATTTAATATAATATTTTAGCCCCTATCTCGAAGAACTGCAAAAGCAATGATACTGTCATGAAATGTTTTTGTAGAGTCTAAATGGATAAGAACTTACTGCGCAATGATATAACTTACAACACTTTCATGCTGATAAAATGTTTATAATTAAGAATAAGGGGATGTAGCACTGCTACTTCGATGGTATGAGTACAGAACCAAAGGCCATTTTGTCATACACATAAGATATTTTCACTTGCACACAATTATTTACACTTTCCATTCAGCACTTCCTACATGTCACTGCTCTCCTCACCTTCCCTCTGCTTCCTCAGACTCTATCATTGTGTAGGGCACTGGACATGGGCATTAGGCCCCCCATTGTGGTGCATACACAAGATTTTGGGGTGATTTACAACTTGTCTTAATAACAAATTGCCACAAAACGGCACCTGCCTGCTTGATGTGATTGTGTAATTCCACGACGGAAGAAAACAAAATGTAAATAATACATGTAGTAAAAGTAAAGCTTATTTTGTTCAGCTAACACGACAGAAAAGAATTTGGAATTATTTGTTAGGGTCACAGGTCCCCTTTAATAGCTAATAGGCAGTGACTAGATTTAGTCAATAGATGTATAAGAAATATCAGATGCATTAGAAAAATACATTTGTCTAAAATGTTGTCTTAAAAGAATTGCTGTGTTTACTGCATCTATGGTAGACAGTAAGGATTGCCATACCTTGGATTAAAGGGCAGTTTAAATCAGCATTAAGGAGAGCCTTTTGCTCCCTTCAGCACACTTGCACTTACAAACTGAGTCTCATTGCCTAACCCCCTAATGTGGCATGAAACAAGAGAATATGGAGAAAACCATCAGGTAGTTGCCAGGATGAAAACAAACTGAGGACCCCAGTGCTACAAATCAACATTACTTACCACAAAACTACCTTGCCACTCACTATAAGATAAACTGCATGTACAGGTATGGGACCTGTTATCAAGAATGCTAGGGACCTGGGGCTTTCTGGATAGCGGATCTGTCAGGCTCAGCTGAGATTCAAGCCAGGGACCTTTGGGTTTCTGGCTCAATGCCTTATCCATTGGGCCAGGTGAGCAGCCTTTAGTGTTGCTCACTATATGTTACCTGGCCTCTGCAGCCTCAGCCTGATTGGTTGCAGTCAGCCAATCAGAGCACTATTTAAGGCCAGCCCTCCAAACACTGCTTGCTGGAGCATTGTTTCCCAGACTAGCAGTGTGGCATTGTCCCTAGCTAAGGGTTTCAGCTCTAGTCTCCTTGCCTTGTCCTGTCCTGTTCTGCCCTACCTTGAACCTTTCCTCCTTATGTTTCTTTGTTCTGTTCCTGCCTTATCTTTCCTCCCAGTTCTGCTCCAGCCCTACTTTTACCTTGCCTTAACCTGTTTCAGCCTTGACCTGACCCCTGCCTTGCCTGTTTCTAATTTCCGCTTCCTGTTCTGCCTTTTACCTAACCCCTCCTGCTCTCCAGTCCCCTTGCTATCCTGCTTTCCAGTCCTCTCTCCTTCTGCTCCAGTCTTCTTCTGTATCCAGTTCTCCCACTATCTCCTTCTGTTCCAGTCTCCTTCTGTATCCTGTCCTCCCAATATCCTGTCCCCCAGATCTATGCCCGCACCGTCCTGTCTCATCCTTTCAGTCTGCCTCCGATCTACTCCCTCATCGTCCTGTCCTATTCAGTCTGTTCCAGTCCCGACCTTTGCCCTCTCCGTCCTGTTTCCCCTTCTCTCGTTCCAGTCTGAATCGTCGCCCTCTTTAACCTGTTCCTGCCTTCCCTTTACGTGTTCCCTAGGCACAATCAGCTCCTGCCTCAAGGACTCACCCTTTCAGTCGCCACAGCACCCCTAACTAATCCTTGACAGGATCTTTCCGTAATTTCAATCTTCATACAAAAACCAATAACAATTAAACATTTTAAATTAAAAAAAATTATAGCCCCTCTATTACCTCCTCCTTCCAGCACAATGTTAACTATTTTTAATGCTTTATTAAAAATACTGTACCATAATGAATATCTTCTTCCAGTTGTGCTGTGTCTCGTAAATAGGGCGATATGGCAAAATGCCCTCAGCTTAATCCTATGTGCAGGCTCCACATCTCCTGACCCGACTACTTCTTAAGGCGGAAGTCAGTTGCTGTGGAGGATTTTGCAGCCTGCCTGTTTTAACTTTAAGCCTGATTTATTTCTGTGAGTGCTGTGAGCAGCGAAGGCTGCACCCAGGTCAACCATAAATCCTCTACAGCTGCCTAAGCAATTTCCGGCTAAAGAAGAAGTCAGGTCAGGGGATATGTAGGCAGTGGCGGAACTACCGTGGGGAGCAGGGGGTGCGAGGGGACCAGGGCCCGCACCCACTCAGGGCCCCCCTGGCAGCCCGCTCACCAGTGAAAGCCGTCGTGTACGGAGGGGGGGCAGGGCCCGGCTGCGCGTCACGCACCAGGGCCCGTCCCCCTCTAGTTACGGCACTGTATGTAGGGTGCACATAGGATAAAGCTGATGGCATGTCGCCATATAGCCCTATATCTGAGACACAGTACAACAGGAAGAAGATATTCATTATGGTATTTTTTAAGAAAACATTAAAAAATGTAACATTGTGCTGGAAGGAGGTACTAGAGGGGGCTTGAATGTTTTTTTCACTTGAAATATTTTAGTGTTACTGGTCCTTTAAAGAGGTTGTTTCAAACACTTTTTTCGGTTCAGTTGTTTTCAGATTGTTACCCAGAAAAAGACTTTTTTCAATTATTTTCCATTATTTATTTTTTACTGTTTTTGAAAAATCTAAGTATAATTTGAATGTTCATGTCTCTGGTGTTTGAGTCTGGCAGCTCAGTAATTCAGGTGCAGACTCTCAACTACATTTCTGCGCAGCATCTCTGGAGTATTAGCAACTATTGTATCAAGTCTAACAGCTGCCTATAATGAAATCCAGGGCAGGGACACAGATAACAAGTGTATCAACTAAACATCTCAATTTAGAACAGTTTACAGGGTCGGCGACCCCCCTCCCAGACCTGCTTTAGAAGGTGAAAATTGACAGTTTACACTGTAATATTAGAAAAACTGCCACACATAGAAAATAGAAAGTAATTGGAAAAGGTAGTCATTTCTGGTGATCTATCTGAAAATAACTAGTTGTTTAAAGGTTAACAACCCCCTTTAAGTCTACTAGAAAACCATGTAACATAGTAACATAGTGAGTAAGGTTGGAAAAAGACACACGTCCATGAAGTTCAAACTTTTTTTTTTTTTTAAATCTGCCAGTTGATCCAGAGGAAGGTAAAAAAAACCATCTGAAGCCTCACCGATTCGCCTCAGAGGGGGGAAAAAAATTCCTTCCTGACTCCAAAATGGCAATTGGACTAGTCCCTGGATCAACTTGTACTATGAGCTATCTCCCATAACCCTGTATTCCCTCACTTGCTAAACACCATCCAACCCCTTCTTAAAGCTATCTAATGTATCAGCCTGTACCACTGATTCAGGGAGACAATTCCACATCTTCACAGCTCTCACTGTAAAAAACCCCTTCCGAATATTTAGGCGGAACCTCTTTTCTTCTAATCGGAATGGGTGACCTTGTGTCAGCTGGAAAGACCTACTGGTAAATAAATCATTAGAGAGATTATTATACGATCCCCTTGTATATTTATACATATGTTATCATAATGTAAACATTGAATAAACCCAATAGGCTGGTTTTGCTTCCAATAAAGATGAATTATATCTTAGTTGGGATCAAGTGCAAGCTAATGTTTTATTATTACAGAGAAAAGGGAAATCATTTTTAAAAACTTGATTAAATGGAGTTTATGGGAGACTGGTTTTCTCTAATTTGTAGCTTTCTGGATAACTGGTTCCTATACCTGTATTACCTTTTAAACGGTACCTATACTGTATTTAATTTCCTGGTACTACTCTTCCTTTAACATGGAATAAGTGTGTCATCTTTTGATTAGATGGCTTTTTTTTCTGTTTATTTTTTAGGTGTTCACAAACATCATTGTAAGTCAAAGAAATGACAGCATTCTTTGTATCATTGTCCTTTTTGGACAAGATTCATTAAAGTCCGAGTCCAGATGTAAGAGATCAAAGCAATCCCCTAAGTAACAAGTGACCCCACTAATTTACCAAAGCTATAAGCTATGATTGTGCTGGAGCTCAAGTCTTCATTGACAACAGAGAAATCTTCCTTTCTCGGAGGCGTGTTCTATCAAAATGCCATTTTCTTCCTTCATTGTCCACACAGCGAGAACAGCAAAGGGATTTCAAGATTCCAGGTGGACTAGTTATAGTTTTGAACATGTAACTTTCTGACAAAAAAAAAAAATATACATGATGCTTGTGAACAATTTTGACATTTTATCTTACCCTTTAAAGCACCTGGGAACCAATTGCACGTTAGATGTATAAGCATTAAAAGTGTCAGCAACTTTATCAAGTTCCATCATTCAAACTTGCCACTAGAAAAAGAGAATAAGAATGTAGCAGCGAGGCTTTTTTTTTTTTTAGCAACGTTGGCTTATTGAAGTTGTTGTCAAACCAAATGCCAAGGTTCAGATATGGCCAGGAACATCGCTAGTGCGAGTTTCTAACAGAATGTATCATTTCTTCTGTGCAGTTTTCTGTGGTTCCAAAATGTATTCTGATTTCTAAGTAAGGATAGAAGACACTGGGGTGGCTGGGATACAGTATAATGATGGCGGCATAATTATGGTTAAAGGGATTGTTCACCTTCAAGTTGGCTTTTAGTATGATGTAGAGAGTGATATTCTGAGACAATTTGCAATTGGTTTTTAATTTTTATTGTTTGTGTTTTTTTTAGTTATTTAGCTTTTTATTCAGCAGCTCTCTAGTTTGCCGTTTCAGCAATCTGGTTGCTAGAATCCTAATGACCCAGAAACCAGGCACTGATTTCAATAAGAGACTGGAATATGAATAGGAGAGGGTCTGAATAGAAAGATAAGTAATTAAATGGGGTCAGTGACCCTATTTGAAAGCTGGGAAAAGTTAGAAGAAGAATGCAAATAATTCAAAAAGTATTAAAAAATAAACAACGAAGACCAATTGAATTGGCCATTCTCTAATGTTCTAAAAGATAACTTAAAGGGGAACTATTGCAAAAATGAAAATGTAAAATAAGCTTCAGCATACTGAAATAAGAAACTTTCTAAATACAATCAATTAAAAATTCTGTACCGTTTCTGATATAATCAAGTTTATCTTCACTATTCCTCTCTCAGAATCTGTTTCTCTTCATTCTGTCTTCATGCAGCAGTTGGGTGTCAGATATTCATTGACAGTTAGATCCAATATATCTTATAGGGGGGCTCCTTTTGCCTAGAAGATGTATTAGAGCTCACTCTATTAAAATCACCAGACATCCTGTCTCTCTACATGCAGAATTTGTGCAAAAAGTTGTTATTTTGTTAGATTTTGTTTGTACTGGAATCAGTTATTTGAGTGAGCTCCAATACATCTGCTAGGAAAGGAAGCCCCCCTAATTTCAGATGTGGTTGTTGGAGCACATTGGCGTGGAGGTGTTAAACTTCAGCTTAAACTTGGCCCTGCTAAAGAAGTCTATAGTAAAAAATATGGCTGATTAGACATTATGGACCAAATGTAATCAAAAATACTAATCTCCTAAATCAATCCCAGATTGTACAGAAGACTTCAATGGAGTTTTACATGAGATAAGTTGTTCTTATCAAATTGAATCTTGCCCAATAAGGGATGTCAATCAGTATTTCTTGTCTTTAACATTATAGGCCAGATTTAATTTGTGGAAAAAAATATTTCTCATTATTAATTTCCAAATTTACCATAGACTTCATTGTTTTTTTTTGTTTTCATGGGATATGGTTCCCCCCTATTGGGGTTATTTATCAAAGTCCGAATTTATCTCAATTCAAAATAATAAAAAAAACTCAGTCCAAATCCACACAGGGTTTTTTCGTCTTATTTATTAATACACTTTCCCGAAAATCATGCAAATTTTTTGGAATTTCCAATCGATTTTCACGATTTTTTCAGATTTTTCACCTAAACTCAGATTTCTTAAGCTTTTTGACTGAAAAGTCCAAAAACTTGTACGTGTACTGCACGAAACCCAGCGGACATCAAAAAATCATTGGGACTTCTTCCATTGACTTATATGATACCTTGACAGGTCTGAGATGCCGGATTTTCTGATTCAGACTTTTCCATCTTGGGGGTTTAGTTAATTCTGAAACATTCGTGATTTTTTTTTCACTAAAAATTCGGATTTAATACAAAAAAAAACACACATTTTTTGGCTTTTTGGCATCCGGAGTTTAGCAAATAACAACCTATGCGTCCTAAGATCTTTAGATACAGGGTATTGTCAATCTACATTGACAACCAAAATTGAGTCAAAATCCTATACAACTTATTTATGTAATAGAGAAGGGAAGATGTTTTTTGTTGGATAAGTATGTCTCTGTTTGTCAATTCTGAACCAGACTTTCCACCCTGTGTGCAAGCTAACCAGATCCATGACAGCATCAGTCTGCGCTCTGTTATCTCTGTTATGATTGACATGAAATTGCAAACTCAGTGGGCAACTTCTTCTTTACTCTTCAACTTGTTATGAACAGTGGCTCATGAGGTTTGTGTCACAAGGTGCATTGTTATGTCAGTTGCTCAGCACAGGATGGTAGAGACCCTACTATGATGTCACACAGAGGGCACAAATTATTATGAAAAAGTGTAATCAGAGTTGTTTTAGAAAGACTAATATTCAATTACATATTCCGTTTATCTTGGATGGTTACTTTCAAGTAAATACATGCCATTTCAGCATTTAATGTTGGCAGTGTGGTTATTTAACTCTTTTATTCAGCTACAAATCAAAGACCATGCCGTGTTACTTGCTAGCCAGAGGATGGATCTCCAGCAGAGATTCATACAAATAACAGTCATACAAAGGTTCACTGTCAAGAATGTCGCATAAAGGCTAATACAAGCAGGTCGCTCAGCTTGTCTCCACTCAATATGGCCTCTCTGACAATAAAATACAGTGGAAGTACCAAAAGCATGATCTAAAAAAAATTTTCCTGGACCCTTTTCCCCAGAATTAGTATTGCATTGCATACAAATGTGAAGGGTATCTCCTCAACCAAATGTTTTTCTTGTGGATTTACATTTCTCAAAGATCTCCCCATGATAAAAATAGATGATAGAGATAGATAGATAGATAGATAGATAGATAGATAGATGGATGGATGGATGGATGGATGGATAGATAGATAGATAGATAGATAAATAGATAGAGAGAGAGAGAGAGAGAGAGAGAGAGAGAGAGAGAGAGAGAGAGAGAGAGATATGATAGAGAGAGGGGTAGATAGACAAATAGACAGATATATATATATAGAGAGCGAGAGAGATAAATAGATGTATATGATAGAGAGAGAGGTAGATAGAAAATAGACAGATAGATAGATAGATAGATAGATAGATAGATAGATAGATAGATGATAGATAGATAGATAGATAGATAGATAGATAGATAGATAGATAGATAGATAGATAGATAGATAGATAAATAGACAATAGATAGATAGATAGATAGATAGATAGATAGATAGATAGATAGATAGATGATAGATAGATAGATAGATAGATAGATAGATAGATGATAGATAGATAGATAGATAGATAGATAGATAGATAGATAGATAGATAGATAGATAATTCATAGATTGAGAGACAGTGGAAGTGATGGATAATGATAGATAGGGATGGATAAATGTTCTTTGTTGTTTAAGACCCTTTTCCCTCAGTAATACATTTTTGTTACTTTATGAATAACAATTGTTCTCAGCCCAGATTGACACATTTCTATTTTTTACTTGAGGTGAAATAAGATTTTCTTTTGAGTGCAAAGAGTTCAGCTGTTAGTTGTTATAAAACTTTTTACCGTAAATCTGAAGACACTGAGGCAATATCATTTTTAGATGTAGCGCCATTTTAACAATTATTTAAATTGACAAGAAACATCACAAGATTTTGGAAGTGAAAGGAATTAGTTGATTATTGGACATTGGAGTGAAGCAATGTAAATTAAGATTCACATTTAATTACAGGAATAATTGATGTTAGATTACTTAAGGGGCAGTATGCATTCTTTGCAATTAGTGATGTGACTGATTGATATATGTTTGAAATGTTCACTGATCCAGGCAACATCTCCAGGACTCTGTGCTGTCAGCGCAGGAGGCAAGACCCAAGGCACAGTATTTCTCATTTATTGGAAAAGTCTTAGCTTATACATTATTATTTTGTCTTCGGTAATAAATATGTTCCTCTAAAAACATGGCCATATCCAGAAACCCGATATCCAGAAAGCTCAGAATTACGGAATGGCTGTCTCCCATAGACCCCATTTTATCCAAATAATCCGAATTTTTAAAAATGATTTTGTTTTTCTCTGTAATAATAAAACAGTAGCTTGTTCTTGATCCCAACTAAGATATAATTAATCCTTATTGGAACCAAAACCAGCCTATTGGGTTTATTTAATGTTTAAGTTAATTTCTAGTAGACTTAAGGCATGAAGACCCAAATTACGGAAAGATCCGTTATCCGGAAAACCCCAGGTCCCGAGCATTCTGGATAACAGGTCCCGTACCTGTAATAATATTAGCATATTAGTACTGGTCATATGAGTTCCATGTGTGATCCTTGTGGTCAACATCAAGCAGACTTGTTAATTATACACGTGCACAAATACCCTCTGTTGTTTTGATGCAGATCATATGGATAACTTTGGTGATGCTAATTTAGTTCTGAATATATTACTTTATATGGGCAAAAGTATACGGACAACTGCCAAATATGTCATTCCCAAATCAAGACTAGAGTGTGATGTTGGTCCTCCCTATACTGTTATAACAACTGTTACTCTTATACATGGGTAATGATGATGATAATGATGATGATGATAATGACGACGAAACAGGCAAAGATCCTTCCCCAAATTATTGCCGCACAGTGGGAAGCATGGAACTGAACTACATTATATGAGATAGGTTTACCTGCAATAATGGGCATGGTTTAAATAAGCAATCATTCTTAAGGGTGTCCACTAACTTTTTTATCTGTCTGCTGCACATTTGATTGGATAGCATATACTGAACCTAAGATATACAAAGATACTTTTTACAACTTTATAGTATCTAGTATAATTAAGTCAAAGTCAACTGGACATTAAGGGGCAGTTTTATCAAAGGTCGAGGTGAATTTTCGAATGGGAAAAAGTTTGAATCGAATTCAATCAAATGTGCTATTCCTTCGATTCCTATGATTCTAATTCAGCCGAATACGGACCTATTTGATCGAAAGCAGACCTCTTTGACCGAAAAAAAACTTAGACTAAATTTCGGTTGGTCTTTTTGAATTTGAATTTCGACGTTTTTTCAATTCGAAATTCGACCCTTGATAAATATGCCCCTTAGACTTTTTCTTAAAAACGTTTCACCACTCATCCTAGTAGCTTCTTATGTCCAGTTGACTTTGACTTAATTCTACTAGAACTTCATAGTAGTCTTACTAAATATATTATATTTCCTATGTTCTTCTGGCAGTGGGGTCATCTAGAAAGTGGTCAATGTCACCATAAACCTGAATTATGTTTGCTTTTGTTTGGGCAGATTGTGATGGATTCCTTAGAATGATAGATACAGTAGATCTAGCCATGTCTCTGAATATCATTGAGCAGTCTCTATTGTTTCCTTTTGAATGCTGATTAATGTCATGCATCTGCAGAAAAAACTTCTTTTAAACTATTTACTTTATATTTCTTTTGTATGCCTGTTTTTTGCTTTTCTGCCTTTTATCTAATATTGTGTTCCCAGTGACAGATTCTGCCTGTCATTGGAGAGTCGAGTTTTAGCATTTTTATTTTAAGTTGGTAGAAGAATACCTGGCAAAACCCAGTGACTGTGGCCATGAATTACATTCTATTTCTCTGTAACACAATAAAACAAAATTTGCAGCATTGGCTGTGCTTTTGTTGTTGAGTCTTTTTGTTACAGAGACCCGATGTTATTGCTATTGTGTGTGTGATTTTCTTGAAAAACGCAGCAACTGGAACGGCAGCATTTCTAACGTAAGCTTTTTTTTATTGATCAGCTCTAATGAGCATCAGTGGAGCAGGAGCTGATGGTGATGTGCTTGGTGTTAAGGGCAAATGTAGGAGAAGATTATAAACCCAAGGGGTTTAAGAGTTGCTGGACTATCCTGAGCCCTCAGGGCAATGATGCACTTGAGAGGTCAGTGTGTATCAAATAAGAAAGAGAAGCGAATCTCCTGCTGCTGTTGAAAATAAGGAATAAGCAAGTTAAACCTCAAGTGCAGTCATCTCAATAAATGAGTCACAGAAAGAGATATATTGGCATGTATATATGTTTATGTGCCATTATAGGCATTTCTGAACTGTTATATTTTATGTATTCCTTCTGTACATTGGTTCTTCATTGAATAATGATCTAATATTGGTGCATTCTTCGTTCGTTTGGGTAATAAACAGCAGTGTAACAACCAATCAGTTATTAGCCCTGAGTAGTGATGGGCGAATTTTTCCCGTTTCGCTTCTCCGCGAGATTCAGGAATTTCCTAGGAAATGGGTGCCGGCATCTAAATTGTCGCCGACGTCAAATAACTTTTGCAAGTTAATTTTCACCGAGAATTTGCGTCTGCCAAATAAATTCGCCCATCACTAGCCCTGAGCAGACAACTGCAATATTCAGTTTAAACTAGAATTCTGATTGGTTGATCAAGGTTACTATTCTGGAGTAACATACATTTATTTTGTATGTCTGCACACTGACGTCGACTTAGCCGTCAAAAGAGTGACACCCACAGATAACAGAAAATTGACAATATGTTATGAAAGTAGTCGCACAGTGCCACCATGTTTATTACCCAGTGGTGCCTCGGCAGACGCATACATGCTCAGTAGAGTCAATTATTTTGGATTTTCCTGTACTTATCAGGAGCAAGTCTAATAGGGTCACTTATTGAATGTAGCTACAAGTGTGGTTGCTCAAAAATGGATGTAAATTGACATTCCTCGTTAATGGTACTTACATCCAAGCAAGCTTTTTGTACAACTACATAGTTGCCCCAAATGCCATTGCATTGATTTTGTAGAACCCTAGAGTTATCCCCACCCTGAACATGGCTGTGATCCTTAAAGTTGTTTAAATCAACAGGGGTAGAAGATTTTCACCAAAATTAAATGCCATCACCAGAAGTGGCACAATCCTGAATTTGGAAATACTACCTGTAACTTGCAGTTTGATACCACAAGCATGTACCATTGCATTCATTTTGATGCATGAGGGGAATTTCCTGTGAATAACGCTGGAATTGTATGCAAAACAACCTCTGCGTTGTACATTTTTTTAAAAAATGGTGGTTCATGCCCAATAATTGCAGACTATACTGTGTTTGTAGATGATCCTGAAGTCTGCACTAGGGATGACTGGAAAGGGTAAGATGGTGGCATCTGCTTTACTTTTCCCCAAGCAAGTTCATTTTGTTCCTGAAAGGAGAACCAGGGCAAGTGAAAACAGTTGGCAGTTGGGTGGTTGCCTTCTTTGTCCTTTAATGGAGAAGCTTAAAAAGGTAGAGCAGAAATGCTGTACATTATTTTTTATTTTTCTGTGCCAGTCCAAAGCAACCACAACCCTTAAACAGTAATTCCCCATCGTCTCTTCCTCTGATTCACTGCACATGGTCTTGGCTGCTGTTATTTACTGAGCTTAAAGGGATCCTGTCATCAGAAAACATGTTTTTTTCAAAACACATCAGTTAATAGTGTTACTCCAGCAGAATTCTTTACTGAAATCCATTTCTCAAAAGAGAAAACAGATTTTTTTATATTCAATTTTGAAATCTGACATGGGGTTAGACATATTGTCAGTTTCCCAGCTGCCCCTGGTCATGTGACTTGTGCTCTGATAAACTTCAATCACTCTTTACTGCTGTACTGCAACTTGGAGTGATATCACCTCCTGATACATAATTCCCTTGGACATTGTTCTGATCTGAATTTAGTTTATATTTCTTATGTTACCATGGCTCACCCACTTTCAAGCAAAGGAGAAAAAAAATGCTACGGATGCGACCAGAGGAGTCAAAAAAGGCCAACAGATTTCAAGGCAATATTTACTAATTAACAGGAGTTACAAAATGCTCGCAGGAAAGTTGCACATTAAAAAGAATAAACTACAGGATTCCAACAAGACAAACTCAACGGGAAGAAAAACCCCAAGGTAATGCTGTAAATGATGTGTATGTTTAAGAAGCCATGCTATGTGGGCAAATGGCTGGGAGAGTGGGAAAAGTTCTGCAAAAAAAAAATTGAAAAGTGAAGTGCAATATTTTTATTTCTGGAATGTGTGAATGTCAAAGCGGGCAAACAAAACGATGCATGGCTAATGTGTTTATGAGCGAGCTTTTTCTGTTTCATCTTGTACTTGACCCCCCTGTACTAGAGTGTATTTATAAATGGACGTACAAGTTGGACACGGATTTCTCTCTCTAGTTTGACAGTGTTACTGTCGCCTACAGTGACATTCCCTTCCTAAATGCTTTAGAGAATATATCACCTTAGGGAACTGCATGATATTAGCAAATGGCTTTAATTGCAAGAAATTTCACTGATTGTTATTCTAAAAGGGCAACCATTCTTTTTTTTATTTTCCCTTTTGTCTAATGGAAATATTATAGGAAAACTAAACCCTATCAAAGAATATGACTTGAAATGCTGTGTTTTATTTACAGAACCTACTGTACCGAGCCCAGAGGTTCAAAAGCCATATTACAATAATGATCTAGGCCTTCAAAAGTATCCATATCCGATTTCACATCTCCTGATTGTTAGGTCTCCTTCTTCTGATTGTTATGCAATCTTTCTCATTCTTTTTGTGCACAAATATTGGCTTTTTATTATTTATAGCAGCTGGTCAACTCCAGATTGTGGGTTAGACTGAGTGCTGGCACAAGGGTGCTTCTAACTACTGGTCAACTCCAGATTGTGGGTTAGACTGAGCACTGGCACAAGGGTGCTTCTAACAACTGGTCAACTCCAGATTGTGGGTTAAACTGAGCGCTGGCACAAGGGTGCTTCTAGCAGCTGGTCAACTCCAGATTGTGGGTTAGACTGAGTGCTGGCACAAGGGTGCTTCTAACAACTGGTCAACTCCAGAGTGTGGATTAGACTGAGCACTGGCACAAGGGTGCTTTTAACAACTGGTCAACTCCAGATTGTGGGTTAGACTGAGCACTGGCACAAGGGTGCTTCTAACAGCTGGTCAACTCCAGATTGTGGGTTAGACTGAGCACTGGCACAAGGGTGCTTCTAACAGCTGGTCAACGCCAGATTGTGGGTTAGACTGAGCACTGGCACAAGGGTGCTTCTAACAGCTGGTCAACTCCAGATTGTGGGTTAAACTGAGCGCTGGCACAAGGGTGCTTCTAGCAGCTGGTCAACTCCAGATTGTGGGTTAGACTGAGTGCTGGCACAAGGGTGCTTCTAACAACTGGTCAACTCCAGAGTGTGGATTAGACTGAGCACTGGCACAAGGGTGCTTTTAACAACTGGTCAACTCCAGATTGTGGGTTAGACTGAGCACTGGCACAAGGGTGCTTCTAACAGCTGGCAACTCAGTTAGACTGAGCACTGGCACAAGGGTGCTTCTAACAGCTGGTCAACTCCAGATTGTGGGTTAGACTGAGCACTGGCACAAGGGTGCTTCTAACAGCTGGTCAACTCCAGATTGTGGGTTAGACTGAGCGCTGGCACAAGGGTGCTTCTAACAACTGGTCAACTCCAGATTGTGGGTTAGACTGAGCACTGGCACAAGGGTGCTTCTAGCAGCTGGTCAACTCCAGATTGTGGGTTAGACTGAGCGCCAAGTGAGTTACAGGCTACCCTGCTGCATTCATGAGTGGAAGATTTGGGTGGAACCTGGGTGCCAAGGGGTGTATGGAGCTTTTCACTCTGATGGTGCTCTGAAGGAGGAAGGCACTCTGTAAAGCTCTAAGGGACACAATTCCACAACTATAATACCCTAGTAGGGATGGGCGGATTTTTCCGCCTTGTTTCGCCGCGGAAATGAGACCCATAGACTTGTATGGCGTCATGCTTCAAAAAAAAAAAAAAGACGCGTGTCAAAAAAATTTCGCCGCATGTCAAAAAAATTTTGACGCCCATAGGCTTTAATGGGTGTCACCGACATTTCGGCAGCGGCAAATTTTTGGCGAAAAAAAACGGGTCAAATTCACCCATACCCTAGCATTTGCATATGGAACTTTAATAAATGAGTCTTAAGATATAGTATCTCTAGTATTTGTTCTTTGGGTCTCCTAACTCAAGCAGAATTTTGATTTCGACCAGTAGCCCAAAACATGCCACCTACAGGTTGTTTGTAGTCCTGGGTTTTGAAGAGTCGAGCCACGCTTTGTACCGGTATGGGATCTGTTATCCAGAAAGCTCCGAATTATGGATTGGCCATCTCCCATAAACTCCATTTTATCCAAATAATCAACATTTTTAAAAATGATTTCCTTTTTCTCTGTAATAATAAAACAGTAGCTTGTACTTGATCCCAACTAAGATATAATTAATTCTTATTGGAAGCAAAACCAGCCTATTGGTTTATTTAATGTTTACATGATTTTCTAGTAGACATAAGGGAGGAAGATCTAAATTACGGAAAGATCCATTATCCAGAAAACCCCAGGTCCCGAGCATTCTGGATAAAAGGTCCCATACCTGTACCTGTTATTACAGGAATTGTGGGATTGTTCAAAGCAACTTTGAAGTGCCCATCTTTATTTCATGGGTTTAATTTATTTTCCTTTCTATTTGGTCTCACTCCAAAATTATACTTTAAATGACTCCAAATTTCTAGGGTCAGTGACCCCCAACGACCATGGGTTTTTCATTGGTAATTTTTAAACTCATTTGCTCCATTTATGTCATTTTACCAGCCTAACATTTCTGGCTTCCAGAGCCAAGAAAGAGGATTGGGACTTTTGTTTAAAAAAAAAAAGCAACATGTTCTTTATCACATCTCTGCCCTTTTTTTTAAGTACATTTTTTTTCATCAATCTTTTTTTTCTCAGTTGGGTTTTTTTTTTCTTCAAAATATCATCAAATATATATATATATAAAAAAAAAGCCCATCAAGTTTTAGGTGGTGAGATTTATATCTTTTATTTTTTTTTATATGTGACAAATTCCAAACTGGAAAAAGGCTCAGAGTTACAAAATGTGTACAGGTATTGGACCTGTTATCCAGAATGCTCGGGATCTCCGGGGTATTCCGTATAATGGATCTTAATTTGTATCTTGATACCTTGTCTACTATCATGTGAACATTAAATAAACCCAATAGGCTGGTGTTGCTTCCAATAAGGATTAATTATATCTTAGTTGGGATCAAGTACAAGGTACTGTTTTATTATTACAGAAAAAAAGGAAATAATTTTTTAAAATTTTTATTATTTGGATAAAATGGAGTCTATGGGAGATGGCCATTCTGTAATTCAGAACTTTCTGGATACAGGGGCGATCCACGGGCTGCTGCTGCCTGAGGCAGCAACCCGATGCGGTCCCCCTCTCCGCGCTTAAAAGGGCGGATCAAAGGGGGCTGCATCGCTTTCTGCACTAGCAGAGCTGTATTTCCGGTTTAAAAAACGGAAATTCTGCTCTTAAAGTTACAGGAGGCGGATTTTTGCTGCCCCTTGTAACTGGCCGTTCACTGCCGCCTGAGGCAAGGTGCTCACCTTGCCTCATGGCAGGAACATGTCTGGATAACAGGTTTCTGGATATTGGATCCTATACCAGTACAATGCAAAAACTATTATAATTGCAAAACAAAGTGAGATTTCCAATGATTTTCATCAATATTAATGTGAAAGTGAATGCCTTTATCTTCATTTTAAAGCTAAGCTTTTTAACCATTTTGACTATTAATCTGCATTAAAAAAAAAAGTATTAAATGTATATTGTCTTATTCCAGGCACTGGTATTCTTGTTCTTTCATTTTAGAAAAAATGGCCTTTGTTCCATTATGTATTTTTAAACTGTTATATAATGTCACACGGGATACTAGTTTTCTACAAGTACTTTTTTTAACTAAAATACAGTACTACAGATAATTTCTGCTTTCATTTTGTTACCTTTTCTTCCGGTATGTAAGTACACACAAGATGCAATATAGTTCGATCCCATTATTATGAATGATGCATCAGAAGAAGTTGGAAATGCCATATAGAGCAAGTACAGAGGCTGCATCACTATAATGCTGGAGCTGTAACAAATGACTGGAGTCTGGAAGCCTCAGAGGGATTATGTATTGGGATATTTATGTTCTAAGTTGTATTTTGAAGTAGTATATTACAGCCATGGTAAAAGAATAATGGTTTAATAAAAAGAAAATACTTGCTGGAGTTGTACAGAATAGAACCGAAATTTGTAAAGATTGATGCTTTCAAAAACGTGTTCTTTACACTTTGACATAACAATTAAGCAGTGATTTTTAAGAACATATTTGTATATTTTTCATAATTTCAAGTGCATGTGATTTATAAACTGCCAGCTGAAATACCTATCTGCAGCAACAGAAAAAGAGGCAAAGTTTGTTTAAATATATTGCGGAAAAAAAATAATATAGGGCTCTATAATCATAGGGTGAGCATAACGCTAGCAACAATAATGCAGCGGTCCCCAAACTTTCTTGCGCCAAGGACCAGTTTTCAGCAAGACAGGATCAGATGGGGGAGGGCTGATGCTTGGGTGCATTTCAAGCTTACCAAAAACACTGTTCAAACATTATACTGGCCCTTGTCATGATAAGTAGAAAGTTTTCTGGTCTTTGCACAGCTGTTGTCATGGCCATGGTGTGTCAGCTGAGACTGCAGGTAATTGTGGCCTTTAAATTGTTTTTGCAGCTATTATAGACTGCAGCCAGGAGGAGGCCCGGTTCGACACAGCTTGCAGCCCGGCACCAGTCCATGGCCCAGTGGTTTGGGACCCCTGTAATAATGGATGCAGAACTGTGCCTATTAAATGGTTCTCTTCATCCTTCCTCCAGTGCAGGAGAACCTTGTACTTTACTTGCCTTAAGCAGCACAACCTTTCCATAATGTGCCTCTATTTGTCCTTTATTGGCACTATTAAATAGCATGCAGCTGGGTGCCGAAATGGACAGCCATTTAATGATTCCTTATATCTGTCATTGCAACCTTTTCAGACAATGGAGCAAATTCTACAACTTCACTCTAAAGAAACCTTTTCTTTCAAACCTCAAGGGATGCCTCATGTCCTCCAGAAAGATTTACTGGTGCTTCTTCTTAAATGATAAGGACAATGAAACCCAAATTCACTGGGGTACCCCCCCAGTAATTCTAATCATTAACCTTGGAACTACCTGGCAAATTGCAATTCCCCATTGAATTATAGTATTGTTGTTAAACATTAAACACTCATCCAGCCTATTCTCATAATTGAGATCTTCAATTCCCTTTATCAGCTTATACTTTGCTACAGTGTATCTACTATTCAAGCAAATGTAAGCCTTTCCAATACCTTTTCCTGGACACCCATATGTGGAAAAACAAAATAAAGTTGTATCTAATGAAAGAATGGACAGAACTTAGAGTTTTGAGCAGTAATGTCTTGTCAAGTGTGCATGTATGGAATTCTGTTGTACAATATATAGGCACTAAATGAATGGAGGATAAAGTCCAGTTGGGCGTCCCTGGTTGTTGTGATGATGAATTAGGTATTTTTTAATGGTTCTGTTGATACCATTACTGAACAATTTTTTATTTGATTGCTGATCACTGTGGTATTCCAAAAAAATACAAATTGCCATACATAAGGCCCTAATAAACTCTTGTGGGAGACTTGTAGTTTTGGGTTTAAAGCTGGTGCTTCAACCAATGACAGAATTTCGTTAGTATTGAGTCTAAATGTCTTAATGCCTTACCAGATGCTTGAAATTCATTTAGAGTAGTACGATGCCCCCTGCTGAGAGCTACAATGTACGTAATACGATGCTCCCTGCTGTGAAGATCTCAAGAAGTAAGGAACAACCAGTGCAACCAAGGAGATGACCCATTGCTAGAGGAGTAATGGATAGTCAGGTAAAGAACAGAAAGTACTACTGACAGAAGGCAAAATCCCATAAACCATCTGATGTCAGGACAGGGGAAAAGGCAATTTAATATACAGGTGGAGGTCAGGGCAGGCAGCAAAAAGGAGGCACAGTTCACTATGAATGGCAGAATTGGAGAATTGGAGAATTACATACAAATATACATATATAAATTAGTATGAAGACAGTGGTCAGAATATGTTGCAGAAAAAGGTCAGTATCCAGGCAGGGATCAGGGAAGGCAGCATGCAAGAAGCACAATCTAGTACTCAGGCAGTAGTCAGGGTAGAGAACTTTGGCGCCACTGCAAGGCCCCAGATGTTGGCAGTTCCATGGTTATCCACCTTCAATAGGCGCAGTTGGGCACCATTCATCAGAATAGACACATTTGTAAATGAACCCAATTTTTAATACTAATTGTGAATATTGCTAGAAAAAAATATATATACATATATGTATATATAAATATACAACAACCATTTTATGAGGTTCCCTCCAGCCTTGATTATATTTATTAATATTAATTTGACATATAAATGTGTTCCAGCAGAGTCTCGTGCAGAGACAGAATGTCCTTTTACTACATGGCTAGGAGGGACCGATCAATTCATCGTCTCTAGTAAAGCCGTTTTCAAAGTCCAGTGACATTTTTAATTTAAGTTACACGAAGTTTGGACTAGCAGCCACTTTGTTGAGTCTCAGGTGGTATATTTGAAGCTACTTTAATGCGGAAATAATACTTTTTAGTTACAGCGATTTTGTCCTGAGATAAATATCCTCTTCAATATGATTGATTCTTTTGCTCGGTGAACACAAATCCATGGTTAGTCATGTATAAATCTTCATCCGCACCATGTTTTTCAACCAATTCCTCTGAGATTCAGAATCTTTCACAGGATTTGTTAGGTACTTTGTAAAAAAAGGAAAATATATATATATTTATATATCTACTGAAACCTCTTGTAAGATGTACCCTTGGAAAGCAATGCCCTCGAATCTGTCCTAGATGATACATTGAAAATACCATGTTTATATTGATTATGTGTGTGGATCTTTGAGCTTGTTTCTGTTGTGGCTATTGAAGAATATATAGCTAAATATATTATATAAAAGTTATGGATCATGAGCAAAATATGTCTTATAATTAGTGCCGTTAATTAAAACTGAAAGGAACCTATCTGCTTCAATAAAGCATGAGAATATTAGAGGCAACCTCAGAGTGAAAGCACTCCTTCTATAACCTTGTGGCTTTTAATGGTTATATAACTTCTTAGTGACTTCCAATATTCTTATGCAAGTATTTTATATTGTCACCCAAACATGGACATATTTCATTGTGTCCCATTTATATAAACGATTCTTAATTATTATTTTTTTTAGCAGTCATGGGTCTTGTATTTAGAGCAATGAAGGGTGCCAACTTCAAGTACAAACATTTGGCACAGTCCACATTGTTTTTGCATTTTGTGCCCTGCTCTGCACTTTGGAAATCTACCATAGGTGTCTGCAAGCCATAATTAAGCACATAGACCTGCCTTCACACCATCAATAAAAGCACTGCCTGAGTTTTATATTCATGAGGGTCATTCATATGCGCAAGTTCAAAAAATAATATTATGGAGCTATTGGAGTCACTTTGTGCTACATGTATACTGCAATCTCAGACAGCAGTAACGTTCATGTTTAGACCATGAGGAGGACATCAACTAAGCTGACATCCTTGTCGATGCACTGTATGAGTGGTGGAGACAGGGAATGTTAAACCTGTAGGATGAGCATGAGACTGCTATAATTAAAGACGTTATCCCAGACCAGTAACACATAAGGAATCTGCTGCGGGATCTCGGCTCGTTTCAGAAGAAAGGGTTACAAAAAATCAATTTTGCATTGACCTTGGTTGGTAAGTCTGACATTTGTTGAGAGACAGCTGCAATAGATCACTGTTATATATTTCTTAGATGCCTTCTATACCCTGCAGATAATTAAACTCTATATGCTATTATTATTATTATTATTATTATTATTATTAACATGTATTTATATAGTGCCAACATATTGCGTAGCACTGTACACAATTATTGGTCCTGCTTGCTACTTGTGCCAAGGATTTAAATTGGGTAGGTGCAAGCACAATTGTGTAGTATTGACTTCTACCCCAGTTCTACTGCTAGTACACACTGCACCCTTGCTGCACCCAACTATTTCCACCAAACCTGTTCTCCACCCATTGACGCATTGTGAAATCATAGCACTCTCAGGCACAAGCCCATAGGTGCACCTGCTAACAAAATGAGTAGGTGCTAGTAATAGTACTCTGGTAAAAGGCAGGCATGTGGATGTCTATGGATCCCCTTATTCTGGGCAAATGTAGGAAACCTATCTGGGATCTCTTCAATAGCTGGCACAAAACTTTCTGCTGGGTAGTAAACCGGTCAGTGGATGGGTCGAGCACAATAACAGGGATATGCTGCTTAAAATGATACATTGGTGGCTTTTATCTTGAGCTTTTGCGGCAGTTGTACCATGCAATTTAATAATACACAAATAGGATCCATTAATGGGGCAAAACTCATGTTTCTTTTGGATTTTGCGATATCAGGAAAGTTTGAAACGAATTGAAACATTTATCGAAGATGATAGAGTTGTCCATTCATTAGAATGTATTTATTCACTAAGGGGTATTAGAGCTCAGAGCAGCTCTGCACTAGTACCGAACACTAATACCCATCTGAACTCTTATGCCCCTGCAGGAAGAAAGGATTTGGAGAACTATTTTTAAAGCGAAAATTAATTGTTCCAGAGCAGGGGGAAAAATTAAATCTACATACAGTACATTGTCATGTTTTATTCTGAATGGGCGAATAAATTAGTGTTTCAACGAATTTCCACGTTTCCTCAGCGGCGAATAAATTCGCGAAATTGCAGCAATAGTTTGCCGGCGTCAAAAAATATCTTGGATGCGCGTCGGAAAAGTCACTCGCGTCACAATCGTTGCACGTCAACATTTTTCAGACGCCCATTGACTGCCATTAACGCCGGCGTCAGAATTATTTTTCGCCATTTTCCTGAATTTTGCCGGAAATTCACAAATTATTCGGCGAAGGGAAACGGGACAAATTCGCCCATCACTAGCAACTATACAACCACTTTACACACCTAGCGTTGCCTTCTATGCAATAATTAATAGGTTCCTTTCTTCCATTGCTTGCCTGGGATTTCTCCTGGCCCATGTAGGAAAAAGTCTAGATGTGTTATACTAATTACCTTTCCTTTAAGAAACAGATGTGGCTGCAAAACCAAATGATGGGATTATATTCCCCAATAAATAGAGCTAAGGAAAGGAAAATTCCAAGTGAAGCCCTGACACAAGACCGAAGCACAGCCCATGTGCAGAATCCTAAAAGGAGTTAAAGGATCAAGGTCTTTCAACTGTGATTTATTTAAATGAAAAAATGAGCATCAATCAAGCATTATTTTCAATTATCCCTTAAATTGGAACAGAGAAAGGGAAAAAAAAAGAGCAAAAAAAAAACCCCTAAATTCTAAGTGCCATGGATTTGTAGCTGGAAGGAAAAGTCCTTACATATATTGATGTAAAGTTCTGAAAATAAGCAAAGAACAGATGTATTGATTTTTGGTGAAGTCTGGGTGTAGAAAAGAAAAAGAATAAAGAAGTGCTCTTTGCCCGCAATGTCCAAATGACATCCCAAGTGGCCTTTTTAATGGTGGGGGTGGGGAGGAAGCAGGTGTCTACCCCAGCACATGGATAGAACTGCCCTTAGGCTAGGTCTAATGGTATTGGTTGAGCTTGCTATAAGCCTCTCTTTTCTAATAGCCAACTTTCTATGTGCAGGAAGACAGACAGATATTGATTGGTCCAAATGCCCTTGAGTTGACAACATCTGAAATGAAAATCCACAAGGCTTGCACAAACTTTCTGCAAGTTCAATTTCTGGAATCTGATTATGACACCGGGGCTGAGAAATAACTCGCTTGTAAAAGAAAAAATCTGCCTCTTTCTCTTCTGCCCAGTTTTACAAACATAATTATATTATAGGCAACAGATTTGAGAAAAGACAACCTCCAGGTTATAAGGTAGTGAATGAATAACCTACTTGTAGTTTATCTTCTAATGAATGCAGCCGAGCTCAGCTTCCAAATATAAATGCGACGCTGTCATAACAAATAGCCCTCTATCACGTTTCTCCGAAACAGGGATTAGAATGGGAGAAAGGCATGTAATGAACTAGTAGTTCTCCCGCGGAGGAATGGGATACAACAGAATAAAAATGTAAAAACAAAATAAACAAGACCTTTCCTGATTTGCCTTGCTGGGCACTTGATTGCTTATTTTCATGCCGATTTTTCAATAGACTTTTAGTTTAGCTTCAGAAGAATGTAGTCTTGATTTATTAATTGCATGAAAGGGTGCAAAGTGCAAAAAAATGCCACAATTTGTCAGAGGTGTAAGTAAACAGGTCTGTGCACTCCATTCTTCAGATGGGTAAAATAAGGATCAATGGGGGGCACAAATTGCAATCAAGCACTTAACTTAGTTAGGGCCGATGATCTGGAGCTCAGTTCAAAGGGGAGCCACATCCTGAACACAAATCCTTTTAGAATGAGCACTAAGAGTTTTTACACTAATGCACCCAGCATCTCTGTAAATGCCGTTTATGTGTATGTGTATCCATACCTCCCAAATGTCCCGATTTTGACAGCTCAGCCCACCAGGGCTGGCCTTAGGCCTATTTGACCAATTGGGCCCAATAGGACCCCCCACCTCTGGGGGCCCCGCACCACAGGGCAGCACAGATAATATTTCCCTCAACACATGATGCTGCCTTGCCTGCCCCCAACTTTGAGAGTCCAGCCCATCCTCAAATCCATAGGTCCAGCCCACCCCCAACTCTGATAAGCCAGCCTATCCCCCAACTCTCATAGGCCCAGCTTTCCTCCAACCTTGATAGGCCCTGCCTGCCCCCAATCCAACCAAGCCTCCTCCCAAGCTGAATCTGCCCAGCCTGCCCCAAACTAATTGGCCCAGTCCACTCTCGTATTTCCTCCCTCTCTCTCTTACCCTGTGTGCCCCTATTATGTGCCCCTATTTCATCCCTCTCACTCTCTTACCTTGTCTGCCCCTTTCCTTTCTATTTTGTGCCTGTATGCCCTTATTTTCCTAAATACTTGGTGTGTCAGTAGCCAGCAACACTTTGTCTACGGGCTCTGCCAACATGGTCCCAATTGGGCCCCACATTTGATAGGATCAGCCCTGCAGCCCACAGTCCCCGATTGTTACTGAAATGTCCTGAGTTTCTGTTGGCTCTCCTGCACTGAACAGCCAGAAAAAGATACAAAGTTTCGGAATCTTAATTGGCTTTTGGCAGAGAGCCCAGAATAGGTGGCAGGTGTACTTAGATCATTTTGTAACAATTTAAGATAAGCAAAAGGAACTATTGTAACAATTTAAGATATGCAGGTCTCTAGGGGAAACTGTGACTTGCTGCTTAAAGGGCATGTAAAGTCTAAAATAGAATAAGGCTAGAAATGCTGTATTTTGTATACTAAATATAAACATGAACTTACTGCACCACAAGCCTAATCAAACAAATAATTTATGCTTTCAAAGTTGGCCACAGGGGGTCACCATCTTGTAACTTTGTTAAACATCTTTGCAAGACTAAGACTGTGCACATGCTCAGTGTGGTCTGGGCTGCTTAGGGATCGTCATAAACAAAGCTGCTTGAGTTCTGCATGGCTGGGAAGTAAGGCGGGGGCTCCCCCTGCTGTTCATAAGTATGATTGTTTCCCTGCTCAGCAGTTAGGGACCGTCTGACAATTCCTATCCACAGCAGTAAATGAAGGGAGAATTTCACTGCATACTGGCAGGTTTCTTATAAAAACAGTACACATTTTTTAATTAAAGTATATTGGAGATAGGTTTCTTTTTCATTAAAAGAAAGTAAAAATGGGATTTTAATTATTTTGCCTTTACATGCCCTTTAAAGGGCAATTCACCTTCATTAGCAAAACTGTAATAACACATAAAAACCACATACATGTATTCAAAATTTCAGAACCTGCCAAAATTTGGAAAATGAACATGGTAATTAGAGAGCGTGGCCACAAAAATGGGCGTGGTCAAAAAAAGTATCGCTGTGCGGCAAATTTTTTTTGTCCCTCTTTCTATTTCCAAAATGTTGGGCGGTACGTGTATCTGTGCCTGTGCATTTATGGGTGTTTATGTGTGTGCACGTTCACAGGCAAAGTTGGTTAGAGGAAAAACAGGCTGGTAAGAGACAAGACAAGAAGGCTTTTAAAGGAGAATTAAAGCTTAACTAAAGAAGTAGCTAGAAATGTTGTACATTATGTTTTGGGCTTCTGTTCCAGACCAAAGCAACCACAGCTCTTTAACAGGAAAGATATTTGCCTCCAAAGATGCCCCAGTAGCTCCCCATCTTCTTTTCTGCTGATTCACTGCACATGCTCTGTGCTGCTGTCACTTACTGAGCTTAGGGACCCACTCACAATATACAGAACACATAGAATAGAAATGTCACAATATAAGGCTGATTAGTAATTAATACAGATAATTACTACATGGCAGCACAGAAACCAGTGCAATTAGCATCAGAATTTAATAGTCAACCCTGTAGCATCAGCTTATATTACAGACCAACCTCATTTTCTGCTGGATAATTAGTGACGAGCCCTAAGCTTAGCTTCTCAACAGCTGCTCAGAGCCCACTGAGCATGTGAGTGTCGCAGACACTTTCCAAGATGGTGACCCCCTGTGACAAGTTTGAAGTCCTGGATCATTGCTGCTATTGACAAGCTGAAACTTTAGCCTCGTGCAATAAGTTCAGTATATAAAATATGTCATTTCTACCCATATTCATTTTAAGGGATTAGTTCTCCTTTAAGAGGCAAGGTTGGTTAGTGGCAAGAAAGGAAGTCTGACAAGACACAAGACTGGTAAGCGGAAAGCAGTACCAGGCCAGGCCGGCCAGGTGACCTAGGCAACCCTGCCGGTCACGTAGCCTTTCACCCCTGACGTGTGTGAATGATCACATGCAAAGATATGCACACACAGTGGAGACAGGGGACCAGACCAGGGCTAGGTGGCACAGAAGGTAGTTGCCTGGCAACCCTGTAGCTTTGTTCCCTGGGCACATGCCTCTTCTGCCTATCCCTAGTTCTGGCCCTGGCTAAAAGGCAAGCAAGGCTGGTAAGTAGCAAGACAAAAAGGCTTCTAAGAGGCAAGGTTAGTTAGAAGCAAGGCTGGTAAGAGGCAAGGCAGACAAGGATGGCAAGACACAAGTCAGACAAGGCTGCTAAGCAGAAAGACAAGCAAGGTTGGTAAGAGGCAAAACAGGCAAGTCTAGCAATGATAGCAGGCAAAACAGGGAAAGCAGCCAATGTTGCTACACAAACAGGCAATAAAGTCAAAGTCTAAAACATGGTAACACAAGGATTAAGCAAAGATCAATGAATACAGGTTAAAGTCAAATCCAGCATCAGTGTCCAGGAATCAAGTACTATGATAAGGCAATTACATTGGCATCAGTGGGAGGTTTATAAAAAGAAAGTCTGAACCAAAATGCCATGGTGTAGAGTCCTGCAGTGGGTCGGGTACCCGCGGGTTGCGTTTAGAATTCCAGGTGCGGGTATATTCGCGGGTCGGCGGTTCTGCGGGTTTGCGGGTCACGTCTACTTCCGATGACATCACTTCCGGTTTACAACGACAGCACTTCCTGATTCTTGATGGTCAGCGGGTCCGGGTTGCGGATAAGGTACTTGCAGGTAGGGTAGCAGGTTCAAGCGGGTAAGAATGCGGGTTGCGGGTCCGGGTTGCGGATTGAAGGTTGCGGGTACGGGTTCGGTTCGGTTCCCAAAAAATGGACCCGCGCAGGACTCTACCATGGTGATGTCCTCTCTATACATCCTGATGCCACCGGCACTCATTTAATTCTGAGATCTTACAGTGTGACACATGGGCAATAGCATGCCATGATAGAGGTGCTAGATTATACAATAAGGCTACAATCAGACTGATTCAAATGCAGGTCTGTGGCTTATTGTGAGCGGAACACTTTCAGCTCTTGTTTGTAGGGTAGGGTACAGAGGGCATTTGTCCATGGGCATAAGCATCAAATGTTGTTGGAGAGAAGCCTCCATATGGTGTTGTACTGCAGCTTCCAGAATCCCACCAACAAATGTCTGACAGAGAATGCTGAGAGTTGAAGTGCAACAATGTCTAGCATGCTGTAGGTCAGATATGCCTGATTTAAGATCAGTGGGGGTCCCCTATCTTTTCTACATGGGTAAGGACCCTATTTCTTCCTCCAACTTGGATTTCACATCTATGTTATCATTATCGCTTCACTAAACTTGAGACGATATTGATTTCTCAGGGCAAATTAAAATGATAAATGGAAATAAGAGGAGTGGTAATTGCATACATTGCCGCAGAGTCTTGGGGGATTCCATGAAGGGAGAGTTTTGATCTGAATCTCATCAATCTTCTGATCTTTTGCTCTGAATCTCATCAAAAGAACGTGTGACAGCTTCTGTTGACAAGGCCAGTGTTGCTGATTCTGCAGTGTTGCAACAGAACCCCATGTAAGAGCCGGGTCAGAAGTGATATGCCACACATGGTTTTATTCACATGTTCTGGGCAAGAAGAAACATGTGCCAAAAAAGAGAGATTCCAAACACGGCTCTGTTATTTTCCAAGATGCAACGCTATACTTCTGGTTTTAGTAGCCCGATTCTCTTTTATGAAGTCATAATGTATGTCACGCTCAGTTACATCTCCATATTCCATCACATTTAGTTCTACTCCCATGTTCTGGGCGAGAAATGATCTTCATGTTCCTGAAGTGCAGTTTCTGGATGCAATTTGCCACATTTCTTCTCTAGAATTCCAGAATAATTGTGGCTGCACACCAAGTTACAGTTGCCAGATGTGTCCCCAATGTGTCAAAATGACTGCAATTACAATTGAATTGGATGCAAGTTGGTGATTCTTTTGGTACAAGTTTGTTGGGCCTTCTGAGACTGCTTCCAGTGGCAACCCTGGAGCTACCACCAGGGCCGCCATTAGAAATCACGGGGCCCCGTACAACAAAATTTTTGGGGCCCCCTGGGCCCCGCCCACACTGACGACCAAGCTCCGCCCCATATCCCGCCCACATCGCAGTTAAAAGACCACACAGACATCAGCGCTAAAAAAGTAACCCCCCCCCCACACAAGTTGTAAAAAGCTATTGATGGTCAGGGCCCCCTTATAAAAAAAATTGGGGCCCCAAAAAAAAAAAAATTAAAATTTTTTTTTTTTTAAAAACATTGGTGGCAGGGGCCCCCTGTTAAAAAAAACTTGGGGCCCCAACAAAAAAAAATGTAAAAAAAACTAAAAAATAAACAAACATTGGTGGCAGGGGCCCCCTTCTAAGTTAAAAACAAATTGGGGCCCCAAAAAAAAATTTGAAAAAAAATTAATTTTTTTTGAAAAAAAAAAAAAACATTGGCGGCAGGGGCCCCCTTATAAGTTAAAAACAAATTGGGGCCCCAAAAAAAAAATTTGGAGAAAAAAAAATTTTTTTGAAAAAAAAAAAAATGGTGGCAGGGGCCCCCTTACAAGTTAAAAACAAATTGGGGCCCCAAAAAAAATGTAAAAAAAAAATAATTTTTTTTTGAAAAAAAAAAAAAACATTGGCGGCAGGGGCCCCCTTATAAGTTAAAAACAAATTGGGGCCCCAAAAAAAAATTTGAAAAAAAATTAATTTTTTTTTGAAAAAAAAACATTGGCGGCAGGGGCCCCCTTATAAGTTAAAAACAAATTGGGGCCCCAAAAAAAAAATTTGGAGAAAAAAAAATTTTTTTGAAAAAAAAAAAAATGGTGGCAGGGGCCCCCTTACAAGTTAAAAACAAATTGGGGCCCCAAAAAAAATTTAAAAAAAAAATAATTTTTTTTGAAAAAAAAAAAAAACTGGTGGCAGGGGCCCCCTTACAAGTTAAAAAAATTTGGGGCCACCAAAAAGAAAATTAATTTTTTTTTTTAAAAAAAAAAACCAAAAAAAAACAATGGTGGCAAGGGGCCCCTTACGAGTTAAAAAAAAAATTGGGGCCCCAAAAACAAAAGTTTTAAAAAAAAGATTGGTGGCAGGGGCCTATAGAATATTAAAATAATACATTGGTGGCCAGGGGATTAAAAAAAAAAAAACACAAACTGGTGTTCAGTAGAATTGAACTCATGGCTTCAGTACTTCAACTTCGCCTCCTTTCGTGACTTCGGGTCTTTTCACCGCTTCAGGACTTCGGCTGTTTTCGTGACTTCAGGTCTTTGCGCTGCTTCAGGACTTCGGCTTCGGCTGTTTTCGTGACTTCGGGTATTTTCGGCGCTTCGGGACTTCGGCTTTTTCCGTGACTTCGGGTCTTTTCGTCGCATCGGCTTCGGCTTTTCGGCACTTCCGCATTCGGCACTGAAGAGGCAAGACGTACGGCTCGGGCGCTCGTAAGGGGGGCCCGGATCTTCAAAAAAATGCAGCGCTGCCGGGCCCCCCTTCATGCCCGGGCCCGGTACGCTTGTCCCCCCTGTCCCCCCCTGATGGCGGCCCTGGCTACCACCATGTCCAAGGTTACCCCGGTATATAGAGCAGTGATCCCCAACTAGCAGCTTGTGAGCAACTTATTGACCTATTTGATGTTGCTCCCAGGACCCTCAAAGCAGGTGCTTATTTTTTAATTACTGGCTTGTGTTTTTGGGGTATACAAACCATGTTCACTGCCTAACAAAACCCTCTGTAGGCTGCCAGTTCAGATGGTGCTATCAAATAGCCAAGTAATGTCCTTATTTTTCTCTGTTTGTTTTTTTTCATCCTTGTGTTGCTCCCCAACTCTTTTTACATTTGAATGTGGCTCACTGTAAAAAAAAAAAAAAAAAAGTTGGGGATCCCCAATATAGACATACTTCATTAGAAGAGACAGGAAAGATATAATGGTGCTAAGTGTCACTATGCCAAAGTACAAGAAGTTTGTTTGGATGCTCGTGAATAGCAAATAAATAACGTCTGGATGGTCACCCATTTCATAAATTTTTATCACATGCACTTAGAGGTACTAATAAATCACATCCAGTCCTACTCCCATTTTCTGGGCAGGAAGAGATTTATAAGGGTTTATATACCACTGCTCCAGGCACAAGTGCACAAGCAAGTGCTCCATGAATAATCGTTCAGTGCACCTTGAGTCTGAATAAAAATACAATTCCAGGAATAGAGTGTATAGTCAGGTGTTAACTACTGTCCCCCAATGACTTGCTTCCCCCTGCACTACCTTCCTTTCATGTCTGATGACAAGCACAGCTAGGGTACATTCATGGGGAAGCCCACGATTTTAGTCTGGGATTTAAAATAGGCTCTGGCATTTCAAGCACATAGAGGCCCAAAGAGCCCTCCACCAGCCCACTAAATAGTGACCGTCTATGGCATCTTACAGCAGCCCCTCTGGCGTTTGCCAGAATTCACAGATTGCCAGTCTAGGCCTGCACCACCTCTTACCCGCTTTGTATGCAGAAGATCACAGGCAGTGCTGAAATTTTTATTAAAATCTTGAGATTTTAATATTTAAATATATCAGTATCTATGTGAATGATGAGTACCTAGTAGTAACCTAAATTATGCAGAAGGTACCAGCTGTGCAATCTTTTTTAATCATCAGTAATGAGGAGCAATAGAATTGCTGAATTTGTAGCACTTGCAGAAAGAAAAATGTGTGCATTTGAGAATCCGGGTATCTATTTTTCCATAATATCAAGTAGGAGACATGGGAGAATGCACACCTTATGGGTCAGAGTCAGTAATTACGTGTAATTTAGGAGTCTTAAAGGGATACTGTCATGGGAAAAAACATTTTTTCAAAATGAATCAGTTAATAGTGCTGCTCCAGCAGAATTCTACACTGAAATCCATTTCTCAAAAGAGCAAACAGATTTGAAATCTGACATGGGGCTAGACATATTGTCAATTTCCCAGCTGCCACAAGTCATGTGACTTGTGCTCTGATAAACTTCAATCACTCTTTACTGCTGTACTGCAAGTTGGAGTGATCTCACCCCCTCCCTTTTCCCCCCCAGCAGCCAAACAAAAGAACAATGGGAAGGTAACCAGATAGCAGCTCCCTAACACAAGATAACAGCTGCCTGGTAGATCTAAGAACAACACTCAACAGTAAAAACCCATGTCCCACTGAGACATATTCAGTTGCATTGAGAAGGAAAAACAGCAGCCTGCCAGAAAGCATTTCTCTCCTGAAGTGCAGTCACAAGTCACATGACCAGGGGCAGCTGGGAAATTGACAAAATTTCTAGCCCCATGTCAGATTTCAAAATTGAACATAACAAAAAAAATCTGTTTGCTCTTTTGAGAAATGGATTTCAGTGCAGAATTCTGCTGGAGCAGCACTATTAACTGATTCATTTTGATAAAATGACAGTATCCCTTTAAGGAAATGACTGCATCCGAAGGCGATTTGGTTATGATTTAATCTTTTATTTGTGCCTTCTTCACAACCAATTGGCCAGAAGTTCATTGCACAGACAAGGCTAGTCTTCCAATAGGATCTCCTGACAATCTACTTTGGCTGTGACTAGAAACCTAATGGATGAGCCACAATTTATAGGGTATTCCATGAAAACATAAAAGCTCCCAAAATCCCTATTTTACACAAATGAAGAGGGCATTTAGTCATAGTATAGGTTTATATGGACATCTAATACCTCAATGGAAAGTTAACTTCAAGACACAAGACTGGTTAATAATTACCAATATAACGTTACATATATAGTGGTGAAGGCAAACACATGCCTGCATCAAAATCTGCAGCTCCTGGCAGTTGAGATGAAAGAGCTAAACCAAACACATGAATCCGGAGAGTGAGTCTGTGCAAATCATGGGACATGTCTTAATCAAAATAAGGCCGTTTTCTTGGAAACCAGCAGCTGTTAGACTAAAAGTATTCACCAAAAGACAAGGGTATGCTTACCTTCTAGATGGACCTCTTGAATCAGACCCTATGCATGCAGCTGGTATAACCAGGTGAAGACAGCAGATGGGCCAGCACCCACAAAGAATTAAGGTATACCCATTGGAGCTGTAACTTTAACTGCATTAGATTAATCTCTATGGAAAATTGTAGAGACAAAGGAGTCTGCTGCTGTGGGCATTAAATCTTTTTCAACCCCTAGCTAAGGTCCAGGCCTCCTGTATTTTCCTGTTCGAACACATTAGTTGAGTTCATTCAGCTCTTTGTATATCTGGGCCTGTTTTGCATGTTAATACTCATACCAGTAAAGAAGTGACCCTTCTTTAATGGTGGGGTGGTTTCTCTGTCAGTAGCGATTACCATAGATACCTGCAGTTTATGGCCTGATAATGTTCTAAATGATATTTCTGCACCAGCACTGTCAAGTGGTTCCCATAAAAGCTGTTTTAGATGTTTCTTCCCCAGCGGAAGCTGTCCGCATGGCATTAGCATTGGCGTTTTCTTACAAATACAAAGGATGGCTTTGGAGTAAGAGTCAAGTTAATTGCATGGAATTATGGATTTCTGCAGGATAAAAGCTACTTTTTGTTTATCTATAATATCATTTGTATCAGAGAGATAATAAACTAAGATAAAAAGCAGGAGATGATCCAACACTCAGCAGGCTGGAGACAACTTTGATTCCTGATGTTTGTAATATTTTATTGTGCTGCAAGCATTATGCAAAGATTAAAATACACTCATTTAACAGGCCTTGTTTGATATGCCATATCAGCTTTGAAAACAGCAGGTAAAAATATAAATGGCAGTTAGCTTACAGCAAAGGCCACATTCATGGGGTCCAATCATGCTTTAACCACAGACAGTCCAGCCGCTGTCCTTCAGCTGTTACTACAACACAGAGTCTCTCTAATGCACAATTTAGTGTGGCACTAAAATGCTTTTTGATAAATAGTTGTTATTGGTTACTAGATATGGTACAACCTTTGTGATTATTATTAAATTAATATCCCAAACTATGGGATTGGCCCCCTAGGGGTCTCAGAGCAGTGCCATGGAGGGTTCAGCCTGAAGACCTGTCAGGGTAAGAATAAGAGAGAATGAACCAGGAGGGACTTCAGTCCTCTTGAGTCCTGGGAGAATAGTGTCTTAGTTCTTCAAGGTGGCCCTCTGTGTGGATTTTTACAGGGGCTGACTATTAAGTTGTTCTGGAAACTATGGGTAAATGTCTGATATTCTGATATTTTAGTATAGTCTTACCCATTTCACAAGCTACGAGAGTGTCTGGACCAAAGGTTGGATCTCCAAGAGGAGGCCTCACCAAAGCTTGTAACTGCAAGGGTGGCCCTGACCAAAGGTGCCTTCTCAATCAGGGGAGTAACTACAGAGGAAGCAGACCCTGCAGTTGTAGGGGGGCCCAGAAGGTATTGGGGCCCCATGAGGCCCTAATTCATATACAATTTCAATAAATATTGGTAAAACAGGTCAACCTCTAGACATTTTGGGGGCCTGAAAAATAATTTCCTGTGGGGACCCATAATATCTAGTTACTTCACTGTCCTAAACCCTCATGTGTGAGGTTGACTATAACTTGTTATACGTGGGTCAGGTTCCTACATATATACATATATGCATAAATGGGCAAATTCACTTTTTGGGGGAAGGGTAGTGTTGTATGGTTTGTACAAATGCAACTGGGAAAATACTCAGGAGTCGGTCATTAGTAGCCCAGTTTTTTATTGTGGCCAATCCGATGCAATTGGACTAGAGGGTGATTACCCAGAATAATCGATTGGGGACACACATAGAGTTGGAAATGGCTTTAAATTTACCCAAAATATCAGTATGTTTGAGGCTAGCTTACTGCCATTGTTATCATCATTCACTTCAGTAAAGATTTCTCTAATAACTGAATCTTTGCTTGCCTGATTTATTCATTCCTTTTGATTTCATAAGAATAGAGGGTGTGTGACAGAATAACAAATATTAAATTTATGAAATACACTGCCTTTCAGGGTTTCCTCCTAAATCAATACAATAAACTGCATAAAGATGCATAATGAACTAGAAGCATGAAAAGAATGCAAGCGCTCGGTATTTGCCTATTTTGTTAGTTCAGGTTAATATTGCCAACGTTTCTATTATAATTTTAAGCAACAGCTGAGTGTTAATAGATATGTATCTGAGGGTTAAAGCTCCCCCCCCCCAATTTGTTTTTGTACATTTTAAATCATTGAATTTAGTGAAATAAATATTTTCACATTTTATCTCAGCAAAAAGAATAGTAGTGTCTATTAAATACATGATGGACCATGGTGTGTGGGTTGGGCAGAAGGAACATTCTCAAGTATCAGTGAAGCTTACATATGCATAGGGAATGTCCTCCAGCTGTTGTGAACTGCAACTGTCAGAAACCTACTGCCACCTAAAAGCTTTTGCGGTTACTGGGAGGGTTACCTGTTGACCATTGTTGACTTTTTACGTTTTTTACAGTAAAAGATATGTCCTAATCTTTTTTAAAAATGTTATAGATTTTCTGAAGGCAACGCCAGCATTCTACATTATAGGACAATGATTCATGCTCTAAGAGCTGTGGGAACGAGTGGCAGCTTAAATGCCATATTAGGTCCAATTTGAGGTTGAATTCGTATTTGCTATGCTGGATATCCTACACATATAGGAGCCGGGTTGGACTGGGCCGACGGGACACCGGGATAAAGCCTGGTGGGCCCTGTCGCCTCAGATTTGCTCCCTCATGCCTACCTGAAACTTCTTGACCTCTCCCCACCCCAACAGAAGAAAAGCAGTTGCACACTGGTCGGGTGAAGCGGATCAAGGAGGGCTGTGGCAGGAAAGGGACACTGGAGTTAGTGAAAGAGGGGGTTGGGGGCTGGGGTGGGTGAGTGCAGGCCCCTGATGAAGCAGCCTCAGTGGGCCCGGACCCCCACCAGTCCAATATTGGATAGGAGAAAGACTTTATGACAATATTTTCAAGTCTGCAAGTTTTTTATGGGCTAAGACACAGGCCCAACCAATATTTGACTGAAAAGCAAAAAAAAGGCTATAGGATGATTTTAACAATGGAATCATGGTTATTTGTGGGTGTTCTAAGAGTTATTCACTATATCTATTATTCAATTAAAAAATGCTAAAGGAAAAGTAATATCGTTAGAGGGTAGCCTGCCTTTCCTCCTAGGCTAGTGATCCTCTGCAACAAAATAGCAAGAGTTACTGCTTGCTGAGAAACACTCCACAAACTTTTTCTGCTCCTCCAGGCACCAACATCATATTTGTATACTGTGAATGTGTCCTGAAGAACTGCCAAAGGGGACACCTGGGAAAAGCAAGAAGATGGAGGTGCATGGCTCCGTAAGCAATACCCTGGGCTGATGCATTTTTTGCAGAGGAAGAACACAAGCTTGGGGTCATGGGTACACAACATATCACTGTTGTAATCATGTTAATTAAGACAGAGCTTAACATGAGTGGAAGGAAATTATTAGAGGCTGACGAGTTGTTGAGTCTGAGGCCTTAAAGGGATACTGTCAGAGTACAAAGTTTTTACTTGCCTGAAAATAAAGTGTAATGTAAATAGATATTTTTTTTCTCAACTGCTAGAAGTCTTTTTGTCACTTTTTGTTTTTGCATTGGAGGATCTATTTCTTAATTATGTGAGCAATATTGTTTAGACACCAGAAGTATAAACTTGCTTTATGGAATCAATTCTAGATCAGAATCAGATCAAAGCGTGTGCCCTTAAAACAAGAATCAAATACCCTTGATCAAATTGGATAATTTAAGTTTCTTATATTTGTGCTATCTCTATGTTAGTACCTATGGTTGGGAGCCAAGGGCTCACCAGTAAACTGTAGACCATAGACCCTGTCTCCAACCTATCACTCACCCATCCACCCACCCACCTCTTTAGTTTCGTTTCTTAAATACTATAATTTATTATTCCATCTATTTAGTCTCTTGTTTCCATACAGAAATGGGGCTAACCATGAAATAGGCCCAATGATTAGAAGCAGGATGGTCCACTCACTCACTTGGCCCACCAGGAGTCTTCCCTGGAATCCCAGTGAGTTAGTGTGACACTGATTGCAAGAGATAAGAAGACAATGCTTAGGCAACAGAAACAGATGCCCTGAACATTATTGGCTACTTTATATAAATACAAGTATGGGACCTGTTATCAAGAGTGCTTGGGACCTGGGATTTTCCAGATAACGGATATACCTGGATGTAACAATGTACATGAACCTGAACCCAACAATCCCCAAGGGCGAATCTTAGGTGCAGGAAAGTTTATCCTCACACTGTTTTCCCCTGGGGCACTAATTTATAATCTCAAATTTTCATAATGATCCAATCACCCAGCTGACCAGAATTTCTCTTCCAGAGGTCCTGCTGTTCTTTGGCTTCTCTCCTTCTGTAATTATCCCCAGGCATCTGGACTATTTCTACAAATGTGTCATTCAAGCTGCATCTCGTGCTGGCTAACAGATGAAAGTAAGATGCTTTCTTCCATGCACCGGGATGCAACTCGGGAGAATCGACAGACCTATAACACAACTGTCCAACAATTCCGGCTGTGAGAGGAACTGTACAGGGCGTCATTTCTAACTTCCAACAAATCTAAGAAAAATTTAATACTGTATGGATTTCAAGTGTTTGGAAGATGAGATATATCTGGCATATCAGTGCTTGTTTAGGAGCGATCCCTGAATATTTTATGGCATACAGACCCTTTCAGAAGCTGCCGAGTTATGCACTCTTGTATTATTCCTATCCTAAAAGAACACTTTGCTTCCTCCAGAAGTCTTCACCGCTAATTAAAATCAAAGTCGAGCAGCTTTGATTATGCTGTTTTTTGCCAGGAGATATGATTGGGTATCCAGACGTATCACACTGTCACTACTCATTCAGCCACATCTCCTACTTGTTTCTGAGGGAATCTGTTAGCAGGTGGTTCAGGCTTTGCAACCTGAAATGGACATTTGCCAGATTTCTTGTTTTTAACCTTTCCGCTGTGGGTAAAGACATAGCAAAGTCAAAAATATAGATACAGCCTGCAACACCGTAAATGGGACTCTCTTTTATTCATATGTGGATTTATTATGTAATTTATATTAATGGTCTGTCACAGGGCAGAGGTACAAATATGGTGCTCCTCAGGGTGCCAAACTCATGAAATATGCATCTTTCAGGGCTGCTCTTTTTGTTTTACTATTTTTCTTTTTTTCTTTCTTTTGTTTCTCCATTTTCCTAAAGGAAACGATTTCTGAAACACAATCTGCTGTTTACTAATACAGGGGGAACGCTAATGACAGCAGTATCTAAAATAGCGCCCTGCTGGCTCCAGTAGAACCTGAACCTCTGCTTATTTTGGAAGGACTGAATTCCATATTACCGTATATACAAGAGTATAAGCCGAGTTTTTCAGCCCCCAAAATATGCTGAAAAACTCTACCTCGGCGTATACTCGGGTCAAGCACAAAAACGGTCGCCGGCATCTTAGAATAGTCGCCGGCGTCCAAGAATAGTCTCCAAGAATAGTCGCCGGAATCCAAGAATGGTCGTCGGCATCCAAAAACAAGACGCCGGCACCTCCAATGGGAGCAGAAACCCTCATTCAATTTTTTGATTGAAACTTACCAGAAGCTGCTGCATTTCTCACCCTAGGCTTATACTCGGCTTATACTCGGGACGGCTTATACTCGAGTATCTACGGTAAGTCAACTGGTGCATAGACTTTACATGGAATTGACCATTTCAATAATCCTTTCTAAGAGGACCAGAAGGTTTAGATCAACAGCCAGTTTATTAATAGATGAATCAATACAAACAGGCATTACTTTATTCCCCAAAAAAGGATGTACAGTTACCCATTCCATTATTAAATGGAATTGAATATTCAATAGTCCTTTCTACGAGGACCAGAAGGTTTAGTTAAACAGCCAGTGTATAAATAGATGAATCAATACAAACAGGCAGCACCTCAAGGATTTGCAATTACATGTCAAGTCATGGAGTGACTTCTATAAACTTTTTTGTCATGTTTTAACTGCCAATTTTTTTAATCAGAATTTTGAGGATTTTTGGAAGTGATAAATCTTTTAAGGGTCAGCTTGGAAAAACAGAAAAAAAAAACAGATCAAATTTTAATAAATGTTCCTCTTAGGGTTAATAGAATGATTCAGGGCCCTTACACTTCCACTCCTGGTCTGGAATGCTGCATGGAAAAGCGCAAAGGAACCACGGACAGCCTTTTAAAACTGAGCAACAAAACTTTTTTTCGATGCAGTTCAAAGGCGATGACGTCGTGGAATGTCCTGCTGGGTAATGTTTTGATGGCACACTATTTTAATGCCTTCAAGTAGCTTCTCAGACAAGCACAATATCTATAGTTTTATATTTATATATATATATATATATATATATATATATATATATATATATATATATATATATATATATATATATATATATATATATATATATGTTAACTCATATAAACAATGTTTTTTTAACATGTTTTCATCTTCTATAAGGCCTTTAAATGGAGATCCTCATCTTTTGATATTGGTGTACAATTCTGTACATGCAAGTGCATTGCACCTGTTGATGCAGGGGAACCCTAAAGCTGCTTTCTTTTTCAGAAGTGGTGATAGCTCAAGGGTCCCCCTACATTCCCTGTTTTATTATTTGTGTTTCAAAAGATTATCCTTTGTCTTTAATATTATTAATTCACTGAAGCAGCTTAAAAATTTAACGGCACTGTGGACTATTGAACCCAATCATGGACCATATTTGGACATTGTATGAATCTAATAGTGTTGGATTAGTTTGGACATGTTACACTGGTCATGGGAGGAACTTGGGGAGGGACATGCAAACCCACTCCTCTCACTATTTAAATCATATGTTCTATGTATGTTGCACTCAGCTTGATAAAGGGCACCAGGTCCGGACTGAGAATTAAAATAGGCCCTGGCATTTCAGGTACACAGAGACCCAATCAGCCTACACAGAGGCCCAAACAGCTCCCACCAGCCCACTAAATACTGACTTTCTATGGGACCTTATAGCAGCCCCTCTGGCATTTGCCAGAACCCACAGATTGCCAGTCCGGGCCTGAAGGGCACAGGGGTGCACAATATGTTGGCTCCTGTATATATGTATATGGGTTACCTATTTCACTACTTTGCTACAGCAACTACTGGAGTGCTACAGGATTATTTTCTATTGGTCAAGTATTAACCTTTCTGCAGGATAGGGAGTTTACCAGACCAGCACTATGTAATGGTGGGTTGCGCTCTCATGCATTGTTATGCGGAATAAGAGGCAGAAGAAAGGCAGTGGTATCAAGCAGATAGAAGTCTACAGAGTGCATGCCTTGTCCAGTAATAATACCCTTACCCTTTAGTGCACACATGGGAACCGATCATTACCATGCAAAGATTGGAGGGGGGGGTTCTGAGCATTTTGTAACCTCCCACTAAGCAACTAAGCAGGAAAATGAGAAATTGGGTAGAACTGACCCATTTGCATTCACCCTAAAAATCTACTAATAATACTACTGTGCAACTGCAATTTGAGCTATTATGCTGGGTTTCTGAAAAGGCTTTATTCTGGGTAAGAAAATTATGATTTTGAGTTAATATTTCAAACTTGGGGTCTTCCTTGATAGATGGAGCACAAAGGTTTTCGCAGGAAAAGTAGCCATGACCATTAAAAAGCAAACTCCCAGTATTTTGGGTTTCAGAGCACTGGCCAACGCAAGTTCCTTTCAAGTCAGCATCCTGAGGTTTCCCTCTCCATCATTGTCTGCTAGTTAAAATGCATGAGATGTATGTATAAAATATAAAATAAATTATAATTTGATTTTATTGACCATATAAATTCTGCATGTAGTACAGGTATGCGCCGTTGGTTTACATTTCAAGTGCTTTCAGAGAATTATCCCAATGGATCCAGTCCTTAAATCACAGAGAAAATGAAATGTATTAATGCTTAGAGCGGCTTTTGTAGACTTATTTTTTATTAAGTGCCCAATGTGGATCTAAAGGATACGTTTTCGTTTATTTATGATGGGCATTACTAAATTGCAAAATACAGCGATATTCAAAAGCATAGCACAACAAAAGGAATGAAAAAACATGAAACACTGTGTATGGACAAGCCATAAATTTTAGGCTGTTGCTTACATTGAAAGATTGAAATTCCAACATATGGACTTTATGAGCTATATCCGATTTTGGTATGTGGATTTCTACAGGGAAACATACTGCAAGCCATTTATGAGTATTGATTTAAGTACTGGAATCACAAAAGCTTAAAACTTGTTTTATAACTTCGACTGCAGATAATAGATCGATGATAGATAGAAAAAAGATAATTGAATTTCACTCATTTTTACCGATTTGCTAATTTTCTGGCAAAGCGAAATGGGGCAGATTTGCTCATCTTAGATTTGGGATGTCCCTAGATATTCTTGGAACTATGACTTAACGGGGCCCTGTAAGACAAAATTTATAGGGTCCTGGGCCCACCAAAAGCAAAAAAACATTGGTAGTCAACCACCCTAAAAGTAAAATAAAACTATTGGTGGCTGGGTCCCCCACAAGTTTTAAACAAATATTGATGGCCAGAGCCCCCCATAAGTTAAAAAACTAATTGGTCGCCAGGGTCCCCCTAATAAAGTAACAAAAAAAATGGTGGCCAGAGGTTTAAAAATAAAAAGACCATTGGTGTTCAGGGGAACTTAACTCTTAAATGTTTGTACCTTCTTCAGCTCCCTTTGCCGGCTTTGGTTGCTACTTCATCGGCTTCAGCTTCTTTTATTGGCTTCAGCTCCTACTTCAGTGGCTTTGACTCCTAGTTTAGTGGCTTCAGCCTCTACTTTGGTGCTTCAGCTTCTACTTCAGTGGCTTCAGCAACAAAAGGGGGGGCCCGGTTAATCCAGAAAGAGCAGCACTACCGGGCCCCCCTTAAAAGGAACTGGCCCAGGGAAGGACTGGCTCTAGGCTTAGTGGAGCTCTTATTAAACAGTGGACCTTCAAAGAGGTCTTAAAGTTAAAAAGTCACATAACCACTGCTCTGTGAGAACGATACTATAGGGCTCATTTCAAACCACAAGTGCAGTTGTGGCTACACAAAAATAAACACATTGGTTGTACAAATTACAAATTGACAACTCATATACAAAATTCGGAGGTTGTGGAAGCACTCTAAAGGCTAAATTAAAGAATATTTAAGTATAGTAGAAGTGCTACTTACAATGCACATTCCCTGGTCCCCTGTCTCATAAGTAATTCAGTATAAATGCAAGTGCATGTGTTTACAGAACAGGGGTTTTTAGTTACAAATTTATGATCATAAAGCTGAAAAGCCACCATACCACGTCAAGGTAAACCCTAACTTGTTTACCTCTGGTCATAGTAGTATAAAGGATCTTGTGCCTCTCTGCATGATAGCATTAATTAAAGTAAATGTCTGCTGAGCCTTGAGCCTGGAGCCCACTGTGAAATGTTCATAAGCATGCTTATTTCCCCTGGGGAACCCTAGAGATACGGCCATATCAAAGGTGGTGGTAGTTCCAAGGTTCCTAGAGCAGGTTGCGTCAATAGGCACAGCATATTTAGGCCTGAAGAATCCCATACAATTTGACGGCAAGTGCTGGAGATGATTCAATCTGACAAATATGCTGGGGATTCATGGGGGGTAAACCCTGCATTGTGGGAAAAACAACATGGAGAATTACATCGAATAGAACACTGCACAGTAGCTAAAGAATACTTTGTTTTACACTGAAACGTGCCATTTCCTATATGTGAAAGCCTGTACATAGAGCAATCTGTAGGAACCGGAGCTCTATATGACCTTATTTAGTGATACTACAAGGATTCAGGAGAAAGATTTAGGATCTCAAGTGATTTGTGCTCTTCAGACTTTTGTTGGAATAAAGTTTCCCTTTTTTTTTTTTTTAAACTCATTAAATGTCAGTTCTGTAGCTAAATGAGTCACGGAGAGCAAGTTTTTTCTTGCTGAAAGAACATCTGCACCATGCTGATCTTAAAAGAAGTCGACCTCATCAATTTGCTGTATGAACCTTAGCGCTAAGGGATTGACAAGAGATTTAGAAACAGCATTTAGCACTTTGCTGACCTTGACTCCACCTTGCAGGACTCCTTCTGGAACCGATATATTTTCTAGCCATTTTGGAGTGATTTTTATTTGCCTCTCCGGAGAATTAAACACTTGATTGACCATCAATGTTCAGCCAAACTCTTTTGCAGAAAGTGATCGTGTTGAGTGATTTTTTAAATAAATCAAACTCACAAACTTTATTTTATTATTATTATTATTATTATTATTATTATGGACTCTTATTTGTGATTGTGTCTGAAAAAATTTTAGGGTTTTTTTTACCATAAAACCTGAATTTTTATTGGAAAAAAAACTTTTTCGATTTATCATATCCAGTGGATGCAAAAAGTCTGAAAATACTTCAACTTCAACTTGTTGAGGTCCTGTAGAAGTCAACGGCAGAGGTCCTATTTGCAATTTGAAGATATTATGGTCTGTGCTGGGTTTATGATAGTCCAAACATTTCAGGCTTTTTCGCAGATTTCATGAAAAATTCTGACTTTTCGGGCGTCAAATGCGAAAAATTTGGATTTTGGTATTCGTGTGACAATCCGAAAAAGTTGAGATTTTTCCCAATCAGATTTTTTCTTGTTTTTTTTAATAACAAATAAGGGTAAATCATGGATTTTAGTTTGGTCTGACTTTTTTAATTTAAAAATTTGGATTTTGATAAATAACCCCCTTACATTATACATAAAAATTCTGCAACTTAGAAAATTGCCCAACAACTCTGCATCAATGTCATGGAAATTGCTTGAATGCAAAGGTGATTATACACTAAGGGGCAACTAACCAGCGAAAATTTGCCAGCGATGGCTTTGCGCACATCGCAACACTTCGCCGGGAATAAATTCGCTTGGACAACGCTAATTCACAAAGATCCAAAGTTGGCCAGGGAACCTTAATAAAATTATATAAAGTTGTTATATTGCCCTACACATGTGCCCACAGTATAGTTTAGGTGCCATATGTTAGCAAATGTAGGGGGGGAAGGAGGGTACCCCAAAAAAAATTTACGATCCTTTTCAGTCTATCACCCTTTGAATAGGAAAAAACAGCAGCGTTTTTTTGGGACTTAGAAAAATTTTCAACATTTTTTTTGAGGAACTCCTATCTACTCTATTGCGCATTCGCCTGGTTTGAGGTGGCGAAGGCAAGTCTGGCGATAGAGGTAACGGTCAGTAAATCAAAAACTTTGTGAATTTGCGTAGTAACACTCTTTCGCCAGAGCGAAAATTCACCTGGCGTTAGAGTGCGAAGTTGCACCAGAGTCTATCTCCTTGGTGAAATTACGCCAGTTAAATTATGCCAGCTACCGTTAGTAAATCGGCGAAGTGCCGAAATGACGTCACGCTGGCGAATTTTATATATATATATATCTTTGAAAAAGGCCCCAATGTGGGCCGAAATATTGGAAATGCATTGTGAATAAAGCACATCTATTTCTTCACGATTACTAAGGAGTGCGGGTCCATTTGCTTTATTATATATATATATATATATATATATACACTGTATATGGGATTATGTTTCTCTATTTTAAATGATAAGCTTATTAGAATCATATAAAGGCATGAGGCTGTAGCCTGAGCACTTTTATATAAACCACAGAACTCTAGGAAACTACTATAAATGTGCTAATTTATACATATAATTACAGATATTTACTATCAGTATTTTGGCCTTAGAATAAACCTTGTCTTGAAAAAAGGCTCTAGAACTGCAATGCTTTTAATAAATGTACCCCCAACTGTTCAATAAAAGGATATTAGAAGCCACTGATCATACAATTGGACGGGCTGCAGCCTGGCTTCTTCAGTATAAATCACGGGACTCCGAGAAACCGTGGCAGATATTAGTAAAGGTCATTGGACTCTGGTGCACGGTTTTAAAAGTGATCATTTATATTTACAATAAAAACATATTTATTATCAATATTTTGGACGTAGACTTGACCTTATCATTAAAAAAGTCAATGCTGGAATGGAACATTGGTAATAAAGCACAAGATTGAGCCAACAACCAGACAATTTGTAGCTGGTGCCATTCTTTAGAAAACATATTGGCTGCTATGCCAAGAGGCACCATCAGTCTGTCATGTGTACATATTGGGGTCATTTCTAAACTCTGCACAGCATATATTTCTTTATACAGGTATCGAACCTGTTATCCAGAATGCTCCGGACCTGGGGCTTTCTGGATAACAGATCTTTCCGTAATTTGAACAGAAAATCATTTAAACATTAATTAAACCCAATAGGCTGGTTTTGCTTCCAATAAGGATTAATTAGATCTTAGTTTGGATCAAGTACAAGCTACTGTTCTATTAGTAGAGAAATAAAGGAAATCATTTTTTAAGATGTGGATTATTTATTTATTTATTTTATTATCTGAATTCAAACATATATTTATGTCACTAAGTGCTAAGGAACTCTGAATCATATGCGTGGTGGGATCAATGAAAAATGAAACTCACTCTCCAGAGTGATCTACACTAGTGATGGCCGATTAAATTCGCCAGGCATGAATTCATGGCGAATTTCCACGTTTCGCCACCGGTGAATAAATTCGTGAAAATGGCGCAAAATTCAGCGTCGTCGAAAAAGTTTTGGACACGCGTCAGAGAAGACAACATTATTCGGACACCCATTGACTTTAATGTTCACGTCAAAATTGACGTGGGTGTCAAAATCCGCGTTTCGCGAATTTTTTGCCATTTCGCAAATTTCACGGGAAATTTGTAAATTTTTCGGCGAAGCGAAACCGGACAAATTCGTACATCACTAATCTACACCTTTCACCAACAGTAACTGCCATGGGCAGTGCATTTCCCATTCTTGTAAATGGAAATGGATGACAAATAGAGAAAAGTATTTTGACAACCACAGTTATCCCTTATCCTTTGGACCTCATTAATCTAATTTATTTTGGATGTTTTTGTAGTAAAGCAAAAATGAATGTTTACTGGGCCAGTCCGACACTGGCCTCATCACTAGTTTAAAAAAAACGGAAATTCGGCTCTTAAAGTTACCAGAGGTGGCTTTTTGCCGCCCCTGGTAACTGGCCGCTCTGTGTCGCGTTAGGCAAGGTTCTCAAGGTAGTTCTCAAGATAATCTATAGACCCACTTTGCCCTGCTGATTATGTCACAAAAGGGGCGGGACAGGCATGAATCTATAAAACCAGAAGTCGGAAGCTGGCAGTGTAAGGTGAGAGGAGAGCAGGCAGAAGAGCTCAACCTGAACCCGCTCACGACCCACAAGTGGTGTGCCGAGGTTGGCCCAAACACAGTTGATCCGCAGGTCCCGCTGCTATCAGGCCGGCCAACACATCACTAGCGGGTTGGGTGTACAATGATAGGAAAAATACATGTAAACTGGTGCGGGTCGGGTGTGCAGGTCTCTAGGTCCTGGTCAAATAGGGGCAATAGATATGCAGAGGTTAAGGCTATTCATAGACCACTTACGTTAAAGGGGGTTACATAGGAATATATGCCTAATGTTGTCAATGGAAACCCATCAAAAGCTGTGCTAGTTAGGTATCTAAATCAGAATCCAATAACGTGTATTTATTCAATGCAATAAAGTGTATTTATCTATAATAATAGGTCGGGGAGCAATGCATTGTAGGTAGCAGGATTACATCTCCATTTATTCTATGCCAGCACAGTCCATCTGTATGTGCCACGCGCCATAATTGCAAAAGCCAAGGTTGCCCTGACTGTCAAAATTGTCAAAAAATAAAACTGTAATTGTAAAAATGAAAATCCTTTAATCCCTAAATTTTGCATCCAGCTCTGATGAAAAGAACTGTGTTTGAGAAGAGTGAAATTAATCCCTCAAGAGGGAAATACCATTTCTGACATTCAGTCAATAAAAGTCCCGCACACATGTAATACGAATGCTATCGGCACACAGAGGGGCCAATTAAAATGTTTACCTATTCTCTTAAAAAAAAAGTGTTGTTTTTTTTAAATGTGTTTTATTCAAGCCCATTTCTAGAACTTCTGTTCTTCCGTTTGATTTTTCTCAAAACAAAACAGAGAGTCTATTGCTAATAGCATACATACAGTGTATACTGCAAACCATGAGATGCATTACAGTTTCGATTGCAATTAATACAGTGCGTTCGGCTGCAGAGATGCAACTTAGAGACGCATTTTAGTAAATTAGAGTAGTAAATTTAAGCCTGGCGAAGTGGCGCCAAGTGTGGCAGATCCTTCCCTGGTGAAAATTGAACCTTTGGTGAATTTGCCCCAATCTGTAGGAAGGGCTATCAAAATGAAATTCTCTATTTCAGAACTACAGATCTACAAATGCAGGACACAGGTACTATTTGTGCTCATTTTTACATCTGACTTGTTTTTGTCATGTTTATTTTCTGTATATCAGTCTAAAGCCAATGGAAGCCGTATGGAAGCCAATATTGTACAATTCCTGGTACAGTATAAAAGAGACGCCAATACCTTTTGATGCTGCAAACGGGGGTGATCCCAAATTTATTCCATGGTGCTATCAGACACTGTACCACCCACAACCTAAAGTTTCGGGACCACATGTCCCTTCCTCAGCTCACTTAGGAAAAAAAGCAATACAGTAATGTAATAAAAACAGAGGGCATAAAAAGGAAGGCTCCCGTAAGCAAAGACAGTTGATGAATATGCTGCAAAATTCGTGAATTTCCTGCAAAATACGTGAAATGGGCAAAAAAAAAATGGCAAAACGCGAATTTTGGTTCGGGTGTCAAATCGAACGATTCGAAGGATTTTAATCCAACGATCGAAGGATTATCCTTCGACCAAAAAAACGTAGGCAAGCCTATGGAGACCTTCCCCATAGACTAACATTGGGTTCGGTAGTTTTTAGATGGCGAACTAGGGGGTCGAAGTTTTTTCTTAAAGAGACAGTACTTCGACTATCGAATGGTCAAATAGTCGAACGATTTTTAGTTCGAATCACTCGATTCAAAGTCGAAGTCGTAGTCGAAGGTCGAAGTAGCCCATTCGATGGTCGAAGTAGCCCAAAAAACACTTTGAAATTCGAGCTTGGTGAATTGGCCCCTTGGTCTAAATGTTTCAGAACCTCAGAAATGTTTCAGAACATGTGCATTTGCATAAACAATCATCAGAAATAAGAAATGATTTGTTTCAATGTAGATATTGTAAAAAAAAAAAAAAGAAAGTTTAGCATTCACTAAACTGTACAATGACCTTTAGAAAGAGACAAGGGAAGGAGTTTGTACTGATCCCTCCTGTTCTAATCCAGACATTTCCATAAAAACAGATGTGTGCCACATAACATAAATCTTCACGAATCCCAATGCCTCTGTAATAATGAGAGTGACCTTAAAGAAAAAATGGAAATGGGGGTAAGGTTGTCATTATGAAAAAAGCTTCCATCCACTGAAATATGACATATTTTAATAAAAAAATGGGTAATACAAAGAATATAAAAGGTAAAATAATCACCGAGGGATTTCTCTTCCCCTTCATGGAGCCTGATAGCACTTCTCTTCAAGAGCCCTACTGATGCTATTGAAATGACAATGTGATATTATTTGTTTATTGTCTCTTTTTTTCCAAATTATTATCTTTCAATTATGTCAGTGCACGTTTACAGCTTAATATCCTATTGAATGGACGTCAGAGAGAAAGGTAGTTACAGGGAAAAGAACAAGTACCGGCCTAATAATGCTGAGCTGCTTGTGACAAGCACATGAACGTGGAAAAGGGAGGAAAACTGGAGCTTTGGAATTGTTTTTTTAGATATTTCCCATTGAATTGATATTTAAGGGTATGGAATCTGTTATTTAGAAATCCATTATCCAGAAAGCTCTATATTACAGAAAGGTCGTTTCCCATAGACTCCATTTTATCCAAATAATCTTTTAAAAATTATTTCCTTTGTCTCTATAATAATAAAACAGTAGCTTGTACTTGTTCCCAACTAAGATATAATTAATCCATATTGGAAGCAAAACCAGTCTATTGGGTTTATTTCATGTTTACATGATTTTCTAGCAGACTTGAGGTGTGAAGATCCAAATTACGGAAAGATCCCTTATCCAGAAAAGTCCAGATCCCAAGCATTCTGGATAACAGGTTCCATACCTGTAAAGCTTTGTAAACATAAATGCAGTGCCCAGATGCTATTTTGTACCATTTTGTTTTTACACTTTGACCAAACATGCAAAAGCAGACCCCTAAGAGGCCTATTTATTAAAGGTTGAATTTTTGTGGTTTTTGAAACTAAGATTGATCTCTATTTCTCTAAAGTTTACAATGCCTTGGAATTTATTAAAAGATCAGAATATAAAAAGTACAAATGGAAAAAAATGCTGAAAATTAGTCCGAATTGATTAAAAATGGTCCAATAGGATGAGTGCAGCTCCCGTTGACATCTATAGGACCTCGCCAGCTTTTTCTTGAATAAGAGGTTTTTGTGGATTTTACACTTAGGGGGTTATTTATCAAAATCCAAAAAGTTCAGTCTCAAAAGTTCAGCCTATTGAATGAAACCCAGCGCAGATCAGGATCAACGGAACATGTGCCATTGACTTCTACATGAACTCGGCAGGTCTGAGTTGGAGTACTTTTATATTTGGACTTTTAACACCATTGCGGTTTAATGAATCACAAAAAATTCTATTGTTTTTCCTGTGAAAATGTTTTTTTCCCCTTTAAAAGTCAGACCGGAAAAAAACGGACTTTGATATATATAATTCCCTTAAACTTCAAGATTTATTAAGCGGATTATGTATCAAAATACAAAAAGTTCTAACAATTTTCTGAAAACGACCAAATCTGCACTGACTTTCCCCCCTATTTATCAATACATTTTTCCAAAAAAAATTTCTGTGCGAAAAAACACGATAACACTGTAAAAAAATCTGAATCGTACAATTTTTTTCAGATTTGACACAGAAAACTGTGACTTTTTCTGTTTTGGTGCCAGAAACCTCAGACTATTTCGAATTTAATGCCAGAAAACCTTTGGATTATTGAACGAAACCCAGCGCAGATCAGGATATCTTCAAAATGTCAACAGGACATTGACTTCAACATGAATTTGGCAGGTCTGAGTTGGAGTACTTTTTTATTTGGACTTTTAACATCACCATCAGGGTTTAATAAATCCCGAAACATTCTAGTTTTTTTCTATGAAAAAATTGTGGTTTTCCTCTTTAAAATGCCAAATAAAAGCTGTCAAGGTCCTATAGAAGTCAATGGGAGCTGTGCTGATCCTACTGAAACATTTTTAATCAATTCAGACTTTTAGAGGTTTTCTGTTTTTTTTCTCTAGTAATTTTTTTGTCCAAAATTTGTAGAGGTTTAAGAGGTTTTCATATTTTCATACTTTTTAAATTCAGACCTTTTAATAACTCTCATGAGATTCGTAATTTAATAGAGTTTAATTGTGGTTTTAAAAACCTCTAAAACCACTAAAATTCAACCTCTAATAAATAGGCCTCCACGTGTCCAAATGCAGCTCAAGTTATGGAATGGGGGGGGCGAAGGAGACAGATGAGGCATAAAAAGATGCCCCAGTAGCTCCCCATCTTCTTTTCTGCTGATTCACTGCACATGCTCTGTGCTGCTGTCACTTACTGAGCTTAGGGACCCACTCACAATATACAGTACACATAGAATAGAAATGTCACAATATAAGGCTGATTAGTAATTAATACAGATAATTACTACACGGCAGCACAGAAACCAGTGCAATTAGCATCAGAATTTAATAATCAGCCCTGTAGCATCAGCTTATATTACAGACCAACCTCATTTTCTGCTTGATAACTGACAACACTGCTGTCTGCTGCTGGTTGCGGCTGTCTGTGGGGGATTCTGGAGCACTGGGCTGGGGTCAGGGATGAATTATCGTGCCCCTTCTGATCCATACCAGGTGTTGCCGTTGGACTAAACCCGCTGGAGGTGAAGGGGGCTGCAATGACTTCTCTGGCGAAACTCCGGCTGCATGATTTCTGTGGGGGCTGGATAGGGTGAGCATGCCTGGGTGCTGGTCCGGGCTGATGGTGGAGAAGGTTCCTCCCAGAATCTCTTTGAGCGACCTGCTGTCCGTCTAGGCTGTTTTCGCTCCATCCCACAGACAGCACCTAAAACACCAGATTTAAAAAGTTTGGGGGTCTGGGAAATCAACCACCCGGGATTTGAACTCAGACAACAGGCACTTTAGCTGCTGCGCCACAGAGTCTAAAAAACACAAAATTTAAAAAGTTATCTGCAGACCTCTGCCCTGGCAGCTCCTTTTAACCCCCTCTAATCCCGCCCCTACATACCCGCCCCCCTAGCTAGGGGAGGGGGGCCTACCAGGAGAATACTCGGCCCCTTCCCCAGACAGTGACCGGTAGCCAGCCCCGAGAACAATAGGCCTCATATGCCTCTGTTACGACCACTAAGCTTAGTTTCTCAACAACTGCTCAGAGCCCACTGAGCATGTGAGTGTCACAGACACTTTCCAAGATGGTGACCCCCTGTGACAAGTTTGAAGTCCTGGATCATTGCTGCTATTGACAAGCTGAAACCTAATATTTTGCCCCCCACCCAAGTAATTATATATTTCCTTCTTCTTTAAACTCTGTATGCACTACTGTCTGCGTTCAATAGTGCTCCATAAATAAGAGGCACATGGGCCCCTAGTTTGCACTTTGTTCAGAACATGCCTGTCAGAATGGTTTTAATACCAAGTTTTTGTATATTTTTTTTCCTGTACTCTTTAGTATTTTCACACTCAGGACCACTACGTGCTTATGAAATAATTGAATTCAAATTAGTTCATTTGATAAATCTAAAAAGTAAAGTTTCAAAGGAAAGAATTTTTCGAGCATTGTGAAATTAGACAAAAAAACGGCGTATTTCGTGTTAAGGGGCAGCAATCAAAGCCACGTCGGAGTGGGGGGCGCTGGTTACCATCTCGGAGCTAGAGAGTTTTCTTTACAAGTATCTCAGGCCATAAAAAACATTTCTATAGACTTAATGGATACCCGTTAAATTACATTTTAAAAGTCCTTTTTTTTTAAAAAAAAAAAAAAATCTTGATTTCAATAAAAACCTCATTACTCATCGTCTAAGAAAGTTCATTAGCGGAAGATCACTTTGGAAAGAATTGAAGTAACCAGCCTTTCTTCTCAGCAGTGAATTACATTATCTACTTCCTAGTTATTTAAGCCTTAAAATAAAAGATGTAAACGCTACAGTGACATCTTAAGATCATCGGTAAGGCAGGTCCTGCACGCACGAAAATGCCCAGCTGGTCTGGAGATAAAACAGATTGATAATTAGTGGCAAAATGTAACATTTCATCAGGAAGATTTTGAATAATCCAATTTATCTTTGTCGGATATGCAGCACATATTTTTCTTTGGAGACTCTTTGTTCTTTAACATAATATTATAATTTCTGCCTCCTAATTAAAGCAGCAGTCAGTTGGACCTTCCTTGATGTTGTGCTGAAGTTCCCAGTCTAACTATACGGCACAGGGTAAGGTGCCTGCCCTGAGCCACATGCCACCACTAACTACTGCGGTGCCTGCTGCCTGCGTATCATCCTACTGAGGCTATAACTAGTTTGATATTGATGAGATCAAAGATAGGCAGTTTGAAGGGAGGAGGGTTTCCCTCTGCTGGTTAGTTTGAATGATTGAGGCCAGTGTATAGCAGCTGGGACCACAATTTCTTCTGCTCTCTCAAAGTATAAAGCCGCCCACCAGTGTGAGCTCCTACTGACTTTAGTTTCTAATTAACTGCTAACAATGTATTGTCCCTCTTCCTTGAGATAAGCTGGTAGTCAGTTTTATGTCCCTCGGTCGAGTCTCTCTCTCTGTTCCCTGATGGGGGGGGAAGTATAAATGAATTCTTTTCAATGGCTTCTAAAAGTTACAAACAATATAGAGCAGTGTGGAATTATTCGGGACACTGCAAATAAAAAAGAGGAATGTTCATCTGAATGATGATATGCTACATAGAAAGGTTCTGTCACATACAGCTCCCTAAATTCAGAACAAGTGCTAGGTTTCCTGGTCATGGCTCAATCTTCTGCCTTTAGCAGTCGCCTTTGGCCTCAGGAGGAGCCCTCAGCTACTCAGATGCCGCCAGGTCTTAACTTGAGAGGAGCCAAGCAGTTGTTCTGAATTAGGGATGTAGCGAACGTCGGAAAAAAAGTTCGGGAACATATTCGCGAACTTGCGCAAAAACGCGAGCGGTTCGCGAACGGTTCGCGAACCCCATAGACTTCAATGGGAAGGCGAACTTTAACATCTAGAAAAGACATTTCTGGCCAGAAAAATGATTTTAAAGTTGTTTAAAGGGTGCAACGACCTGGACAGTGGCATGCCAGAGGGGGATCAAGGGCAAAAATGTATCTGAAAAATCTGCCTGTGTGTGCTTGGAAGAGATAGTGTAGGGGGAGAGCTGTTAGTGATTTCAGGGACAGATGATAGTAAGTTTGCTGGCTAGTAATCTGCTTGATACTGCTCTGTATTGGAGGGACAGAAGTCTGCAGGGATTTGAGGGACATTTTAGCTTAGGTAGCTTTGCTGGCTAGTAATCTACTGTTCTCTTTAAACAACTGCCATACGTTGACCTTGTAGGCATTGTTTGCCCAGTTTTTTTGGACGCAGCCACTGAAGCACAGTTGCCAGAAAAAATATGCCATATAAATGCTGAAAATAGTAATTTTTCGCCATACGTTGACCTTGTAGACATTGTTTGCCCAGTTTTTTTGGTTGCAGCCACTGAAGCACAGTTGCCAGAAAAAATATGCCATATAAATGCTGAAAATAGTCATTTTTTGCCATACGTTGACCTTGTAGGCATTGTTTGCCCAGTTTTTTTGGTCGCAGCCACTGAAGCACAGTTGCCAGAAAAAATATGCCATATAAATGCTGAAAATAGTCATTTTTTGCCATATACGTTGAGTCAACGTATGGCAAAAAATGACTATTTTCAGCATTTATATGGCATATTTTTCTGGCCTCTGTGCTTCAGTGGCTGCGGCCAAAAAAACTGGGCAAACAATGCCTACAAGGTCAACGTATACACTACTACAGCGGTGGATACGGATTACGTAAAATATATGAATGCTGCTTGAAAAAAAGTAACTCAAGTGGTTTTTCTAGAGACGATAATATTATCAATATTTAGACAAAATGTGAACAAGCTCACACAGCTAGATGGCGGGTTGAAGAAAACAGTGTGCAAATAATGCCTACAAGGTCAACGTATACACTACTACAGCGGTGGATACGGATTACGTAAAATATATTATGGCTGCTTGAAAAAAGTCACTCCGGTGTTTTTTCTGGAGACGGTAATATTATGGATATTTAGACAGAATGTGAACAAGGTCACACAGCTAGATGGCGGGTTGAAGAAAACAGTGTGCAAATAATGCCTACAGGGCAAATAATGCCTAAAAGGTCAACTTATACACTACTACAGCGGTAGTAAAATAAAAAAAAGTAAAATAAAAAAAAATGAATATTAAAAAAAAAAATTAAAGTTGGTGCTGCTGAACTACTAGGAGCAGCAGATTAGCACACCAGTCCCACTCCCCAACACTGCTAGACTAATAGCACTGGGCTCTTATAGTAGTAGTAGTAGTAGTAGTAGTAAAACAACAAAAAAATAAATAAAAGCAGTCCTTACAAGGACTACTGTTATTGCAGCAGTCAGCAGATGAGATCAGAAGCAGGACAGCTGCCCACTGCAGCTACATACAGAGCACTGCAGTAGAAGGTAGATTACTAGCCAGCAAAGCTACCTAAGCTAAAATGTCCCTCAAACCCCTGCAGACTTCTGTCCCTCCAATAACAGAGCAGTATCAAAACGATTACTAGCCAGCAAACTTTCAACTGTCCCTGAAATCACTAACAGGCAGCAGCTCTCTCCCTACACTATCTCTTCAGCACACACAGGCAGAGTGAAAAAACGCTGCAGGGCTTCGGTTTTTATAGGGAAGGGGAGTGGTCCAGGGGAGAGCTTCCTGATTGGCTGCCATGTACCTGCTGGTCTGGGGTGAGAGGGCAAAAAAAAGCGCCAACAATGGCGAACCCAAAATGGCGAACGTCGCGCGACGTTCGCGAACTTCCGGCGAGCGCGAACACCCGATGTTCGCGCGAACAAGTTCGCCGGCGAACAGTTCGCGACATCTCTATTCTGAATGAGCAAAGGGGCACATGTGTTTCCAAGGTTTTGGGTGGGTGGGAGTAGACAAAAAGAGTAGTAGGTTGGTACAGGTGGAGTTCAAGCAGGGTCAGACAGGCAGTGGTCAGTACAGGCATTGTTCAAAGAATAGTCAAGCAAGCAAAGGTCATTTTCCGTAGATTTCAGATTAGTCAGGCAGGCAAGGATCAGGATTGGCAGAGTTCAGAATAGTCAGGCAGGCAGGGATCAAAACCGGAATCAAACAACAACAGAAATTGCACCCAGGATACTAACAAGTTAGACCTAACAACGGGCAATGATCTCCCGCCCAAAGCCCCTTTAAATATTCAAAGTTCACGCCAAAACGCGATGACGTCATGACGCTTGTGACATGTAAAACCCGGAAGTGTGAGCCACACATTCCATAGGAGGAACCCGCAAAGAAGAGGAAGCAGCACCACGCGGCAGGTGTCCCCAACAGAGGTTTGCAGGGCGTCCCCGCTGGCCCACTAGACCACCAGGGAGAGTTATCACAAGTTCCTATACACAGGTGCAAAAATCTATTGGCTAAAGCCACAACAGGACATAGACACTCAGCTCTGCATGTTATCCAAGCTCTGAACCAATGTTCTGATCAACCCTTGGATGGCCAAAGACCCACAGGTTCACGATATAGCCAAAGAAGCAGATGTTTATGTGTGTGGACAGCTAATGGGTGTCCTGTAGACCTATGATGGAAATAAGAAAAGGCTAATGGATATTATCCATAGCAATGATGCACTAGAGCTATGGTACTCTTTTACTCTAGCAGCCTACTCCTACCCTACATGTTTAGATTAATGGGCTACTGCAGAGGTCCCCAACCTTTTTTACCTGTTAGCTACATTCAAATGTGAAAAGAGTTGGGGAGCAACACAAGTATAAAATACCCCCCGGGGGTGCCAAATAAGGGCTGTGTTTGGTTATGTGGTAGCCTTTTGTGGACTAGCAGCCTAAAGGAGGTTCTATTTGGCTGTACACCTGGTTTTATACAACCAAGACTTGCCTCTAAGCCTGGATTTCAAAAAGAAACACCTGTTTTGAGGCCACTGAGAGCAACATCCAAAGGGTTGGTGAGCAACATGTTACTCATGAGCAACTGGTTGGGGATCACTGGCCTACTGTTTAGAGTTAAAGATTCAAATACACAAACATTTACAGTAATGCTTAAGAATCCAACTAGCCCCAAAGATTACATGGCCCTCAGAAATTGCTTACAAAATATTATCCCAGGCAGATATTTCATACAGTTTAAAATAAGTCCAAAGTTATTACTACAGCTTTAAATTATAAAAGTGTTCATATCAAAACCAGCCACTTTGTAAGGCAAATAAGCCAATTTCTGTCTTAAAAAGACCACTTCTTGTGCTGAAGAGATGTGAAAGGACTTCCCTTGTGCTTATTCAAGTCATGCCTCCAGATGTATCTGAGATTTTTGGAGCATATCATTTTAAATTGATGAAAGAGTACCAAAAATATTGAACCTATTAATTCTCCCTAATGGTGCCTTCCCAGGCAGGTTTGACTTTAATCGCCGAGAGGTGTTGTACATGCATGTGACCATACACATTAAGCTCTCGCGCTCAGAGACTCGTTCCCTCCTGACTGCCAGCTGGAATGAGCAACCGGCTGTCGCTGTCAAACAGAATGATTTGAGGCATATATATAAAGGTGTGTAAAATATTTAATATTTGATTCAATAAAATAATGTCACCATATTGTAAAGAGTTGAGTTTACGCGGAATGCCATGGCAATAAAGTGGTGATGTTGTGCATTTCAGTTTCTGTGTAGCCTTTGCCTCTAAATCTGTGAAACCTAAAAGTCACTCCAATAACTATTCTTGAAATAATGACATATAGGTCCAGATGAGTCCTTCTTTCCCCACTGAGGCCCAAATGATCTGCTGCCCAACCCCCTTCCCAGTGGGTTGAAAACTCCATAAATGACTTACTAAGCAAAGTGAGAACTTTTGGAGCCAACACATGCATGCACTTAGCAAATAACGTCCAGTTTTAAGAACTTGCAAGTTATGTGCCTACAAGATTATTTGGCTGGATCCATCTTTAGGCCATTATATACAATTATTTACCCAAACCTTGAATTCATGTTTTTCTTCAGTACAGGTATGGGACCTGTTATACAGAATGCTTGGGACCTAGGGTTTTCCGGATAACGGATCTTTCCGTAATTTGGGTCTTCATGCCTTATGTCTACTAGAAATTAATTTAAACATTAAATAAACCCAATAGGCTGGTTTTGGTTAATTTGGTTAATTATATCTTAGTTGGGATCAAGTACAAGCTGCTGTTTTATTATTACAGAGAAAAAGGAAATCATTTTTAAAAATTTGGATTATTTGGATAAAATGGTGTCTATGGGAGACAGCCATTCCGTAATTCGGAGCTTTCTGGATATCGGGTTTCCGGATAAGGGATCCTATACCTGTATAAATTTTGGCCTAAATGTCACATCAATATTCTGATGAAACAAGATGCTACATTGAGGGGGTTATTTACTAAACTTTAAATTTATCTGGTTGGACTTGGGGGAAAAAATTGGAATTTTTCATGGGAAAAAAACCTTGATTTTTCAAGATTGTTTTTTCCCCCGATGGTGCAAAAAGCACAAATCCAAAAATCCACCATCTCAGACCTGTGTAAGTCAATGGGAGAGGCACCAGTCTCTGAAGATATCGTGGTTTGCATTGAGTTTAGCCTGAAAATCCAAAAAATCTGGAGTTTTCGGGCAAAAATCGAGAGATTTGGGGAAAAAGTCTGAAGATTTGTGTTTTCGCTCCATTTTATCTGTTTTTTTCCCGAACCAATTAATCTGAGGTTTTTTTACAAATAAATAAGGCCAAATCAGGCATGGGAGTTTGGTCATGTTTTTTTAATAAAATATGTGATGAATTTTGAGTTTAGTAAATAACCATCTGAGTGTCCTGTATCCTGTGGGTTTGCAGGTTTGCAGGTTACCATATTAGAGCAGTTAGGATACTAATTCAGAACATTTCCTCTTCCCAAAAATACTCCCAGTCATTGTTAAGTGACTGAACATACAACTAAGCCTGGCACAATGATTCTTTTTAAACATAAATCAAATGTATTTTTATGAGATGAAATGTATGCATTGGTGGGGAATATAATAATGTAACCTATCAATCTCTTTTTAATTCATTGCAGAGCATAAGCGGAAACGGTGTATGTCTCGTGAGGATTACATACAAAGAAAATGACATAATGATGTGGAGAGGGCCTTCCAATAATAACTTAAAATCTGTTGGGAGTGGGAAAATGCTTAAAACATGACACATAAAGAAAGAGTTGATATGGTTCATCCATAAAGGAAGACCTTGCAAATTGGAATAGAACTGTGGCTGGATCAATCCCAATGTAAAGATGGCCACACATGGAGAAAGTTGGTCATTTTTTAATTGAACCTGCTGACTATTGCTTTTTGTGGATACTCTTCACAAACACTTTAGAATGAGCATTAGATCTTAGTCACTACAGTAAAAGGGATTGTCATGATTTTTATGGTGTAGTTTTTATTTTTAAATTATCACTGTTTACACTGCAAAGAATTCACTCTACCGTGTAAAATTGAAATCACTCCAACTGGTAGTGCAGCAGTAAAGAGTAACTGAATTGTATCAGAGCACATGTCACATGACTGGGGGCACCTGGGAAACTAGCTCCATGTATGCTCAAGTCTGCTGGAGCATTTTGAATTTTGAAAATGCTCCAGACCCATACCCCTCCCCCCCCCAGCACTTTCATTTCCTTGGAAACCCGTGGAAGAGACTGGGCAATTTTTGTTTTTGTTTTTTTGATTTCAAAAATAAACCCTGCCAACCTAGGCACAGGCCCTTGGGTGCCTTAATATAATTACGCCCATGTACTTGACCACTCCCAACCAAGTTGACAGCTTATACTTTTCTATCTATGCGGTACTACCCAATTAATATCACTGAGTTGGATGGAGTCATGTAAACAACTTTAGTCTCCCTTACACCTCCCACTAGACATAACTCTGAAGGTGGATCAGAACAGAAGAGTGGCTGGAGTGCCAGAAAAAGATCAAACACGAGACAAAGTGTTGGTCAAATGGGTCAAAGGACGAGGGCAGAGGGCTAGAAACGGAGTCAAAATGTCATGCCAAGGTTTGGAAATGGAGTCAAAATGTCATGCCAATTTTTTGGGTAGGAGGCAGGAACCAGAGTTAACCAGAGACACCAGGTAGGTAAAGATAGGTCTTCACCTGCACCAATAATACGGAGTAAATGCATACATGCGTTAATGCATACGCTATCACTGACGAAGGGGGCAGTAACCTCCTGAAATATTTGATTTTTTGCATTCACATTAAAACTTTTTGGAGGTACAGTACTTTGGTACACCGCAGCAAATGATGGAGCTCGTCTTCTCTTTTCGCTGGTCCTTTAGTTAATGCATAGGCTGGCAAATGTGAGCAGCTGCAGGGATTATGACCCTGAAAGGTTTAAAAATGACACTGTGTGAGGACCTTATTGATGTCCCAAAGGGTGTCCACGGGCCCAAATTATGATCCAGCCCTTCACCCCCAGGTGCTAAACATACTTTTTGCCTGTTATTTTAAACATGAAAATCTATGGTTATTTATATTTAAATTCGCCTGGCACGACTTTGCAGCGAATACTGATTTTCACGATTTTTTAGTGAAACTGTTCGAATTTCAAGATTTTGTCGTGAAACCGTTGGAATTTCACGATTTTTTCGTGAAACCGTTGGAATTTCACGTTTTTTTGGCGAAATTGTACGAAATTCACGTTTTTTTCGTGAACTTTCAGATTTCACAAATTTTCAACATTTCACAAAATCTGCAGGAAATTCGCCACTCACTAGTTATTTATGTGGTATTTCTTGAGCTAAACAAGGCAACACAGGGGAATTTATGCCGCTCCATGTTTGGTCCTTTTAGGGTAAGACCACTCAGGGCATTTTGGGGAGATTTGGTCGTCTGTCGACTAATCGCCTCGTTTTTGTGGCGGCCAATCTCCCCAAACGCCTTCCCTGTTCCTGCGTATGCAGTTTGCTTCCATGACAAATGCCTTTGATTACAAATAATAAAAGCCGCTATGCAGATTACTTAATGCTAATTAATATTTCCAAAAGTCCCAAAAGCTTTTTTTTGCAAACCCCATCTTGTCTTACTCTAATGATTTTTCCATTGCAAGTTTAAAGATAAATTATGAGCCATCTCCCTGAACCAATGATGAAATGCTCTGTTGATCCAGAATTGGGAGCGCAGGTTTATTCCTTAACTTATGACTTGGATTGCTAATGAGGAACTATGGGAAGCAACGGCACACAAGATAACATATAGGCCTGTGGTAAAGGATGGTTAAGGTTCATGGGTTGCCCATTTTTCTGGGCTCAGCACATGAGACATTACACCTCTCAACAGTTTAAAAATTCTCATCTTATGGCAAAACATCATTGAACACAATTTCTTAGAAAGAAATAGAAACGAGAAATAAGATATAACACAGGTTCAAGTGAAACCACAGCCGCACCAATCTCCTTAAGATGTTCACTGTATTTGCCCCCCAGGTCCCCATGGATTATGACAAATTGAGGAGCACACAGAAAGTTATGCATGAAAATCCATACTTCATTAGTGGCTCTTGTGCACCCACCACCCCACACACAAAGTTCTGAAGAGTACACAACAAAAGCCAAAATATGCATACATAACCAGCAATGAGGAGCAGTGTCACTTACCTAGGCACATGTTCAAAGCTCTCAAGTTTCCACTCCCACCTGTTGGAACAAGAGCAGACGTAGTCATGCAGGAGACCCCCCTATAGCTGTCAAGGGCCCTTAGTAACTGATATCCCAAAAAAGCAGCACAATTTGAAACTTTTTTGTACAATGCCATGTACAGGTATGGGACCTGTTATCCATGCTCGGGTTCTGGGATTTTCCAGATAAAGGATCTTTTGGTAATTTGGATCTTCATACATTTAGAGGGTTATTCATCAAAGTCCGAATTTATCTCAATATTTTCTGCTACAAACTCCGATCAAATCAGCTCTGGTTTTTTTATTCTTATTTATTATTACATTATACCAAAAATTTGCTTTGCGGGAACAAATCCGATTTTCACAGTTTTTTCTTCAGATTTTCACGATTTTTCCGGATTTTCATCTGATTTTCACAATTATTTTCATTTTTCACCCAAAAACTCAGATTTTTGCCCGAAAAACTCCGGGGTATTGCACGAAACCCAGCGCACATCAAAAAATCATTGGGACTTCTCACATTGACTAATATTCAACCTCGACGGGTCTGAGATGCTGGATTTTCTGATTTGGACTTTTCCATCCTTGGGGTTTCATAAATTCTAAAAAATTTGTGATTTGTGAAGTCCGATATTATAAAAACAATCACAAATTTTCCGTGATTTTTGCATTTGAAGTTTAGTAAATAAACTTAATAGACTGGTTTTGCTTCCAATAAGGATTAATTATATCTTAGTTTGGATCAAGAACCAGTTACTGTTTTATTATTACAAAGTAAAAGGGAAATAATTTTTAAAGATTTGGATTATTTCATTATAATGGAGTCTATGGGAGACAGCCTTTCCGTAATTCAGAACTTTCTGGAGAACAGGTTTCTGGGTAATGGATCCCATACCTGTATTATCATTGGTGCTCAGGAAGACTTGTCTTCTTATTTGTGTTTATTTGTTTCAGTAGGCAAGGCCATGGTTGCTCTAAAAAAAGGTCATTTCATCCACAGTCTAAATTCCTTCTAATGATAAAATCATTGTTTTAGCCAGGAATAAAACCCATACAAAGCATGTTTTTTTTACCCATAATGCATCTTTTCCTCATAATTCTAGTTGAATTGCAGTTGTGCCCTGAGTAGGGTTTGCAGCTATTTCACCTAATGCATCAACAAAGAAAAAATCAGGTGCAATAGTGGGGCTTCCGTTACTTCCGGAGTAATGTTTTTCACCAGGTGTGGAACTAGGGGGCATATTTATCAAGGGTCGAATTTTGGATAAAATAAACCTCGAAATTCGATTTCTAAAAGACCAACCGAGATTAAGTTGAAGGTTTTTTTGTCGAATAGGTCCGTTTTTGATTGAATAGGTCCGTTTTTGATTGAATAGGTCCGTATTCGGGCGAATTCGAATTGTACAAATTGAAGGAATAGCACAATCAATCAAATTTGATTCAAAGTTTTTCCCAGAAAAAAATTTGATTTTTCAAAGTCCACCAATTGACTCCAGATAGGTTCTAGGAGGTCCCCCATAGGCTTAAACAGCAATTCGTCAGGTTTTAGATGGTGAATCGTCGAAGTCGAAGAGACTGTACATGATAAATTTCGAATTTTTGATTTTTTTTCAAATTTGAATACAATTTGGACTATTACCGAGTCGAAGTACACAAAAAATAGCTTGAAATTCAAATTTTTTTCATTTGAAAATTTAACTCGACCTTTGATAAATTTGTCCCTGGGTGCAGGCAGTGTAAGGCCATATCTAGAGCGTTACTGTTGAGGGATGGGCGAGAGTGGTGTTAGCTCTGTGGTTTCCCAGTGTCAATAAGCACAGTTGTGCACATTTTAACAAAAGAGGAAAGACTGAAGCATTTATTACCGTGTGGAGGGGCAAGGAACTTGTTTGGATATAAGTATTTTTTAATGAATGAGGTTTTATTCATTTAGTAATTTATTACAGACTTGAGGAAAGACACCCTGTGGCCATTAATTTGCATAATGGGGTACAGAGGAATCCTCAATTTGTTGTGTCCCTTAGTCCGACCAGTTATCAACGTGAGACAGAAATTGACTGCATTAGGTCATTAGGTCTATGTAGGGAACACAGTCGGCTGTGCTGGGGATGGAGGGAGGCCAACTATCTATAAAAAGCTTTTGTGAGAAACAGGAAAATGTTGTTCATAGCGCCTCGGGATGCCGTGTGACTGCTTTCCCACAAAATCTCAGACTCTAGAAAAGCCGGAACTAAGCAAACATTTAAAAAAAAACAGGAGTAAAATGTTGCCGCTCTCTATTCATTCTTATTAGATATTTGGGAGCATATTTATCTATGGGTGAAAGTGAGAATTCATCCTTTGATTAATAAAGAAAAAGAAGGGGGATTGATTAATGCACATTCTCTGGTCCCCTATCAATTTACTATCTATGCAAGTTTTCTCTATGTTTATAGTTAATTAGTAGCAATTCCGTTGTATTTAAATCAGTGTCGGACTGGCCCGGCGGGACACCGGGAAAATACCCGGTGGGCCCCGACCCTCATGGGCCCCCGCCGGGCCAAAACCCCTCTCTAAATATTTATATTTAAAAAAAATAAATAAAAATTATCGGCGCTGAGCAGCGCCGCCTGCGCATGCGCGCCAAGCGGCGCTGTTGCGCATGCGCACCGAGCGGCTTCCTTGCTGAGCCGGCGCGTCACAGTGGGGGGACGGGTGGCCGGAGGGGGGCCCTCGGCAACAGTCCCGGTGGGCCCCGGTCCCCCCAGTCCGACCCTGATTTAAATATATTTTTACTTTTTTAGCCTTGGAGTGCTCCCACAACCCCCCTTTTTTGCCCTTCGATTAATAAGTCTTTAAAGATATAGAAATCAAAAGAGAGCAGCGGAATTTGAATCTAGAGAACTGTGGTGAGTAGTGATGGGAGAATTTGTCCTGTTTCACTTCGCCGAAAAATTTGCCAATCCCCTGCAAAATTTCAGGAAAACGCCAAAAATTAGTGAAATGCAAATTTTGACACCCGCATCTTTTTTTCTGCCCGCGTCAATTTTGACGCCGGCGTTAAAGTCATTGGGCGTCCAAACAATGTTGACACGTGACGGATTTGTCACAATAGACTTTTCCAATGCGAATCCAAAAAATATTTACGCTGGCAAATTATCGCGCCAGTTTCACGCCCGGTGAATTTATTCACCCAGCACTAGTGGTGAGAGCTAGTAATTAAATATACCCTATACATGCAGAAAAGGAATCTTGTGTTTTACACTTGGTCTATGAAATGAAAGAAAAGAGATGCATTTGTCCCTTGCGAGTTGCACATTGCACCATGCGCCTAGCGCCGCATTCACGTTAAAAGACACAATGGCACTAGGCACAAAGCAATGCATTACCTGAATGATTCTTTCACCTACTGGTTACACCAGCTAAAAGAAAGCGAGGATAAAAGGAGAAGGAACAGTAAAATCATTTGGGTGCTGAGTAGTTAGGCACACCCCAGGGATTATAGTCCCCTACCTCTTCAAAAAGTGCACCACTCTTGAGTACTATTAACACTACCACCATATTTTATTGGTCTTCCAGGTGCCCCGCCATCAGCCGTGGGCCATTTTCACAAAAAGAAAACACAGAGACTTTCGCATTTCCTCTTGGAACTGCTGTGCTTTTGCCTCCAAACTTAGAATTTCAGGAAAATGGTTTCCATCACCAAAGCAAAGATGTCAATTCATCAGAGTAAGTTCAACTACTTTGGGCAGATTGCAAGATGTAATTCCAGGGGTCCTATAGCAGTGTAGATACCTGCACAAACTCACAACTGCTTCTCCAGAAGTAGCACCATGTCCATAACTTGCAGCTGTATATAACAGTTACTCCTGCTATTACACTGGATTTCTGGTTAGTAACAAGTGATTATTTTTCCAAACATGGATTCATCGTAAAATGATGCATTTTCGCCAATGATGCATTTCGCCATTGGTGGATTTTTTCACAAAAATATGACAAAAAATTGCAGAGGAAAAACACCCATTCACTTCAATCCATTTGGAGTGAGAAAAAACACCCATTGACTTTGGGGCACATTTACTAAGGGTCGGATTTCGAAGTGGTAAAACTTCGAAATTCGATAGTCAAAATTTTTTTTTGATTGAATTTAGCTGTTTTCGATCGAATTCAAATCTTTTGATCTATAGTAGAAATCGTTCGATTCAAACGATTTTCAAAAAAAGAAAATTGACTTCTAAAAACTTAGCCAAATACTGGCTATAAGTTCTAGGAGGTCCCCATAGGCTAACATAGCAATTCGGCAGGTTTAAGGTGGCAAAATGTCGAAGTCAACGTTTTTTAAAGAGACTTCGATTTTCAAATAGTCGAATATTCGAAGTTCTTTCAATTCGAATCAAATTTGGGCCTATTTGAAAATTACTTCGAAATTCAAAGTTTTTGAATTCGAAAATTCACTTCAAATTCACTTCGACCCTTAGTAAATGGGCCCCATTATGTGTTTGGAGTGAGATTAAACTTGAGGAAAAAAAACGCCCTCTGACTTTAATGCAATTGAGAGTGAGAACAAAAGTCGCCCATAGACTCTAATATATATTGCTACAAAAAAGTTGAAGCAACAAAGAGTTTGCCCATAGACTCTGATATATTTCACTACAAAAGAGTCATGCATAGACTCTAATATGTTTTGCTACAAAAAAAAGTTGCGGCAACAAAAATTTGCCCATAGACTCTAATATATTTAAGTATAATAACAAAAAGGTCACACAAAGGGGGATATTTATCAAAGAGTGAAGATAAAGATCACCACAGTCCTCTAGAGTGAAATTCCGCCACTCTCAATTCATTTCTATGGGATTTTGAAAGGCATATTTATCAAAGGATGAACTTTCACTTGCACCCATTGATAAATACTCTTTTAAAAATCCCATAGAAATGAATGGAGAGTGGCAGAATTTCACTTTAGAGGACTGTGGGGACCTCTCTGGCCCATAAACTTTCATGCATTTTGCAAATTGTTCAGTATTTTGCAAATTTTCAGTTCTGTGAATTTTTCTGCAGTTTTTGCATTTGTCGGCAAAGCAAAACTGGGCAGATTCAGTCGTCACTAAAGGTGGCCATAGACGCAAAGATCCTATCGTGTCTCCTATCTCGAGTGTGCCGAGATTTTTCGTCCAGCGGAGATCGGTCGTTTGGCCGATCGGACAGGTTTGATTTTGACCCAACCGATCCCGCCGGAGTTGCGGGAGTCCCGAAAAGTTGCTTGTGTCAAAACACTATTTGGACGCCCATTGACTTTAACCCCGGCTTCAAAATCGACGCAAGTGTCAAAATTGACGTGGGCGCTGAAATCCGAGTTTCACAAATTTTTTACCGTTTCGCAAATTTTTCAATGAAGCGAAATGGGAGAAATTCGCCCATCACTAGCTATGGCATTATCAATACTGAGCCAAATTCTAAGGAGTTTATAATAGCCCTGTCATCCATTTCTCCCTGGATGCAATGGTGCTTAAAGCAAGAGACATGCTTGGGATTAACCCTCGATATTCGACTGGGAATTAAAAACCTTCGACTTCGAATATCGAAGTCGAAGGATTTTAGCGCAAATAGTTCGATTTAATCGAACGATTAAATCCTTCGAACCGAACGATTCGAAGGATTTTAATCCAACGATCAAAGGATTATCCTTCGACCAAAAAAACTTAGGCAAGCCTATGGGGACCTTCCCCATAGGCTAACATTGAGTTCGGTAGGTTTTAGGTGGCGAACTAGGGGGTCGAAGTTTTTTCTTAAAGAGACAGTACTTCCACTATCAAATGGTCGAATAGTCGAACGATTTTTAGTTCGAATCCTTCGATTCGAAGTCGTAGTCGAAGGTCGAAGTAGCCCATTTGATGGTCGAAGTAGCCCAAAAAACACTTCGAAATTCGACGTTTTTTTACTTTGAATACTTCACTCGAAGTTAGTGAATCGGCCCCTAACTATACAGTGGAATCGTGTGAAGGCCATTATAACAACTTTTTTTTTCTTTTTTAAGGTTCCCTGGACTTGTTTAGTGTAATGTATTTGCTGCAACAAATAAGTCCATTCGACTTTAAATTTCCTGCTTTATTCAAATTAAACTGAGGGCAAGACATCTAGCGAATTTGTGCTAGGCAGAAATGAACACTAGCGCATCTTCACTTTCAATTGCTCGCACTGCCGAAGTAACACTAGCGAAACGTCGCCAGCATCCGGCACCCACGACGAAATACTGCATTCTAGTGAATTAGCATTGTCTGAGTGAATTTAGCCTGGTGAAGTGTAGCGATGGCTGTGAATTTTCGCTGGTGAATTTTCGCCCTCGAGTAAATCTGCCCCAAAATGTCCAAACTAATTTCTGTTTTGTTTTGTTTTTAAATAATGTTTACTATACAGTGCACAACCCCATGGATATAAAGGGGACAATGAATTGTGTAGGGACCCATGAGGGGCCCAGTAACTTACAGCACAAAAAGTGGCCCAAAGATGTGGTCCCATGTTACACCGTTATAATATTTATCATCATTAGTATTCTCATTATACAGTTATAAATCTTTTTGTCTTGCCTGAAACTGAAGCCGAATATAATGCAAAGTCATTTTAAGGACAAGTAAAAATAAATAAATAAATAAAGTGACCGTTTTGGCTTTAGTAATGATTTAGATAAAATGGCAGAGACCTGAGCCAAACGCCTGGAGTTGGCAGGGGCTATTAGTTCGCTTTTCTCAGGTAAATTCAGTCCAATCATTTTTCTCCTCTGTTTTTTTGGCTTAGTGGAAAACGAGTCGCTTCATTGCTGAGAGCGAGAGGCGCAGAACAAGAGAAAATGCTCTATTAGGAAGCCTTAGAGTGCCATCTCCTGGGCCAACTGACAAGTGCTGGACGGAACATTAGCCAATGTTGTGCTGCCGAGGACCTGGACTAGAGTTCAGGTTTTCTTCCAGAAAGTTGAATTACATACAAAGCAACCTGTGACCAACACAAGAGGTGAAGAGGACCCTGGCCAAAAAAGCTTACAATCTAAAATACAAATATGAAGTTATCTGTTTTTAAAGGGAAAGTTCATCTAAATATTTAGTTTCAGCATGCAGAAAAAGGGTTATTATTTATTATTTTAACATTTTTATAATTTTTTTTCTTCGTCAACAGTTATCACTAACATGTGACCTGTGCAGTTGCAGAACTCTAGCTCACTTTTCCTATTTCCCCAGCTGCTTCATTATTTTACCACTTTCTATTAATGGTGGCTCTAGTAAAAACCTAAGTGGTCACAATTGAGTATCTTTATCAAAGGGAGAGTTTTAGGTTAGGGCAAATGGGACACTGGTCCTCAACCCTAAACACCAGAGGAAGAAAACAGAGCTGTCAAGTCATCCTATTTTTTTCTAGGAGTCTCCATGGTTTATAAACTGGGCTTGGGGTGTACTGCTAATTGGTACGGTGTGGTTGGAGCCAGAAATCGACCCTCAGACAGTTGACCTCTTTGAGAATAATGTAGATAAAATGGAAACATGTAGAATTGATTGAGAATGTGCAAGAAGTTCTGTGAGACGAAGTTCAGCTGATTTCCTTTAGTTGGGTTTGGCAGCTTTTTTTAACTCTGGTCCTTCCTCCTCTAGAATGTGAGTTCTTGTGAGCAGGACTGTCATGTCTCTTTCTACTGAATTCTTATAGCTACATTGATTGGTATTATCCATCATTTAGACAATTCCCAACCAAGTGAAGGCTGCCAGTGTGCTACAGATTAATTGATTCTTTAAAAATAGCTGATGGCTACCAGGGGCCCATGTCCCCTAGGCAAGCGTAAGACTGAGCAAGTGAGAAAAAAGCTAAATTGTTCTACTTTCCAGGGTCCCCTGCCCCCGTTATCATTCTGTCAATAAGTTCTTCACTTTGCACAAAACTGATAAAGTGTAACTGCCGCCTTCTTGCACTGCTGTCACCATTCTGCCCTGCTGTTGCCCTCATGTCTTACTATACATTATTTCTTATCTCCCTTCCTACCTACTGCTGATGCTGCTGTTAAAATCTCTAATAGGGGCGTAGTGGCCCCTATCTGAAACCTATCCTGAACAAAGAAAGGTTCCGGGGACTAGTCACTGTCATTTAAAAGACCACAGACAAAATTACACTAAGGGCCAAGGCTTTGGAAATCCCCTATCTCCCCGATTGTTAGGGAATGGGCAGAAAAAGTTAATGAAGTAGCTAAATTTGAGGAATTATCCACTATTTCAGGTAAACAACAAATTCATAGATTTATGGCTATGGTGGTTCCCATTCAGGGATTGGACCGACGGGACACCACCTCCGGCTCTTGTGGGACCTGCTGGCCCAGATCCGCACCCAGATGTGCAATTTCCAGGCTCCTTCCTGCTGCGGCCGCCCGAAAAACACAGTGCACAAGCACATACAGCGGAGCCGCGGCAGGGGGGGCCAGGTGGGTCCTGAGGGGGGCCCTGGACAGAAGCACCGGTGGGCCCCCCAGTCTGACCCTGGATTCAACTGAATATAAACAACTTATGAGCACCCAAATGAATGAAGAAATGTGTTAAAGATCTCAGGGACTCACCCGATATACAAGGTCCCCCTCAGTTACTCACTTTATACTTTTTATCTTGACAACTAGGGATGGGCGAATTTGACCCGTTTTGTTTCGCCAAAAATTTGCAGACGCGCGTCTTTTTTTTGACACACAACGCCATACAAGTCTATGGGCATCATTTTTGCGGCGAAACAAGGCGCCCGTCCCTATTGACAACAAGAGTATAGACATTAATTTACGATACGACTTATTAAAGCCTTGCTATAGCCTCTCCATTATGATGCGTTTATGGACATGCTTCAAACTTAAAAGTAATGATTTCTGTACCCCTACCCTACATACTTTTTTTTATAGGTAAACATTTTTTATTGTTTTATATGACATCAAAACATAAAACAATACACATGCCATAAATACAGTTCAATTTCTATTACAAAAAGGTGAGCAAGGTATATTTACTTAGACATTTGTTTAGTAATTTAGTTGGTATACTCATTATCCAGAGTATTATTCAAGCATTCATATTTCTAGAAGTGAATTTTACTTCCCAAGTTCCTCCCATCAATCACGAACAATAACAGCATATTCTACATGAGGTTAATAACTTCTTGACTTTTATCTTATAAATGTTTCCATTCATGCTAGAGAGCCTTGACCCCCCCCCCAGCCCTGCTAATACGGTAAGTTTTCGAAGCCAGTATAAAAAATCAGGGAATTTATGGAAGTGGGGAAGGCGGGAATTAACCCACAATGGCATGTTAGGTTTTAGAGTTGAAGAACTCTGCAGATATAGTTTAAATGCCAAATTCCAGGCCTTTCTCGGGGTTGTCATAACAGCTGGAAAGGTCTGTGGGTGCCTACCTCATATACATAACAGAAATCAATAAAAATTATTTTACAAAAAAAATAAATTCCACTAAGGGGCACGAGAACAAACCTGACAGGTGACAGCACTTCTGTCCAGGGTGAGGAGCGGAGAGGAGCATTGGTGGGTTCCGGCAATAACACAACTACCGCCACGGGGCCATACAGCCAGGCCACAGCCAGGCCTCCCCTTCAGAAGAGGACATTGTGGTGGATTAGAGTGTGCGCGAACCACCCGCGAGCCTTAAGGGGGTGCAGGCCCTGGTGCAGTCACACACCTCTGCACCCCTGGTAGTTCCGCCACTGGGTCCAGGCCAGAATTGTCCTTACCATCTGCCATAGCACACCTCCCAACTGTCCCACTTTTAGAGTCCCTCATTTGTACTGGAAAGTCCCGTTTTTCTCTGCACTGAACAGCCATAAAAAGAAACAAAGTTTCTAACTTAATTGGCTTTTGGCAGAGAGTCCAGAACAGCCACCAGGTGCGCTTGGAAACTTTTGTAACAATTTCAGATAAGCAAATAAGTAACAATATAAGATAACAGGTCTCTTGGGGAAACTGTGACTCACAGTTTAAGGCTAAGGTCTCACTGGGAGATTGGGGCCAACTAATCACCTCTTCTTTGGGGTGACTAATCTCCCCAAACTGCTTCCCCCTGACCCCTGTCTTCTGCCTGCTAGAATGAAAAATTATTTCCTCGTGAGGCAACTTTGGGCAACTTCGGAAAGCGAAGTGCCGCGAGTGCCATGCCACAGTCAATTTTTCATTCTAGCAGGCGGAAGACAGGGGGAAGCAGTTTGGGGAGATTAGTCACCCCAAAGAAAAGGCGATTAGTCGCCGGGCGACTAAATCTCCCTGAATCTCCCAAATTTTGTAAAATGAACATGGTAATTAGGGGGGTGTGGCCACAAAAATGGGCGTGGTCAAAAACATTTTGCAACGCTACACACAGCAACTTTTTTGTCCCTCTTTTTATTTACAAAAATTTTGGGAGGTATGCTATAGGTCTGGCAATTAATCCGTCTGGATAACCTACAAGTTAGGGGATAGGCAAGGGGTGGGAGAAGAAATTAGTCAGCACTGTATTCATGGGGGTGGCTGTGGGTCTTCTCCAGCAATTAACCCAAGCTGGAAAATCAGTGCAAAGTGCAAAAGAACTGCTGATTAGTCTGTTATAGAATATTATCTGTACTGAGCACCAGGTACTTACCTTACAGGCCTGGGTGTGCACATGGCAATTTATCATTTGGTACATGAGCAAAACCTTACAGCAGCTTTATACATTCTTTCAATATAACAGTTACTCTGGGGCTTCAGGTCCCCTTTAAATGCATCGTTCTAATCTTGCATGGACCATATTCATTAATAAAAACGAATAGATTTCCATTTCTCAGCAGCAACAAAATATGAAAGGAAAATGAACTAAAATGTGAAGCACAAAAAGAGCCGCGTGATGAAAGCATAAAGCGCATACATAACCGTCCTCCGTTAAATCACATCATAATAATAATAGTAATGAAGCTATTCAATTATTGTGCCGTTATTGCGATTTAATTGTTTATAAACACAGTCTCGATCATTTACATTGCCGAGCGGGCCTAATATTCCATTATCAATAGCCCTTGTAATGAAAACAGTGAGGAGGCAGATTACAGGGACCATTATATCAAACGATTGGGCTAATTCCTTCGCTGGCATGTACAAAGAGCTCGTGCCCTTAGGGTGGACTTTGCACAGTTTCGTTTCAACTAAATACTAAAAGCGATCCTTTCTCCTCTCTAATTGTCTTTTGTTTAATGAATAAAGACACAATGGAAGCCGTAGCGGGTGCACAAAGAAAGGCCCTATTACTAATTAGCAGCAATATTGATAATTCTCTCTCTCTCATAAGCAGCCGGCGATTTCACTAAAGATGAACGGACCCTGTGATTTGTAAGGGATCTATAAAGTCCATAAGAGTTATGGTTATAATATCCACAATCCTGCTGATCATGGCCGCGCTAATAGCCGGTTCCTTCGATGAGATGTGGAGAGCGGATCAGAGTCTCCAGATGCAGGGCACTCGATAACAAGCCAGTAATTGACCCAGATTCAGTTCAGCACCTGGGAGACAGACACAGCCTATATCTGGAGCACATTTCAAAGTGCTGCATCACTCTGCTGGAACAAAGGATTGTGCTAGATGTAAAGGACAGGGGTAATGAAACAGAGGGACACTATTTTGTTACTTCCCCTTGTATCTGTCTACTAAAAATATTAAGAGTTTTACTTGTAAAATTATTTTACTTTTGCTACCCCCTGCCCTTTTGATGGTGTAGAAGCTTGTATTTTTAGCCTCTGCCTCCCACATTCCTTATCCATTCCCATAAACCTCCTGCTATGTTATAATCTCTAACAAGAAGCCAGGAAGGATAAATAGATGATGATAGATATATAGATAGATAATAAATAGATAAATAGATAGAGAGATAGAGAGATAAAGAGAGATAGAGAGATAGATAGAGAGATAGAGAGATAGATAGAGAGAGAGAGAGATAGAGAGAGAGAGAGAGAGATAGAGAGAGAGATAGATAGAGAGATAGAGAGATAGATAGCTGATAGATAGATAGATAGATAGATAGATAGATAGATAGATAGATAGATAGATAGATAGATAGATGATAGATAGATAGATAGATAGATAGATAGATAGATAGATAGATAGATAGATAGATAGATAGATACGTAGATATGGATGGATAGATGAGGTGGAGCTCAAAGCTGCTGTTACTAACTACGCTCATTGGCTCACTCTCTCTAAAGAGTTCTATAACAGTGGTTATCATGTATACTAGCTAACCTTATTCACGAGGGGTACAAACCAGGTGACTCCCAAAAAATGTGGCCGGTCACATCAGTTGCATAACTACAGACCCTGTGTCTGCTAATTATGTACCGGATTTCTCGGGTGACCCACGAAGCACACACTATTTTTCTACGATGCAGGTGTCCCTTTTTTTTTTTTGCATCAAATTTTGACTGGAAAAAAAGTTATGCCACTGGTTGACATCTCTGTAGTGTACACTACAGTGGGGGAGGGATCTGTTTCAACAGGGGGCTATGGGAACTCCATAGTCTTTAAACAGGAAGGAATCCCATAGTTCTTTTTTCTTGGACTCTCAATCTGCTGGAGGGGCTGAGATAGGATGTCTCAGTAAGCAGAAATCTAAGGTAGGCCAATTACCAAGTTGTATACATGGACTGTGTAAATGAAGGCTTTAGTAAGTGTAAGTTTAGCTCCTGTCATGTGTGAGGCAGTCAGGACTACATAGAAAGTGAAGTTCCAGGATCCATTGAGGAGGGACAGTGTGAAGCAGTAATACCCATGCAACACCCACAAGTTGATAGCAACCATTGTATAGCTCCACTGTGTATATAATGAGGGTAAATGGGCTACCTTGTAACATGGATGATGTATAGGCAATTTATTTTTCTTTATTTTGCTCTACAATGCATTTGTTGCTCTTTTTTTTTTAAGGAGAAGGAAAGTCTTTTTACACTTGGGGGTGCCAAATGTTAGGCACCCCCAAGTGATTGTATTGACTTACATGAAACCCTGGGCTGGTGCTCCTATCAGCAGAAAACTGCACCAGCCCGGAGTTAATTCTTTCTTCAAAATTCCTGGGGCAGACATATGCGCAGTAGAACGAAATAGCCGACTTTTTAGTTAAAGTTCGGCTTTTCGCTCTACTACACAACCATGGGAGGAAAGAGGAAGCCAGAAGAGGATCGCTTCGTGGTGCTCACTGGTATAATCCCGGGCCGGTGCAGTTTTCTGCTGATAGGAACACTGGCCCGGGGTTTTAGGTAAGTCAATACAATCACTTGGGAGTGCCTAACATTTGGAAGAAGACTTTCCTTCTCCTTTAAGAACCACTGGAACCCAAGAGTTACAAGTGAGTTATTTATTAAAGTCCTATTATTTCTGGTCTGACTTTTAAAGTGGAAAATCATTGGTTTGTAGAAAAAATTTTCAAGGTAGTAGTAGTTTTCAAAAAATAGTGAGAACTTTTCGGATTTTGATAAATAACCCTCTAAGTTCTAAGAGAGAGAGAATGTATGTAGCAGTGCTACCTGGAGAGCCACGGGACTTCTAATAACCTCATTCCCAAGGTGCTACACTAGTCACACATTATTGGGCCACACTTGCTTCAGCAGAAGGAGCAATTTCACATGTATTTTTGTTTCAAAACCAAAGGAACTGTTCGTTAGAATACTGCATTGTGTGCATTATGGGAGATGAGAAAAACAATTTGTCAGGTTTTCAAATTCTTATTATTTTTGTGGAATGCCTCTGGCTGTTGTGAAACTGTTGTTCTTGCCAGGTGATCCCTTTAAAATTGGATAACTACTCATAAAATACACATTGTAAATAGCTGATTACTAATTAGTTCATCTGCTTACAATATCCCTGCATACAGTAAGCAATAGGTAATCACTAACTGGAACACAATTGTCTCCATCGTCCTACTCATATACCTCACTCTCCACTGGGGCCACAACTGCCTTTGTTGACTGTCCTAACTACCTCACACCTCAGAGGCAATCTCTACTGGCCTGATTATTCTCTAAATAACACTTCACATGTAACAGTTTCCCTATCTGGGCCTCTTTCTAAACTCTGAACTGTTGTCAGATGTTTCTTAGGCCAAAGAGAAACCCTTGCCCAACTCCACTCCATAGGTTCTCTGGGTCTTAGACCTCCACACTCTTGAAAGTTGTAGGGACAATATATCACATGAATATAGCCATATAGTTGAATACAGGGGAGTTACTGGGCCAAATGCCACCTAAGGTGGCCAACTTAGGCTTGCAATCTAGACAGAATGTTTTCCCTGTCTGACACAGATGCAGCCAATCAATGACTTTCACGTCAAGGCCCTGCCACTTGATGTCATCTGCTCTTAAACGTCATCATCCTGCTTCCAACATCATCAGCTCTGCCTGATACATCTACTGCCTCCTCCCCCGTTCAAGCCCTTTGAGGAAACAAATATGGCAACCCTAGGCCAACCTGATACCTCTCCCACTCACCACCTTGCCTTTTTTACCACTCCTACCGGGGGCTTTTTGCTTCCCTGGTAAAGTACCTGAGGCAATATTCTCACCATTTCTCATGGCAGAAGCAGCACTGTTTAAATTCATGAACAAAACGAGTGTACAAGGGTTATGCCCTGCAACTACTTTTATTTCACCAAAGAAAGGGTGATCATAGATTCCAATGACCCATGAGTTTTTTGACCACACCCCTAGAGCAACCCATTCATGTCACGTTACTCCATACCAGTGATTCCCAGCATGTTGCTTACTAAAGCCCTTTCATGTTTCTCCCAGTGTCCTCAAAGCAGGTGCTTATTTTTGGATTACTGTCTTAGAGGCAACTTTTTTCATGCTTGTGTTTTTCCCCAACTTTTTTTTTATTTTTAAATGTGGCTCCCAGGTCAAAAGGGTTGGGTACCCTCGCTCCAGACCATGCCTGCAGCTCCACCCCAGGTACTTTACTGGTAGACAACACCGCCTGTATTCAGACAAGGGCTGGGACAAGCTTGAAAAGCCCAGAGAGTTCTGAAAAGAGGTCTTGTTTAATAAAGACTTTTTAAAGAAGAACCATGTCTGTGGTGCTGTCTCCCAGCATAGTCTTTGAATGTAACATATTACTTGAACATACAGTAGTTACATCACTATGTTGCATGAACTAAGTTCAAGTTCAAGATTAAATATTTGGTGAGTGTTTACAATTCACAACAGATTTGCATTCCTGTCCCACCCAGTCCAGTGTATAAATCACAATGACTCCCAGAAAAGCCAGGAGATGTGAGCTCTGTGGAATAGCTGGAAATAGCAGTGCTTAATATTTTCATGTTGGGCTTCTGGGTGTCAGGTTTATTTAATACAGACAAGGCCCAATTTTTAGGGTTTACTGAATAATACATGTCAGCTTCATGCCGAGCTGGGCCATGAGACTATCCTGCTTCTTAAAGTACTTCTGAAAGTTTTATTAGCACGTCAGTAGGAGATTAGGCACTCAGAAAGGTTCAGTGTCAAAAGCTTCCAGGTTTAGAAATTAAAAGTTCCTGTTCCCAAATATTTAGAATGTAACAAAATGCAAGGTTTTTGCTTATTCCTAACCATGATATCAACTAAGCCAAGTTCATTGTTCAAGGCATTTGCAGCCACTTGAAGCACCTCGTGGCTACCATGTAGATAGGCCGAGACCTTATGGTTGTGCATGTTATGATAGCAGTATAAATACTCTATTATAGACCTTCTATAGTCTTTGTTCTTGTTGCAGTAAACTGCACTGAAGGTTTACATAGAAAACCAGCCCCAATATGACTCTTTCTTAGCAATCCTCTAGGGGAAGGCAAAACACACGGCTCCGAGCACCAAATTAAAACATAATGAACAATAAAATTAAGATGAAATTAAGATGAAATGTGACTTTCATTTGGTACACAAAAAGTTTGTTTTTTAAATCCTTAAATATTAACAAAACGATACGTTTTCTTTTCACCAAGTTACGTACTTGTTAGATTTCAGTGAAATTACAAGTAATTTTAAGGAGATCACAAATGTATTCCATGTGAAATTTCTGAAACATCGATGGGCGACAGAATGTCAATAAGACAACCCTTCTGATGAATACAAATTTCATGGGTGCTGTCCTCAACTTTGTATATGTGTCTTTCTTCCTGTAACTTCAACAGATTCAGCATGGTTGCAAGCTACAAGGTATGTTGGAAGAAGGCCCTAAGGAGTTTTCGGATTGGCTTGCAGAACCACATATTCACTATGTAAGGTCATGAATGAAAAGCTTCTATGGTTTAAGGCCAGGATACCTAGTGGCCATATGCATGGAGAACCTGGTACCAGTCACGTGAGGTGAATTATCTAAATATGCATCACTCATTAACATTCTTCTAAACTCAAACATTATGATGCACGCCATTCTGAGCATAGTGGTCAATAAGAAATGTCTTCACTGTTGTAACAGTTGGCACCCAGAATTTTAAACCAATGCCAAGCACCCTGGTCTCGGCTCGTGCTTCCACCTGTAGCAGCCGCCTTTGGCCTCGGGAGGAGCCCTCAGCTACTCAGATGCTGCCAGGTCTTAAAACGAGAGGTACACGGCAAAAGGTTCTATACAAAGGGGCACAACTGTAAGCAAAGGCAAGGGTCAAAACCGGGAGATCAAATAGATGGATAAAGCAGAAGAGATAGTCGGATTTCAGGCAATGGATCAAGATACAGAGGCCAGAATCATCAGGAACAGGCAGGGGTCACAACAGGTAGTCAGAATCAAGATCAAGATCAGAATAGCAAAGGAACCAGGAACAAATCCTATAACGGACACGGATTTTACACAAGGATGTCCCTTTTAAACATTTGAATTTCGCGCCATTGACGTCAGCGCGCATGCGCCTTTAAATACAGGAGACGAGCGGCGCGCGTGGCTTAGGAAAGTTTCACTGAGGAGGAAGACATCGTGGATTCCCTGTCGTCCCCCCACTAGACTGCCAGGGTGAGTCGCTTTTATTACAACTGTGACTAGCTCTTTTATGAACTTATATCTTAAAGAAGAAGGAATATAATTTTACACTTTACCAAGAGTTAAGCATCCCCTGGGCAGATGCATGCGAGGTAGAACAAAATAGCCAGCTTTTTCGTTAAAGTTTGGCTTTCCCCTCTACTGCTCCTGCGCACCCATGAGAAGGCCCGAAGAAGCAGGAAGAGGATTGTTCCATGGTGCTCGATGGAAGAACCCCAGGCTGGTGCGGTTTTCTGCTGATGGGTACACTGGCCCTGGGTGTCAGGTAAGTAAAAGCAATCACTTGGGGGTGCCTAACGTTTGGCACCCCCCCCAAGTGTAAAATGGTATTAATGTTATTTTCTCCCACCACCCAGGAAATGTTTATTGTAGCAGTAGAGTTAATAGCATAGCTCCATAGCAGCTGGAGTAGCAGCTAGGCTGGGGGGAAGAGGCAGGGGGGGGTCTATGTAGGGTAGGGGGGTAGAGTTTTTTTTTACTTTACAATTGAATTCTCCTTTAATATTTTGTCTTACCTGTTGTCTCAAATGCACCAGTGCACATTATATATCACCACACAAAAGGTATGGAGCACACAAAACAAGTTCCACCACATGTGTGTGTGGGAAAGTCCCACTAACAAAACAAGACAAATACCCAGCTGTCCCAAGTCATGTGACTTGTGCTCTGATAAACTTCAATCACTCTTTACTGCTGTACTGCAAGTTGGAGTGATATCATCCCCTCCCTTTTCCCCCCCCAGCAGCCAAACAAAAGAACAATGGGAAGGTAACCAGATAACAGCTCCCTAACACAAGATAACAGCTGCCTGGTAGATCTAAGAACAACACTCAATAGTAAAAACCCATGTCCCACTGAGACACATTCAGTTACATTGAGAAAGAAAAACAGCAGCCTGCCAGAAAGCATTTCTCTCCTAAAGTGCAGGCACAAGTCACATGACATGGGGCAGCTGGGAAATTGACAAAATGTCTAGCCCCATGTCAGATTTCAAAATTGAATATAAAAAAATCTGTTTGCTCTTTTGAGAAATGGATTTCAGTGCAGAATTCTGCTGGAGTAGCACTATCAACTGATGCGTTTTGGAAAAAACATGTTTTCCAATGACAGGATCCCTTTAAAGACATACAAACTGTGCCTTCTGAAGAATTCCACTTCATTCCACGTCTTTGCCTTGTAAAATAGGCTTCTCTAGCCTCGACATCATCCGTCATATCACGGTAATAACATTTGTAACTGTTGCTCTCACACTGTTGCCACGATTTATCTAATTTAATAGACAATGTAAATATGTAAAGACACATATACATCTTCATTATAAAAAACCACCGTCTGAGTCACAGGCCTCTAGGGGCAGCTCAATTCATTTTTATACAATTTGCCTCGAGTACGGTGCAGATGGCTTTTATTAAGCCAAATATCTTGATTGCAAATTTTGTACTTTTCACGATTCAGTTTGCTTGGAAAGATAGTCCGTTACATTTGCCTTTTTTCCCCCCCTTGTTTTTTTTTCTGTTTTTTAATTTAATTCCTTCAATTTGCTGACGTAAGTGCCTCTTTTTCCCCTTTCTAATAAAATAGAGATTCTGACAACATGCTGAGAATTTTGTGGGTCTTTTAAAGTCAATGATGCTTTGCTCCGAAGATTGTTTTTAACCATTTGTTCAGAAAAGTGTGTGTGTGTGTGGGGGGGGTGGAATCGACCGATTTGTTGATGATATAAAAAAAAGCAATTTACGGCAGGTTATTTATATCAGCAAAATCGAGTTGTGATTGCTTCAAAACATCGGCTAATTTATCACAGAAGAGTGTACTGTCCTGAAAGGCAATAAAGGCAAAATGATCTCAATTGAAAGAATAAAACTGCTGATAAAAAAAAATGAAATGTGCATAATGATACCTTACTAGCAACACAAAGCAGGTCTTTTCCCACATTTCCGCAGCATTTGTGCTAATAATGCCTTAATGACACACGTTTCTATAGCCGCTCTATAGCCCTTTAAAATAATAAGAAAAACATTCAGTCTGCATTTCACTGGTTTTATTTAAGCACTTAGGTGCGACGGAGCCGTAGACAAAAGGAGATGCTCTTCATTTCTGGTATTAAATATGCTAATGTAATCTGAACGGCAATCAGATCAGGAATGAAAGGAGCGGCCCAAGTTAGAGAAATGTACAAAAGCTAATAACAAATTGAAATCGGAATATTACACGGATTGCATTTGCCTGTGTTTCAGTAGAACTGTTGGCTCGCAATGATTAAGGGCTGTAGGATGTATTATTACAGGTATGGGAATGCGCGAGACCTGGGGTTTTCCCGGATAAGGGGTCTTTTTATAATTTGGATCTCCATGCTTTAAAGGCGTTATTTATCAAAGGTCAAATTTTAGAGTCATTTGAATTTTTTTAAACTCTAATGAATTAAATTTTAATCACAATTCGAATGGTATGTTATTTAGAAAAAAGTTTGAATGTCTAAAGCAGTGATCCCCAACCAGTAGCTCGTGAGCAACATGTTGCTCTCCAACCCCTTGGATGTTGCTCTCATTGTCCTCAAAGCAGGTGTTTATTTTTGAATTCCAGGCTTGGAGGCAAGTTTTAATTGCATAAAAACTAAGTATAGTGCCAAGTAGAGTCTCTTGTAGGCTGCCAGTCCACATAGGGGCTACCAAATAGCCAATCATTGCCCTTATTTGGCACCCCAAGGGATTTTTTCATGCTTGTGTTGCTCCCCAACTCTATTTACATTTGAATGTGTCTCACGGGTAAAAAAGGTTGGGGACCCCTGGTCTAAAGTTTGATCGAATAGTCCCGACCCAAAAACTCTAATCGAATTGAGCTTTCATCATAACTCGAATTTGAACGTCAGATTTTTTTTCTCCCATTGGAGTCTATTGGCGTCATTTTTGTAGCGAAACTTGGCAAAATTTTGGCTCATTACTACTATTAACATCTTCAAATAGTTCAAGGGACCTCTGCCATTGACTTCTACATGAACTCGTCAGGTTTTAGCTGGAGAATACAATTATAACTGTTTCAAGGGTTGAGGTGTGATAAATCTCACATAAAAATTCAAATTTGAGTTGGTGGTTTTAAATTTGAATTTCTGAGTTTTGAAAAAAAAATTCTAATTTACAATTCGATCCTTTGTAAGTCTGCCCCTAAGTCTACTCAAATATAACCCCAGTATGATTGTTTTAATTTGATCTTAGTTTGGACCATGTACAAGCCAATATTTTGTTACAGGTATAGGATCCGTTATCCAGAAAGCTCTGAACTGCAGAATGGCCATCTCCCATGGACTCCATTATAAACAAACAATTTAGATTTTTATAAATGATTTCCTTTTTCTCTGTAATAATAAAACAGTACCTTGTACTAAATGATCCTAACTAAGATAGAATTACTCCTTATTGGAAGCAAAACAATCCTATTGGGTTTAATTCATGTTAAAATTATTTTTTGTTAAGCATTCTGTTTCGGATAACAGGTCCCATACCCGTTTTTACAGAGAATAAATGGAAATATGTTTTACATTTTGGAATTATTTGATTAAAATGGAGTCTACAGGAGATAGCCTTCCTACAAGTTGAAGATTTCTGGATAGTCCACCATTGGAGTGGAACACTGGTCTCTCAATGGGGCTCCGACACCAAGTTCCTCTCTTGTAACAAACAAAGGCCTCCCTCTTCCTAATTCCCCCCCCCCAGTACATGCGCATGTGTGTGTTGCATCACATCCCACTTACCTACCTTCTTTAAACGTTGATGAGTTGGCTGGTCAGGGGAGTGGACTTAGACTGGTGGTGCACTTGAGGGCTGGGGCCTACTGGGTTTTCTCCTGGTGTCCTGCTGACCCAATCTGACCCTGTAGCTGTCAGGTTGAAAGCCTGCTCTTATCAGTCTAAGGTTGGCCATAAAGATCTAAACCTGCAAACTAAACCTCTCCAGAAAAAGCTGGCAGCAAAATGGCTACAAATTGGCCAGATATCTATCAGGCAGATTTCATAGCCTGTCAGAAGAGGACAACATTGATACATTGATTAAAGGTGGCCATACACAGGTCGATAAAAGCTGCCAACAGCTCGATATCTGGTCCTTGATCAACAGGTCCCTACAGGATTGCAGAATGATGCAGTGGTTGACCCCCAGGTCTGCATGATTTGGGCCCAGCACATGGATGGCCAAAGCCAGAAAAGTTATGCACATTTGGCTGCTTCACCAAACAAGTAGATCTCTAAAAGTATGGACAATTTTAAACAAAGATATCTCAGAAACCAATAAAAAAAATGTCCATGGGCTTAAATCTGTCTTAAACAAGATGTAAACCTTTCCTTTTGAGTCCCATGTCCAAATCAAGCATCAGACTCTTAGATCTCCAGTAAGTGGAACATTTTTTGTTATCTGACATATTGGGATTACCATGCATTTTTCTATGGTCAATATTACACCGTAATCAAATATCAGAGGGGTAGAAATTGTGCTGTTCAAGTGTAGTAAAAATGTATTCTCACTGGAGGGTTCTCTTGAATCCGTTGGGCCATTGAGGCTGGAGGACTTGAACAACACTTTATTATACAGTTTTGCTTTAAAGGGGTCACTCCAGGATAATGTAACCAGATAATCAGGCTCAATCATCTACGCAAGTGCAGATACAAAGTGCAAAAGTTGATTTGGAAATTGAGGTACTTGTGCAATGCGCACTCTTTGCACTTGTCTGTGGGGAAAGCCACTGATATGACTGTTATGATGAATATGGGGAAAGTGCCTTCACTGACGCAAGGAAACCCTGGAATTACCGGCAGCAACGTTGTGGCGGCAATTTCAGGGTTCCAATAGTGGAACGTGCTAATGCCATAATTAACTCCATGGGACGGAAGTTCAAAGACAAACCATGAGGATATTGTGTCCTCCTGAACTTGCAAACAAGTTACCAAACTTTTGCATTCATTTTGGTGCATCTCGTGAAAATGTGACCGACACAAATGAGTTTGTGGTCTCTTTAACATGCCATCCACCAGCACATAAAGGGTTAACTAAAGGGCTGCATACATATTGAATAAGTAACCTAGCAGCTCTGAGTGACTAGCCAGCAAACATATTAAATTTAGATATTTTTTTCTCCTCCAAACATCTAGAGGTCCTTTGAGACCCGGAATCACCTTGATTCTCACAGCTTGTCTTCTGTCATCTATTCTTCATTACACAACAGATGACCTATCAGATATTCTTCTTTCTTTTCAACAGATTTGCCGTTGCCAACCTTCAGTAAGAATAAAGCCCCAAATCCTTTTTATCTTCATTCTGCTGCTGTTTCCAACCTTTCTTTTTTTTTCTTTCCATCTAAAGATCGTTTGCCAAGAACTCTTTTCCCCTTTACCCAGTGGAACAAGCAATGTCTTCTTAACTGACAATTCTGACTTTTTGCTGCTTGTGATTTTTCTAAACCGTGACAACTACTTGCATGAAGACACAGGGAAACCTTTTCAGAAAGAGTCTGCGGTAAGTGAAGCCCACTGAGACACACGTTGCAACCGGGGGGGGGGGGAGGACGCAGAAAACAATTCTCTCTTGCATTAATTTGCCACAGATAAATATCACTTTTTCTGTACGACCTGCATTTCCCGTTGTTTAAAGAGAATGATATTCTGTAGACGACTAATAGAACTTTTCTGGAAAATGAAGCCTGGTGGGGTTTCGTTTTCTTCCTATGTTGTATAATGAGTTTACTGCTTAACCACATAAGTGCTGGCACTAGGCTGGTTATTTAACTGTTCCTAAGCTTTAGGGCTATGAGACATTTTAATCCTCTTGGGTCTTTTCTCTCTGAATTGGAAACACTGTGAGTTGCCCTGCAGGAGAGAGTCTGGCCAGAAATCCCAAGCAAATTAATTTTTGGAAAATAATTATGGGTCTGAGCCAAATTGTAGCCCTTGGGTGCACTTATTCAGCATAAACTAAACGGTAGCCCTTGGGCACACATACACAACATGAGACAAAATGTAGCTCTAGGGTACACATACATAACATGAGCCAAACTGTAGCTCTTACATAGACATACACATGAGCCAAACTGTAGCTTTTGGTTGCACATACATAACATGAGCCAAAATGTAGAACTTGACCACACTGACAGGGGGCCTATCGGCTCCCAGTGGGAGTAGTCTGGACCAAGGAGGAATCTTAAGGGTTAAAGTCCAAGTTCGCAGTACAAATAGGGATCATAGTCAATATCCAGGCAGAAGTTCAATAGGCAGGCAGACAAGTAGCAAAGTCGAGATTCAGGCAGGGTTTATAAGTCCAGAAATCAGTGTAACAGGAATTATAAAGCACCCAGGAATGTTTCAAACAAAACCTATAATCGGGCATTGAACACGTGACCTCGGCGTCCTTTTATTTAGAATGTTGGCGCAAAACGCGACGTGATGATATCACGCATCTGCGCGCTGGCGTCACTAGATTGAAAGACCAAACAGTATAGTGTGGATTCGCACACCCTCCTTTCCAATGGATATAGATATGCCTGGTGCACGTGGGTGGAGGCTCGGCAACCTCCCAATGCAACAGTGTAGAAAAACCTCACGGCACTCAGCTTCAATAAATTATTGAAATTTTCACGCAGACCTGAGTGCCGTGAGGTTTTTCTACACTGTCACTAGATTGAAGCCACTGTCCACGTGGCGGCTACGGGAGCCACCACATTGGGCGCGGCGCCGAAGAGGAGTGGAGCACCATCGGGCGCTCCTGAGACTCACATACACAACATGAGCTAACCTGTAGCGCTTGGATGCACATACACAACCTGAGTCAAACTGCAGCTCTTGAGCACACATGCACAAGAGTTAAATAAGAGAAGAAGAGAACCAAAGCTCTACAATGAAACTAGGGGTGGCATTCGGTTAGGCACCCCTAGTATGTAAAACTGCTAGCTTTTAAATTCAGGCTGGTGCAAAGGGTACTTTGCTGGGGAATAAGGTGGCACCATTTTTCTTCTGCACCTTGGTGTTCCTTGCACAGACTTCTGTTGGGTCCATGGGTTGGAAGCTGGACTGTACTGTTGTAAAAAGTACTGATTCTGAAATGTTCCATTTAATCAGATTATTCCTTATCACCCCTGGGTTTTGTACCAGACAGGCCTGATATATGCAACCAATCCAGTATATGCATTTCAGATTTGGACCTTCAGTAGGGAGATGGCAGTTTTGCCATAGATTTGCAGAGGGAGGGGGATATGGGTTCCCACCAATGGGTGAGCCCATCAGAGCATCTCAGCGGCCATGACTGCTATAGGGCTGGTAGCGATTCTCCCACTGGAGAATCTATTTGCGTCTGTATTTAAGTTTGGTATGCAGGCCTTCGTTTCTTGGGCCAGGGTGACTTTTAGAGAACATTTATATCTCCTGTAAGAATCCATCTGATAATGGTAGACTGCCTGCCTCATTATATTATAAGACACTTATGAGTGCCGGAGGGTATGAAACGCGTAAGGTGGCACATGCGGTTAGTATCTACCATTTTTAATGTGATATGTAATAAAATACATATTTTTTAACTAAGAATTGAGCCTTGGGACGTATATCTTGGATATATATATCTATAGCTCATTATGTTATAACCTGCCTAGATTAAACACTAGACCAGTAGTCCAGCATTATTTGAATGGAGCAAAATTGCTATGGTAGGTTTGTGCCCACTTGCTAAGGAAAAGCTTAAGCTTTGCAGTTATCCTACCAAGCATCTTTCATTTGGCATTTACAGCTACCTCTTTTGCGCTCTCTACAGTAGGCCATTAAACATGCAAGAGGATTCTCCAATATTACTCTTGTTGAAATCTAATATATTGTGATTACAATGCAATATATGCTTGCCAATATATATTGTGATGTAATCACAAAGGTAGATAAAGTGTTTCATAGGTGATATTTAATTAATATTTATGTTTAATGCCTTTTCATTGATCCTGAAGAGCGAAAGTCTGCACGGAGCTGGCAGAATTCATTGGAGGACCCTCTTGCATTAATTTGGGCTCTGAAAGTCCTGAAAACAATTTTATCAACATTTTTTCAAGAATACTTCTCCGTGGTTGCTCCCATCATGCATTATTTCTTTTTAATAGGCTAGAGAATACTGGGAGTTGTAACCAGCATCACTGGAATATTAATGTCCCCTTTATATACCATGAGAAATTCTCAGATGTGGCCTCAATGAGACTGCTTATAGAGATTACAATTCTCATACGGTATAGGACTCATTATCCAGAATACCCAGAACCTGGGGTTTTCTGGATAATGGATCTTTACTTCATTTGGATCTCCATACCATAAGTCTATTAGAAAATCATGTAAACATTAAATAAACCCAATAGGCTGCTTTTGCTTCTAATAAGGATTAATTATATCTTAGTTGGGATCAAGTACAAGCTACTGTTTTATTATTACAAAGAAAAAGGAAATTGTTTTTAAAAAATGTTGATTATTTGGCTAAAATGGAGTCTATGGCAGACGGCCTTTTTCAGTAATTCTGAGTTGTCTGGATAGTTTGTTTTCCGGATAACAGATCCCATACCTGTAATCAGTGGCATAACTATAGAGGAAGCAGATCCCGCAGTTGCAGGGGGGCCTGGACTGTGGGGTCTGCTTTCTCTATAACTAATAAAAAAACCCTGTTCCCCAGCTGCTCTCTCACCGGCGAGGAAGGGGGGCGCTAGTTGGGTGGGAGAGGGCGGAGCTGGTGGGGGTGGCAAAGGTGGGGCATGGGCAGGGCTGAGGCAAGACAGGAAGTGGGCGGGAGGATGGAGATTAGAGTGCGCCCTCTGACGATTTGTTTCCATGGGGCCCGGTGCACTCTAGTTACGCCACTGCCTGTAATACATGCAAAACAAAGTGGAAGATAAACATGTATTTATATAATCTTTTAGTTCCTACTGATTTAAATACTTTCCATTTTTGTTTTGGGAGTGAATGCAGTAGAAATTCCTAAAAAAATATTTAAGGGGCCGATTCACAAAGGGTCGAATATCGAGGGTTAATTAACCCTCGATATTCGACTGGGAATTAAAATCCTTCGACTTCGAATATCGAAGTCGAAGGATTTTAGCGCAAATAGTGCAATCGTACGATCAAAGGATTATTCCTTCGATCGAATGATAAAATCCTTCGAATCGAACGATTCGAAGGATTTTAATCCAACGATCAAAGGAATATCCTTTGATCAAAAAAAATTAGCCAAGCCTATGGGGACCTTCCCCATAGGCTAACATTGACTTCGGTAGCTTTTAGATGGCGAACTAGGGGGTCGAAGTTTTTTCTTAAAGAGACAGTACTTCGACTATCGAATGGTCACACGATATTTATTTAGAATCTTTCGATTCGAAGTCGTAGTCGAAGGTCGTAGTAGCCCATTCGATGGTCGAAGTAGCCCAAAAAACTTTGAAATTCGAAGTTTTTTTACTACGAATCTTTCTCTCGAATGAATGAATCGGCCCCTAAATGTTTTCTATGTTAACTACATTTATTAAACCCCTTAGAATAAAGAGAAGCCTTTAAAAATATCACCACTTGTTTTTACTTCTTGGTTGATTATTAAATGGCTGGGATTAGTGGCGGGTGTGTGACCACATATAGCATGGGGCTTTATAAACGCGGGCATCCCATAAATGCCTTGAAACATCATTATATGTATCATGTTACATGAATGAAAATAGAAATTCTTCGGATGGCGTTTAGCGTGGCTTCCTTTGTTTGTATTGACAATGGATCTTATCACTACGTAAGGGCCATGTTTGGCCTATTATTGCACGGCATAAAAGACTCCTAGTGTCTCTTTTCACTGGATCAGCAGCACCGGAGTGGCAAAGCAAATTTAATTCGAAGACCGACGCACCAGGGGAAGCCTTCAGAGACCTTTCCCTTTTTCATAACACTGTTATCTTTCTTTCCTTGTGTTGAAGTTGCACGGGAAAAAAAAAAAACCTTACAAAAAAAGTCGTTCTGAGGATATTCTTCCCAATAATTATTGTCAGTCTCCAAGATAAGTCCTCTACGTGATGTAATGTGTATCAGAACTTGCTTTCTGAATGCAAATCCTTCAACTCTTCCATGCAGAACAATAGTATAGGGCCTGGTATTTTGCCACAGACAAGAGAGAGCTTTGATTTTTTTTTTTTTTGTGTTTTGATAAGGTGCAATCTGGGTGCCTTTATCTCCGCTGTTATATTTAAAGATGACATTCTAGCCTTGCTTCCTCCTCCATTGTTCTGACCCTGATTATCTTGAAATGTTTTTGTTTAGCGGAACTCTCAGGTCTAATAAAAAGGCCAGCTCCCAATCTCAGAATTTCCCATACACCGAGCTTTTCAAAAGAACGAGGTGGTTAATCAAAAGTTAATTATATAATTCTCATGCAGATTAGGGCCTCTTGCAAACGAATCCCAGGATGTGATTATTAAAAAAAAAAGCGAGAGAGAGAAGTGCTGGTTTAATGCACTTGGGTCTTCAGCCCGGTAAACAGATAGAGTTTAATTTGTTGTAAACAAAGTGACGATACACAAGGGGTCTCCGCTGAGGGGGAAAAATCAATTTATAAAAAAGGGGTGAAAATGCTCTCACACATTAACCATCCTTCTAAAACTCAACCTACAGAAAAACAAGAGAGAATCCATAAATATTTAATGACAGCAGAGTAAGAAACAAAAAAACACTATAAATATGGATCAGCAGCAGTGTTATACAATGAGTGCCTCTTTCGTATCCGGTACAGATTATATTTACCACCAGCACCAACTTGATATGTGGCACCATGAGCTAGCCTATGGTTTTGTTGGATCACCAACGCCTTTTCTTTGGGTTTATATTATTTTATGGGATTTTCTGGAATCTTGTAATTGGAGGAATTGACAAAAGACTATTTTTTTTTATTTTTTCATGGATTCCTGGGCCAGGATAATTACCATTGAAGAAATTTTTTTTGATCTTACATAACTATATAAAACACTTTAAGGGTAAGGGCACACACGAAGATTTGGGCAGACGATAAATCGGGACAACAAGTCTCCCCGAACTGCCTCCTGCCAGCTAGAATCGAATTCAGAAGTCGTCCGAAGTTTCTTTGTCAGGCAACTTCGGAAAACAAAGCGCACCAATTGCCATCCCGCCGGTAATTCAAATTCTAGCTGGCAGGAGGCAGTTTGGGGAGATTAGTCACCCCGAAGAAGAGGATATTTGTCGCTGGGCGAATAATCTCCCCGATTGTGAGTGTGTGTCTCTACCCTAAGAGAGAAAAAGTTATATCATGAGATGAGTTTCTATTCGAGGAAAAATACATTTCTCCTAATTCAGTTCCAGTTTTTTCCCCATAGTCTCCAACAGAGTTTTCACATGATAAACTATCAGTTTTTCCGAAATGGAATTGCATCTTGTATTGAATCTCGTCCTTAAGTTTTCACATGATAAACCTTATTCTCGCTGAAGTGAACCTGGCCCTTTGTTGGCAAAACATTTATAGGGTTCATTCTGGCAAATGTGAAAACCCAGGGAACCTGTTATTTTAGTGGGAGAGGCTGGTCGTTATTTGAACATTGCCTCCACCTAATGGGTTCCAGTAGATACACCTTAGGAAGTCCCTTTCAGGGGCGCTCCACCAATGAGGCGAGTTGAGACACTCGCCTCAGGCGGCAGCGCCCCCCCTGGTTACCAGGGGCGGCAAAAATGCCGCTCCTGGTAACTAAGAGCCGAATTTCCGGTTTTCAACCCGGAAATTCGGCTCTTCTAGTGCAGAGAGCGCAATTGCGGAAGGCTCAGGCGGCATAAAGGCGCGGATCGGCGCTGGTCCCTTTAGAAAATAAAAACACAGATTTAGCAATAAACTTTTTATAAGAAAAGCAAACAGCCATCGAATAGATTAACAATCTGTAATGCTGGTTAACCAGGTACCCAAGGAGACCGCTAGGAAGCACCTTTCAGTGAACAAGGTCACCCCTGACGACCTTGGTGTTCACCGATGCCCTTTTGGGGCCTCAGACTTTCTGCTGCAGAATAAACAGGGAACCTGAACACGTCTAGGATATTCGAAGTACAGACAGGAGAAGGCAGAATCAGAGTCGGAGGCCAGGCGGAAATCAAAACCAGGATATCAAACACGGACAAGGCTTAGGCAGGATCGGAGTCTAAAGGCAGGCAGGAGTCAAAACCAGAGTAGTAATCATGAACAAAGCTTTAGTAGGAACTGAACAAACAGAAGCCAGTTGGGCAAGGAGGGAACAAGGAAGAAGCTATTTAAGAGCAAAAGAATCAATGGGAGAAGAGAACTCAAAATAGAGAAGGAGGGGAACCAACAGCAGAAGGGATTTGAATCAATCAGTGTCTAATTAGACACAGGCACCAATTACAATTAATTAGAATGCGCCAAACTAGTATGCGTCGGAATAAGACGCGGAGAGCGCATATTCGCCAGGCACTTAGGCGCCAAGAGACATCACGGCAAATGTGCTTCAACCCGAACCCGCTGGTCAGCGCGTCTGAAGGTAAGCGTGGACAATCAACCGGTGGGGCGGGTTACACAATCCTGGTGGACACGAAGGGCCAGTCTGACTAACTAGCAAAATAATTCATTGGCTAACAGTCTAAATGGGCTAAGTAAAAACAAAGTTACTCCTTTTACCTAGGGTAGCACTACCTTCCTTGGAATAAGGCACTAGGTTCCATGTAGCAGACACAAACGCAAGATCAGGCTCCCAAGGGGTTAACTCAAATGGGTTTTTTTGCCTTCCTCTGGACCAACTAGCAGTTAGGAAAGTTATATACAGAGTTAAAAGGTTGCACTTGATAGACGTGGGTGTTTTTTCAACCTAACTTACTATGCACAACTCTCAGGGTGTTGAGACTCCTTGGAGGTGCCATCTCTGTCATAGCGGAAGCTTTCCCCTAGGGTGGTTTCTAAAGAGAGAGTCGGAGCAGATGGTCATTTATAGTCTCTATTGACCCACCCTCTGTATTTTGGGTGCTTCTCTTGTCTCCCAGCCATCCCTTGCAGTTCCTAGTCCTCCCACAGCTGAAATCTGTTGCTGGGATAAGTATTCGTTGATCCTGTTCCATGTAGGACTCCAATTACTATATGCAGAGCTCATTGAACGTTGGATAAATACTTTCCTTTAATTAATGAACTATTCATTTCCTTTTTGTAGGTGGATGCAGAAAACCATACCACTTGTGCAAAATGGACAAGGGAAAGTTGTGCTCACCACTATTTTTTTAAAACCATTAGGCGGGGGTGCAATGAGGCTGTGACCACAAAATACATACAGTATAGTCAAACACAAGAGTCCTCTGCACTCAACCCATTATCAATATATTTAAGACAGCGACATTTTGTGCTACTGCTACTAAAAAATGCATGCTACTAAAAAAAACCCTTTAAACAAAACAGGGATTGTTTGTCCATATATTGCAATATATTTAAGCTGGCCAACTACATCAAAGTCATCCCATATCTGGCCAGTCCTACACTCAATTTTATCTGATTCATTAAGAATTCTATTGCTTCATTATATATTTTACAAAGGGACTAGGTTTTACCTGCAACTTACTAGCTGCTTTCAAAGTAAACCTCCATACTTGGTTGCCCTTTTATTAGACACCAGTGGGATCACCTGACTATAGTTGGAGGGGGTGGGAGCTACAACATGGGGCTGGTCACTGCTTCTGTATAACTATAACAAACAAGGGAAAGTTGTGCTCACCCCTAATTTTAAAACCATTAGGTGGGGGTGCAATGAGGCTGTGACCACAAAATACATATAGTCAAATACAAGATTCCTCTGCACTCAACCCATTATCAATATATATAAGACAGCGACATTTTGTGCATACTGCTACTAAAAAATGCCTTACCCTTTAAACAAAACAGGGATTGCAGGTAAAACCTAGTCCCTTTGTAAAATGTATAACGAAACTATAGAATTCTTAATGAATCAGATGAAAATTGAGTGTAGGAATGGCCAGATATGGGATGACTGTGACGTAGTTGGCCAGCTTAAATATATTGCAATATATGGACAAACAATCCCTGTTTTGTTTAAAGGGTAAGGCATTATTTAGTAGCAGTATGCACAAAATGTCGCTGTCTTAAATACATTGATAATGGGTTGAGTGCAGAAGACTCTTGTGTTTGACTTGTGCAAAATGGCACATAACCAAAAATTCTGTAAACCTTTGCAGCCACTTTCAGTACAGCAAACAAGTTTATTATTTGTAGTAATTACCAAATCACTTGCTATTACTGATTGGCGACCTGTCAAGCTACAATAAGCTTGCTCGATACTACAGCCTAAGCAGGTGGTATTTACTGGTCACTGTCTGAAACCATGCACGATTGGATGCTATGGTAACTACACCTGGAGCAGATTTTGCACTTTTTATTACATTGCCTCTGTATGCTTAAGCTAGCAAGCAGCGGTGTCTACCCTCTTTAAGACACAGTATTTAAATAGTAATATTACATTTTCTTTGTCTTAATCATGACAGCACCATGGAATAAGCGGGGACTTCTAAATAAAGTATAATAATAATGCAGTTAGAAGAGTTTCTGTGTTGTGTAGGGAGGGAGACATGGCAAGTGCCCAAGAAAACATTTGCAAAGGACACGTCCTTTCCTTCTCCTCAGATGATAACGGGTCACAGATTGTCTGCTGCCATCTCAGGAAACAATTGGCCGCAAGCCCAGAGATTGTTTATGTGCATTTTATAATTGCCTGTGTCTATATATCCCAGCCAAGAGGTGGTGTGTGTTAGAATTGGTCTATTAACCTCTTTATGACATGCTGTTAGACAACATATTCTTCATCTGAAACCTATGTAAGGTTGAAATATGAATTACCCTGACTGCACAGAGGCATAGCACTCTATCCTTTGCCACAAAACACGCGCAGTCTAAATAACATGAATTAACAGTTTGCACACTTAGTTCTGCAACTTAAAGGGAAAGTCTAAAATAGAATAAGGCTAGAAATGCTGTATTTTATATACTAAATATAAACATGAACTTACTGCACCACAAGCCTAATCAAACAAATAATTTATGCTTTCAAAGTTGGCCACAGGGGGTCACCATCTTGTAACTTTGTTAAACAGCTTTGCAAGACTAAGACTGTGCACATGCTCAGTGTGGTCTGGGCTGCTTAGGGATCGTCATAAATGATCAAAACAGCACAAGACAAATATTATCTGCCAGAACCAATACTGATTAATGATCAGAATAGGCAGACTGCACTGGGTCCTGTGTTGTCATATAATCTAATATGGATTTTACCATTTTTGTATTGTTTTTTTATAAAATTGTTTTTATTGAAGCCTCATCACAGTTTTATACAATAATGTCATTGTTGTTACAAATTGAACCATCAATAATCAATAAAACATTTTGATCAATGTCGGTTTTGTATGTGCATTCTTGAATTGTTTAAGCGCAATCTACATTTGTTATACGGATTGAACAAATAAGGTTTGAGAAGTTTTATAGGATGGGTAGTCGTGGTCACTCTTACAAATTCCCCGCTACTTCTGATAAAGCAGTTGTGGGAGGCCTATTTTCTTTTCCAAACTAAACAAATATCAACACAACCAACTTTCTCCAGCTCTGCAGAACCAGTGGCTGCAGCAAAATAATCTTCCAAATAGAATCCCAGTTTATCTGTTTAAATCTCGCTCCATGATCTTTGTCCCTGCAGCTGCAGTTGGAAACAGTAAAGGGGATGTAAAGGCAAAAATAAAATCCAATACAAATCTCTACACAGTCGCCGACTGCTCTACAGGGAAACAAAGAAAGCTGCTTGAGTTCTGCATGGCTGGGAAGTAAGGCGGGGACTCCCCCTGCTGTTCATAATTATGATTGTTTCCCTGCAGAGCAGTTAGGGACCGTCTGACAATTCCTATCCACAGCAGTAAATGAAGGGAGAATTTCACTTCATGCAGTCAAGTTTCTTATAAAAACGGTACACATTTTTTAATTAAAGTATATTAGAGATCGGTTTCTTTTTCGTTAAAGAAAATAAAAATGGGTTTTTATTTTTTTTCCTTTACATGCCCTTTAAGGTCAAATAAACCCCGAGTTTGGACAATTGCTTTCCCTTCACGCATGCACGTCATCGAAAATTCATCCCACCTCACCTCTCAGCAACATTTGAAAGTTTAGCCTTTGGTGATAGGAAATAACATTTAGCAACTCCCAGAGAGCAACATCATCATCGCTACTAATTGTTCTGTTATTTCTTTGTTAATAACACCTGTCCAAGAGACGAATGGCCTGCGGCCCAGCAGAACTACCAATACGGCCTCCGGAGTAAACAACAGAATTAGAAAACTAAAATATTTTCACTCCCCTTGTATTATTATTTTACAGGCGTAATATTTTAGAGGGTATGTCAGTCTATTGCCAGCTAGTGCCCAGTTAAACGTTTCAGACTTAACTGCAGGAAAGGTCTCAGCATCTTCTCAGTCCATGGGGTGCACTTAATAACATGGTGTTATGCTGGGAAACATGGGAAGAAATAATTAAGTAAACATTTCAATCCCTGAATGCCCCTTCAGTTATTCATATGTAGAACATGGGTTGCATCATCTGGGAGAAATAATTGGGGCAGGGATAGATTCTTAGAGGCGACAAACAAGAGAAGTTTCCTAAAAGTGATTCTATAGAACTACCATAGAGCTACTCCTAAGCACTACTATAAGCTCTGCCTAAGTAATAGCATCCTCAATTATTTTCTGGGTCCTCAACCCATACTTTTCTTATTAATAAGGCTTCTTGACCCTGGGGGATCTGAGATGTTGGCTCTGGTTCCACCCAACATTATGGAGGAATCCTGATCCTATTGGCAGTGGAGCTATGTTTCTCTGACAATGTTTCACTCTTTCTGTGAGTAGGATCCATCCTTCCTAAATTTTAGGAGGCATGGTAAACAAGCTGGTGCTTCCCCCCCCCCACACACACACACACAGTTAAGGAACTAGTGGCACACAATATATCATTATAAATAACACTAAGCTCAACTGTGAAGCTGTCTCACTGCGATACCCTAGTTCGCTATAGAAGCTGACAAATAACTTAGTGACACATTCACCATGAGAATTCTACTGACCAAAAACGTAACATTACAGATTCAAGAGCACTCACTAATGATAATGCTCGTTACCAGCACTATCAGACATCTTGCTCTAATCTTACATAGAGAGATTACAGTGCCTGGGGCCCACCAGAAAACCTTTGGCCACAGGCCAACTCTCCAAAATATTTTTCCTTTTTTTGTCATTCACCTTCTTTATTCTTTTAATCACTTTTCCTCAAATATTATCATCAGTCTCTACCTCAATTTCTTTCTTCTGTTTATTCTTATATAGAAATGGAGCACGTGCTGTTTTATAGGCAAACAAGGCAAATAGTTGGGTGAGTAGAAGGGTCCACTGACACCTGGGCCCACCAGTAGTTTTCCTGGTATCCCGGTGGGCCAGTCCAACACTGAGAGATTATCATTTCATATGGGCTTCATTATGTTACTCTGGAATAAAACATATGGCATAAAGGATAGACTTGTTCAGGGCTGAGAAAACTGTCATGGGAAAACAAAATACATCAGTTAATAGTGCTGCTCCAGCATTGAAATTCATTTGGATGGATTTTTTTTATTTTTAATTTTGAAATCTGACATGGGTTAGACATATTGTCAGTTACCAAGGTGCCCCAGTCATGTGACTTGGAGTGATATCAACCCCTCCCCCCCCCTTCCGGCAGCCCATCAATGGAACAATGGGAAGGTAACCAGATAACAGCTCCCTGGTAGATATAAGAACAGCACTCAATAGTAAAAAGCCATGTCCCACTGAGACTCAATTGAGTAGGAGAAACAATAGCCATTCATAAAGCAGTTCCATAGTGCAGCACTGACTCTTTCTGAAAGCACATTACCAGGCAAAATGAGCTGAAAGGGCTGCCTACATACCAATCATTAATGAAGGAACTGAGCAAATTATTTCTAACCCAAAATTAGAACTCTGATGTAGGAATATTAGAGATGCTTCTTACTGGAGAACCTTCTTGCATCTTTAATTAAATTTGAGCTGCCTACTTTAAAAAAGCTAAGAGTGCAAATGAGATGGTTTTATGGAAGGTTTATGTCCCCTTTAATACATATACAATATATATTTCTTTTTTTTTGTAAATCAGACAGCATAAAGGCAATTCCTTGTTTATTTTCGAAACCTAAATATGTCGCAGCTTGATCACTGAGAGTGGTATAGTACAGATTTGGATTTCATATCAAGCTACAATCATATATGAAATACTAGAAGAAATATGTGTTGTACCTGGTTGGGTCTCCCTGTGGGTTTAGCTATGTAGGCCAAATCTCACAAACTATGAAACAATGACTTAATGAACACAAGTTCATTAAAAGAAATTTCGATATCAAGAATGTCATGAGCAAATCCCACCTGGCAATGATTCCTAGCTAAAATAGGGATGAGGAGAAGCTCTTCTACTGGAGAAAAGGAGAGACAAAAACATTATAATAAAGTTGTGAAGCAGAAAACATTGCTGATCTGAACCTTCGCTCTGTAGTAAATCAAGCTCATGTGCTGAGCAGTAGAATAAAGCACATTGTGTGTATCATACACTTGTACATAACTGTCTATTGTGTGAACCCTTCCTGGGGAGAGGGACATTGTGCTCCTGGGGTTTCAAGTATGAATACACCCAATGAAGGCTCTCCAAGGCCAAAAACTTCTGCCTCCCCCCTCAGAAGTCTGTCTAAATATAAGATTTCATGATATATGGATTTTATGATAAGTTATCCCCATTCATTCACAAGGACAGATGAGACACTGTATTACTGAAAATATTCACCCCCCAAGCTATGGTACAACCACAAGGTTATTACAGAACCAGATATTATGTTAGCATTTAAAGGGGACAACTACCTTCCATAGTGTTGTTCCAACTAATATCATTGGACTGCAACTCCCATTATTCTTCAATCTACAAGCAGGGGTTGAAGCATGATTGGTGTAACCAGATGGATTGTTAAAGTAACATTACACAGTAAATTGTTTCCAAGTCCTCTTCGACCAGTGGCTCAAAAGAGAATACTCCAACATCTTGTCTGCAAAGTATCCTCTATTTGGAGGATCACACACAATTTGCGAACACATCCTTTTTCTACTATGTACAGTGACTTACCTTACTCAAAGAGACCTATATAGAAGGATAAACCAACACAGTGAACCTCTGCCATGGTTTAAGCAAGGTAGGTTTGAGCGGTGGAAGTGTTTGAATACAACTGGAACTGCCATGGAAATCATAGAATTTATATTTACAGTATATATGGCAGTTGATTCTGCCTCCTCTGCCTTTTTTATTGGCTCCTGATTTTGCTTACCTGGATGGGAGTATGCCCTATGTGGCCCAGGTGGGAGGGTAGATGTTCCTCTAATGCTCCATCTGGCAGGCTGGTTCAGCGGTCATATATACTCTTATTTAGATGAGAATTTCTAATTGAGACCAGATTTTGCGTAGCTGGATGCCCTTTGTGGCCCTGGTTCCGTGGGGGGAAGGTTCTGAAAAAAACTGAATAAGGCCCTAGGATTTCTAATTGCAGCCCTATTAATAACCTACATCTTTTGTTGCTGGGTAGGAAGCCATTGTAAGACGCGCCGCAAGATTTCTTCTTTCTCCTGTCTCGACCATTTTGCCCGTTTTCTACTGCACTTTGCCTAATCCTTGCTGGTACCTCTTTACGGACTTGTTCATATGCATTAATTCCTTGTCGGTTCCGCAGCAGAAAGCCCGGGGCCCCAAAAGGACGTCCGTGAACACCAAAATGCACAGGGGTTCCACTATTTTGGATTCGGCCGAACCCCCGAATCCACTATTTTGGATTCGGCTGAATACCGAACCGAATCCGAACCCTAATTTGCATATGCAAGTTAGGGGTGGGAAGGGGAAAACATTTTTTAATTCCTTGTTTTCTGACAATAAGTCATGCGATTCCCCCCCATCCCTAATTTGCATATGCAAATTAGGATTCGGATTTGGTTCGGCCTGGCAGAACGATTCGGCCGAATCCTAATCCTGCTGAAAAAGGCTGAATCCTGGATTTAGTGCATCTCTATAAAATACACACGCTAAAAAGACAAATATGTGTGCTCCATAAAATGCAGAGGAAATCTGAAACCCAGCAGATATACAGTGTGTTTTGTAAATTCACAGATGTATTGCTAGATTCCACCACTAGATGGAAGCAATATTGTACAGCTGCTAACTGTAGCTGGGGATCAAGAACAGTTATTATTATTATTATTATTAATAAAGGGTGAACATATTCAACAGTGCTAGGCAATAGAAATATTCTTTACAATTGTATTTAAATAAGCAAGACAAGCAAAGGAGATGTTGCTTCTAACCCTTTATGTATTATAACTCTCCACTGGTCTGTACAGTGTTACAGTGTGGCTGCACTATAACAAATCTGCTTAGGGGCAGATGTATGAAGGGTCGAATATCGAGGGTTAATTAACCCTCGATATTCGACTAGGAACTAAAATCGTTCGACTTCGAATATCGAAGTCGAAGGATTTAGCGCAAATCCTGCGATCGAATGATCGAAGGATCATTCCTTCGATCGAACGATTAAATCCTTCGAATCGAACGATTCGAAAGATTTTAATCCAACGATCGAAGGAATATCCTTCGATCAAAAAATCTCAGGCAAGCCTATGGGGACCTTCCCCATAGGCTAACATTGACTTCGGTAGCTTTTAGCTGCCGAAGTAGGGGGTCGAAGTTTTTCTTAAAGAGACAGTACTTCGACTATCGAATGGTCGAATGGTCGAATAGTCGAACGATTTTTAGTTCGAATCGTTCGATTCGTAGTCGTAGTCGAAGGTCGAAGTAGCCCAAAAAACACTTCGAAATTCGAAGTTTTTTTCATTCGAATCCTTCACTCGAGCTTCATGAATCGGCCCCTTAATCTTGTTTTATTTTTTTACATATGTCACTACTAATTGGACTTACCCCAGGGATCTAGGTAACCATGAGTTATTCTATATCCGGGGAGGGGGTGCTATTTTGGAGCAGGTTAGAAGGGAAAATATAAAGTAATGAAACAATAGGAACATGACAGGTAAAACCATGGGTAGTGTCTGTCTCTCTAACAGTAGTTTGGGTGTTGTGAGCATGTGCAGTTAGAGGGGAATGCCACAAAAACATAATTTAAGCTTTTTGAAAAGTGAACATAATGTCAAGCAACTTTACAATATACATCAATTAAAAAATATTCTGTGTCCAAGGTGCTTTAAAAGCCAGAGTTGTAATATGCCCCCTGTGTGGCAGCCAGAAAGGGCATCACAAACACTTTTGTCAATAGTTGTTATGTCTGTGGCTTTCCAAAAAGGCTTAGAGTCACAATTTTGTGTCTTCTCAAAGGAAATTAGGGCTATTTTTTTAATCTGTTCTACCAAGGATGTTTTTTTAGTCTTTAGGGTAACAAGGCCATTAGTGAGTTTTTTTAATTGTTTTAGAATTAATCTTTGGTGTTTTCCTAAAAGATTCTAGTTTTATTGTTTGGGGCTTTAACCAAGGGATTTCGATCAGTGTTTAGAGTTTGTTATCTGGGCATTAAGGGGTAGTGCCAGGGCCGCCATCAGGGGGGCACAACTGTACAGGGCCCGAGCCTGAATCGACAAAGGCATGCCGCCCTTCCGTAGCCCCGAACCGACGAAAACCGAAACAACGGAAGTACCGAAGCGACGAAAAGAACCTAAGTCACAAAAACAGCCAAAATTGAAGTCCTAAAGCCGAGACCCGAAGTCATGAAAACAGCTGAAATTGAAGTCCTGAATTGGTGAAAAGACCTGAAGTCACAAAAACAGCCAAAATTGAAGTTCTGAATCGGCGAAAAAACCTGAAGTCACAAAAACAGCCGAAACTGAAGTCCTGAAGCGCTGAAAAAACCCAAAGCCACGAATACAGGTGAAATTGAGGTCCTGAAGCAGCAAAAAGATCCCAAAGTCACGAAAACAGCCAAAATTTAGGTCCTGAAGTGGTGAAAAGACCTGAAGTCACAAAAACAGCTGAAATTGAGGTCCTGAAGCAGCGGAATGACCCAAAGTCACGAAAGGAGGTGAAGTTGAAGTCACAAGTTGAATTCTACTGAACACCAATGTGTGTGTGTTTTTTTTTAATACCCTATCCACCAATGCATTATTTTAATACTCTATAGACCCCTGCCACCAAAGTTTTTTTTTAAAAATATTCTCTGGGGCCCCAATTTTTTTTGAACTTGTAAGGGAGGCCCTGGCGCCAATGTTTTTTTAAAAAAAATATTCTCTGTGGCCCCAATTTTTTTTTACTTGTAAGGGGGGCCCTAGCACCATTTTTTAAAAAAAAACTTCTATGGGGACTCTGGCGCCAATGTTTTTTTTAATTTATAGGGGGGCGCTGGTCACCAATTATTTAAAAAAAACTTTTATGGGGGGGCCCTGGCGCCACCATTTTTTTTAACTTATAAGGGGGCTGATGTCTGTGTGGTCTTTTAACTGTGGTGTGAAGTGGGTGGGATTTGGGGTGGGGCTTGGGAGCTGCTGTGGGTGGGGCCCCATGATTTTTGTTGTATGGGGCCCCGTGATTTCTAATGGCGGCCCTGGGTAGTGCTAAGGGTTTTTCAAGATTTTTATGGTTAGGGTTCAATATTATCCTTGAAGATTTTTTTAAGTTTCATGGTCAGGGTGTTCAGTACGGGTTTCTCTGTTGGCATTTAAGATTTTTTCCAAAATGTAACAAGAGGGAGACACGTCCAAGGGAATGTACACTTTTATGATAGATGACAAAGGGGAAATGTAATATTAAATTAACTGAGCACATGGCTTTCTACTCCAACCTCTCCAACATGCTCATATAATTACAAAAATCAGTTTTCTTTCTTTCTTTTTAAAAAAAAAACCAATTGACCAATTGTCCCTGATAAGAAACAGGCTGGTTTTCATAGTACTCTCTGTGATTGTTTTAATATATGATTTAAAAAAAAAAGCAGTAATAATTATGGGGGTTTAACGCAGTTTTTATGTGTCAGATGTGTCATTGTGTAGAAGAAACATAGGAAATGTTTTATTGTCAGTCTTATCTCTCTCGCCAACCTAAGCAACACTTAATCTGGCATTCGAAAGAATGATACTTGCAAATACGGCTAAGCCGTGTATTCAATTCTCTACATCTACTGGTGTGAAATTTTAATCACAAAACTAGAGAAGCTCATTCAAAAAAGAAATTAGTGGGAAAACTTTTATTCGTCTCTCATCAGTGAAAACTGATTTAGTTATGCAAATTACTGCTATGAATATTAAACCACTGATGAAAGGTTTTTTAATGAAGGGGTCTTTTGTTTTGAAAATGCAAGGGTATATGCTTTAATTTCTTGCTAATTTACTGTTCTTTGATAATGTTCACATTTTCCCCAAAGTGACTTCACTGATGGTTTTTAATGCTGTGAATAGAACTACAGGCCAACAATACCGGTTTTGACAAGCCCTCCCCAGAGTAACTATAGATCATGATTTGCAGCCCCTTATGCACAATTCTATTAGGGTGAATTTTGTCTACAGGGCTTTGCCTGAAATGAATTCTCGTTTTAATGTTAGCCTCCTGCCGTTTTTAATTTTTAATCTGTAATATGAAATTGCAAATTTTACAAACATAATTTGAAAAAGCCACTAGGACAGAACTGAATGCCAAAGTTTACATATTGCCTAATTAGACTGTTATGAGAAGCAGCTTATCAATGTCAAGCCAAAGATCATCAAAAAATCCAATTACTAATTTAAGAAAAACACATATATTTATAGGTTCGTTTTCGTTTATTTGCATCGCATTAGCTTAATATTTGTTTAAAAATGTAATCAGAGCTAATAAATTTATTGGGGCCATAAAACACCTGTGTTGGGTGAGTTTGTCTCCTCTCCCCGCCAAGATGGGTAGACCGCATAATTTCTCATAAAGTAGCGCAAATGCATAACAATAAATCAATTATCTCCCGTTTCTCTTAAAACCACTGGTATGTGGTCATCTGTCTCTGTGTAAGATGGAGTCCTGCGCGGAACCAATTTCTAAGACCCGGACCTGGACATTTACCCACTTTGATCCGCTACCCGACCTGGACCCGCAACTGCCTTATCTGCAACCCGACCCGCAACCCACTGACTACCATCAAACAGGAAGTGATGTTGCTGCAAACCAGAAGTGACATCATCAAAACTGCCCGATGGTCGAGAGGGACAGAAGCGAGCTGCTGGGAGAGAGCTGCGCAAGAAGAGACCCGCAACCCGAACCGCAAGCCGCAGACCCACGACCCTGCAGGCCCGCATCTATACCTGCACCTGAAAAGCCTACCCTCGTTCCACAGGGTACCCACTTTTTTTGCAGGTAACCCACGGGTAGCCGACCCGCTGCAGGACTCTACTGTAAGACTACCATGGTTCAAAAGGAGGATTAAAAATAGTTATGCATCTTACCGCTGCACAGAATATTATTAGAAAGATTTTAAAGGGGATATTCACAAAATAATGACCTATCATTAACCTTTGTATTATGTATGCAATTAGTCATTAGGGGTTTTATTTGCTGTTTTTTATGCAGAGCCATTGTGTGTTTGCAGTTGCTATGTTTTTCTTCTGGGCTTGCTTCCACCTGAGGCAGCAGACGTGATGCCATCATCGTGTTTATCTCTGCCACTCATGAATGTTAAAGAGCTGGCGATTCACAGCAAAAACTGGCAAAAACATTGCTGCTTGAGGAACATGAACTTGTTGGTGCTTTCTTTGGCCCGTGAGTTTCAACCGAGTCATTGCATTGTTATATAGACCCTTCAGTGCTTCTAAGTATGGACCCGAAAAATTAAGGTACTTTAATAAGGAAAACAGATAAGGCCAACTTAGGCGGTCAATCGCCTTCTCTGCATCAAGGCTCAAAAGGACAGCTGGAGTTTTGTTCCTATTTAATATATCAATCAAGTCAATTGTCCACCTTGTATTATCCCCAGCTTGTCTCCCTTGGATAAACCCTACTTGATCTCCATGGATCAGCTTAGGGAGAATGGGAGCTAATCTGTTTGCTAAAATTTTGGAAAACAGTTTGAGATCTGAATTCAGTAATGCAATTGGTCTATACTTAGCGCATTGATTATGGACAGTGAGGTTGTGGAATGCACTGCCGGGTGATGTTGTGATGCTGATTCAGTTAATGACTATAAGAGGGACTTGGATGATTTTTTGGACAGACATAATATCAAAGGCTATTGTGATATTAAACTCTATAGTTAGTATAGGTATGGGTATATAGAAATTCTGTGAAAGTAGGGAGGGGTGTATGTATGGATGCTGGGTTTTCATTTGGAGGGGTTGAACTTGATGGGCTTTGTCTTTTTTTAACCCAATTTGTAACTATGTAACTATATGCACATGCCAATTTTCAGTTTTTTATTTTTTTTATATATATATTTTTCACATTTCACGTCACCAACTTAGACTATTTTGTGCAGATCCATCACATAAAATAAGACTAAGAAACATTTCAATTACAGCTTGGAATGTAACAAAATAGGTAAAAAACCAAGGGGGTGAATACTTTTGCAAGGCATTGTATAGTGGTGAGCAAAACGTTTTGGCATGTAAAGATTTGCATGCGATTTTGCCGATTGAAAAAATATTTGCGACAAAAAAAGTTTTGCAAATTTTTCAGGCGAAGAGAAATGGGACAGATTTGCTCATCACTATTCAGTTACTTCTTAGTTACAGAGCAATCATAAATAAGCACATTGTAAGAAAACAGCACAAAAACAGCTGAAAAAAAAACTACTTGCGCCACGGTGCGGGATTTGTCCATTCAACTTCTGTTTCATCTCTGTGAACTGGAGTAGGATGAAGTAATCATGGGACGATAACAAGAGTCTCCATGGGCTTTGCCGTATTTTATTCTGGTAATTCTCAAATTGAATACACATAGTTATACAGGTCATTCCCTTATGTAAGGAAACAATCTACATTGTCATTGTGGCCAAGATGATGTATTGTAATTATCCAATATAACCAGAGGTACTTAAGTTGTAATGGTTTAATGTTTTTATTTAATTAGGGATGGGATTGATTATAACAAGAATATGTCCCCAAAGGGTAAAGATGCACTACATTAACTACTAAATAAAATCTTCCCCTCCTTCGTTATTTAGTTGACATTAATGCTGTGCCTTAGATATTTAATAGGCATAATTAGTCAAAATTTCCAGTAGAGTACAACCGGTGCTTGAGTTATTACAATTTCCATTCGTTTTTAACCAGAGCTATTGATAATTTACATACAGTATGTACTGTAGATAAAACAGATTGACGTCTACACCAGCTGATATAGCAATGGGGGCTAATTATTTTCATATAGAGACTTTTTGTGTTTGATATTAGATACAGTCTGGGGTTTATTTATTAAAGGGATACTGTCATGGGAAAACACATTTTTTTTCAAAACGCATCACTTAATAGTGCTGCTCCAGAAGACTTCTGCACTGAAATCTATTTTCAAAAGAGCAAACAGATTTTTTTAATATTCAATTTTGAAATCTGATAGGGCTAGACATGTTGCCAATTTCTTAGCTGCCCCCAGTTATTTTACTTGTGCTCTGATAAACTTCAGTCACTCTTTACTGCTGTAAAGTTGCTGCAAGTTGGAGTGATATCACTCCCTCCCTTCCTCCCTCCAGCAGCCTAACAAAAGAACAATGGGAACGTAACCAGATAGCAACTCCCTAACACAAGATAACAGCTGCCTGGTAGATCAAAGAACAACACTCAATAGTAAAAGCCGAGTCCCACTGAGACTGATTCAATTACATTAAGTAGGAGAAATAACAGCCTGCCAGAAAGTAGTTCCATCCTAAGGTGCAGGCACGAGTCACATGACTGGGGCAGCTGGGAAATTGACAATATGTCTAGCCCCATGTCAGATTTCAAAATTGAATATAAAAAAATCTATTTGCTCTTTTGAGAATTGGATTTCAGTGCAGTCTGCTGGAGTAGCACTATTAACTGATGCATTTTGGATAAAAAAAAACATGTTTTCCCATGACAGTATCCCTTTAAAGTCTGAATGCCAAAAACTTGAAAAATTTGAGTTTTTGACTATAAAATCCAAATTTTTAGTGAAAAAAACAACCTTGAGTTCTCAGTGATTTATTATATCTCGAGGATGAATCCGAAAATCCGGCATCTCAGACCTGTTGAGGTTGTATATGTCAATGGGAGAAGTCTAGAAGATATCCTGATCTGCGCTGGGTTTTATACAATAATCCAAAGATTTTGTGGTTTTTGGACAAAAAAAGTTTTTGGGCGGAAAATTCGTGAAATTCGAATTTTCGTACAATTTTCACTATTTTTTCCGCACTGGACTTTTTTCAGGAAAATGTATTGATAAATAAGGGGAAATAACCTATGCGGATTTAGTGGGAGTATATTTCAGAAAAGAATATATTTTCGGATCCTGATAAATAAACCCCCACGTATTACATTTCGAAGTATTTAGATCTGAATAGGTTAATGGTAGACCATATTATTGAGGCTTCATTAACTTGTTTGTGTGACATCATTATATCATAATCTGACCTCCAAATATGTAATATACCAGCCTACGCCATGTTACGTATAAAACAGGACTGGCCCACACAAATGTAGGCATCCTGTTCTAAATGACTTGTTTGTTTTAGTCAGCTTGGGTGACTAAAGCTTGCCTATAATTTAATCTTGCTATTGTACCTAGTGGAAGTGGCATTGCTCAAATTGTTGATGTAACTACTGGGTTCCACCACCAGGGACTAATAGTAATAAATACTGGAGACACATCACCGTATAAAAGAGAATGGTTTGGTGATGTTTTTCCTTTTGTGGGCTTTCAGTAGTGTTTCAGAAGCCCACTCTGCTGTTTAATCCAGAATTATTTTACTGTATTCAGATAGCTGAACTCAATACTTAGGTTAGGGAGTTGATTTGTAATGTCGATTCCTCATGCACAAGATCGATCTCCAATAAATCCCTCAATGTCAGACCACCTCTGTGGCTGGTTATTTATCCCATGTATCACTCTCCTCAGAACCAGGGGTTCTTTGGCCGTCTTCTCGCAGGTCTGTACAAATCAAAGATGGCCACAATTTGCTGCTTGTTAAAGATAATAGGTGAAACGCGTTACAATCTACACAGGATGGGGAGTTGTAGGATGTGCAAAAGGCTATCGAAACTGTTCACGCATTTTAAAGCTATTTTGCAAACACAAGCAAGATGGCACCTGCACCATTATGCAGGACTTTCCAAATTATTGACTCTACTGTGTGTATGCCTCCATATCTGGCCACCTGTAATTAGTCACAAGCCTAACTCCAAGGGGGTTATTAATTAAAGTCTGAATGCCAAAAAACTTTTTTTACTATAAAAGCTGAATTTTTAGTGGGGGAAAAAAAACCTCAACTTTTGAGATTTATTATACCCCAAGGATGGAAAAGTCTGGGGAAAAAAATCTGGCATCTCAGACCTACCAAGGTTGTGTATAATCCAATGGGAGAGGTTCCTATGCTATTCGGATGTTTCTGTGGTCTGTGCTGGAATTAGCCCTGAAAATCCATCTGTTTCTGACTTTTCGGGCAAAAATCTGCAAAATTCAGGCTCTTTGGGGAAAAGTCCAAAAACAATTGTTCAATTCAGGGGGGGGGGAAGTAAGAAAAAAAATCATACAATTTAGATTTTTACTCGATTTTCTTTCATGTTTGTCCCCGATCCATAAAATCGTGATTTTTTTTTTTAATAAATAAGGTCCAATCGTGGATTCTAGTTTGGTCAGAATTTTTTGATTAAACTATTCAGTTGAATTCGGACTTTAATAAATAAGGCCCCCAGAGTAGATACAGAGATGTTTTTTGTTTTTAACTTCAAGCTACTTCAGTTCCTTCTCAAACAGAACTAGTTATCCATGTAATGACTATAACCAGTGCCAAACACAAAGCTACACAAGGAGTCATTTATGATTACAACTGCAGTAAGCAAAGTGCAATTTCGAGCTCAGTTGCCACAATCTTCCCCTTAAAGGAACAGTAACACCAAAAACACAAGCATTTTACAGTAATTAACATAATCTACTGTTGCCCTGCATTGGCAAAAGCTGTGTGTTTTCTTTGGAAAGACTGCTATAGTTTATATAAATAGGCTGCTGTGTATCCATTTAGGCTGAAAAAGGAGAAAATTCCCAGGATACACAACAGATAACATATACTCTGCAATAGAATACAATGGTAGAATGTACCGGTTATCTGCTATGTAACATAAGCCTTGAATGGCTGCCCCTGTGGCTAAACAGCACATTGTTACATTATATGTATCTATTATAGTAGAGCTTCTGATGGAAACACTCCTGTTGTACCAGTTCATGTAAACCGTAAATTATATTTTAAGTACTTTAAAGCATTTTTTTTTGATTCTCAGTTCCATTAATGTCTGGTATACAGTGTGTGAGCAACATCTCTGCATGATTCTTCTCGGCACAAGTGCACTGTGCTTATCGACTCGGTGTGCGAACACCACCAGAAGCTACAGCCTGGGCAGGCGGTGACTATCTCCAGGGATCCTTTGCATCAAAAAACTCAGCAGAACTTGATTTGCTATGAAAGGCTGGCAGTAGTGATTCAGAGCGCAACTTGACTGAAGTGGAAAGAGTGGGGTTTTGACACAAGTACCTTTAAAGAAAAGGTTATACATGACCTCTAAAATGTTGAGGGGAAAGTTGAATCCATATACTAGATTAATTTGTATTTTGAACGGTTATGTTGATGACCCTTATCTGTAATCAACCCTCAAGCATTTTGTTTGCAGACACAAGCCAAGAACTGCACCACAGTACTCCATATCAAATGCCGGAAGATGACAGACTATACATTCGCTAATCAAAGGTTGATATATCACTTATATACCTCTCAAATCCTAAACACTTATCTTAGCGATGACAAAGGATACCAAAGTTGATAATGTTGACTGTTGCCCTTAAGTCAATAATGATAGACTTAACTTCATAGCCTCACCCTCAATTCATTATTATATCGGATCTTTTCCAAAACTAGAAGTCGGCACAAGCTGCTGAGCTCTTCAAACCGTATATTTTATTTCGAAATTCTGTCTTTTCTGGCCTACATAAAGTGTACCGCTTTTGTATTTAAGATCATACTTACCTTGTAAAACAGTTAAGAGGTGAACTTGTTTCAAACTACGCCCATAAGCCTACCCGTGTGTCGTTTTATATGTAGGTATTTTATAGGACGGCAGGACAAACTTTAATGTGGTTGCACCATCTCCACTTTTAACCGTGATCTTATGCATTTAAAAACCTACTGTCTTGGCAACCCCTGTCTAGCAGAAATGCAGTGGAATATAAGGGGGTTGGCAGGAAAACTTTTCATGCATCAGTTTGATTGCTTGCAGCAGCCAGCCAATTAAATCAGTTAGTGGTAAAGATAAAACCTAAACCCACACAAGCAATGACAACAGAGGCACTTGCCGATATCTTACAGAGGAATTAACCAAGATTATTTTTGACTACAGGAACAATGAGCACTTGATTTTATAATGCAAGCCAGGCCACTGCCCTGAAGCTGCCAATATCACAATGGTCGTTGCAAGCTACACTGGAAAACATGTAACCATGTGGCATGGACTACTCATTTCCTCTACCCCTCCGCTTTCATGAAGAAAGAAATGCCATACGCCAACTCAAAAACAATCCAAATTTATTTGTGTACAGTGGATTAATTACCCGTTTTTCATATATGTTGCCTTAAAGGTATAGGACAATCCTGTTACAGCTTTATTAAAGGGCGCATTGTTCATGAATGACTACTTTTTGAATTGTAATGGATGAACTCCACATCTGTTGCCTTCAGTGACATGCAAACTAGTTAGAATTTTCTCACTTTCTCCAAGTTCTGCACTTTGCTACAATGTCATGACTAGTAAGCCTAGTCAGAGTGCTCCATGTCTTAAAAAAACTGCAACCGATAAACTGACAATGAAAAAAATAAAATAAAGATCCTAGTGGTTATTAAATTCAAGGTAGATACAATAGAAACAATACTGAAAACTACACACTTTTTTTAAAATCTTGGTGAATTTAGTGAGCCACAAATTTAAATGATATGTTTAAATGGTATATGGACGTTCTTGTTGCTCAGTTCACCATTATAAAATAGTGATATGGTCATAATAATCACTGACCATGCAAAATTAAACTAAAACTTTCCAAATAATAAACAGAAGAACTACACTTTTTTTTTTTTTTTTAAATAACCCCACATGGTTAAGGAGATTTGATCTGACAATTTTAAATATTAAAAAAAAAAAGTGCATTACAAATGTTCAACAATAGTACAGAATCTTAAATGAATTTGATCCTTAAACAGTTATGAATATTAACAGCCTAATGACCACAAAATGCACAAATCAAGAATCATTACATCGACTACAAACTGTACAACATTCTGATGATGATGCAGGATTAAGACTTGAATGTGAATTTTGGAGATTTAATCCAAATGTAAAGTCAAAGACTTTAACAATATCCACAAGGGAATAAGTAAAATCGATCACTACAGTGAATTCGAATCACTTTTTATTAACCACAAATATTAAGACCTAGATTAAGAAAGGGGCTGGCCTGTTTATTCAGCATGACTTACAACAATCTAAAACATCGCATAAAAACACTCAATGAATAAAAGTGACATTTTGTCATGCAATAAGCCACAGCTGCCTGAAATGTAAAGCTTTAAACTTTGTCAAAATAAAGATATAAAATGTACAGAATAAAAAATATAAAATGTACAATTTTTTTTCCAGAAACAAATGCAGCGCTACAGAAATATTTAAAATTACATAAAATCATTCAGGGGATTTGAATCCAGTTATCGGACGATACTTTAAGTTTGGCAGGAATTAAATGTATGGAACCATTTAGGCCTATTTCCGTGTGCGCAATGTTGGTCTCGTCTTTACAACTTCGGCGGGCTTCTCATTTTGCCGTTTCACTGCAGTGGCTTTGGTTTTTCCTCTTTTCTGGGTTGGACTGGAAGATGGCACTAGCAAGACAAGAAAAAAAAAAATACATAGATATATTATGGGCTCTTTACTTTAGCAGGTTATACACAGGCAGATTTGATTTTATCTGGCCATGTGTGGGACCTATCTGGCGGAAGGCAAAAATCTGACAGGTTTAAAAAAATTCAATTGGGGCAAGGACGGCATTGACTAGCTGATGAGATCCTCTCTCAATGGCAGGGATCCCCAACCTTTTGAACCTGTGAGCAACATTCAGAAGTAAAAGGAGTTGGGGAGCAACACAAGCATGGTTTCTTGGGGTGCCAAATAAGGGCTGTGATTGGCCATTTGGTAGCCCCTATGTGAATTGTCAACCTACATGAGGCTCTGTTTGGCAGTGCACCTGGTTTTTATGCAACCAAAACTTACCTCCAAGCCTGGAATTCAAAAATAAGCTTCTGCTTTGAGGCCACTGGGAGCAACATCCAAGGGGTTGGAGAGCAACATGTTGCTCACGAGCTACTGGTTGGGGATCACTGCTCAATGGCATGAACTGGCACCTACTATGATCCAATCATTTGGACTTCGGTTGCCAGCAAGACATCTGTTCATTTTACCATCCACAATAGCAAGAAATTAATAGATACATTTCTTAGAATAGTATATTTTAACATTTGTGTTTACTGCCCCCTTTAAAGGCCAATCAAGAATTTCTGAATTCTTGAAACAGAAAACACAGTATTGAAAACTTTATAAAACAAAGTTGCTTATGTTTTCCCCACCAATGATTTACTTTAGGCAACAAATCTCGTTGTACCAATACCCTTACGGTTATGAACCTAAAAGCAAATATGGCAATTTACCTGCTTTCTTTCTCTTTGCTGGTGATTCTTCAACAACCACAGGTTTCTCTTTTGCTGCAGATTTTTGCCTTGAAGCTCCTCTTGTGCTTCCCCTAACAGGAGCAGGGGCTTCCTTTTCACTTACTGATGTGTTGCCTTCTGAAACATCAGTGGTGGCTGCCTTTCTTTTCAAGACTCTTCTTGATTTAGGGGGGCTTTCTATTTTTTCAGTATTTTCAATTTCAGCCACATTTTCTGGACTTTCAGCAGGTTCAGCAGCAACGTTGCTAATTTCAGGCATGTTTTTTTTATTTGGAGCTCTGCCCCTTCTTTTACTTGAAGGGAGGTTTTCAGCAGACTCAACAGTTTTAACTTCTGTATTCTCAGAGTCAGAAATTTTGGCTGCTGCTCCTCTTCGTCCACGCTTTTGTGTCATTGTCTCCAATGCTGGTTCAATCGCATTACTGCCAGAATCAGAGTCAGATGAAGACTTAAGATTTCTTTTACCTGTGTTTCTTCTGTTTAAAGGCTTGTCACTTACAATTTCAGGTTCAAGATCTTGTTTAGAGGAAACATCTGAATTATTTTTCACTTCTGCCACTGGAAGATCTGGATCAGTAATTTTCTTTAACTGAATGGTTGCTTGCCTCCGCCCTCTCTTAGTCTTAGACATTTCATTTTTGTCACTGGCAACCAAAGCAAGAGATTTCTCATCAACTGCAACACTACTTGAATTTAATGTATCAACACTTTTTTCCTCCTTTCTTGAACGTGATCGTTTTGCTGGAACTACTGTTTCTTTTACTTCTTGCCTCCTTCTTCCTCTTGATTTAATTGCACTAACCAGTGCTTCTTCATCTGCAAGATTCTTAACAGTCTCCTCCGTATGCTTTTCAGCAGTTTCCTGAGCAGCCAGCAGAGGGTGCCATTGCACAGATTTTGCCTTAGATGCCTTCTCTTTAGCTAGAGTCTCCTCTAAAAGAACTGGTTCAGCATTCTTGGGAATATGGTAATCTGCTTTTTTTCCTTTTAGTTCTTTAAGCTCCTCAACCTGCTGAGTGCCTCTTGCACCACGTGTAGGTCTTTTGCCAGCTCTTTCTTTTAATTCTATTGTTACATCTGTTTGAGCAGAGTTCTTTACAGAATCAACAGCACTTTTGAGATTTTTTCGATTTCCTCTTTGGGTTTTTGCTTCTGGAGAGGTATGACTGGAACTTTCTTGCTCTTCATGCAAAACTACTGTGTCTGCCAAGTCAGGTAAATTTGTTTCAATTATGACTGTTTCAGTCACAGAGTTTGCAGTGCCTCTTGCTCGTCTACCTCTTCTCACAGATGGAGTTACATTGTTAACTAAAGCTGAATCTCCTGGCAGTTCTGTAAGCAGTTTCTCTGCAACAGCTTTCCGTTCTCTGCCCACTTTAGGCTGCCTTCCACGTAGCTTCTTAGTTGTTGTAGAGTCTTCAGGTACAGCTTTTATTGGACTGCTAGATTTAGACAAACTCTTAGCTGACGAGAGTTCCTCATTTTTTACTTCCACTTGAGATTCTGCAGCACTTGTACAGACTTCCAAACCTAAAAAACCCCAAACATTAAAAAAATGGCAGTTAGTAATTCGCCTAAACTAATTATATGCATACTTTATTGTAAAGGTGCATCATATGGTTTAAATACTGGGTTAATTTTTTTTTTTGCAGTGCATAGAATAGGGAACAATAGAGAAGTTGTGCCTCTATTATGCCACCTGCAGTTTTACAATATATGGTCATTAATATGAAATACAAGGACTGGTATGCTAGTGAAAAAAAAAAATATTTTGACCTTAAAATCTTGGGTCCATGAAAATTTTAGAGTCTATCCATCCATCTTACCCTCTTGCAGTTTTGCCGCTTCTGCTATCTTTCGGCCTCTGCCAGTTCGTCTGTTTGTTGTTAGTTCTTCTGCTAACACTCCATCTGAAACTAGTATTAAATAATATACTATTAATTCACAGTATAAATGATTTTAGAAAATAAACATTGATCCAAGGTTATATATTTTGTAAGCAGCTCTGAGTACTTATGTAATTACCTTCAGTGGCAGATGAAAGTGCACCACCCTTTTGAGGTCTTCCTCGTCGCCTTTGGGGAGCAGACTTTTCATCATTTTCAACAACCAAGTTTTCCAAAGGTTCCGATTGCAGCACTGCTGCTATTTGGACAGTTTCCTTTGTAACTGTATTCTTTCTCTGAGATTTCTTAGTTGCTTTTTTTGCTCCATTAGGTAAAACATTTTTCTGTTGGTCTGTTCTGATATCACTTGATAGTTCAGAAATATTAGAATCCTCATTGCTGGTACTTAGGTCTTCTGGAACATCTACAGCAGGTTTCACTAAATGTTTCAAGAAAAACCATGATAAAAGGTTATTACTTTTGCCCCACATACGCACAAAAAGTATGCCAACATATAAATAGCTTACATTGTGAAATAATACATGCTTTATACATAAATATTTCACCTATGCACACTATACATAACTGAATATAGATTAGTGTGCCTAACCATCAAAAGCTGGCCCGTGTATGCCCAACTAAACTAAAGAGCCCATAATCTGAAGTCTCATTAAAGGGATACTGTGATGGGAAAATTTTTTTTTTTCAAAATGAATCAGTTAATAGTGCTGCTCCAGCAGAATTCAGCACTGAAATCCATTTCTCAAAAGAGCAAACAGATTTTTTTTATATTCAATTTTGAAATCTGACATGGGGCTAGACATTTTGTCAATTTCCCAGCTGCCCCTGGTCATGTGACTTGTGCTCTGATAAACTTCAATCACTCTTTACTGCAAGTTGGAGTGATATCACCCCCTCCCTTTCCCCCCCCCCCAGCAGCCAAACAAAAGAATGGGAAAGTAACCAGATAGCAGCTCCCTAACACCAGATAACAGCTGCCTGGTAGATTTAAGAACAACACTCAATAGTAAAATCCAGGTCCCACTGAGACACATTCAGTTACATTGAGAAGGAAAAACAGCAGCCTGCCAGAAAGCATTTCTCTCCTGAAGTGCAGGCACAAGTCACATGACCAGGGGCAGCTGGGAAATTGACAAAATGTCTAGCCCCATGTCAGATTTCAAAATTGAATATAAAAAAATCTGTTTGCTCTTTTGAGAAATGGATTTCAGTGCAGAATTCCGCTGGAGCAGCACTATTAACGGATTCATTTTGAAATTTTTTTTTTCCCCATGACAGTATCCCTTTAAACTTTACATTAAAACAGTATGAAGCAGACTGTGGTATTCATTTCTTTTAGGCCAAGACCATTCAGGCTAGAAAACAAGTAGTAGCTTGCATAAGTCTATATAAAAAAAAAAAAAAAAACTTGAAATCATATCTATTCTCAAAACCAGTGCCCCACTCCCAACAAAACCACGGGCTTTAAATATGAAACAAGAAAAAGGACAATGAAAAAAAACAAAAAAAAAAAAACACTACTTCAGACTAAAATTTTACGATTACACACAATCTTAAAAGTCAAACAAGTACTGCACAAAATATTGCCAAAACTTTTACATTTGAAATTAACTTCTTGAATGAGAGCACTAATTGTGTTACCTGGTGAATGACTCAAACTGCTTTTGGATGGACGACCTCTTCTCTTTGCTGGAGTGGTTTTATCAGCATCTGTGGATGATGCACCTTCAGTGGTAGATGCCTGTAGAGAAGCTTCTTTGCTGCTTTCTTCCACATGATTTTCAAGAGCTGATGATGTGCTTTTCTTTTCAGACTTCTCACTATCTATAATCAAAGGAACTGCAATTTAAAATCCCAAATCACTGTAGTATTAATCCACTAAAACTCATACTTAGAACTTCAAGGCGTACAGTAAGTGAGACAAACTGAAAGATGTAAATTACTAAAAGTATCACCCAAAAGAAATACCCAGCTTGAGAAAGCACTTCATACAAAATACCATGGCATGAGGTCAGAGGAAGAGAAGCTCTCAATAACAGAGTAAAATATTTAGAGAAATTAATCTAAACCGGAAGGAAAGTGTATATATAGTTGGGTACTACTCGGTTGTGGACCAAATTAATATTAAAAGCTAACAGAAGAATTAAAAAAACAGGTCAATTATTCAATAACCAACAGAAACCCAAATCAGATGACCGAAAATAAGTGAAAGGTGAACATTTAAGAGCTCTGTTGAGGATGTCACAAGTACGTTCAGTATTTAGAACCAAAAATGTTGCGAGTCTAGGTACATCACAGTACAAATATATATACATACTGGCTGAAAGTTCTTCTTTGGTCTTACCTCTATTAGCAGATGCTGGTGACTTGCTCATACTGCCCTTGGATGGACGACCTCTTCTTTTGGCTGGAGTGGCTTTATCAGTGCCCGTGGATGAAGAATCTTCAGTGGCAAGTACATGTAGAGGAGCTCCTTCTTCCATATTTATTTCTTGTGCAGAGGTGCTATTGTTTTCAACAGACTTCCCACCATCTATAATATAATTTAACAGAAATTATTAAAAAGCCTAAATACACTGGTACTTATCTACTAAATAAAAAGCAATATGGCAGTACAAAGCTTTAGGGTTGCAATGCCTTGGCCAATCCTGTATTGTATTTGACTGAAATGCAGGTAAGCAGACTAGAAAGATACCGTACAACAGGCCATGCACAACATAGAGACCTTTCTACGGTTGTATTGCCGACAGCCTGAACATTTAGAACTAAGACATGCTGGTGCATTTCTGGAACAAATTTTTAAACCTACATGATCGACAAAGATAGCCATAGTACAGGTAGAATTCTCCTTTAAAGGAACAGTAACACCAAAAAATTAAAATGGTTCAAATTAATTAAAATATGTACTGTTGCTCTGCACTGGTGAAACTGGTGTATGCTTCAGAAACTCATACAGTTTACATAAACAAGCTGCTTCGTAGCCATGGGGGCAGCCATTCAAGCACAGGATACACAGTAGATAACAGAAGTACTACTATAGTTTATATAAACAAGCTGCTGTGTAGCCATGGGGGCAGCCATTCAAGCACAGGACACACAGTAGATAACAGATAAGTACTACTATAGTTTATATAAACAATCTGCTGTGTGGCCGTGGGGGCGGCAATTCAAGCACGGGGACAGTAGATAACAGATAAGTACTACTAAAGTTTATATAAACAAGCTGCTGTGTAGCCGTGGGGGCAGCCATTCAAGTACAGGATACACAGTAGATAGATAAGTAACAGATAAGTACTACTATAGGTTATATAAACAAGCTGCTGTGTAGCCGTGGGGGCAGCCATTCAAGCACAGGACACAGTAGATAACAGATAAGTACTACTATAGTTTATATAAACAATCTGCTGTGTGGCCGTGGGGGCAGCAATTCAAGCACAGGGGACAGTAGATAACAGATAAGTACTACTATCGTTTGGGGAGCATCACCTCCCCTTCGCTGCGATCGGATAGGAGCTCTTCAACTGAGGATTCCCCTGAGGCCATGGTAGCCAGGAGCTTCCTCTCCAAATCTGTTCTTCTTTGCTTGGAACTATTGCCAGGCATAGTGGTAGGCATATCAGATAGCGGATTAATAAACTTGTCCAGGGAAGGGACAGGTTTGCGATGCCCTGCAAGTTAGCCAGGGACTGAGACAGCTGCACTGCCCGTAATGGGGGTGGTCACTTAAAGCAGGTGATCCCATGGAGGCCCCAGAAGGCTCCCCTGCAGAGCATTAGCTGGAAGGAAATTTCCGGTGCTGCCATCAGTAGGGGCAGTGGACTGTTCCTCAGCAGCTGTGCAGGTCACACAAATGGGCTCGAAGAAGGGACATTTATTAATATTCAGTGTTATGTCTCCTGGTTGGAGGAGCTTAACCCAGTGGTTCCTGTGTCTCCCAAAGGAATTTAGAGAAAGTAAAAGTTTACACTGTGAAATAATACATGCTATATTCCACCTATGCACACTATACACAACTGCATAATATAAATTACAGTGTTCTTAACCATCAAAAGATTTGATGTGTATGCCCAGCTAAACTAAAGAACCCATTTTTGAAGTCTCATTAAAGTTCACATTAAAACAGTATGAAGCAGATTGTGGTATTCATTTTTTTAGGCTAAGAGCATTGAGGCTAGAAGCCAAGCAGTAGCTTGCATAAGTCTACAAACAAAAAAAACAGCTCATCTATTCTCAAAACCAGTGGCCCCCAGAAAAAAAACTGCAGCCTTTAAATATGAAAACAGGAAAATGGGCAAAGAAAAAGGACTGACTGAACAGGACTTCAGACTAAAATTTTCAGATTTTAAAAAAGTCAAACAAGCACTGCACAAAATATTGCCAACATTTTTACATTTGAAATTAACTTCTTGAATGTGAGCAGTAATTGTGTTACCTGGTGAATGACTCAAACTGTGTTTGGATGGACGACCTCTTCTCTTTGCTGGAGTGGTTTTATCAGCATCTGTGGATGAAGCACCTTCTGTGGTAGATGCCTGTAGAGAAGCTTCTTTGCTGCTTTCTTCCACATGATTTTCAAGAGCTGATGATGTGCTATTCTTTTCAGACTTCTCACTATCTATAATTAAAGGAACTGCAATTTAAAATCCCAAGTCACAATAGTATTTACCCACTAAAACTCAATCTTAGATCTTCAAGACTTAAGATAATAAATCTAAACTAGAAGAAAAGTGTATATATACGGTAGTTGGGTACTACTTTGTTGTTTAACATTAAAAGCCGACAGAAGAATTGAAAAAACATGTAAATTATTCAATAACCAACAGAAACCCAAATTAGATGATGACAGAAAAGAAGTGAAATGTGAACATTTTAAGTCATGAGTTTGTTCAATTTTTGGAACTGAAAATGTTGCTAGTCTAGGTACATCGCAGTACAAAAATACATTACTGGCTGAAAGCTCTTATTTTGTCTTACCTCCATTACCAGATGCTGGTGACTTGCTCATACTGCCCTTGGATGGACGACCTCTACCTTTGGGTGGAGTGGCTTTATCAGTGCCCGGGGATGAAGTATCTTCAGTGGCAAGTACATGTAGAGGAGATGCTTCTTCCATATTTATTTCTTGTGCAGAAGTGCTATTGTTTTCAACAGACTTCCCACCATCTAAAATATAATTTAACTGCAATTATTCCCAAGCCAAACGGAATCCGAATCTTAATTTGCATATGTAAATTAGGGGCGAGTAGGAAAATCACGTGACTTTTCGTCACAAATTTTTTTTTTTCCCACTTTTTCCTTTCCTGCATGCAAATTAGGGGTCGGGATTCGGCCCAATCCTCCGCCAGGGATTCGGCCCAATCCTCCGCCAGGGATTCGGCCCAATCCTCCGCCAGGGATTCGGCCCAATCCCAAATAGTGGATTCCTATACAAAATACCATGGTTAGGCGCATGAGGCAGAGGAAGAGAGGCTCTCAATAACAGAGTAAAACATATATAGTTGGGTACTACTATGTTGTGGACCAAATTAACATTAAAAGCCAATAGAAGAAATAAAAAAACAGGTAAATTATTCAATAACCAACAGAAACCCAAATTAGATAAAATAAGTGGAAGGTGAACATTTATGAGCTCTGCTGAGGATATCACGAGTATATTTAGTTTTTAGAACCGAAAATGTTGCTCGACTAGGTACATCACAGTACAAAAATACATTACTGGCTGAAAGTTCTTATTTGTCTTACCTCTATTACCAGATGCTGGTGACTTGCTCATACTGCCCTTGGATGGACGACCTCTACTTTTGGCTGGAGTGGCTTTATCAGTGCCCGTGGATGTATCTGCAGTGGCAAGTACATGTAGAGGAGATGCTTCTTCCATATTTATTTCTTGTGCAGAAGTGTTTTTGTTTTCAACAGACTTCCCACCATCTATAATATAATTTAACTGCAATTATAAAAAAGCCTAAATACACTGGTACTTATCTACTGAATAAAAAGCAATTTGGCAGGAAAAAGCATTAGTGTTGCAATGCCTTGGCCAATCATGTATTGTATTTGACTGAAATGCAGGTAAGCAGAAAGATACTGCACAACAGGTCATGCACAGCATAGTGACCTTTCTACTGGTGTATGGCCGACAGCCTGAACATTTAGATCTACAAGACATGCTGGTGCATCTATGGATCAAATTTTTAAATCTACCAGATCAACACGGATAGCCATAGTACATAAATACCAGATGGGAAGGGTACTCCTGAAGCAAAGCGCCGCAATACCTCTAGAACTTGACTATGCATTTCTCAGTGTAGCGGGGGAAAATGATCTGATAATACTGTATTTAGTAATTCCTACAAAAGTAGGGTAGACACCAAACACATGACTTTTCTGCAACAGAAGCTGGTGGATTTATATTACCACTTTTAAAAATATAAGGATTTATAAACATTTACCTAATGCAACATTCAGACTGGCCCTGGAAGGTCGACCTCTTCTTTTGGCTGTTTCAGATTTTCCAGTTTCACTGTCAATTTGTAACGAAACCTCACCATTATTTGTCTCCATTGTATGTTTTGGTAAGGCTTCTTCTGGTGCTGATGTTTGAATAGTTTGAACTGTAAAACCAAACAGGAGAATTGGTGCAAAACTACAATTTGAGCATGAGATGCAAAACTAAAATATGATCAACCACCTACACTTAGGAAAAAATATTAGGCTATTGAATCAGAAACGCTGCTGGTTTAAAGGAACAGTAACACCAAAAAATTAAAATGTTTTAAAATAATGAAAATATAACGTGCTGTTGCTCTGCTCTGGTGAAACTGGGGTGTATAGCCATGGGGGGCAGCCATTCAAGCACAGGATACACAGTAGATAACAGATAAGTACTACTATAGTTTATATAAACAAGCTGCTGTGTAGCCATGGGGGCAGCCATTCAAGCACAGGATACACAGTAGATAACAGATAAGTACTACTATAGTTTATATAAACAAGCTGCTGTGTAGCCATGGGGGCAGCCATTCAAGCACAGGATACACAGTAGATGACAGATAAGTACTACTATAGTTTATAAAAACAAGCTGCTGTGTAGCCATGGGGGCAGCCATTCAAGCACAGGATACACAGTAGATAACAGATAAGTACTACTATAGTTTATAAAAACAAGCTGCTGTGTAGCCATGGGGGCAGCCATTCAAAGCTGAAAAAGGAGAAAAGGCACAGGATACACATCTGATAACATAAGCTCTGTAGTAGTACAAAGTGATTCTTCAGAACTTGTATAAAAGGGGCTTACTGCGTACAGATAAACTTGATAAACTTTATTTTAGAAACCGTTCATCACTGGAAACCTGAAGTTCTAAACTAGACAATCCTACAGTACTGGTTTTAGGCAATTTAATATGGATTTATCCCAAACTATTAATGAACAATTTTAGAAAAGGACTTGATTTGCAGCATCACAGCATTTATTCCCGTCACACACTAAATCAGGTAATTTACAAACCAATAACAAATCCCTGTGGCTCCAGGGCCCTTCACGCAGTGTTCTGCACACTGACAGCATGGAAGAAATCAGCTGTAAGAGGTTATAGTGTGCTTAAGAATGCTAGATACATGTATATAAGGAGATTTTTTGTATAACTTACCATTAAATCTCTCTCGTCCATTGGGGGACAGAGGAACTACTCGGTTAAGCTCCTCCAACCAGGAGGCAGGACACAGACAATTAAAAAATATCCTCCTCCGCTTCCTCATATAACCTGTGCTTAACCCTCCTTGCTCAGTTTAGTATATCAACCAAAGAATAGGATAACAATAACATAAGTTAATTCCAACTACAATACAGGGAAAACGCTTGTCTCAGGGAGGGAGGTCCTGTGTCCCCCAAGAGACTAGATAGAAAGATTTAAAAGGTTGTTCACCTTCCAAACACTTTTTTTTCAGTTCAGTTGGTTTCAGATAGTGCACCAAAAATAAAGACTTTTTCCAATTAATTTCTATTTTCTATCTGTGCCTGTTTTTCTAATATTGAAGTGTTAAGTGTCATTTTTCACCTTCTAAAGCAACTTTGGGAGGGGCGGTCTGTAACCCTGTAAAATGTTCTAAATGGATACATTTAGTTGATACATTTCTTATCTTTGCCCCTACTGAGGAGAATCGCCGAGTTTCATTAAAGGCAACTGTTGGAATTGATACAATAATTGCTAATAGTCCATAGATACTACTGAGAAATGTATCAAATAAATGTTGCAAAATTTAACAGTTGCGCTGCCAGATTGAAACAACCTAGACAGGAAAATTCAATTTTAAACTTGGATTTTGGAAAAACTGTAAAAAATTAAAAATGGAAAAAAGACTATTTCTGGTGAACAATCTGAAACTAACAGAAAAAAAACTGTTGGATGGTGAATAACCCCTTTAACGGTAAGTTATACAAAAAATATTTTATCCAATGTCCTTTGGGGGACACAGGAACCACTGGTACTTACCAAAGCAGTCCCTATGAATAATTAATAAGGGAGGGGACAGTCAGCCCTTAGACGGTCATGACCACGGCCTGTAGAACCTTCCCACAGAAACTCGCCTCGGCAGAGGAAAACACATCAGAACCTTAGAACCATGTAAAGGTATGGACTGACGACCAAGTCACCCCTTAGCACAGCTGCTCCGCAGAAGCCTTCTTGCTCCATGCCTAGGAGGTGCTTTAAGTGGATTTCTTAATCCATCATGCTATAGTAGACCTTCCCCGAGCCATCCACCAATATAAATATTCTCGCACCGTCTTGTCGAGAACCATGGCTTGCTCGAGGGACCCCTTCTTCCACCTGTGCATGATGCACAATTACAGAGTTTGTAGGTGATACTGGGCCCATGGTACAGCTTCCATTGCTGCCACCATTAACCCCAGAACCTGCATACAGAATCATACTGTGTACGTGCGGGTCTGGATAAGCCGTCCTACCATGCTCCTGAGCCTCGACTGTCTCACCTTCGGTAGTATTACGCTCTGTGAGCTGGTATTGAACACTAGCCGCAGGAACTGCATGACCTGGCCGGGGATTAGTGATGACTTCTGACGATTGATCATCCACCCGAATGATTCCAGGGTCGATACAATGATGGTAACGCGCTTACTGGCTGTCAACAGGGAGCCTGCTTTTACCAGAATGTTGGGCAGAAAGATTCGGCCGAATCCAAATCCTGCTAAAAAAGGCCTAATCCTGGCCGAATCCCGAACCGAATCCTGGATTCGGTGCATCCCTAATCTGTTTAGCCTATTCAAATCGGAAGGATCTGTCCTTTGGTACTCAAATAAATTGGAATATAAGCCATCGAAACGCTGGTCAGACAGAACTGGCACCACTACAACTGCTTGTAGTAGTCCCCAAAAAGGCTTTGCACTTTGGTTTCCCTACCGGGACCCTGGAGAGGAGGAGGCGCCATAATGGAGGTGCTTGAATTTCCTATCTGTAGCCGTCTTTGAACCCAGGTGTCTGACATCTCGTACCCACACCTCCTGGAACCTCCCGAGTCGCCCTCCCACGGCTCGATTGAGGTTCGGTGAACTTGTCCAGTCATTGGGACTGGGGCTGGTCAGTGGCTGACTTGTTGTTGGTCTTGCAGTTGTGCCACAGATGCTAGTTTCGTTGTCGGAACTTCCTCAGATCGACCTTCAGAGAATTCTCGAGATGGTTATGGCCGTCGCATCAGGCACCAGAAGTGCTGTGTTCCTGGATAGTCGAGACACCAGGGCATCAAACATGGGTGGGATAATCCACTTCTCCACCAATTCTTGGCAAATGGATAGGAGCGAGTTAAGTGCCGCGAGGGCTGAAACTTTTTCTCAGGGGCGTCCCACTCCTGTTCTATGTCTCCCAGCTGTTAGTGGAATGTGAATTCTGCTGCGTGTTTGGATTGGCGTTTGAAGGATCCCTTGTGGCCTGGCCCGTTGTTGCCGGCTCCTCCAAGTTCAACACCTCTTTCACCACCCTTATCAGGCTTTCCATATTACGAGGAAATTCTCTATCTGGTTCCCCATGTTCCTCAGAGGAAGACATCATCTCCCCTTCGCTGCAATGTGATAGGAGCTCCTCAGACGAGGATTCCCCTGAGGCCATGGTAGAACTATTACCTGATGAACTATTGCCTGGCTAACTGATGCCCTGCAAGTTAGCCAGGGACTGAGACAGCTGCACTGCCCATAATGGGGCTGGTCACTTAAAGCAGGTGATCCCATGGTGGCCCCAGAAGGCTCCCCTGCAGAGCATTAACTGGAAGGAAATTTTCTGTGCTGCTAGCAGTGGACTGTTCCCCAGCAGCTGTGCAGGTCACACAGATGGGCTTGGAGGAAGGACATTTATGAATTGCCAGTGTCCGGTCTTCCTGGTTGGAGGAGTTTAACCCAGTGGTTCCGGTGTCCCCCAAAGGACGTTAGAGAAAAAGAGTTTACATGGTGAAATACATGCTATATTCCACCTATGCACACTATACAAAACGGCATAATATAAATAAGTGTTCTTAACCATGATGTGTATGCCCAGCTAAACTAAAGAACCTAATAATCTGAAGTCTCATTAAAGTTCACATTAAAACAGTATGAAGCAGATTGTGGTATTCATTTTTTAGGCTAAGAGCATTGATGCTAGAAGCCAAATAGTAGCTTGCATAAGTCAACAAACAAAAACAAAACTTTAAAATCATATCTATACTCAAAACCAGTGCTTTTGTTTTGTAAATAATTTTTTTCTGTTAGATTTTTTCTTTTTTATAATAAATTAATTTTGGTTTTCTCAAATTGGGTGTGCTATCCATTCCTTGCAGCAGTTATAGATTACATGGAGACCCTTATGGGGAGTCACCTATGGATTAGCACCCTGTAACTCACTTTAAAAGGGTGTGCGCCTTCTCTCTTTATTTTCGATACCCCCAGAAAAAAGACTGCAGGCTTTGAATATGAAACAGGAAAATGGGCAAAGAAAAAAAAAAAAAAAAAGTAAAGGACTGACCGAACAAGAATTCAGCCAAAAATTTTCCGATTTTAAAAGTCAAACAAGTACAGCACAAAATATTGCCAAAATTTTTACATTTGAAATTAACTTTTTAAATGTGAGCACTAATTTTGTTACCTGGTGAATGACTCAAACTGCGTTTGGATGGACGACCTCTTCGCTTGGCTGGAGTGGCGTTATCAGTATTTATGGATGAAGCACCTTCTGTGGTAGATGCCTGTAGAGATGATTCTTTGCTGCTTTCTTCCACATGATGTTCAAGAGCTGATGATGTGCTATTCTTCTCACTATCTATAATTAAAGGAACTCCAATTTAAAATCCCGAGTCACAATAGTATTTATCCACTAAAACTCAATCTTAGAACTTCAAGACTTAAGATAATAAATCTAAACAAGAAGAAAAGTGTATATATAGTTGGGTACTACTCTTGTTTTTTAATTAACATTAAAAAAAAAATGTAAATTATTCAATAACCAACAGAAACCCAAATTAGATGAAAGTAAGTGAAAGGTGAGTTCTGCTGAGGATGTCATGAGAAAATGTTGCTAGTCTAGGTACATCGCAGTACAAAAATACATTACTTTCTGAAAGTTCTTATTTTGTCTTACCTCTATTAGCAGATGCTGGTGACTTGCTCATACTGCCCTTGGATGGACGACCTCTACCTTTGGCTGGAGTGGCTTTATCAGCGCCCGTGGATGAAGTATCTTCAGTGGCAAGTACATGTAGGGGAGATGCTTCTTCCATATTTATTTCTTGTGCAGAGGTGCTATTGTTTTCAACAGACTTCCCACCATCTATAATATAATTTAACAGCAATTATTAAAAAGCCTAAATACACTAATACTTGTCTACTAAATAAGGCAGGTAAGCAGACTAGAAAGATATCGGTACAAAGGGTCATGCACAGCATAGTGACCTTTCTACTGTTGTATGGCCCGACAGCCTGAACATTTAGAGCTATAAGACAAGGTGGTTCATCTCAGGATCAATATTTTAAAACTACCTGATTGGCACGGATAGCCATAGTACATAAATAGCGAATGGACAGGATACTCCAGAAGCAAGCGCCGCAATAACCTCTAGAACCCGACCATGCTTAGCTCAGTGTAGCAGTGGGAAAATGATCTAATACTGTATTTAGTCAATTCCCACAAAACTAAGGTAGAGACCAACACATGACTTTTCTGCAACAGAAGCTGGTGGATTTATATTACCACTTTTAAAAATATAAGAATTTATTAACATTCACCTAATGCAACATTCAGACTGGCCCTGGAAGGTCGACCTCTTCTTTTGGCCTTTTCAGATTTTCCAGTTTCACTGTCAATTTGTAAGGAAACATCACCATTATTTGTCTCCGTTGTATGTTTTGGTAATGCTTCTTCTGGTGCGGATGTTTGATTTGTTTGAACTGTAAAATGAAACCGCAGAATTGGTGCAAAAAACTACTATTTGAGCATGAGCTGTAAAACTAAAATATGATTTACAGATCAACCACCTACACTTCGGAAACAATATTAGGCTATTAAATCAGAAACACGGTTGGCTTAAAGGAACAGTAACACCAAAAAATTAAAATGTTTTAAAATAATTAATATATAATCTACTGTTGCTCTGCACTGGTGAAAATGGTTTGTTTGTTTCAGAAACTCTACTATAGTTTATATAAACAAGCTGCTGTGCAGCCATGGGGGCAGACATTCAAGCACAGGATACACAGTAGATAACAGATAAGTACTACTATAGTTTATATAAACCAGCTGCTGTGCAGCCATGGGGGCAGACATTCAAGCACAGGATACACAGTAAAAAACTGAGTAAGCTGGAGGCCTCCTGATGGGAGGGGATTTAACCCCATGGTTCCTGTGTCCCCCAGGATGTATGAGAAAACAGATAATTAATACTATAGTTTATATTACAAGCTGCTGTGTAGCCATGGGGGCAGACATCCAAGCACAGGGGACACGATAACAGATAAGTACTACTATAGTTGATATAAACAAGCTGCTGTCGCCATGGGGGCAGCCATTCAAAGCTGAAAAGGAAGAAAAGGCACAGGATACACAGCAGATAACAGAAGCCCTGTAGTAGTACAACGGGATTCTTCCGAACTTAGAGAGCTGTAATGGTTTCCTATGCTATAAAATGATCACAGCATTGCTACGATCAGCATTGATTCACGTCACAGACTAAAACAGGCAGTTTAGAAACCAATAACTTCACAGCAGCAACAACTCACTGTGGCTCCGAGGCCCTTCACAGTGTTTTGCATACTGACAGTGTGCAAGAATTCAGCTGTTAGAGGTTAGTGTGCTTAAGAATGCTAGATACATTCCCTCAAAACTTCTCCGCAATACCAATCCTTGTCTAATCAAAGCCTTAACTCACCTATTTAATCTTTCCCTCTCAACTGGACTGTTTCCTTCTCAACTAAAACATGCTCTTGTCACCCCCATTCTGAAAAAACCCTCTCTTGATCCCTCCAATCTTGACAACCTCCGACCTATCTCTCTGCTACCTTTCATCTCTAAACTACTTGAGCGCCTAGTCTACAACCGACTAACCTCATTCCTCTCTGACAATAACCTGCTGGACCCCCTACAATCTGGTTTTAAGCCACAACACTCTACGGAAACTGCCCTGACTCGACTGACTAATGACCTTTTAACCGCTAAAGCCAACAATCACTTCTCACTACTAATACTGCTTGATCTCTCAGCCGCATTTGACACTGTAGATCACCCTCTCCTCCTCCAGTCCCTCCAGTCACTTGGCCTTCGTGACACAGCCCTGTCCTGGTTCTCTTCTTACATCACCAATCGTTCCTTCAGTGTCTCCTACAATGGAGTAGCCTCTTCTCCCCTACCTCTTTCTGTTGGAGTTCCCCAAGGCTCTGTCCTGGGACCATTTCTATTCTCCCTCTATACTTCCTCCCTTGGCAAATTAATAAATTCGTATGGTTTCCACTACCACCTCTATGCTGACGATACTCAGATCTATCTCTCATCTCCTGATCTCAACCCAGAACTCCTAACTCGCGTCTCCTCCTGCCTGTCCGCCATCTCTACCTGGATGTCACAACGCTACCTTAAATTAAACCTCTCTAAAACTGAAATGGTTCTCTTTCCTCCAACTAACACCAGTAGCATCCCCGAAGTATCCATCATATCACCCCCTCTCCCCAGGCACGGTGCCTTGGGGTTATCCTAGATTCTGCCCTGTCATTCACTCCTCATATCCAGTCACTTATTAAATCTTGTCACTTCCACCTAAGGAACATATCCAAAATACGATCATTTATCACCCAAGACGCTGCCAAAATTCTTATTCACTCTCTCATCATATCGCGTCTAGACTACTGTAACTCTCTTTTAATTGGCCTCCCCCTCCAGAGACTGTCACCTCTCCAGTCCATAATGAACACTGCTGCGAGGCTCATACACCTCAGCAACCGCTCCTCCTCTGCCTCGCCATTCTGTCAGTCCCTGCACTGGCTTCAGTTACCTTTCAGAATCAAATTCAAATTAATGACACTGACTTTCAAAGCACTTCATAACTCTGCCCCACCCTACATCTCTGAACTCATCTCTATATACTCACCCACTCGCTTACTACGCTCCTCTACCGACCTTCTACTCAACTCTTCTCTCATTACCTCCTCACATGCTCGCATTCAAGACTTTGCAAGGGCTGCACCCCTCCTCTGGAACGCTCTCCCACGGTCTGTCCGACTTTCTCCCAACCTTTCTACTTTCAAGAAATCTCTGAAAACGCACTTCTTTCGAGAAGCCTACCCTCACGCTGCTTAACTACCAAACGCAATACCACATTCTCACCCACTTAATTCGATCTTGCCCACTCCCACACCTTGTGTATTACTCCCTTCCCTTTAGACTGTATGCCTATGCATAGGGCCTTCCTCACCTTTTTGTACCTGTATTGATTGTGATGTTTGTTACTCCATATATTCTATGTATGTAATTCATGTGATGTAGTTGTATAATCACATTTACTTTACAGTGCTACGCAATATGTTGGCGCTATATAAATACATGTTAATAATAATAATAGATACGTGCAAGCAGACAATGTGTAGTAGGAATATGCCCAAATGAAACTGGTATCAGGCAGTTTTTTTAATTTTAGATAACGAAAATCTACTTACACAGAGCAGCCTTTTTGCTTGAATGTGGAGGTGTACCAGATGCACGCTGAAAAAAAAGAGCAAGGCCAGCATGTAAAATGTATGTCCACTTACAACGTTAGAATACAGGTAAAATAAATTTAGACATGTCTATATAAAGTAAAAATACCTCTCTAACAACAAGTGTTGTCTTTGGAGGAGTCTTTATTAGTTGTTTCATTCCAAATATTTCTTCTATTGGGCGAGTATTTTCTGTTGGGGTGCTCATAAGCTGACTTAAACCTTCCATGTCCTCCACTGGTTGCCCTTTCTCCTTTGGTGTTCTCATTATACGTTTGATTCCCACCATGTCCTCCACGGGTTGCCCTTTTATCTTGGGGGTTCTCATTATACGCTTGACTCCCACCATGTCCTCCACGGGTTGCCCTTTCTCCTTGGGGGTTTTCATAATGTGTTTGATTCCGGTCATATCTTCTACTGGGTTTCCTTTAACCTTGGGTGTCCTCATAATGCGCTTAATGCCTGCCATATCCTCAACAGGCATCCCCTTCTGTTTAGGAGTCTTCAAAATACACTTAATGCCAACCATATCCTGTGTTTGTTTCGGTGTTCTCAACATTTTCTTTAATGCCACAGGATCAATAACTTGCTTTCCTTTTTGTTTTGGTGTTCTCATAATCCTTTTCACACCAGTCAAACCCATGGTTTCTCTCTTTTTCTTTTCTGGCTTTGCTCCCCCTTTTACAGAGTGGTTTCCATTTAATGTTGCAGTCTCCTTTTCAATCAGTTCTGAGTCTTTGGAAGTTTCAGATATCTTCTCGATCCCTTTGGGAGATGCCGGGGACACAGGACTTCTTAGAAGACGGGAGACTGCATCACGACTGTATTGTTTCTTACGTGTTGTAGAAGGGCTGCCATTTATTGGAGAAACAACCATTTCACCTGCGTAGTGGAGGGGAAAAAGTTAAACATATGGTAAAGACATCTACAATCCATGTATATTAATAATAAAGAGGCTTCTGTAGCAGTCCAAGTCCGTGAGTTGGAAATGATGTTTCAGTGGACAACTTGAAGGTATGAAACGTAACAGGAGTAGTTAACTACTAACATTGTACTTTAAGTTCAGTACATACAATTCAGCATCTCCAAGTCAATTTGAGGCTTAAAGGGATTCTGTTGTGATTTTTATTGTATGGCTTTTATTTCAAACTTTCAATGTGTACATTGCATGTAATTCATTCTACCAGTCACATTTCATTCTTAAGTAAATTATTAATTGTAATATCAGTATGTAGGCAGCCATCTGGGGTCATTTTAGCTGGTCATGTGCTTTCAAAAAAAAGCACTTCACATAAGTTGTTTCCGTTACTAAGGGCAGAGACAGGCGGATAGATTCGGGGAGATTAGTTGCCCGGCGACAAATCTCCTTCTTAGGGGTGACTAATCTCCCTACCAGTTAGAATGCAAATCGCCGGCGTGATGGCGCTTGGGAGTGCTTCGTTTTCTGAAGTCGTCCGAAGCTTCCTCGTAATGCAACGAAAAACTAAGCGTTCAGTGCCATCCCACCGGCGATTTGCATTCTAGCTGGCGGGAAGGCAGTTCGGGGAGATTAGTCGCCGCAAAGAAGTCGCCGGGCAACTAATCTCCCTGAATCTGCCCTAAATGTAACTGAAAGAGTGGAGACTTGGGGTAGCTGGACTTGTATTTTTACTACTGATTGCAGTTATCTGGTTATCTTTTCCGATAGGCTGCTTTGAGGGAGGGGGGGGGGGTGATCATTCCAACTTGCAGTGCAGCAGTAAAGAGTGACTGAAGTTTAGCAAAGATCAAGTCACATGACTTGTCAGCTGGGAATGGCATTTCTAGCCCAATGTCAGATTTTAAAATTAAAAAAATGTTTTGCTCTTTTGAAAAACAAGTTTCAATGCAGGATTCTGTTGGAAGAGTGCTATTACCATTTTGTAAGATCATCAGCATGTAACCTTAAAGGGTATTTAAAACCCAAAAAAAGAATGGACATAAATTTACATAGTTGAGCCCAAAGCTCAATATTAGCCAGTCGATAAATGCAAATCTCTCAAATGATAAAATAAATCAAGGTACAAGTTTACATACATTTGTTCTGGTTTTAGAGCCCATTTAAGACAAAGTTCTTTGAACTAACCCGTCCACTAAGGGTAGGGCCACATTGGGCGTTTTGGGGAGATTTGGTCGCCTGGCCTTACCCTAAAGATTGTAGGAATTGTGAAGCATTTATAATACATAACATCTGTCCTACCTAACAGGTGTGGTTGTAGTAGGTTTTAAAAAAAACTACTACTAGTTAAACAATCTTCAGGTGAAAAGGTGCAACTAGGAACTGAGAATATATCTTATAGATATTTAACTTTAGGGTAACGACACTAGGCAAATTTTGTAACATCTTGTAGTTAGAAAATGAGAAGAACATGCTTAGGGGCAGACAAGTTCAAAAATGCAAGACTGATACTAGCATGTATTCACATCACAACAGTTTGACATTTTAATAAAAAAAAAATACTAACCTAACTCCTCTGGAGTCTGCATCAGAGACACATCAACAATTAGAGCTTGTGGAGTGTTCACCTGAAGGCCACCCGAGCGACCACTTTTTCTTGGTTTAACCTGTGCAGGTGTATTAAACAGCTCACTCATACCTAAAATAAAGAGGCTTATTCATTTATAGGACTGGAATGTTTACATAAGAAAATTGCTCCCATGTCAGAAAGTTTTTATTAAAGATGCTATGTAATTAACGTATATTTTGCAATTCAAAACATTGTTTGAGAACTACACATTTCATAAGATCTCATCATATAAGCTGCAGGCAGAACAGATTTAATTTCAATTAGCCAAAGGTTACTTCTTTGCTTTAGAAGACTTATTGAATAGTTGACGGTAGACTTGAGTCTTCTTATTAACTTTGCTAGTCAGTGCAAATATGAGTCTGAAATCTGTTAACATTCACATAGCAAATATCTCTGCTTGGATACACCACTGCTTCAGTATTGCTTGTCCTACTGACAGCTCAGCAGCTTTTGGCAGGAATATATTTTGAGGGTACAATTTAAATTATGGATTTAGAATACTACTTTCTTCATGGCTTAGGTTAAAACATATTGCTTTGTGGAGCAAGCTGAGCTTTCTATTATTTGGCATCATAATTGGGAACAATGTGCAATATCTTTGAAAGGTGGTATGTCTAAATATTAAAGGGATACTGTCATGGGAAAAAATTTTTTTATCAAAATGAACCAGTTAATATTGCTGCTCCAGCAGAATTCTGCACTGAAATCCATTTCTCAAAAGAGCAAACAGATTTTTTTATATTCAATTTTGAAATCTGACATGGGGCTAGACATATTGTCAATTTCCCAGCTGCCCCTGGTCATGTGACTTGTGCCTGCACTTTAGGAGAGAAATGCTTTCTGGCAGGCTGCTGTTTTTCCTTCTCAATGTAACTGAATGTGTCTCAGTGGGACATGGGTTTTTACTATTGAGTGCTGTTCTTAGATCTACCAGGCAGCTGTTATCTTGTGTTAGGGAGCTGCTATCTGGTTACCTTCCCATTGTTCTTTTGTTTGTCTTCTGGGGTGGAAAAGGGAGGGGGGTGATATCACTCACATCAGCAGTAAAGAGTGATTGAAGTTTATCAGAGCACAAGTCACATGACTTGGGGCAGCTGGGAAATTGACAATATGTCTAGCCCCATGTCATATTTCAAAATTGAATATAAAAAAATCTGTTTGCTCTTTTGAGAAATGGAATTCAGTGCAGAATCCTGCTGGAGCAGCAACATTAACCGATTCATTTTGAAAAAAAATTTTTCCCATGACAGTATCCCTTTAAGGAGTCGCTTGGTATAAAAAGGGCCGATTTCTTTTGTCAGCATCTCTTCTGAAAACTGACGCAGCAGAACATTTGGAAAGCGAAGGCGGTTTGTCAATGTGACCTCAAATACTGATAAAACGTTTAGCACTGGTGTTCTAATGGTTTGCAAACCTACCTGTGAAGCTTTCATTTTGGTCATTAATGATTTTAATAGCTTGGTTTTGCACAATTTTAGGAACATATCCAGTTGGGTTGACCGTTCTTGTATGAGCTCTTCCAACAAGGATTGTGGCAGGAGAATCTGCATGTCCTGTACCACTGCGGTCAATAAATCTACGTGCTGGAGTCTAAAATAAAAAAGTTTAAATATAAGGCAGCCATCAGCACTGATGCTATTATACTAAGATAACAAATATTGAAAGGGATGTAAAGTCAAAAAACTAAATTCCTTAAATGGCTACACTGCCTAAAAATAAACCTATACTTTTTTTCTGCGCTCCAGCTCCCCACTCGCACTTTAGCCTTTATGAATTCCTCGTCCCGGCCAGCTGGTGGCTACTTAACTTCAAAACAATATCACCTCCCCAGAGTACTGAAGTGTCAGGGAAGCAGTGTTTGAAGTTGCTTGTCAGGGAGGTTAGCTTTAGTCATGGACAAACAGATAAATGTACCAGTTATCCTGCTTGGCACCCCTTTCGAACTCGAAGTAGCTGGGTTGAGAAATTCATGCATGCTGAAGTCCGTGTAAGTGGAGAATAGGGGGGAGCTGGAGCACAGACTATCACGTTTTTATGGAAACTAAACAGATTTTTTTAATTAAAGCATATTGAAGATAGGTTTATTTTGAGGCAGTGGACCTGTGAAAAGTAATTTTACTTTGACTTTACATCCACTTTAACACATATGAATAAACGTTTAGACAAAAATCACTACGTTAACAGCAAGATAACCTTTCATCCAGCCAGCTGCCTCCCATTAAACAGGCTGGGAGATATGCTTACCATGGCACCCGGCAGACAAGGGAATTTTAAATAACATTTGCATATTTGTCCCTTTATTTTTGTAGCTAAAACGGATACAATGGTCACACTGCTGTTCATATTTAACTGTCCCATGACATTGGCATATTTTTAGCACCTGTTTGTACCTAATTTTTAATTCTGTTTAGCTTCTGTATTGTATTAATGTTATATTAATAGGTACCTCCAGCTGTCACTGAAAATCTGCTTCAAATAAGCATCTCATTTAAAGGGCACCTATGATTGGAAAATAGTTTTCCCCACCCTGAGGTGACTCCAAAGTATGCTTGGTGAAAAACTACTAGTTTGGGGGGGGTGTAGTTATTGAGCAACAAGCCGGGGGGGGGGGGGTGTAGTTATTGAGCAACAAGCCAGTGGCTGGCCATGCTTGGTTTGGTATATCACATGCATGTTCATAATGAGGGAGACAGGAGGCTCTCATTAAGTGCAAACGTATTTAAAAAGGGCTGCCCGAAAGCCACATTTTTGTACAAAATAGTATTTTCGGCAATTAGCCCACACCTCCAAAGGAGAAACAATTGTCCACTCAAAGTTGCCCTTTAATATGAAATGCCAGCTGTAATCCAGTTCTCTCTCTTGTAGGCTTATTGGCTCTTACAGGGTTAAGTCGGTTGCTGAAAGCAAGTCAACATTACATACTTACTCTCACTGGCAGCCAAAAAAAAAAAAACTTATGAGGCACCAATTATAAAATATAATCATTGCATCTGTACCTAGAAACAATTTTCTAACAGAAAACAGAGAAAGCTGGGATAAAAGTATTAAGATAGCTAAGAAATAAACTATATATAATTGAATGCTACAACAAACTTGTCTAAATAAATACCTTTGGTTTTTGTTTTCTCTTGGTAGGTACTGCTTTGTGAGCTTGCTTTTCAGATTTCTTGTGATTTTTTGGAACACCAATTCGTACAACATCAGCCCATGATTTTGCAACTGGAAAAAGGTTCAAACATAACCACTGATAAATTATAGATATAACTTGTTCTATCAACCTCAAAAATGTTTTTATAGCTTAACATATTGGTAAACAGTTTTCATTGGTTGAGCAAAGTTATTTTCCCATCATCAACTATCGTCTAAAAGATATCAGTTTCCATTTTGACAACTGCAAATAACTTACCAAGCAAATTAGCTTCAGTTGCCCCACTTCTTCGCCTGGAACGCAGAATTTCAAAAGTTTCAAGTTTTCTACTCCTTCTTCCTGGTGTTTTCTTTAAGGATATTGACTTCCGCGATTTCCTTGGTGTTTGGGCAGACAGTTCATTTTCCTCAGTGTTAGGAACATGGACATAATTTAAAGGTGGTGTATCAGTTTGTGAAATTGAGAAACGTCCTTTTGAATAAATAGTAGCAGGAGACTTCTTGGCAGGTGTAACCTTGGCCGGGGATCGCTTGGCTGGTGAGAACTTTGCCGGGGTCATCTTTGCAGAAGATCGTTTGGCTGCTTTAACATTGGCAGGAGACCGCTTGGCTGGGGTCATCTTAGCCGGGGATGCCCTGGCAGGAGACCGCTTGACTGGGGATGCCCTGGCCGGAGACCGCTTGGCTGGGGATGCCCTGGCCGGAGACCGCTTGGCTGGGGTCATCTTGGCCGGAGACCGCTTGGCTGGGGTCATCTTGGCCGGAGACCGCTTGGCTGGGGTCATCTTGGCCGGAGACCGCTTGGCTGGGGTCATCTTGGCCGGAGACCGCTTGGCTGGGGTCATCTTGGCTGGGGTCATCTTGGCCGGAGACCGCTTGGCTGGGGTCATCTTGGCCGGAGACCGCTTGGCTGGGGTCATCTTGGCCGGAGACCGCTTGGCTGGGGTCATCTTGGCCGGAGACCGCTTGGCTGGGGTCATCTTGGCCGGAGACCGCTTGGCTGGGGTCATCTTGGCCGGAGACCGCTTGGCTGGGGTCATCTTGGCCGGAGACCGCTTGGCTGGGGTCATCTTGGCAGGAGACCGCTTGGCTGGGGTCATCTTGGCAGGAGACCGCTTGGCTGGGGTCATCTTGGCAGGAGACCGCTTGGCTGGGGTCATCTTGGCCGGGGATGCCTTGGCAGGAGACTGCTTGGCTAGGGTCATCTTAGCAGGAGACCGTTTGGCTAGGGTCATCTTGGCCGGGGATGCCTTGGCAGGAGACCGCTTGGCTGGGGTCATCTTTGCTGGGGATGCCTTGGCAGGAGAACGTTTGGCTGGGGTAATCTTGGCCGGGGATGCCTTGGCAGGAGAACGTTTGGCTGGGGTAATCTTGGCCGGGGATGCCTTGGCAGGAGAACGTTTGGCTGGGGTAATCTTCGCCGGGGATGCCTTGGCAGGAGACCGCTTGGCTGGGGTCATCTTGGCCGGGGATGCCTTGGCAGGAGACCGCTTGGCTGGGGTCATCTTGGCCGGGGATGCCTTGGCAGGAGACCGCTTGGCCGGGGATGCCTTGCCAGGAGACCGCTTGGCCGGGGAGGCCTTGCCAGGAGACCGCTTGGCCGGTTCAAAAGTTTCCTAAACATGCATAAGAGTAAAGTATTATTCACTGCAAACTTTTACTGCTGTACCAATATTCAATTATAAAAGAGTATAAAAGCAGTATCGTCCAAAAATGTTATGATGGCAGTGCATGGCTGTGTTTTTTTTTTTTTTATACCCCAGGCTATTCGTGTTCGCCTAAAAAGATATACAACAAGGGGGGGTGTGAATGTAGTGATTGGATTCACTGTAGGGTCGTCAATGACTATAGTAAAGATCCACCTAGGGGGGTATTAAGTAGTACCTGGAATAATGTGTTGCTTTGAAAATACAGCATCACAGCTGTGTAACGTTCCACTTAAGATATACTGATATACAGAAATTAAACTTTCTGTCCAACTTCTGTGGTACCGAGGGCCAAAATTTTACTGGTGGTGGAGGGCCGATAATGGCAGTCAGTGTGGGCCACTCCCCCTTTTAAACCACACCCATGTCACCACAAGAACTTTTAAGATCATATCCACAATAACTGTGGTAACACCAAAAAAACAAATGGTTGGTGCTCACTGCAGGGAAATCCCTCATGTGAAAAAGGAGATTTAGTGTACTCACCGTTAAATCTCTCTTCAGTCACTTGGGGGACACAGGAAACGCTGGGGTATAGCTGGTGCAACTAGGAGGCGGACACAATAAAAATACTAGCTCCTCCCTCTCTGGCTATACCCTTCTGGAGGCGGAGCCTAAACAAGTTTGTACCAAAGAATTCAGGTAACGCTTAATAATAACAAACTACTAACCATATCTGATCAGTCATGAGACCCCTTATCCAGGGAGGGAAGTCCTCTGTCCCCAAGCGACTGAAGAGAAAGATTTAACGGTGAGTACACTAAATGTCCTTTTCTCCAGCGTCTCCTTGGGGACTTAGCAAAGCTGTCCCCTAATTTCTGGGTGGAAAGGATAGGCCTACGTGGATGAAACCACCGCAGCTTGAAGTACCTTCCTACCGAAGCATGCGCCAGAAGCCAAAATTTTTAAATTTTGTGAATGAGTCGATAGAAGACCACGTTGCTGCTTTACACAGCTGTTCTGCTGAGGCTTGGTTCCGGAAAGCCCAGGAGGTGCTAATCCCCCTGGTGGAATGTGCCTTGATCTTGAGTGGTGGTTTTTTACCCCTGGCAACATAGGCCCGTTGAATAGTTTGTTTTATCCAGTGTGATATGGTAGACTTAGAAGCTGGTGAACCCTGTTGAGGCCCCACCGGTAAAACAAACAGAGCATCGGATTTGCGTACAACACGAGTCCTGTGAAGGTAAAATTTGAGAGCCCTGACTGGACTAAGTGAATGTAGCGCCACTGCTTTCACAATTAGAAAGCGAATCACAGAAGGTTGGAATGATGATTTCTTGGTTTATGTGGATTGCCGTAACTACCTTGGGTAGAAAGGACGGGACTGCATGTAACACTGCTCTGTCTGAATGGAAAACAAGGAATTGGCCTTTGCACGATAAAGCACTGAGCTTGGATACCCATCTTGCTGAAGCTATGGCTACTAAGAAGATAGTCTTCAATGTGAGAAGCTGTAGAGATATGGAAGCCATGGGTTCAAAAGGTGTTTCTTGTAAAGCCCGTAGAGGTCCCATGTGGGAGTCGGTGCCCGAATAGGCGGTGCTAAATGTGCCACTCCTTGTAGAAAAGTCTTTACATCTGGAAGAAGTGCCAGGTGTTTTTGGAAAAGTATAGACAAAGCAGACAGTTGAGATTTTAGTGATCCCAATGAGAGACCCTTGGACAGGCCCTCTTGGAGAAAATCCAGTAAGATGGGAATGGACAGTTCTTCAAAGTTCAAATTTTTCTGTTGACACCACTGCTGATATGTATTCCATACCCTATGATAGGTCTTTGCAGATGCAGGTTTACGAGCTGCCCGCATTACTTTTACGACAGCGTCAGTAAATCCCTTACGCTTTAAAATCTGGGTCTCAAGCGCCACGCCGTTAATTTGAGGCTTGATGGGTTGGGATGATGAATGGGACCTTGAGTGAGAAGGTCCGGCAGTGGAGGTAGCGACCAGAGATCTTCTATGGATAGCTTTACAAGATCCGAAAACGAGGTTAGTCTATCTGGGAGCTATGAGGATGAGTGTTGTCCTCTCTCCATGGAGTTTCTTAATCGTTCTTGGAATGAGTGGTAGAGGTGGAAACGCATAAGCCAGTTGAAAATTCCATTCGGCTGTGAGTGTCTGCGTCTAACGCTAGTGGATCCCGGTACCTGGCTAGAAGTTTGGTACTTTTCGGTTCTGACGGGTGGCCATCAGATCGACCTCCGGTACTCACCACATCTGAGTTCTCGCTGAAGACTTCCTCTTTGAGCAACCATTCTCCTGGGTCTAATCTGCTCAGAAAGTCTGCTTCCCAATTTAGTAGCCCTGGTATGTAAATGGCTGACAGGATGGTAGGATTTGGATTCGGCCAAATACTTCTGGCTGGCCGAACCGAATCCTAATTTGCATATGCAAATTAGGGGCAGGGAGGGAAATCGCATGACTGTCACAAAACAAGGAAGTAAAAAAATGTTTTTCCTTCCCACCCCTATTTTGCATATGCAAATTAGGGTCCGGATTCGGTTCGCATTCGGCCTAATCTTTCGCGAAGGATTCGGGGGTTCAGCCAAATCCAAAATAGTGGATTCCGTGCATCCCTAGGGAAAATGAAATGAAGGCTGGTTGGTCATTGGCACAGTGCACAGCAGACCCCGGTGACAATCCCACGTTGGAGGGTGCCAAACAATAACCTCCTACTCTGTGTAGGGGTTGTGACACCCCCAAATGCCAGAATATGGACTAAACACACAAGTAGAAAATCACGACCTTCTCCTGAGGACACAACAAAGAACTGGTTTAGGCTCCACCTCCTGGAGGGTATAGCCAGTGAGGGAGGAGCTAGAATTTTTATTGTTGTTTCCTCCTCCTAGTTGCACCAGCTATACCCCAGCGTTTCCTGTGTCACCAAGCAGACGCTGGAGAAAATTGTAGTCATGTTAAAACATACCCTTAAATCGGTATTGACTCATCCTCCCCTGCAGATAATACTTCAACCACCCAACACATGATTAAACACCTTAGGGGCCCTTAACAACAATTTCCAAATGCTAACAAACCCCAAGAACAAACCCCTAACAGACTTACATTCCACAGGTAGCGTAGGGCAAGCAGAGAATAGCACACACAAGCAACACTGGGTAAACAGAGAATGGCACACACACAAGCAACACTGGGCAAGCAGAGAATGGCACCCCCACAAGCAACACTGGGCAAGCAGAGAATGGCACCCCCACAAGCAACACTGGGCAAGCAGAGAATGGCACCCCCACAAGCAACACTGGGCAAGCAGAGAATGGCACCCCCACAAGCAACACTGGGCAAGCAGAGAATGGCACCCCACAAGCAACACTGGGCAAGCAGAGAATGGCACCCCCACAAGCAACACTGGGCAAGCAGAGAATGGCACCCCCACAAGCAGCACAGGGCAAGCAGAGAATGGCACCCCCAAGCAGCACTGGGCAAGCAGAGAATGGCACCCCCAAGCAGCACTGGGCAAGCAGAGAATGGGACCCCCAAGCAGCACTGGGCAAGCAGAGAATGGGACCCCCAAGCAGCACTGGGCAAGCAGAGAATGGGACCCCCAAGCAGCACTGGGCAAGCAGAGAATGGGACCCCCAAGCAGCACTGGGCAAGCAGAGAATGGGACCCCCAAGCAGCACTGGGCAAGCAGAGAATGGGACCCCCAAGCAGCACTGGGCAAGCAGAGAATGGGACCCCCAAGCAGCACTGGGCAAGCAGAGAATGGGACCCCCAAGCAGCACTGGGCAAGCAGAGAATGGCACCCCCAAGCAGCACTGGGCAAGCAGAGAATGGCACCCCCAAGCAGCACTGGGCAAGCAGAGAATGGCACCCCCAAGCAGCACTGGGCAAGCAGAGAATGGCACCCCCAAGCAGCACTGGGCAAGCAGAGAATGGCACACACAAGCAGCACTGGGCAAGCAGAGAATGGCACACACAAGCAGCACTGGGCAAGCAGAGAATGGCACATACAATACAAGGAGGAAAGGCAAAACAGAGCAAGAGACAGGGAAACCTATCATTCTAATATGTACTACATACAGTGACAAAGTGCTGTTGCCCCATTAGCATTTTGAATAAGGTGTGAACAGGTGAACAATGTGGGCAGTTTCAGTCTGGGTCTCAGGTGTGAACAGTACAGGCCTTTAGGATATAAACAATAGAGGTGTAACAGGTGTAAACAATGCAGGGGGATCACAGTCTGAATTTGAGGTTTAAGTTAAGAATTTGAGGTCAATTAATCTCTGTAGCGATACCTTTTAAATCTTACATATGGTAAACAGACATTATGTGGGGGGCCACAGAAGGGGGGTCGTGGGCCAACAGTTGGACAGCCCTGCTCTACAGTATGCTATTTATAATTGTGCCCAATACTTTTACCAATCTGACCCTCCCTGGTTTTCTAGGATGGGGCAAACGTTGGTAAAACAGTTTGGAAGCCGGAGTTCCCCTTTAAGGTTTTAATCTGCAGCTGAAAAGTCATCCAGCAACTTTATAAATCAGGTATATATTTTTAGTTGCAATATTGTCATGCCACATAGAACAATAAGGCAAATCAATTCCATGACAAAAGAGTTTCTAATCGATTGAAGTACCTTCTGAAAATTTTGAGCATAAAAACCCTACCTTAATCACAGCTTGTTTGAAACCACCAAAGCTCTTTCGAATAACACGAGTTGCAGCAAGTGATAAACTTCGTCTTGAAGGTGTTGCACCTCTTTGAAGAGGAGAGTTTGGAGGAAGCCTTTTATCAAAAAACTCTGGACTAAGATGCCCTCCAAATGAGACCCTTTTTCTTTTTGGAGTCGGCTCAGGTAATTCAAGCTCAGAACTTCTTCGTTTTTGCGGTGGTTTTGAGACTTGAGCTATATGAATAAAACATACATTAAAAAAAAAAAAGTTTTAATCAACGGTAGCAAACATAAGGGCCTCTGTCTAAAGATTTTTGTGCATAGTACGGAACAAATTCAAGACCCTCACCGTTTACGTGTAAGTCCTTGGGAGATGCAGATCTAGGAGACCTGTTTCTTGACAGAGGTAAAACAGAGACTCCAGATTTTACAGGTGTCTGTTCTTTGGAAGTACTCCGTCTACGACGTGGAGTTAGCTTGTCATTAGGCTGTTTTTGTCCATTATCTTGAAAGCTGATTGAGATTTCTTCATGAGGCAGCTCAGAAACAGATTTGGCAGGAGAATCTCTCTTACCACTAAGCCTTTGTTGCTTTAGTTTTGTGGACGGACGCCCTCTGGATGGACTTTTCAATGCACTGGCAGTTTTCTCAGACAGTGTTGCTGATTCAACATGAAGTTCCTGACTTTCAAACTGCAAGGTGTTATTGAGGCTCGATTCCCGTGTTCCCTTAACGTTTCCAAGGCTTCGTCTAGTTGTAACAGGAGTAAAAATACAATCTCCATTCTCCATGATCTGCTTTGCTGGCGTTTTTGCATGCTCTTGTTTTAAGTGAACTTTATTTTTAAGCATCTCATACAGTTCACCAAATGGTGACAAATCTTTCTTCTCTCTTGAAGAACGTCTATGGGGCGATATTGGGAGAGAGAGGCGTGTGTGGGTGGTTCTAGAGACATTTCCTTCTGATTTCCGAGTGAGCTTACTCGCTTTACCTGTAAATTAAAAGTGCAATGGTTGTGATGTCAAGAAAATAAAATCTAACTGTTCCGCATACATTTAAAGGGAAAGTAAAGTCTAAGGCTAGAAATGCTGTATTTTGTATACTTAAACTTACTGCACCACAAGCCTAATCAAACAAATGATTTATGCTTTCAAAGTTGGCCACAGGGAGTCGCCATCTTGTAACTTCGTTATACATCTTTGCAAGACCAAGACTGTGCACATGCTCAGTGTGGTCTGGGCTGCTAAGGAATCGTCATAAATTATCAAAACAGCACAAGTCTCTGCCAGAAGCATGCCTGGGAAGGCAGGTGCTCATTCTGCTGTTCATAAGTATGATTATTTCTCTGCAGAGCAGTTAGAGACCGCCTGACAATTCCTATCCATAGAAGTAAATGAAGGGAGAATTTCACGTTTCTGTAAAAACGGTACACATTTTTTAACTTAAGTATATTGGAGAGAAGTTTCTTTTTCATCAAAGAAAGGAAATTGGGATTTTATTTTTTTGCCTTTACATGCCCTTTAAAGGGGACCTGTCACACAAAAAAAATTCCAAATCCTATTTAATCACGTTAGTCAAGCAAAATTAACTTTAATTACACTATATAAAATTATTTGAATCTTGTTTCCTTCTTTCTGGGAATTCATAATTATAGCAAGCAGGCAGGAGCCATTTTGTGGACACTTATTAAGATAAGCCTTGCATCTTCTCAAAATCTTGTTTGTGCACCAGAATGGGGGACCTTATGTCCATCCCCATGCCCTGACTACACAATTAAACGATGAAGAAAACAAGGGGAATGTGGGGAGAGCAGTGACATCTCGTAAGTGCTGAATGGAAAGTGAAAGTAATTGCCTTTCCCGCCCCTATGCCTCAGGCATAGAGGAAGGGCAAGCAATATTTAATTGACAGCCGAGATTTTTAAACGAGTTTACAACAGCTATGAATGGATAAATAAAAAAAAGAGAACTTGGATTTCAGGTTTAATAGGAAAATTACTTAGTATACAGCTTTTTATGTCTGGGTGACAGGTCCCCTTTAAATGCAATTTACTTCTGGCCTGTTCTTTTAATGGCATGTTTTCTTCAAAAACTTTACAGGCAATGGCATATGGATGTGTATCTTGTCACAGCTTTCCCAGACAGTTTAAATTCCACTAGCTGTGCAGAGCTGCAGTACCAAAACAAAAACCAAAGTCTCATTCACAGTCCTCTTACACAACAGAACTGACACTGTTCTTTTTTTCCCAGATCCAACTAATCTATGTGAAGTTATTTCACTTTAGAATTATTTCAGACCTTTAAAAAAAAGAAAAAAGAAAAAAAAAAGAAAATACCTTTGATTGATGATGGCTCATCTTCAACCAACTAAAAAAAAAAAGAAAAAGAAAAACAACATTTAGTTACAGCATATTAAAAATCTAGCATAATTTATTTTAAAATCGTTATCTCTAGAAAGCCAATGCATCCAAGGATATTATATATATATGATGAGGAGTGCCAGCAATTTTAAAGGGAACCACATGTAAAAAATACTATTAATACAACTATACCAATAAAACAGTAACAATAGCTTTGCATAATAGCAAACAGCAGAACACTGCAAGTAGTCAGAAGTAATATACAGATATGGTACCATGTAATCCAGAATGCTCAGGAAATGGGGTTTCCTGGATAAGGCACTCTGTAATTTGGATCTCGTTACATTAAGTACTTACTAAAATTCAACTTTTTCTCAATTTAATAAAAAAAAAAAATTCCCAACGGAGTCCCCTTAATTTACCAATAATTATTCTCTGAAAAATTGGCGACAACAAAAGTCATGAAGAAATGGAGTCATTTAGAATCGCAAAACGGTTTAGATTTGTCGATTCAAAAATGAGAATTTATTGCACGTCTGAAAAACCCAAACTTATCCAACTAGTGCAAACAGCCTGAGAACTAGAGAAACATGAAGGTAAAAAACATGTTTAATTGTTAATACCATCTGCCATTGACTACCTGTCAATATCTAGATGATTTTGACATGTTTTAGTTGGAGTATTTTCAGATTCTGATTTTAAGCAGCTTTTTACCATAATAAATATCGAAAAAATGCAAGTTCTTTTTTCCTTCTTAAAGTTGTTTTTTTTTTTTAACTCAATTGGAAAAATTTGAGGCTTGATATACAGGCCCCTAAGACTTGAATAATTTAAACATTAAATAACAGGACTATTTTGACTCCAATTAGGGATTAAAGTTTCTTCACTGGGATTATGTACAAGGCACAGAGAAAGGAAATCTGTTTTAAAATTTTCAGTTATTTGATTAAATGGAGAAATGGTTCCTGTAATTTGGAGCTTTCCGGATACCTGGTTCCAGTATAACTAGGGATGCACAGTTTGAGACTCGGCCGAATCGTTCTGCCCGGCAGAACCAAATCCAAATTTGTATATGCAAATTAGAGGCAAGAAGGGAAATTGCGTGACTTTTTGTTACAAGACAAGGAAGTAAACAATGTTTTCCCTTCCAACCCCTAATTTCCATATACAAATTAGGATTCGGTTCGGTATTTAGCCAAATCGTTTGCAAAGGATTCGGGGGATCGGCCGAATCCAAAATAGTGGATTCGGTGCATCCCTACACATAACTGATCCCATACCTGCAATTACATATATTTCAGAGATATAGATATATATATATAGATAGAGATATATATATATATATATATATATATATATATATATATATATATATTATATATATATATATATAGATAGAGAGATATATATATATATATATATATATATATATATATATATATATATATATATATATATATCCGTAGAAAATGCTTCCAAATTGAAGCTTGTTTTATTAGATCGACGTTTCGGTCCACGCAGGAACCTTTATCAAGATAAGTAAAACATTTAAGTGCAAGTGCTCTCTGTCGGGCGAGTATAAAGCACTTGCACTTAATTGTTTTACTTGTCCTTGTGTGGACCGAAACGTCGATCTAATAAGCTTCAATTTGGAAAATCCCGGTGTGCTTCAGCATTGTGTGTGTGTGTGTGTGTGTGTGTGTGTGTGTGTGTGTGTGTGTGTGTGTGTGTGTGTGTGTGTGTGTGTGTGTGTGTGTGTGTATCTATCTCAAATTTTAATATACTATAGATATAGACGATAATAAAGCCAACTTTCACCTTGCTGCTTAAGGAATTTCCCCCTGTGGATTGTCTGTGAGGGTTCGTCGGTGGTTGTTCAAACCTATGAAAAACATCATCCAATTTAAATTCATTTCAGAGACACTGTAAATTTTGATTACAATAAAACTTGTGGGGCCTGAACATCAATTAACCCAGTGTGATCACCCACTGTAAATGCTTAGAAGCTCACTACTATGATACTATGAACTATAAATTCCACTCCTATCAATGGTCTAAAACAGTCAGTTTCCTCAGTTTCTATGACCCATCCATGAAGGATTCAAGCAGAAGCCATTCTGACAATATCCCCTCTGAGAGATGGACCCCACAATGCAATTTACATATCAGCTAATCATCTATTAAGCCACCTTTTGCATAATGTCAAAACAATTAGATTCAATTCGGATAACAAACAGTATATTTAAAAGCCGGGCACCAAAAAGGTGGTTAAATCTATAATATACAGCTTTAAGGCTATAAACATCCTGTATAATGAGTTACAACAATTGCCCCAAAATTAGAAGGGACCAAAAGGGAGTTCAGAATCCAAATGCTTCCAAGTAAACAGAGACTTCTTAACAGGTTATTAATGCATAAAACCTACACAGCAGAGTTCAACAGGCTTTATGCACAATGAATATGGTAGTTGCAGGGGGAACTGTGGGAGACTTACTTTTTTCCCCCCCCTTTGGCCTCTTAAAAGTATGATCTGGTGTTCAAAAAATATGATCTTCACATTAGACAGATATTAAAAAATAATAAAACAGAACATACCTAAAAGAACGATCAATAATAGTAATTATATCTCCATGTTTGAGAAGCTCAGGTTGCTGAATTGCTATTCCATTTAACTGCGTTGGGTTGACGGCACTTATGTTGATGACAAAGACCTAGAAGTTTCACATGATATTATGAGCTTTACAGAGAACAATGTAAAGACAACCATTTCTTCCCGAAGAAGTGTGTAGATAAACGTACACTGGCAAAATACTTTTTAAATAGCAGAACAAATGTATCTTAAACCACCCAAAACACTTCCACCAGTTACAACACTGCAACAGTATTAGGTTGAGGTTAGTTATTGGTTTTCAATTTTTTTTGCTAAGGCACATTTGGAGGACCATTCTTAGCTTAGGGCTCCCCTTACCAAAAAAACGGTTCCAGGTAGAAGAAACTATAACGTGTATATTAATATCTATATTAATTTGATCACAGTGATACCTCTTTGTTTGCTTTAACTTCAACTTTGCAATGCTCTTTGGAGACATGTGGCAGCTGAATACGGATATCGCATTCTGATTTCCTGTAATGAAAAAAAAAACAAAAAAATCAGGGGGATTATATATGATAAAGGCCCCAATGTGGGCCAAAACGTTGGACACGCGAGTGATGATTTAATAAAATTCACTTTGACTGAACTATTAGTGCGGGTCCATTCTGAAGATTGTATGTCATAACTTGACCCAGCACCCACCAAAAATCAGAAGGGATTGAGTGCAGGTACTTTCTGAACACACACCTCTCTCTCTCTCTCTCTATATATATATATATATCTATATATCTCTCTATATATCTATATCTCTCTCTATATCTCTCTCTATATCTCTCTCTATATCTCTCTCTATATCTCTCTCTATATCTCTCTCTATATCTCTCTCTATATCTCTCTCTATATCTCTCTCTATATCTCTCTCTATATCTCTCTCTATATCTCTCTCTATATCTCTCTCTATATCTCTCTCTATATCTCTCTCTATATCTCTCTCTATATCTCTCTCTATATCTCTCTCTATATCTCTCTCTATATCTCTCTCTATATCTCTCTCTATATCTCTCTCTATATCTCTCTCTATATCTCTCTCTATATCTCTCTCTATATCTCTCTCTATATCTCTCTCTATATCTCTCTCTATATCTCTCTCTATATCTCTCTCTATATCTCTCTCTATATCTCTCTCTATATCTCTCTCTATATCTCTCTCTATATCTCTCTCTATATCTCTCTCTATCTATCTCTATCTATATATCCAAATTTGACTAAAGAAGAGAGATACTATACGGACACTGAAAGAAGATTGTTCCATTATTTTGAATTGGGAAGTACTGAATCCAGCAGGATTCGGCCGAATCCTTCTGCCCGGCCCAATCCTTCTGCTTGGCCAAACAGAATCGGAATTTACATATGCAAATTAGGGATGGGAAATTGCGTGACTTTTTGTCACAAAACAAGGAAGTAAAAATAAAATATTTTCACTTTCCAACCACTAATTTGCATATGCAAATTAGGATTTGGTTCGGTATTCGGACAAATCTTTCGTGAAGGATTCGGGGGTTCAGCCGTGGATTCGGTGGATCGCTAATTTTGAAATGGCCAGAAAAGGATGTGGGGGGGTGTTCTAATGGATTATTGTGATTATCGGTCTGAAGTTATGAGGCAACTGCAAGATAAATATACATATACTTAATTGAAAAGGGACCGGAAGAGATGTTTAAAAATAATATTGGTACGACTTTGGAAAATGCATTGTTGGGCACTGGATGAGAAGATATTTTTAGTACAATATCCAATTTATCCTGTGCTATATTGCCTCACTAAGGTTGATAAGAATGTGAGCAACTGCCCAGGCAGACCAATTGTCTCATCAAGGGGTGTCTTATTACATCCAATTGGGTTATTAGACTTACATTTGCAACGTACAGTGCAAGCTTTGCCTTACTTTTACTTTTTGAAAGATCTAATTTTTTGCAGAGTATATCGGAAAGGCCATCTAGAATCCCTGAATCAAATGAATTAAACATGCTTAATACCCCTGTTCGTTTTACATGAAAAGAATATACACTTCTTAGATGTGGAGATATTCAGAAAGAGAATACCTTGGGTTATAAACTCTTCCGAAAAGATACAGATAGAAATAATCTATTATACCACACTAGCTTTCGCCCTCCAGGTAGTAAAAAATCATTAACATACTCGCAGTTCTTAAGGACTATGCGGAATAATTTTGAGCAAGACACCTGTGAGGTGCAAATGTAGGCGCTCTGTGACTGGTTTACAGATAGGGATTACAAACAAGAACTTTTAGATATAACCCTCAGAAAGGCAAGACAATATGAGGAAAAAGAGTAAGCACAGCAGGTTGATGAAAACAAATGTATTATATCCACAAGTTATGATACAGACTCATTCATATAATTAACGAAATTGCTAATCAAAATTGGGACATCATAGAGAGTGAAAAAACCTTATCTAAAACAATTAAACATAGAAACATATTTTTCATTTTGCACAGCCTATTTAGCCAGTTTTTATTTTTACCCTGAACAATTCCTTCAAAATATTACCTAGTTCATTTCAGTCCTTCATGATAAAGATATTCCTAAACAAAGGATATAACATCTATGCTGCATACACTTTTCTTTGTTCCTTTCATATATGATTTTTTTCACAGGTAGGTTGACAATAAAAAGCGGGGTGGGCATAAAAATAGTAAGCAAATTGCACTTTACATAAAGGAAGAACTTACCTTCCAAATAGACAAGAAGTTGCAGTAAGTGGAAAATGGGTCCCATCGGTGCCATTCCTTTTAATCACAACAATTTCCCCAAAAAGAGGCATCGTCCAACAAGGCAATCTTACCTACGGATGAGCAAAAAAGAGGAACCAGAGTTAATGTTAAGTACACAGTAAAATGTTCCTTCCAGTGTATATATCCACGGGAGTAACAACTTGTGAATTTTGTTTTCCAGTCTGATGGAACGCACAAATATGCACTGCAAAGGCAAGTGTTAAATGATTTCATCATGTCCTGTGCATCTGTACCTATGGCAGAATAGTGTTTTGTTTTTTTTTAATTGAAAGCCGGAGTACGTGCTTTCAAAAAGTGCAGGTGCTCCCATTCAGTCCTACCCGAAGGCATGGGCTCCAATACTCAAGTGCCCCAGGCCAAGCAAAGAAGCAACATGAGTCGATGGGCCCACCTATGCCGGAGCTAGGGTGAGTCCAATCATCCGACCCCCCGGCACAGGCAAGGGACCTCAGACTCCCCTTCACCTCACGGTTAGGGGAGTCCCTTTAACCCTGGGTTCTGCTGAAGCTCCCCCAAGGGCACCAATCCATTGCATGCTATAAAGCCCAAAAGGTCTGTGAACACCACAGCCCTGTGAAAAAATGTACACAAATTTTTTTTTCAGTGCACATTTTGTGCCATTTCTAGGCTACTTTTGAAGTGTCTCTAGGCTAGTTTTGGGCTTGTTTTGTAGCCGACTTCGGCTGGGTTTGAAAATTAGCCCTGGCTAACCTCTGCTGCATGGCTGTGATATCAGACAGTGGATGGGTAGAGATATCAGACAGTGGATGGGTAGAGATATCAAGACAGTGGATGGGTAGAGATATCAAGACAGTGGATGGGTAGAGATATCAAGACAGTGGATGGGTAGAGATATCAAGACAGTGGATGGGTAGAGATATCAAGACAGTGGATGGGTAGAGATATCAAGACAGTGGATGGGTAGAGATATCAAGACAGTGGATGGGTAGCGATATCAAGACAGTGGATGGGTAGCGATATCAAGACAGTGGATGGGTAGCGATATCAAGACAGTGGATGGGGTAGCGATATCAAGACAGTGGATGGGTAGCGATATCAAGACAGTGGATGGGTAGCGATATCAAGACAGTGGATGGGTAGCGATATCAAGACAGTGGATGGGTAGCGATATCAAGACAGTGGATGGGTAGCGATATCAAGACAGTGGATGGGTAGCGATATCAAGACAGTGGATGGGTAGCGATATCAAGACAGTGGATGGGTAGCGATATCAAGACAGTGGATGGGTAGAGATATCAAGACAGTGGATGGGTAGAGATATCAAGACAGTGGATGGGTAGAGATATCAAGACAGTGGATGGGTAGAGATATCAGACAGTGGATGGGTAGAGATATCAGACAGTGGATGGGTAGAGAGATCAAGACAGTGGATGGGTAGAGAGATCAAGACAGTGGATGGGTAGAGAGATCAAGACAGTGGATGGGTAGAGATATCAGACAGGGGATGGGTAGAGATATCAAGACAGGGGATGGGTAGAGATATCAAGACAGGGGATGGGTAGAGATATCAAGACAGGGGATGGTAAGATATCAAGACAGTGGATGGGTAGAGATATCAAGACAGTGGATGGGTAGAGATATCAAGACAGTGGATGGGTAGAGATATCAAGACAGTGGATGGGTAGAGATATCAAGACAGTGGATGGGTAGAGATATCAGACAGTGGATGGGTAGAGATATCAGACAGTGGATGGTAGAGATATCAGACAGTGGATGGGTAGAGATATCAGACAGTGGATGGGTAGAGATATCAGACAGTGGATGGGTAGAGATATCAGACAGTGGATGGGTAGAGATATCAGACAGTGGATGGGTAGAGATATCAGACAGTGGATGGGTAGAGATATCAGACAGTGGATGGGTAGAGATATCAGACAGTGGATGGGTAGAGATATCAGACAGTGGATGGGTAGAGATATCAGACAGTGGATGGGTAGAGATATCAGACAGTGGATGGGTAGAGATATCAGACAGTGGATGGGTAGAGATATCAGACAGTGGATGGGTAGAGAGATCAGACAGTGGATGGGTAGAGAGATCAGACAGTGGATGGGTAGAGAGATCAAGACAGTGGATGGGTAGAGAGATCAGACAGTGGATGGGTAGAGAGATCAGACAGTGGATGGGTAGAGAGATCAGACAGTGGATGGGTAGAGAGATCAGACAGTGGATGGGTAGAGAGATCAGACAGTGGATGGGTAGAGAGATCAGACAGTGGATGGGTAGAGAGATCAGACAGTGGATGGGTAGAGATATCAGACAGTGGATGGGTAGAGAGATCAGACAGTGGATGGGTAGAGAGATCAGACAGTGGATGGGTAGAGAGATCAGACAGTGGATGGGTAGAGAGATCAAGACAGTGGATGGGTAGAGATATCAGACAGTGGATGGGTAGAGATATCAGACAGTGGATGGGTAGAGATATCAGACAGTGGATGGGTAGAGAGATCAGACAGTGGATGGGTAGAGAGATCAGACAGTGGATGGGTAGAGAGATCAGACAGTGGATGGGTAGAGATATCAGACAGTGGATGGGTAGAGAGATCAGACAGTGGATGGGTAGAGAGATCAAGACAGTGGATGGGTAGAGAGATCAAGACAGTGGATGGGTAGAGAGATCAGACAGTGGATGGGTAGAGAGATCAGACAGTGGATGGGTAGAGAGATCAGACAGTGGATGGGTAGAGATATCAGACAGTGGATGGGTAGAGAGATCAAGACAGTGGATGGGTAGAGAGATCAGACAGTGGATGGGTAGAGAGATCAGACAGTGGATGGGTAGAGATATCAGGCAGTGGACGGGTAGGGAATAGGGATCAGACAGTGTATGGGTAGAGGGATCAGACAGTGGATGGCAGCAGCAATATGTCAGAGGCAATGTCAGGAAGCGCACGGGTTAAAGGAGACTGAGCTCAGCGTGCGGCCGGTGGAGAAAATAAACAGAGAGGCGGCCGCTGTCAGAGCACAGGCACCGGTAAGTCGCACACAAACAGCCGCTGAGGCAGAAGCATTTATACAGCAGAGGAGGCGGCCTGTGAGGGACTCTAGCAGCTGAGACACAAAGCCGGGAGAAAATTGGCGGGCTCCTGTCTCTGAGGAAAGCGGAGTCGTAGAACAAGCAGGAATCATGTGGCTGCGGACGACTAAGAAGGCCGAGCGGCGGCCACTGACCTGTAAACTGAAGTTTTGATCCCCCCTCCGTTTAGTCCATTAACTGCAGGAAGCAGAACGAAGCAGCCGGACCTCCAAGTACCGTGACACGTCCGTTTCCAGAGACTCTGTAGCAATTACTCTGCGCAGGCGCAAAGCGCCTAGGTGAAAGCAGCTAGCTAGTTTCTTTCCTCTCACACTCTGAGATATCCTTCCGCTCCCCCGCAAGACTTTAACAACTAATCCCTGAACTAAGGAAATTGTAGGACATTAGCTACCGTACGCTTTTACTTCCATTGTTATGCGGCACGCTATCTTTCTGTACTCACCAGCCTCCGGGAAGCGCCACTTCGCCGAACTATTTTACCTGCGCGCACGCCCACCTTTCTGATTTTTAATGATTTCGAAAAGAATTCGAATTCTCGCGCGAAGCCGGGCCATTGGCCGGTGGCTGTGTGACGTAACCTGAGGGGGGCGTTGCGGAATTGGGAAGCCGTGGGCGGGAATTTAGCGGCGAAATTTCATAGGGCAGTTTGAGGCGATGTGGAATAGACGCAATTACTTGATCAAAATGTGAAAACGAAAGTAAAGTCACTTGGGTGAGTACAATGTGGTAGAGAAAATGTCTCCTTAGAGTCTTCAGAATGAAACAAGAGCAATGTCCAGTTTGCACAGTTTAAAGGGATAACTTTTAATATGCTGTAGAGAGTGATATTCTGAGACAATTTGCAATTGTTTTTCATTTTTTATTATTTGTGGGTGTTGAGTTATTTAGCTTTTTATTTAGCTGTTCTTTAATTTGCATTTTAAACCATCTGGTTGCTAGGGTAAGTTGGACCATAGCAACCAGATTGCATCAAACTAAATAAGAGACTGGAATATGAATAGGAGAGGTCTGAATAGAAAGATCAGTAATATAAAGTAGCATTAACAATACATTTGTAGCCTTACAGAGCATTTGTTCTTTAGACGGGGTCAGCGACCCCCATTTGAAAGCTGCAAAGAGTCAGAAGAAAAAGGCAAATGATTATAAACCTATAAACAATGAAGACCAATTGAAAAGTTGCTCCACAGAGGCGCTCTGAGCAAGTGCGCCCACTGCACCCAGCAATGCAACTAAATATTAAAAGACAACAAAATATATAAAAAAAAAAAAAGCAGGTTGGCAGCATCATGGGGGCACTAGGAGGCCATTGTAGTAGATATCGAAGGACATGGTTGGGTGATATACTAGGGGGCAGATTTATCGAAGGTTGAGGTGAATTTTCGAATTAAAAAAAAAATCGAATTACGAGCTGTTTTTGTTAGGGATGCACCAAATCCCTGAATCCTTCGCAAAAGATTCGGCCGAATACCGAACCTTAATTTGCATATGCTAATTAGGGGTGGGAATGGGAAAACATTTTTTACTTCCTTGTTTTGTGACAAAAAGTCATGCAATTTCCTTCCATGACCCTAATTTGCATATGCAAATTCTGGGTTTGGCGGGGCAGAAGGATTCGGCTAAAGCTGAATCCTGCTGAAAAAGGCCGAATCCTTGATTCGGTGCATCCCTAGTTTTTCTGTACCTTGACTAGGGAATAGTCCTAATTCAATTCGAATTTTACAAAAATTAGAAAATTCATGTACTGTCTCTTTAAAAATTCGACTTCAACCATTCGCCATCTAAAACCTGCCCAATGGCTGTTTTAGCCTATGGGGGACCTCTGTTTGGGAAAAACTTTGATTCGAACTTGATTGAATGCGCTATTGCTTCCATTCGTACGATTCAAATTAGGCCATATACGGACCTGTTCGATCGAAAACGGACCTATTCGGCCAAAAAAAACAAAAAAAAACCTTCAACTTAATTTCGGTTGGACTTTTTGAATTCGAATTTCGAAGTTTTTCAAATTTGAAATTCGACCCTTGATAAATATGCCCTACAGTATAATTAAAGGGAACTATTGTGAAAATTATGAGTTAATATCAGCTTCATCATACTGAAATAAGAAATGAAATATAATCAATTAAATATTCTGTACACTTTCTGAAATAATCAAGTTTATCTTCATTATTCCTCTCTCAGCATCTGTTTCTCTTCATTCTGTCTTCATTCAGGAGTTGGGTGTCAGATATTCATTGAGAGTTAGAACCAATATATCTTAGGGTAAGGCCACACGAGGAGATTCGGGGAGACTAATCGCCTCGTCTTTTGAGCAACTATCTCCCCGAACTTTCTTCCGTTCAGCCGCAGGGGAGCGCAGGAGTAGACGCACTGAATTATTGTCAAGGGGGCTGTACTCACACAGACGCATGTAAGCGCCAAACGCAGGTAAAATGCAACATGCTGCGTCCCAACCTGCAGTTGGCGCTTACATGCGTCTGTGTGAGTACAGCCCCATTGACAATAATTCAGTGTGTCTACTCCTGCGCTCCCCTGCGGCTGAATGGAAGAAAGCGCAACGCAGGGGAGCGCAGGTAGGTCCCATTAGAGGTGGGGTACAGACAAGTAGGATTAAGAAAGGAAATGAGGGACTGACACCCGATAAGGGAAAAGTTGGGAAGTTAAGAAATGAGTAGGCAAGGAATGGGTGTGTGGGGAAGTGAATGCAGTGGGGATTTGGGAGTGCAAGTAGAAGGGCTGGGAGTGTTTTGTAAGTGGGCAGTAGTGCAAGCAGAAACAGGAGTGGGCTGTCCCAGGCTTGTGTAGTGTAATGTATTTGCTGCTACATATACGTCCATTGTACTTTAACTTGGCGCCGTATGCAAATTAGGCATCGCTATCGTAACTTCGCTTTGCTTGAAGAATTAACAGTAGCACAACTTCGCTACTTTTCGCCTCCCTGAGCGCAACTTCCGATTTTAGTGAATTAGCGGCGCCCTGGCAAAACTTAGCCTGTCGAAGTGCGGCGAAGTCAACGCTGGCACAACTCCGGAGGTAAGTAAATTTGCCCCTATAGGTATATTAGGTTTTAAATTCCATTGCACCTACACATGAAACTGACCTGCATCCATCACACACTAATGACTTCAATGATGTTCCATCAGCAAACTCAAAGCCAAGACAGAAAAACTAGTGTCGCAACCTGTGCGTGATTTATGAATCGCCTTTTTTGAACATTGCACATGAGTTTGTAACTAAGCCTTATTATTTGTGTACTGTAAAAGGCAATTTGTTTTGTGATTGTTAAAATGCCCCTATACGGGCTCTTACACACAGGCGGTTTTTCCTGCACTCCCCTGGGTTGCTCTCTCTTCCGTTTAGCCGCAGGGGAGCACAGGAGTAGACACACTCAATTATTGCGAAGTGGGCTGTACTCAAACAGTCGCATGTAAGCGCCAAACGCAGGTTGGGACGCAGCATGTTTCATTTCACCTGCGTTCAGCGCATACATGCGTCTGTGTGAGTACAGCCCCCTTGACGATAATTGAGTGCGCTCCCCTGCGGCTGAACGGAAGAAAGCACAACGCAGGGGAACGCATGAAAAACCGCCGTGTGTAAGAGCCATAAGGCTGAATGCTAATGCTCTCATCCAAATACACACGTGCAGCAGTGTAGTCCCAGGTGTGCAGTTGCCCTACATAAAAGTTAAACGTTCAAGTTGCAACAGGTCGGTGCCTGCCTCAGTGCTGGAATAATCCCTTTTATGAAAAGATATTCATGTGCAGCTGATTCACTTACTAAATTGCACATATGCTGACCCATTATTCTGGCTGCTCGCTGCTCTAGGTGGGTGGTCTGGGCTCTTACGTTCATCATTATTTAATTGCCTAATTGATGGCAGCGAGTATTGCCGGGGAGGCATGGGGCACAATAAGACTAATGGGCTCAGGCAGAACATACTGGTCTCTCCCTCAGCTCTACTGGAGAATATAGACACGCAGGGCTCAGCTGATTGGGAGTTATTTTTCATTTATATAACATAACTGCACTAAATGTGTATGTAGAGATCACATGATATCAAACTAACATGAGCTATAAGCTCTGAATAACCAAATATGCCTAAGTGGCCAAGCATCTGGGAATGTACGCCAGGTATGGGGGCCATAAATATAAACCACTTTGCTTTCCTATTGGATTGCAGATATTCTGACATTTTGCAAATGTTATCGGCTGATGCACCATGCCGCAGCTCCTCTTCATTTGTGGCAGTTCCAATAAGCGGTCACTGAGAAGATCAATGAGAAGATGTCCTACGTGATGCCCTCCAGTTGGTTAGATACCCTAGCTGATCACCTTAAAACAGGGGTCCCCAACCTTTTTTTACCCATGGGCCACATTTAAATGTAAAAAAGAGTTTGGGAGCAACACAAGCATGAAGAAGTCCATTGGGTGCCAAATAAGGGCTGTGATTGGGGCTATTTGGTAGCCCCTATGTGGATTGGCAGCCTACAGGAGACTCTACTTGGCACTGTACTAATTCAAAAATAATCACCTGCTTTGAGGCCACTGGGAGCAACATCCAAGGGGTTGGAGAGCAACATGTTACTCACAAGCTACTGGTTGGGGAGCACTGCCTTAAAGGAACAGTAACATCAAACAATTTAGATTGTTTTAAAGTAATAAATATATAATGCAGTGTGGCCCTGCACTGGTAAAACTGGTGTGAATTCCGCTGGACAGAATCTGCATGGAGGGGTAAGTTAAGAGTTAGGGGCAGTTGCCCAGGGTAACACTTAGGCTGGGGGGAGGAGGTATGGGGGTCTATGTAGGGTTTTTTTAACTTTTGGGTTTGGCTTCACCTTTAATGCATTTGAACAAAATAGTCGCACATATAAAAATTGTCACACTCGTCAAAATAATTTTGACTTCAATGCGTTTTGTGAATTTTTCTCACGAAGCGAAACGGGACAGGTTCACCCATCACTAATGGTAAGGGTTAATGTCCTCTTTGTTTGGACTTTTAAATTCAAACTGACTTGTAAAACATAATTTAAAACAACGAGGTTCTCCTTTACTCCACTTAAGTGATTCTGTAAGATGCTTCTACAGCTGCTTCAGCCCCCGCTTTTTCATTGTGATACAACAGAGGGACACGTGCCCGCCCCCCCCCACCATGGAAACAGTTGAATTGAATGTCATTGCTAACTAGGTGCCAAACGACAGAAAGGCAACTGCCAGTAGAAATCATTTATGTTGTTGTTTCATTTCCCAGAGTGCAGTTCACTGCTCAAAAACAAATTACTTATTGGTTGCTATTGACAACTGCATTTCCTCGATTAATCTACTTCGTTGGTAATTCAAGAGACACCTTCATGGTAGTATTATAAACTGCCCATTTTGTAGGCACATCCCTTTTCTGTCCAAGCCACACCCATTCCAGGCACATATACACCTCCCATTTCATCCAGGCCATGCCCCTTGACCATGCTATCTGCTCTGTTTTTTTCAGAGGAGGCAGGCTCTCCCTCTTTGGGTCCCCAATTATTAGCCTGGGTGTCCTCTGGGTCCACCTTCCAACAAGTAAAATGGGATCCTAATAATAATAAAACAAAGACACATGTATGCATTGCCCTGGCCACTCCCCAATTATGCCAAAACTCCACCTATGATGCACCCAAACGCCACTCATTTCCTGCAAACTCCTTCTTTTCATTTTGTAAGCAGTATTTGCAATGGGGCTCCTCAGGGCCGGATTTCACAAAGCAGCGCCCCGAGGCCACATGGTCCCAGTGCCGGCCACTTTCACACAAGCTGTTTTGTGCGAGACAGTCCCAAGTTTGATGGCTCAACCCACAGTCCCGGATTGTTACTGAAATGTCCCGACTTTTTGTTTGATTGCCTGCACTGAACAGCTAGAAAAAGATTCAAAGTTTCTAAAACGTAATTGGCTTTTTGCAGAGAGCCCAGAATAGGTGGCAGGTGCACTTTGATACTTTTGTTACAATTTAAGATAAGCAGGTCTCTTGGGGAAACTGTGACTTGCAGCTTAAAGGGCAATTCACCTTCATTACCAAAACTGTAATAACTGGGAAAAAAAACACAGATGTGTTCAAACTTTCATAACCTGACAAATATTTATCTTTTTGTCTCTCTTTTTCCAAAATGTTGGGAGGTATGTGATTGTAGTGCACCCCATCTCGGCCCTGGCATTAAAGGACCAGTAACAGTATTTTTATTTTTTTTTTAAAATTTGTTTCTTTTTAACCAAAAAAAACCACCAACACAGTTTAAACTTTTAATTCACAAAGCTTTTATTAAGAAATTACTTACCGAGTCTCTGCATGCGCTCCTCTTCTGAAACGGCGACAGGGCGACGATCCATTGTGCGGCGCTCCATTTCTCCTTCCTGCCTTCTATAGGAGATAGCCAGGGAGGAGAAATAGAGCGCCGCATGATTGGCCCCAAAAGTGACAGACCTGGGGTAAATACACCCAGGTCAATTCCGTTATCGGGTGAGCCAAAGTTTAATTGAAATTGCTGCCTAGCATGTAGAATTTGGGGGTTTCACACACCCGGACCATTGCCTTTACATAATCAGCCATTTATCCACTTTTCTTTAGGATAGAGCCGCTTTTTGTCTTATAACTGTTTATACCTAATACTTAAAAAACAATATTAGTGACTTGTATCAATGGGAAATCTGTGTAACAAAAAGAGGCGCAGCATTTATTTCTTTGCATTGATACAATCAAGACATAGAAAACAAAGTATGCATAGGAGAAAGCGACATAATTCCATCAATGACCTCAAAAGCCAGTTGAGTTGTAGAGTCAATCGTTTACAGTTACTTATTGTTAATGTTTCAGCTTTGGGAAGGGCTTTCCCCTCTGTGACCCTATAACTGTTGTGGCCCTTAAACGTCCCCCTAGTTTCCCAAATAATGACAAAACATGCCGTGAGTTGCAGTTTAATAAAAGCTGCAGGAGTGAAATTGAATTTTTTAGTGGTTTCTAAATGACATATATGTTTTTTGTAGCTGCAACTTTAAAGGGAATTTAAAGGCAAAAAATAAAATCCAATTTTTACTTTCTTTAATGAAAAAGAAACCTATCTTCAATATACTTGTAACGTTTTTATAAGAAACCTGACTGTATGCAGTGAAATTTTCCCTTCATTTACAGCTGCAGATAGCAATTGTCAGACGGTCCCTAACTGCCCTGCAGGGAAACAATCATACTTATGAACAGCAGGGGAAGCCCCCGCCTTACTTCCCAGCCATGCAGAACTCAAGCAGCTTTGTTTGTTTCCCTGTAGAGCAGTCGGCGACTGCGTAGAGATTTGTATTGGATTTTATTTTTGCCTTTACATCCCCTTTACTGTTTCCAACTCCAGCTACAGGGACAAAGATCATGGAGCTAGATTTAAATAGATAAACTGGGATTCTATTTGGAGGATTATTTTGCTGCAGCCACTGGTTCTGCAGAGTTGGAGAAAGTTTGTATTAACCAATATAAAAACTATAAAATCCACATTAGATTAAATGACAACACAGGACCCAGTACAGTCTGTATATTCTGATTATTAATCAGTTTTGCTGTATCGGCTTCTGAGAGATATTATTTGACTTGTGCTGTTTTGATCATTTATGACTATCTCTAAGCAGCCCAGATCACACTGAGCATGTGCACAGTCTTGGTCTTGCAAATATGTTTAAAGTTACAAGATGGTGACCCCCTGTGGCCAACTTTGAAAGCATAAATAATTTGTTTAATTAGGCTTCTGGTGCATTAATTCATGCTTATGTTTAGTATACAAAATACAGCATTTCTAGCATTATTCTATTTTAGACTTTTGTTCCCCTTTAAGGCTTGAAATTTCAAATTTTCCAGTTTGGAAGTCATAGTGGAAGATCTATGTGGAAGATTTTTTTTGGCCAGGGTCCGTGACCCTGCCAACCTGAGTTCATTTTAAGTTGCAAGACAAAATAAATAATGATGACCAAGTGAAAGGTTGCTCAGAATAGCTCCATCTATATTAATAAAAGGGTGAACATCCCCTTTAATGGATCATTAACATTATGTTTAAAAAAAAAAAAAATCGTTAGTATAGAAAGAAAAAAAAAAACACAGACATATTAAACTTTTAAATCTAAGGATGCACCGAATCCACTATTGTGGATTCGACCGAACCCCCGAATCCTTTGCGAAATATTTGGCCAAATACCGAACCAAATCCGAATTTGCATATGCAAATTAGGGGTGGGAACGGAAAAATGTTTTGCTTCCTTGTTTTGTGCAAAAATTCACGCAATTTCCCTCCCCGCCCCCTTAATTTGCATATGCAAATGAGGATTCGGTTCAGCCAGGCAGAAGGATTCAGCCTTTTTCAGCAGTTTTCAGATTCGGCCCGAATCCTTCTGCCTGGCCCGAATCGGTGGATTCGGTGCATCACTATTTAAATTGTAAGTCTTTATTATGAAATAAATTACTGAAACTCCGCTTGTGCTCCTCTTCAGAAAAGGCGACACAGCGACGATCCATCATGCGGCGCTCAATTTCTCCTCCCTGGCTATCTCCTATAAGGAAGGGAGAAGAAATCAAGTGCCGCATGATGGATCGCCTTTTCTGAAGAGGAGCGCAAGCAGAGTTTCGGTAAGTTATTTCTTAATAAAAAAAAATAGTGATTTAAAAGTTTAATTTGTCCTTCTGTTTTGTTTTTGTTCTATACTAACGAATTTTTTATTTTTTTTTAAAAATTGATGTTACTGGTCATTTAAGGGCAAGGGCACACTAATCTACTGAGGGAGATTAGTCGCCCCACGTCAAAAACGCTTCTTCTTCGGGCGACTAATCTCCCCAAACTGCCTCCCCCTAGAGTGTAAGTCGCCAATGGGATGGCACTCGGAACGCTTCGGTTTCCGAAGTGGCCCGAAGTTTCCTCGTGAGGCGACTTCGGAAAACAAAGCGTTCCGAGTGCCATCCTGCTGTCGACTTTCATTCTAGCTGGCAGGGAGGCAGTTTAGGGAGGTTAGTCGCCCGAAAAAGAAGCGATTTATCCCTGAGCAATTAATTCCCCCCCAGTATCTTAGTGTGCCCCTGCCCTAATACGTAGTCCACATGGATTAACCATTAATAGTTTTTAAACAAGTGCCCTAAATTTAAGGCCTATTGCAGATTTCATGGTAATTTATCAATTGTGCTTTTGCTCACCTAAAACATGGCGTCCACCAGCCCTACAACGAGCCCCCCACAAACTTGACCCCCTATTGTTGGCTAAGGGAATGGAGAGAAAACACTTCGTTATGACCCTCCAGCTATGAATTAATATTGATACAATGGTAAAAGTGACTTTATAATAAGGTTAATAGACTGAACCATAAATATCTCAGATAATGTTGCTCCCGGAGATCCGCCATCATTTTGTAGCGGTTGCTTTTTCATTATTCTCCACCTGAAAATGGCGAAAAATGTAACATCAAGCCTCTCGGACGCCCAGGGGTTAAAAAAAAAAAGGCAAGCGACCAATAGAAATTGCATATAAGTCTCTTGTAAGATAATATACATTTTCATTTGTAAATAAATAAATATATACATTATTGTACATGTCTCTCCCCGCCCCCCGCGTACGCTTTTTAATCTTTATACAACACGAGGCTGAGACGCTGGATGCACAGTAGGGTTCGAATACAAAAGCGGTTTGTCAAAAGCAGGATAAATTAACCCCAAGACAGTTGATAAAATTACAGGATTTGTACATATTAAAAAAAAAAAAAAAACAAGATCGAGACTCCTCCCCCCGGCTGCAGCTGTCACTTGAAATTGGCGTAATCGGAAAATATGTCAATGAAGTCTTGTACCACTTTATAGCAGAATTCATACTGTTCCTGCAAAAGAAAACAGAAGTTGCCATGGAAACACTCGTTTGCAATTATCAGGGCTCAAGATACAGTAGATACAAGGGGTTTCGGAGCTACTTTAGGAAGACAGTGAGGGCAAGAGAGATACAGGGACGGATTAAACCAGGACCCCCTTGTTCTCTTACCAGTGTTTGCACCATATGTGGCCTCTGCATCCGTAAACTTTTTATGGTCTGGAAAACATCCAGCAATCCTTCTGCTTTCACTCGCTCCAGAATGTTACTTAGTGCAATGAATGTGCCTGTTCTTCCTGCTCCCGCGCTGCATAAATATAGAGATGTATTGTTTAGGTTCACATTACTATAGGCACCATCTCTCCCTACTATACCTGCTATCCCACAGTCACACTCCCTTCCCAGAGACTATTATCCCACTGTTACTATAGGCACCATCTCTCCCTACTATACCTGCTATCCCACAGTCACACTCCCTTCCCAGAGACTATTATCCCACTGTTACTATAGGCACCATCTCTCCCTACTATACCTGCTATCCTACAGTCACACTCCCTTCCCAGAGACTATTATCCACTGTTACTATAGGCACCATCTCTCCCTACTATACCTGCTATCCCACAGTCACATTCCCTTCCCAGAGACTATTATCCACTGTTACTATAGGCACCATCTCTCCCTACTATACCTGCTATCCTACAGTCACACTCCCTTCCCAGAGACTATTATCCACTGTTACTATAGGCACCATCTCTCCCTACTATACCTGCTATCCCACAGTCACACTCCCTTCCCAGAGACTATTATCCACTGTTACTATAGGCACCATCTCTCCCTACTATACCTGCTATCCCACAGTCACACTCCCTTCCCAGAGACTATTATCCACTGTTACTATAGGCACCATCTCTCCCTACTATACCTGCTATCCCACAGTCACACTCCCTTCCCAGAGACTATTATCCACTGTTACTATAGGCACCATCTCTCCCTACTATAACTGCTATCCCACAGTCACACACCCTTCCCAGAGACTATTATCCACTGTTACTATAGGCACCATCTCTCCCTACTATACCTGCTATCTCACAGTCACACTCCCTTCCCAGAGAGTATTATCCACTGTTACTATAGGCACCATCTCTCCCTACTATACCTGCTATCCCACAGTCACACTCCCTTCCCAGAGACTATTATCCCACTGTTACTATAGGCACCGTCTCTCCCTACTATACCTGCTGTCCCAGTCACACTCCCTTCCCAGAGACTATTATCCCACTGTTACTATAGGCACCATCTCTCCCTACTATACCTGCTATCCCACAGTCACACACCCTTCCCAGAGACTATTATCCACTGTTACTATAGGCACCATCTCTTCCTACTATACCTGCTATCCCACAGTCACACTCCCTTCCCAGAGACTATTATCCACTGTTACTATAGGCACCATCTCTCCCTACTATACCTGCTATCCCACAGTCACACTCCCTTCCCAGAGACTATTATCCCACTGTTACTATAGGCACCGTCTCTCTCCCTACTATACCTGCTGTCCCAGTCACACTCCCTTCCAAGAGACTATTATCCCACTGTTACTATAGGCACCATCTCTCCCTACTATACCTGCTATCCCACAGTCACACTCCCTTCCCAGAGACTATTATCCACTGTTACTATAGGCACCATCTCTCCCTACTATACCTGCTATCCCACAGTCACACTCCCTTCCCAGAGAATATTATCCCACTGTTACTATAGGCACCATCTCTCCCTACTATACCTGCTATCCCACAGTCACACTCCCTTCCCAGAGACTATTATCCACTGTTACTATAGGCACCATCTCTCCCTACTATACCTGCTATCCCACAGTCACACTCCCTTCCCAGAGACTATTATCCCACTGTTACTATAGGCACCATCTCTTCCTACTATACCTGCTATCCCACAGTCACACTCCCTTCCCAGAGACTATTATCCACTGTTACTATAGACACCATCTCTCCCTACTATACCTGCTATCCCACAGTCACACTCCCTTCCCAGAGACTATTATCCCACTGTTACTATAGGCACCATCTCTCCCTACTATACCTGCTATCCCACAGTCACACTCCCTTCCCAGAGAATATTATCCCACTGTTACTATAGGCACCATCTCTCCCTACTATACCTGCTATCCCACAGTCACACTCCCTTCCCAGAGACTATTATCCACTGTTACTATAGGCACCATCTCTCCCTACTATACCTGCTATCCCACAGTCACACACCCTTCCCAGAGAATATTATCCCACTGTTACTATAGGCACCTCTATAGGTGTGACCATCATGTACCTGCAATGGACAACGATTGGGTGGTTTCCGGTCTGTTGCTGCTGTTTCTGGACAGCTGCAATGAGGTCTATCATTCCTTTCCCTTCTGCTGGAATCCCTATTTCAGGCCAGCCATGAAAATGAAACTGCCGAACCAACCGAGTCTGCTTCTCCTATAGGGGAAATAAGATTTCAATTCCATATTATTTATTTAAAGCCTCCTGTTACCCCTGAAATACATAGGACGAGAGGTATAAAATGGAGCTGGAGTAAACTTGGTACAAAGTAATTGCTTTATATGTACAAATAAACCAAGTAATAAAATAATGAATCGAATGCCGTAGCTTTCCAAATACCAGAAGAGCACAAATACTATTCTGTCATAGGCTGGGCCGCTATCAACAGAGGGTACAGGGGAAGGCTCTGTGGCAGAGGGGGGGCATCATTCACAGGTCATGAAAGGGGTATGGCTTGCAGGGAGTTGGGACTGTTTGCATTAGGGGCCGTGCAGGGGCCCCATTTCACTAGACTGGTTGACTTAATAATTGCAGCATCCTGCGGTGAGGGCCTTTCTGATTTAATAGTATGCGCCCCATGATTACAAATGGCAGTCCTGGTCATTGGCCACTGAATATTTCTCTACATATTGGGTGGCTTTGGCAATACATCAGGGAGAACCTCGATCTACACCACTTGTAATGTTGGTCTGGATATACAGCAGAAGTATGTTATGGGTGCTAATGGGGCGCACTGTAGCCAATCAGCTGCTAGAATTTTACTCTCCGTCACAGTCAACCTGCCATCATGTCCAGTCATCAAATGTGATTTTAATGAGCCGCCAAGATTCTAGTCTCCATCACAGCCAGCAAACATTAGAAATACTCGGCAAAACTTTTACCTGGCTGCTTGTAACTATGAAGTCTCTCACACTTATTGTGTCCAGGAGTCGGTCACTTTTAATCTCTATATTTATTTCCCCGTGCGTCACGGCGCCTTCCGATGGCCAGTACTGGCAGCATTTTTCCTGTGAAGAGACAGAATCAATTACGCTTTTACCATTGCCTGTACAAAATTGCACCAGTGGAGTTGCCCATAGCAACCAGCCTTAGCATTGTGGTAGACCAGGAGCGCCCATACTTTACTAATGCAAGGTCTGCTTGTGGGGGCTTATTTATTAAAGTCTGATTTTTTTCTCATTGGCCTTTCAAGGGCAGAGACACGGGCAGATTCTTTGGGGTGACTAATCTCCCCGAACTGCCTTCCCGCCGGCTGGAATGAAAATCGCCAGCGGGATGGCACTCACAGCGATACGTTTTCCAAAGTCGCCCGAAGCTGCCAAACGAGGAAACTTAAGGTGGCCATAGACTCCAAGATCCGCTCGTTTGGCGACATCGCCAAACGAGCGGATCTTTCCCCGATATGCCACTAAACTGCATGGCTATATCGGGGGTAATTCAAACGTTCGGCCTTATGGCCGAACGATCGAATTACGATGCGCCAAGCGGCTCCGACGGGTCGGTTGGGTAAAAATCCAACCTTCCCGATCGATATCGTGGCCAGATATCGATCGGGAAGACCCGTCGGAAGCCCCCATACACGGGCAGATAAGCTGTCAAATCGGTCCAAACGACCCATATCGGCAGCTTTATCTGCCCGTGTATGGCCACCTTTAGGGCAACTTTGCACCGATTGCCATCCCGCCAGCGATTTTCATTCTAGCCGGTGGGAAGGCAGTTTGGGGAGATTAGTCACCCCGAAGAAGAGGAGATTTGTTGCCGGGCAACTGATCTCCCTGAATCTGCCCGAGTTTCTCTGCCCTAAAGGAGATAAACACAATTTTTTTGTGGGGAAAAAAAACTCAAATTTTTTTGGGGGATTTATTAAACCCCAAGGGTGTTAAAAGTCCGAATAAAAAAGTACTCCAACTCAGACCTGCCGAGTTCATGTAGAAGAAGATGGAAGAAGTCCCGAAGATTTCCTGATCTGCGCTGGGTTTTGTGTAATAATCCAAAGATTTACAGGCATCAAAAACTGAAAAAGTTGCCGTTTTCAGTGACGAAGTCGCGTTATTCAGAGTTTTTCACGATTTTATCAAGTTTTTTCCCAAACAAGACATTTTCGGGGGAAAGTGCATTGACAAATAAGGGGGGAAAAAAATCTAATTTTGTCTGAGTAGTTTTAAGAAAAATTAGATATTTTTGGATTCTGTCTACCTTTTGAACATCCCTGTTGTAGACTAAGGGGGTTATTTACTAAACTCTGAATGCAAAAATCGAGAAAAATTCGGACTTTTAAAAAAATTGTGAAGTCTTCAGAATTTATTAAATCCCGAGGATGGAAAAGTCAGAATCAGAAAATCCTGCATCTCAGACCTGTCGAGGTTGCATATAAGTCAATGGGAGAAGTCCCAATGATTTTTTGATGTGCGCTGGGTTCGGGTGAAAAATCCGAAAAAAATTGAGAAATTCTGATTTTTTCCAGAAACAAAATTTTCAGGAAAGTGTATTAATAGATAAGCCGAAAAAAAACAGTGCGGATTGGGTCAGAGTTTTTTTCAGAAAATATTGAGATAAATTCGGACTGAGATAATTGTCAGCCTTAGCATTGTGGTATTGCTGGTTCCTATTGTCTTAATAGGTGATATTAGTAAAAAAGAAACTCTGTATATTTCATCCTAAATAACGTGTGACATAAGAGAAAGCTTAAAAGAACAGAAGTACGGCGGGTTGGACTTGGAAGGACAGAAGCACAGCGTCACTTACCTGTTCCCTTTCCTGCAACTCTGTGAGGATGACGATGGTATGAGATTTCCATTCCCACACCATCCTCCAGAAATCTTCCACCGTTTGAGGCAGTGGCCCTTGGGTTGCAATGAAATAGTCTTTCTGCCGGTAGCCCTGGAGAAGGAAAATGACATTAGTAATCGGGCTCTTCCTCTGTGCCCTCATCCCATGATGCACTGCTTTCTACTTCCGGCTACAGAATGTGCCATGCGGGGGTAGAACCTTGTTTAGTGCAATGGCACACGTATCATTTCCAGGTGGTGAAACACTAACAATTGCCCCTCTGTTGACCTGCATGGCACAACCCAGATACCAACGGCACAAATGAACAGAGGGGCAATTCCCAGGAGCGCAGGAAAACACTAATGATGGCCCCACGAGTCACTGCCTTTATAAAATATAGTTCTAGCACAAACTAATCGTCTGTCTCTCATTTTTAATCCTAGACCCCTCCAAAGCTCTTTCCTGAGGCGCACAGCACCATTAGACAGAAGGGCAAGGAGCGTGTTAGGATACTTTTCAATGAGCCTTTTTAATAGGTGAATTCATACCTCATGTATAAAAATAATGGGGACGCCCCCTAGGGGGACCCAGAGCAGTGGCTGAGGGTTACCAGCCTGAAGGCCATTTATAATGAAACTCACCAAATGACCAGGAAAATGTTTTCACCCTTTTCTGAACAAGCCAGAAATATAATTAATCAGCTTAAGTTGGAGCAATATGTAAAGGTGACCATAGACGCACAGATAATATTGTACAAAACAAATTTTCGTTCGATATTTGGTGCATGTATGGTGGGAAAAGAGCCGGCCGATGTCGGCAGAAGACTTGGATGTCGGTCGGCTCATCGATCGGGCTGGGCTGAAAATTTTGTGCTGAATCGTCAGATCCAGGTAGAATTCTATTGTTTGTACCTGTATATCTGACGATTCAGCTCTACACGTGTGTATTGAAATGAACAATCTTTCTTGGAAACATCTTTTCCAAGAAAGATCGCAATTGTTACGTCTATGGCCAGTGTGGGACTGGGATGTCAGGGGCCCACCAGAAAACCTTTGTCTGAGGGACCACTTTCCAAACTATTATTCCTCCTCTCCTCACTCAACCTTTTTATTTTCTTAGTCTTTTACCTCTACATACTATACTATATTCTTCCATTTTTAGGTCTCTTTTTTTCCCATTAATAAATAGGGAATGACCATGAAATAGACCAAATGGTTAGAGGCAAGAGGGCCCACTGACATCTGGGCCCACCGGGAGTTTTCCTGGTATCCCAGTGGGCCAGTCCGACAGTGTCTATGGCCACCTTAAGCCTGGAGAAAATGTGAGTCTTTGCTTAAATTCCATACATAATTACCAAGTCCTGGTAAAACTCCCCCCCCCTCAGTTTAATCAAATATTAGTAGTAGAAACAAAAGTCCAGGGATGCCGGAGTATCTGGGACGCTGCATCATAAAGGAGTGTTTTGAGTATCATTGTTTATGTTTCACATTCCTTTTGTATCTGATCCCAAACAATGCTGTTTTGATTAACCCCTAACTGGTTCTGGACTGAACTTTAACTCAGTGCTTAGTGGCTTCAGATCTGAAAGAAAGTCTCTGTTCCACAAAGCCATTTTAGAAGGCAGAGACACTTGGTCAGATTCTAGTCGCCGCAGGATTTACAGTGGGAAGGCAGTTGCCCCAAAGAAGAGAAGATTTGTCGCCGGGCGACTAATCTCCCTCGAATCTAACCGTGTGTCTCTGCCCAGAAGCCCAGGGGTCTTTATCTGGCAGGCTTCCCATTCAGAGGGATGGTGAGCAAGAGATTACGGGTCACAGCCAGGGTGCGACTGGGCCAGCGGGACACCGGGAAGTAAAGTTATTGGTACAGCAGCCACTGGCAGGACAAGGCTCCTCTTGTCATATGTCTTATTTAAAAGACAAGGGAAGCAATCAGAGCAGTTTATTGCCAATAGATTAGCCGCAATAGTACAAGCTGTAACACTATATTTATTCTGCAGAATGTTTTACAGGGAGGGGAGGAGGGAGTGGAAGAAAGGGAGGAGGAGAGGGAGAGAGGAGCAAACTGAGCATGCTCAAGCCCTAGCCCTGGAGGTTTAAGCTGAAGGCAGGAAGTCTGATACAGAAGCCCATGTGTACACAATAGAAGGAAAGAAATGCAGTGTTTCTTTTGACAGAGGACTCAGAGCAGCATTACTTTAAGGGTTTACTGGTGTATTTATATAGACCTTTCTGATAAAACTTACTTAATTTTAGCTTTTCCTTTAAAGTAAGAAAGATTAATACAAACTAACATTTGTACTGTATCTACTCCCCCCCCCCCCTGTGGACCACTCCAGTGCTGGTGGCCCAGGGACCTTCCCACTTTGTTCTATCAAACCCTAAACACACGGTTTGTGTAGTGCAGGCTCTAGTAGCAATTCTCCAGCATTTATATGTGTATAGTAAGTACAGGTAGGCTCCAGCCAGGGGGTTAGCTCCACAGTTACCCCCATTTAAAATACCCCCCTTTTCTTTGTGGATATGCTTATGTTAACTGAGCCCGTATGACAGTTGCTTTTCCCATAAAACGCATTATATGGCTGATCCTGTACTTACATCAATAAAAGAGGCATTTATGTAGTCTGTGTACTCTTCACCCCTTTTCATGGACAAAATCACTCTGTTGAAATCATCTGAAAGTAGAAGGAATATATTTCAATCAGTTCTGGTGAAAAAAAAAAATGATGACAGTTTGACCATAAAGTGATGGAGTTGTAGGCAGTGTGTATCTGACGGCCCTGACGTATTGTATTGTAAAAAGATATATTCTGCTTTATAAAATATGAAGGTTCTGAATTAATACGAGGAAGTTAGGAGGAAGCCAATGTGCTTTCCCCACTTGATCTTTATTAATACAGATCTGCCAAATGCAAGCGACACTTGCCTGTGACTGTTTTTGAAACCAAAAATTGGGTGCAAAAGTGTGAAAAACATGGTGGGTTGTGTTAATTTTTTTGTCTTTCCTATAATGCTAGGTATGTTTTGCAGAAGGGTCAGTAATATAATTGGTTGGTGAAGAGTGACGTTACGGGGCAGATGTATTAAGGGCCAAATTGAAAATTCAAATTTTTGAATTTTTTTTTTTTGTATGGTCAAAACTCTCAAATTCAAATTGTCAGTAATCCAAACTCGATTCGAATTTTAATTTTGAGATTTATCAAACCTTGCCCCTTTAAAGGACCAGTAACATCAAAAAAAAAATTTTTTTAGCATACATAGGAAAAAAAACACTAAGACAAATTAAACTTTCAAATCTCAGTCTTTATTAAGAAATAACTTACTGAAACTCTGCTTGCACTCCTCTTCAGAAAGTGATCCGGCGATCCATTGTGCGGCACTCAATTTATCCTCCCTGCCTTCCTTATAGGAGACAGCCAGGGAGGACAAATCGAGCGCCGCACGACGGATCATTGCCTTTTCTGAAGAGGAGCGCAAGTGAAGTTTTGGTAAGTTATTTCTTCATAAAGACTTTCAAAGTTTAATTTGTGTTTTTTGTTTTTCGATGTATTTTAACTAATTTTTTTAAAAACTATTTTCATGTTACTGGTCCTTTAAAAATTTGAATTTGACTATTCGCCACCTAAAACCTGCCGAGTTCATGTAGAAGTCAATGGCAGAGGTCCAGTGACCAATTTGAAGATGTTAATAGCCTTCCTGACATTCCAAGTTTTTTTTGGAGAAAAAACTCGATTCGAGTTTCCGGCTTGTTAATATTCGTTCGAGTTTTAGATATTCAAGTTAAATATTAGATGTTGAAAAAATGTACATGAATATGAAAATTGACCTTTGATATATATGCCTCTTCATGTCATTCTTTCACTATAATCCAAGAATATGGGGTAAAGCTGATAATAAGCCAATGCAGAGCACAGCCTTTATGGTTTTATTGGTGGCAGATAGTGATGGGCGAATTTTTCCAGTTTTGCTTCACCGAAAAATGTGCAAATTTCCCACAAAATCCACGAAACGGCGTAAATTCCAACGCCGGCGGCAATTTGACGCGCATTAAAGTCAATGGGCGCCTTTAAGTGTCGCTGGCTGTGGAATTGTCACCGGCGTAAAAAAAACGGCGAAACTAGGAAATTCGCAGCAAATTCGCACCTAGCGAATAAATTCACCCAACACTAGTGGCAAGTAAAATAGAATATAAATTCCAGTTCCTGTAACCTGAGCATCCAGACTTACAAGGAATAATCTGTATTACTCTGGCTTTCTTCATGTTGGCAGGTAAATTTCCCGTTCTCATGTTTTCCTTCATAATTCGAACGCTGGTGAGCTTCTGCAAAATCCACAAAAAGATGTTTAATTTATTACTAGTACTGACTAGTATCCTGCAAACAGAAGCGGGTCTAGTGATTATACTACTTAGACCAGGGATCACCAATCTTTTGAACCCGTGAGCAACATTCAGAAGTAAAAGGAGTTGGGGAGCAACACAAGCATAAAAAGTGTTCTTGGGGTGCCAAATAAGTGCTGTGATTGGCCATTTGGTAGCCCCTATGTGGATTGTCAACCTACATTGAGACTCTGACAGTGCACCTGGTTTTTATACAACCAAAACTTGGCTTCAAGCCTGGAATTCTAAAATAAGCTCCTGCTTTGAGGCCACTGGGAGCAACATCCAAGTGGTTGGAGAGCAACATGTTACTCACAAGCTACTGGTTGGGGATCACTGGCTTAGACAAACCAAGGCCAAGAGCTGAGGTCTTCAGACTTTTTAGGTTGGTCCTCCCTTAGTTCATAAAAACATCTTAGATTGTAATGACTGTAACAGTAACTTTCCCATTGTTAAAGAGATATTCATATATTTCATTCTAAATGGTCAGGAGCCTCGTTGGCAACAACTGGCCTACAGCCTTGAGAAGAGAAAAGCCTAGAAGAGAAATCTGAAAAGTCCAAGGACCTACACTGCCTAAGGGAATTTTTAGTTCTGAGCCTAAAGATTCGATCCTTACCTTGAATTCTTGCTCCAGCCCAATTTTATCAAAATGTGGCGCCGGAGTGTAGAGTGCCTGGAGGTGCTTTTCTAAAGAGGCCACATCAAGCTCCGTGTCCCCATAGAGGTAGTATTCGAGTAAGGCCTGGTAAATAAATGAATACTGCATCTGCAACGGAAGAAAATGGGTCAATAAACACATGTACAACGAGCAGATATTGAATGTATTAATTTCAGTTGGGTCCCTACTATTATAAATGAAGGGTCAGATGATGCCCACTGCCATGTTTCAGTGGTACATGCCATGGCATCTCTCTTTGGGGCTAATAAAGGGGCAATATTTGTGCAGACTGTACTGTATTCATGAGGAACGTGCAGGTTTCTGATCTCCATTTAGAAGCCCAGAGACCTATAACCATTCAGAAAAGGACAAAGCCTAATTGTGCAAAAACCGTGGTAGTTTGCTCCAACTTTTGCCCTCGGCCTGCACTTGCCAAATGACCACTCATGACAGTGTTATATGTTTATTTCTATCTTAATGAGATGTATATTACTCTTGATTCAGATATCTCTCGGGTTCCATGCCGGGATCCTAATAAATTTAAAGGAAACCAACTGGCGCAATGAATTATTTGGCCAAAAATGGGACAGAGATGCAAAGAGACGCATTAAGAATCAAGTGATCACACTTACATCCGTCTGGACCATCAGAGGGCGCTGATTCCTTATTTTTAAGACAAAATCGAAGACATCGACTTTCTTCTCTTCATTCATCATGTCTATAATGGCATCTATTACTATGAAAGTGCCCGTCCGCCCAACGCCGGCGCTAGAAGAAACGAACAAGTGAAATGACGAGTCAGCCGTAATCAATGGTTTGCTTCAGCGCTGAGAATTCAAACAATTCGCAAATTTCTTACATTTCGAAATGTGTTCTGATGTGAGCAACACAATGAAGAATTACAGAGGTTACTAGGAGAACTTCAGCTTGGCCTTGGCAATAACAGACTTTCTAGATTTGAGTTCAAGCCCCGTTTGGTGATGGTCCCCAATTTTCAATGACTTTCTATTTTCTACTAGTGCCCGTTCTTCTAATACTGAAGTGTCCAATTTTTCATGTTTCTAAAGCAGCTCTGGGAGTGGGGGTCGCCGACCCTCTAAACTTTTCTAGATTGATACATTTAGTTGATACAATTCTTATCTTTGTCCCTGCTGAGCAGAATCTCTGGGTTTCATTAAAGGCAGCTGTTAGAATTGATACAATAGTTGCTGATACTCCAGAGATGTTGCTGAGAAATGTATCAACTAAGTGTTGCAAAACTGTACCAGTTTAGAGTCTGCACCTGAATTACTGAGCTGCCAGACTCAAACACCAGAGACAGGGACATTCAACTTTAAAATATAATGGAGATAGGTTTCTTTTTCATTAAAGAACGTAAAAATGCGATTTTATTTTTTTTTCTTTACATGCCCTTTAAGAAAGGAGAAGACAGAACAGGAAAGAGAGATAAGGGAAGAGAACATTGAAAAAAAAAGACTGCAGTGATGCTAATGAGGTAAATGGAAAGGCTGGAGAGAAGGAGGAGTTAAGAGGGATAATTTAATTATGCCTTGAACCAGGCCCGGATTTGCGGCAAGGCCGCATAGGCCCGGGCCTAGGGCGGCATCAATTAAGGGGAGACATGCCTCCCAGCCACACAAGCAGTTTTTTGTCGGAGCACTAGCGCCGATCGGCTAGTGCTCTGAAACCAAGCTAAGAGGATGCACATGTGCGCTATCTTGAGAGAAGGAAGGGGTGACGGAGGACGCCGGCCTCTTAGTGGATGCGCATGCGCGCTATCTAGAGAGTGAGAGGGGGCGACGGAGGACACTGGCCTCTGGGCGCCCTCAGGGCAAATCCGGCCCTGCCTTGAACGCAAGTGCAAAAGCACTAAGGGGCACCCCTTATTTAAGGACTTCTAAGATGCTGAGATGCTGATAATTATCACTGCTTCAATGCCCTTACTGCGCCACAAGGGGGAGTTGCTGTGCAACAAATGCAACTAATTTTGTTCCTATAAGAGGAAAGGGATTGGTATCCTGTGTCTGCCGTCCTCCAACATCCTCCTTCCTTTAAGTCTCCTGTACATAAATGGCCCCAGCTGGATGCTAAAGTACTGCTATTTAGAAACGGTGGCCGGAGACGTTGGTGTGACGTAGCAGGGCTGTGAGATGAATGTTTAATAAGGCATGGGGGAATTGGCAGTCATCTACAGGGTGACACTTTATTCTGCTGATGTTCTGGCTGTGAGTGGAGGCTGTATGAAACAGAGGCAGTGTGGTCACCAGCAGTTTCGTTTTAGCCACGACTTCCTCCTCCACCACCTACAGGAAGAGTGAGTTACAGTTCAATGTTAGTGGTGAGAGACCTGAATTAAAGGTCAACATCGCCCAAAAATTAAACCACTTGATGGACATTTATAGATGATACCTGCAGCATTTGCAAATAAACAAGTCCTTGGCAGCAGAAGGCCTTTCAGCAAAAATAAAGCAGAAAAGGGATAGGATAACAGATAAAAAAAACAGATGCCAAACTTAGACTATCCCCAAGCTGCTCCTTGGTTTATCAGCATGTATCATTTAGAAAATAAGCCAAAGATCCCATACTACCAAGTCACAGACATCCATAGACAAGGTTGTGCTCACTGGACCGTACTTACCTGCAGTGAACAACAATGGGACCAGCATGGACAGGATTCACATGCTTCACTTTCTTTAGGAACTTCAGCATGCCGATCGGTGTGAAGGGCACCCCAAAATCAGGCCAACTTGTAAAGTGCAACTGAGTGATGAGCCGGGGGGCCTTGCAGCCATCATGGACCTGACAGTCAGAAGGGGAAGAAGCCAAACGATTTACCAAGAAATGAGTTTCCGTATAACAGAGAGCATCATGATAACTTGGCATTAGTAAGCTGCCTACTATGTACTGTATAAAAGTAATACTCAGCGTGCCAAGTCATGTGTATTGTTTGCAATATAAATATACTGCTGCCAGTATGCTTCCCTAAGGACTTTTATTTATTAAACCACGGGGATGGGAAAAGTCAGAATCTGAAAATCCGGCATCTCAGACCCGTCGAGGTTGCATATAAGTCAATGGGAGAAGTCCCAATGATTTTTTGATGTGCGCTGGGTTTTTGGCAAAATTAGGAGTTTTCGGGTGAAAAATGGATGAAAAACCTGAAAAGATCGTGAAAATCTGATTTTTCTCGATTTTTTTTCCCAGAAACAAATTTTTCGGGAAAGTGTATTAATAAATAAGCCCAAAAAAAACCTGTGCGGATTTGGTTGGAGTTTTTTTCAGAAAATATTGAGATAAATTCGGACTTTGGGTCAGGGCACACAGGCAGATTCGGAGAGATTAGTCGCCCGGTGACAAATCTCTTCTTCGTCGGGGCGACTGATCTCCCCGAACTGCCTCTCCTGCCTTCCCGCCAGGCTTAAACGTAAATCACTGGCGGTATGGCAATCGGAGTGATTCGTTTTCCGAAGTTGCCTCACGAGGAAACTTCAGGCGACTTCGGAAAACGAATCACTCCAAGTGCCATCCCGCCGCCGATTAAAAAGAGTGCACAAAACTTACCGGCTGTATGCAGAACTTGCGAATGGTGTAATCTACGAGGACTACCACGTCTTCGACAGAAACGCGAATATTTCCATAGATCCAGCAGCCCTGATCAGGCCAGTACTGGTAGCATTTGTCCTGTGTAATGTGAAAGCACAAATGGGACTATTTACCTTCACACTTCTCCCATTGCTTTATACTGTTATACCTGGTTCAGCCATATAAGACATTAACTAACTAGGCACAGCCTGTAAGATACTGGTATGATTTTGTCTCACTCATCCTCCCAGCTCAATGCTCATGTTTCAGCAATCCCACTCAATTGTGTAACACTCCTTGTCATTCATTGCACAGGTGTAGGACCTTTTATCCTGAATGCTCGGAACCTAGGATTTTCCGGATAATGGATCTTTCTATAATTTGGATCTTCCTACCTTAAGTCTACTAAAAAATCATGTTAACATGAAATAAACCCAATAGGCTGGTTTTTATATCTTAGTTGGGATCAAGTACAAGCTACTGTTTTATTATTAGGGAGAAAAAGGAAATAATTTTTTTTAAAAAATATGGATTATCTGGATAAAGCGGAGTCTATGGAAGATGGCTCTTCCGTTATTCGGAGCATTCTGGATAACGGGTTTTTGGATAACGGTTCCCATAACTGTACTGGGATTGGCAAAAATCACTGCTTGACGCTAGGGTTCCTACCATAGCCTTTCAAACCAGATACCAGTTAAAGGGCATGTAAAGGCCAAAATATAAAATCCCATTTTTACTTTCTTAATGAAAAAGAAATCTATCTCCAATATACTTTAATTAAAAAATGTGTACAGTTTTTATAAGAAACCTGAATGTATGCAGTGAATTTCCCCCTTCACTTTTACTTGCTCTGACTGCTGTGGATAGGAAACTTCAGATGGTCCCTAACTGCTCTGCAGGGAAACAATCATACTTTCAGATGGCAGGGGGAGCCCCCCCATCTTACTTTCCAGACTTCGGTAGCTTTCTTTGTTTCCCTGTAGAGCAGCCGGCGACCATATAGAAATTTGTATCCGCAGACCCAGTGCAGTCTGAATATTCTGATTATTAATCAGTTTTGCTGTATCGGCTTCTGGCAGATATTATTTGACTTGTGCTGTTTTGATAATTTATGATGATCCCTAAGCTTAACCCTGCCAACAGATGCCCAGATCCCACTGAGCATGTGCGTAGTCTTGGTCTTGCAGAGATGTATAACAAAGTTACAAGCAGCCAATTTTGAAAGCATACATCATTTGTTTAATTAGGCTTCTGGTGCAGTAAGTTCATGTTTATGTTTAGTATACAAAATAAAGCATTTTTGTCTAATGACAGTAGAACCGTGAAATTCCGTTTCTCAGGGGACATGGCATAACGGGTCATTTACAAGCAGTTGTGGTTGTGAAAAATCCCACGCATTAAAGGAACTTCCATCAAAAGGTGCCACTTGCACTTCCTTATAGTTGCACTGGGCGCCACAGGGGATTCCCGGAGCAACTGCCATCTCCAAACCAGGCAGTAGCTGCAAAGTTCCCACAGTGGCCTTTGTAAATTGCGCTGAAAGAATAAGGAATGCTCGAACACTGAATGCCAGAAATGTCACCAATTGCATAACTGTATATGGAACCTCTCCCCTCGGTGACTGTGCAGCAACACTGGAATTCTAAGGGGGGAAAGCAGCACTTTGCCCCCTAAAACGGTCACTGTTTTATGTAGGGATGCACCGAATGCACTATTTTGAATTCGGACAAACCCCCGATTCCTTTGTGAAAGATTAGACCGAATCCGAACGCTAATTTGCATATGCAAATTAGGGATGGGGAAATTTTTTTACTTCCTTGTTTTGAGACAAAAAGTCATGCGATTTCCCTCCCTACCCCTAATTTGCTTTGCAAATTAGGATTCGGTTCGGCCAGGCAGAAGGATTCTGACGAATTTGAATCCTGCTGAAAAAATCCGAATCCTGGATTCTGCATCCCCAATTTTATCCCCATTATGTAAACCATCTAAACAAATCAGTGTTAAATTGCTCAGAGTGCTCTTCTGAACACCTTGCAATACACATTCAATATTTTTTCTTTGTAGTTTCCAATCTTTGTAGTATATCTGACACAACTGCTCCACCTGCTGTGACTTCTTACAGTCGGCTGAAAACTAATTCTGTGAGAAAAGGATATAAAGCTATGTCCCAGATATGCTCAATAAAAGCAACAACTCCATCTGCTGTTTATTTTGCTGGCAGCCTAGAGTCGGCTAAAAACTAATTCTGTTGGAAAAGTTAAGTCTTCATCAGAGATCATCATGTGACTCTTCTCTGCTCACTAACTTCATATTCTAAGCAAAGGCTTTACTTTTCCAACAGCTGCAGACAGTCAGAAAAATGCAGGTGGAGTTGGTGCTTTTATTGAACATATCCGGAACATATATTTTCATTAACTCCTTAAACTAGGGATCTTATACGCTCAAATGTTGGATATGGTAGTTGTAGTGCTCAAGTGTCCCAAGAATGAGATCCCTGATGGAAAGGGAAATATCCACCAAGGAGGTTGTTAAAATTTTCCTGCCAGGAGGACTGTCAGCCTGAGAGATACATTAATCTTTCCGCCGTCAGACATGTCATCATAACAGAGCAATGCAAAGGCTTCTTCTCCATCCCCTGCTGATTAGAGAGATAAATATGACTCCAGCTGCCTCTCTTGTCTGCTAGAAGTAATATTTCTGTTGTGATTTATGCTCTTATCCTTCCTTGAATCAGAAGGTTAAAGCCAAAGCTGTGGTTATATACTCAGACTCATCTGGGTTCTTTTTTTTATAAAATATTGTTCCTAGGGATGCACCGAATCCAGGATTTTTCAGCAGGATTCGGGCGAACAGAGTCCTAATTTGCATATGCAAATTAATGGCGGAGAAGCAATCGCGTGACTTTTTGTCACAAAACAAGGAAGTAAAAAATGTTTTCCCCTTCCCACCCCTAATGTGCATATGCAAATTAGTATTCGGATTCAGTTCGGTATTCGGCTGAATCCAAAATAGTGGATTTGGTGCATCCCTAATTGTTACAATATCAGGTTTACCTTCAGCAGAGAACTGATCTGATTTATAGCTGTATATTTTAGGGATGCATCGAATCCACTATTTTGGATTCTGCCGAATCCTTCGTGAAAGATTCGGCCAAACTGAATCCGAACCCTAATTTGCATTTGCAAATTATGGGTGGGAAGGGGGAAAATGTTTTACTTCCTTGTTTTCTGACAAAAAGTCACGTGATTTCCCTCCCCGGCCCTAATTTGCATATGCAAATTAGGGCTCGGATTCGGTTCGGCCTGGCAGAAGGATTTAGCGGAATCCGAATCCTGCAGAAAAAGGCCGAATCCTGAATTCGGTGCATCCCTAGTATATTTACTATATACTCTCAGCACCAGCCACTTTTCTGCATTCTGCTGTTGGAGTCGGAGTCAGAAGGCATCTATCTACCTGCCAGCTCTGTCATTAAAGGCTACGCACCCAGAATATTTAAATGCACAGCAGTAATATTCTTCATAAACCTGATAAATATTGTGAAAAGGTTTTCTCCTCTGCTTTTAACAAAGGCTGTGGTGTGAAACATTCATTGGCTACTTACATGCTATTATGAACATGGGGGGCTTTCTACTTCGTTTGTTTTGTTCTTAATGGAAATATATAGTGATGGGCGAATTCGCTGCCAATTTATTTGCCAGGGGCAAACTTCCAACAATTCCGACGCCAGCGGCAATTTAGACGACTATTAAAAGCACGCCATTGATTTAAATGCGCATCGAATTGCTGTTGGCGTCAAAAAAAAAAATTAACCAGCGAATCTGATTAGATTCTCTACCTGTATTCCCTTGTAAACTGCCATGGAACAGTTTGTAGTCCACCTACTGCTTGAGACCTGTTCATCTGAGAATCTTGTTGGATGAAGACCATGTCAACACATAGAGGATTATGATCCCATCACTGAGCCAAGGTCCAAACAACTGAACGAGCATCTGCTCATTTGGTGGCCTTGCCAAACCAGCGAATCTTATAGTATATGCAAGGCTGAACTCTGAGGCCTGACATATACTGGCTCAAAAGATGGATTACAGAATCCGTATTAGTAAGTAATATATTAATAAATAAAATGTTTATAGAAATACAGCATGATAGAGACCTCTAGGCTATGTATTTTAATATGATACAATAACATTTTTCTATCTTGCCTATGACTAAGTGCTGAGTAAGCATGAAACGCGTTAGGCTCCATGAGGGGAAATGCTATGTATTTTAATTATTATACAATAAAAAATTTTTTATCAGCATGAATAAAGAGTTAAAATCCTTTTTTGCACTGACATATACTTGGACACAAACTTTCAGGCCGGTGCTGCACGCGTGTTTTGATTGGTGCCATGATTTTGAAGGCCTATGCTACACGTGGCAGAATAATTTGGGGCTAAAACCCATCCCATGTGAGCACTGACAAGCAGATGCCATGCCTGTTAGGCTTACTAAAAAGGTTTGTATCCCTTTTGATAGCTGTGGCCATGGAAAAGAATAAAAAAAATCGTATATAATGAATATTGCTATTAATTTCACACGGCAGGGCAACTTAGGCCCCTGCTCCATAAACGGAGAGGTTATAAGCAAGTACATACGACTCCACAGATTGTGTGCTATAATGCAATATTAAATATATAAGTGTTACCTCCTTCCTTTCTTTCAGGTTAGTAAGCATGACTATAGTGGCAGATTTCTGCTCCCAGATCATCCTCCAGAAATCATTAACAGTGTCTTGCTTGGGGCCTGCAAGGAAAGAAACACGGCAATGGAAATGATCATTGATGGCACCAGAACTAGTAATTAAAAGTAATATAATGATAAAGGTTCCCTTTACATAATAATAACAACTGCCCCGGGGGGGCGGGGGGGATAACACCACTCTTTGTCTAGCACGTGCCCTGCTTTTAAGGGGTGAGGTGACCGATCAATCTACTGAGTTGCAAGTGTATGGGACTTTTTATAGACTTGCTTGGAAGGTACAAGTCTTGCTTGAGGGGGGGGGGTACTAGGTTTCTGGAAGTTACTAGACTTTCTTGGGGGGGGGGTACTAAACTTGCTTATGGTTATCATACTTGCTTGGAGGGGTATTATACTTGCTTGGGGTACTACATTTGCCTGGAAGGCCCAATAATTGCTTGGGGGTACTAGGTTTGCTTGAAAGGTACAAGACTTGCTTGGGGGTACTACACTTTCTTAGGGGTATCAGACTTGCTTGGAGGGGTATTATACTTGTCTGGAGGGGTATTATACTTGTTTGTGGTACTAGATTTGCTTGGAAGGAACAAGAATTGCTTGGGAGTACTAGGTTTGCTTGAAAAGCACAAAAACTGCTTGGGGGGTACACGATTTATTTGGAAGTTACCAGACTTTCTTGGAGGTACTAAACTGTCTTAGGGGTATCAGACTTGCTTGGAGGGTTATTATACTTGATTGGGGTACTAGATGTGCTTGGAAGGCACAGTAATTGCTTGGGGCTACTAGGTTCACCTGAATAATACAAGACTTGCTTGGGGGGTACTAGGTTTACTTGGAAGTTACCAGTCTTTCTTGGGGGGGGGGTGCTATACTTTCTTAGGGGTATCAGACATGCCTGGAGGGGTATTATACTTGCTTGGGGTACTACATTTGCTTGGAGTACTAGATTTGCTTGGAAGGCACAAGCATTGCTTGGGGGAACTAGGCTTAAAGTGATACTGACACTAAAAAACTACTATGAATGTACATTAAAAGTTACCTAGACAATAGACAATGTTGATAGTTTTTTGCTGAGAGTTTTTTTTATGTAAGTTATTGTTACTGTTTTGCGAACGTGACTGTCCCACCTCAGCCTGTCAGTTAGAGTTTCTAATGCTAACGGACTCCTGCTGCACAAATATGGCAGTCCCCTCATAGAGGAACATGGGGCATCAGACAGGTAATGTAAAAGCATTGTGGAATTACTTTATGGCAAAGTTAGAAGTAGCTTTTCAAAGGCAATATTATGATAGATGTAAAAAAAAGTTTAATTTCTGGTGTCAGATTTAAGGTGACAATAAGATCAGCTCTTTTGGCGAGGTCACCAAACGAGCGGATTTTTCCCCGATATGTCCACCAACGGCAGGTTCAGCCCTAGGGCCGAACAATCAGATTACAATGAAGAGAATGAGCGACAACGGGACAAGGACTGCTTCATCTAGATGCGGCACTCATCTCCAGAAAACTCTATGATCGATATCTTGGCCAGATATCAATCACGGATACCTGTAGGACTACTGGGTACTAGACTTGCTTTGGGAGTTCTATATGCAAGAATGTAAAACCCACTAATTGTAATTAATAAAAGAACAATCACAATGTCACTTAAACATCCAAACAAACCAATTACCTTGGGCTGCTATGAATTTATTCCTTTCCTTATAACCCTGGAAAGAAAAGTAAAAAAAAAAAAAACATGTCATCAGCGGGGGGAAAAAAACCCAACATTGAGTATCCTATAAAAATATAAATAATTTATCTCTTACATCTATATAGGAGGCATTAACGTAGTCAGAACAAGGGACGCCATCAACTGGCATCAAAATAACTCTGGATTGATCATCTGAAAGACCAAAATAACAACAGAAATTAAACACGATTTTAATCGTTTTTTAAACAAAACTCAACATTTTTGTTTTTTATCCCAACAGAATCTCCCACCCGCATCCTATTTGTAGGTATTGCCCAGGTAGCCCTTTGTTTTATCATCTGTTCACTGCCTTAGGGAGGGGGATCATTATGGGTTTTACTTCACTGGATTGTAAGCAGCATTGATTTACATTCATGTTTTTAGGGAACATCAATGAATGCAAGAAGAAGTGTTGTGTGCATCTCTCTCTCTCTCCTTGGTAATTGCCTGTATTTAGAAACAACAGCCTTTCTAGATCAATTGAAAGAAACATACAATTATCTCTCCCAGCTTGGCTATTACTGCCTGGTCTTTGAGGAAGGAATGAATCAGAAAACGACTCCTGGAGATTAATTACAGTATTTTAATACGAGCATTAATTAATGCGGAAAGTATAGTGTATAATTGTTGCAATCGTTCTTTTTCCGTTCAAGCTCCTGTTGAAGGTTCAGCCTTGGTTCAGAGCCCATCTTGAAGGTCCACACTTTGGTCAGGTCCCCCCTTAGCTCATGAAATAGATATAGAGATAGGGCAATATTGATGTATTAGTCCAAGAATATCTGGGAAAGAAAATTCACCCCAAATCTCTATAGAACTGACCTTTAAGATGGGTTTTCAGGTTTATCTAGGAGAGCCAATGGTCATTTTTAGATGTTCTCACCTTAACTGTGCTTCAAGCTGAGCACCCCTTTGTCACTGCTCCAAGCATCCCCAGGGGAGCCAGCCCCACACTTTCTAGCAGTCTGGTTATGTGGCGAAATAATGATAGTATAGGGGTGTAGTGGTACAGATACATGGACAGTTATTGAGGAACCCAATATTACACTAGGGAATTGTGGGAACATCTAACAAGATTCATGACCAACTCTAGGATAGCATCATAGAACTCTGTACACAAGAGTAGCATGGTGACTAGTGATGAGCGAATCGCATTCGCGAAACGCATTGAAGTCAATGGGCCTTTTTTACCAGCAAGACGTTTTTACGCCCCCAACAAATTTTCTTGCTCCAAATGCATTATGGCATTTTTTTTCTTATGGCGACTTTTTTGTCGAAAAGCATTAAAGTCAATGGGTGTTTTTTCTTATGGCCGACTTTTATCACAATGCATTAAAGTTAGGTATGCACCGAATCCATGATTTGGTTCGGGATTCGGCCTTCTTCAGCAGGATTTGGATTCGACCGAATCCTTCAGCTCGGCCGAACCAAATCCAAATCCTAATTTGCATATGCAATGCAAATTAGGGCCAGGGAGGGAAATTGCATGACTTTTTGTCACAAAACAAAGAAGTAAAAATGTTTTCCCTTCCCACCCCTAATTTGCATATGCAAATTAGGGTTCGGTTCGGTATTCGGCCGAATCCTTTGCCAAGGATTCGGGGGTTCAGCCGAATCCAAAATAGTGGATTCGGTGCATCCCCAATTAAAGTCAACAGGAGTTTTTTTCTTATGAGGACTTTTTGTCCAAAAGCATTAAAGTCAATGGGCATTTTTTCTTATGGCGACTTTTTTGTCCAAAATCATTAGTCAATGGGAGTTTTTTTTTCTAGCGACTTTTTTGCCCAAAAGCATTAAAGTCAATGGGTGTTTTTTCTTATGGAGCCTTTTTTGGCCAAAAGCATTAAAGTCAATGGGTGTTTTTTCTAATGGCGGACTTTTGTCACAATGCATTAATGTCAATGGGTTTCTCAACTATTTTTTCCGCTGCAAATTTTTGCAGCAGTTTCATGAAAACATTCGCACATGGAGAAATTTGCCGCAAATCTGTGACTGCCTAATAAATTTGCTCATCACTAATGGTGGCATTCCAAATTGACAATTGATTGAAGGGGAAGAAAAGGTTTGAGAAATAGAGGGAACTGCTCCCCCAGGAAGGCAAGTGTGTTAGAAATACTCTATTATATTAATGCAGACTGTTTTTGTGTTGAGTTTATTTTCAAGCTGATGATGTGCAATATACCTCTATATATTTTATTAACAATACCTAGATAAGTTGTTCTATTCAATCTATTGAAAAGCCAGAAAGGCAAAGAAACTTACAAGGCAGAATGTTGGGGTATCGGTTTCTCTCCTTATTTTCTTCTTTATTCGCTGCTTCATGAGTTCCATGTAAATTACCAGGTTGCAATGACTGATGGGAACAAAATAAACAGGTTTTCTATGTGTCTGTACAACTCCATGCAGACAGGCGAGTGATTTATAGAAGGAGCCTACACCTGGGTCAGCATTTGACAAAAAAACAATTAACAAACATTCCTTCACTGTCGGTTGCTCCACCATATAATGTGGAATGTTCACTTTTTAAATAAAAACATAATTAAAAGGAACCCTGTCACCAGACACAAAAATTTGTATAATAAAAGTCCTTTTAAAATTAAACATGAAATCCAATTTCTATTTTTTATTAAAGCATTCATAGCTGTTGTAAGCTCATTTAAAAATCTCAGCTGTCAATCAAATATTGTCTGCCCCTCCTCTATTCCTTAGGCATAGAGGCGGGGCAGACAATTACTTTCACTTTCCATTCAGCACTTCCTACATGTCACTGTTCTCCCCATATTCCCCCAGTTCTCTTTACCATTTAATTGTGTAACCAGGGCATGGGGATGGACATCGGGTCCCCCATTCTGGTGCACAAACAAGATTCTGAGATGATGCAAGACTTGTCTTAATAACAGTGTCCACAAAATGGCTCCTGCCTGCTTGCTATAATTATGAATTCCCAGAAAGAAGGAAACAAGATTCAAATAATTTATATAGAGTAATTAAAGTTTGTTTTGCTTGACTAATGTCATAAAATAGGATTTTGAATAATTTTTTAGGGTGACGGGTCCCCTTTAAGAAAATTGATTTTAGAGTAAATTTATCTAATGTAATCAATTGCCGTGCTTTATACAGGCATGGGATCGGTTATCCAGACTGCTCGGGACCTGGGGTTTTCTGGATAATGAATCTTTCTGTAATTTGGATCTTCATAAATTAAATCTACTAAAAAATAAACCCAATAGGCTGGTTTTGCTTCCAATAAGGATTAATTATATCTTAGTTGGGATCAATTACAAGCTGTTTTATTATTACAGAGAAAAAGGAAATCTTATGTAAAAAAAAAAATCTGAACTTTCTGGATAATGGGTTTCCATATAAGGGATCCCATAGCTGTATCAAAAATAGAGGGAAGAATAACGGATACTGGCAGTCTTGGCTACAGTTTACTCGGGCCTATCATTGTCTACCACTTGTTTCAACCTATGGATGACTGAAACATTTTTCAGTAGACGCTGAACTCCTGCATGGTCTGAAGTTGTCATTTTTCCTATTGTTTATTGCCATATGTTTCGCATTCCAGACCTCCCATATAACTAGGGGACACGCACCTGAAGGTCAACAGGATGTTACCCACCAACAAGATTTTTATGACCCTGCCTACTCCACTGACAACAATATGGTTTTCTGGTTCTTTAATCTGACCTTAGTTAACACAACCTCCTTCTTGCCTTTTTTGAGCTGAGCTCCTGTAGTTGTGCTGCTTAGAATGTGGCTGGGTGGCTTTCCGTCCCTAAACTCTTGCCACCCAAGTCCCGGGCCTAGATCAGCAATCCAATACCTCCCAACATTTTGGAAATAGAAAGAGGGACCACACCCATTTTTGTGGCCACACCCCCTAATTACCATGTTCATTTTACAAAATGTGGCAGGTTATGAAAGTTTGAACACATTTCTGTGGTTTTTATGCGTTATTACAGTTTTGCTAATGAAGGTGAATTGCCCTTTAAGATGCAAGTTACAGCTTTCCCAAGACACCTGCTTATCTTAAATTGTTACAATTGTTTCTTTGCTTATCTAAAATTGTTACAAATGTATCTAAGTGCAGCTGCCACGTATTGTGGGCTCTCTGCCAAAAGCCAATTAAGTTTTAGAAACTTTATATCTTTTTTAGGGATGCACCGAATCCAGGATTCAGTTTGGGATTTGCCCTTTTTCAGCAGGATTTGGCCAAATCCTTCTGCCCGGCCGAACCAAATCTGAATCCTTAGGGGCGGGGAGGGAAATCTCGAGACTTTTTGTCACAAAGCAAGGAAGTAAAAAGTGTTATCCCCTTCCCACCCCTAATTTGCATATGCAATCCTACAGCATGAAGCGATCTAGAATAATTCACCGTTTTAGTTCTGCTGATGACCTGACAAGTCACTGTCAGTTGCAAAAAGAGGCAGGGCATTTTATTTTTTTATTTAAACGTCTAACCTCTCTGTTGCATGAGGGGTGTAACGTGAATATGAACACACTGCTCTATGAAACTACGAAGACTGCAGCCGTTACTTCTCTTTACCACAGAGCTGCTTCCTTCCTGAAAACCGTATAGTGAGCAGCCAACACAAAATGAAAACTTTACAAAAAAAAAAAAGATAAAAAATCCTAGTAAATGTACACCTTATTTTGCACCCATTTTATCACCCCCCTTATTGTTTTAAATGTAACAATGATATTTTATTTTTTTTATACTTTTATCAGCCTTAGAACCGAGTAACTGCACTTCCAAAGAGTTGGACTGGCCCCTGACAGGATCACAATGTGCAAAGTGCAAAAAATTTCTACACTGCTTTCCTTGCATTGCCACAGGTCTCTGGGCTTATAAATACAGTGTTTTACTCCCTGCTCCCCTAACTTGCACATCAACAGGAGCCTGTCCTTACCCTCGGCTGCACTATGGGCACTGAACACCTTTCAACAGAATTTGTTTCACAGCCAGACCCAGTTAAGAAGTGCTCCCTGATTGGGCCGTGCTCTTGCACCCCTTAGGGCAGCGACACACGTGGCAATTTGGCCCGGCGACAAATCTCCTTTTCTTCGGGGCGACTAATCTCCTTGAACTGCCTTCCCGCCGGCTAGAATGAAAATCGCCATCGGGATGGCACTCTGAGCGCTTCGTTTTCCAAAGTCGCCCGAAGTTGCCTCACGAGGAAACTTCGGGCGTCTTCGGAAAACGAAGCGCTCAGAGTACCATCCAGCTGGCGATTTTCATTCTAGCCGGCGGGAATTCTCCCTGAATTGCCACGTGTGTCTCTGCCCTTAGTACTCTTTACAGAGGGGAATGAAACCCCAAAATTCAATTGATGCAAAGTTATACAGAGTGGTCCTCTAAGCACTACTACTACAATGCAATGCACTGTCTATGCACTTACACTATGGACTTCCTGTATATTAAGTTAACCCTAGGGTTGCCAACTCTCAGGGGTTTTTTCATCAAAATCTGAATTTTTCAGATTTTCTTTAAATTATAAAAGTCAGACCAAACTAGAATTCACGATTTGCCCCTATTTATCAATAAAAAATCAGATTGGGAAAAATTGCTACATTTTTGGATTGGCAAGCAAAAATAACACATTTTTCTCGTTTGACGCCAGCAAACCACAAAAAATTCTCCTTTTTACAAAAAAAAAACGTCATTAAACCCCGAAAACTCCCAACATTTTGTGAGGGTTAAAACATCTTCAAATGGTTAAAGGAGAACTAAATCCTAAAGTTAAAAAACCCCTACCCCGCTACCCTACATAGACCCCCTCCCCCCAGCCTAAGTGTTACCCCAGGCAAATACCCCTGTTTTACTTACCCCTCGGTGCAGATTCAGGCATCAAAGTTCACGGGCGCCATCTTCAGCCGCTTCGGTAATCTTCGGAATGAGACTGGCGGTTCGACATTTTTTTGGAGTTTCGGTACATGCACAGTTGTTGCGAAGCAGAAATTTGCTCCAACTGCGCATGTGCTGCCATGCCGTTCACTTCCCGAAGATTTCCGAAGAGAAGAAGATGGCGCCTGTGAACTCTGATGCCTGAATCTGCACCGAGGGGTAAGTAAAACATTAGGGGCATTAGCCCGGGGTAACATTTAGGCTGGGGGCGAGGAGGGAGGGGGGTCTATGCAGGGTAGGGGTTTTTTAACTTAAGGGAATTCTCCTTTAAGGGGACATCTGCCATTGACTTTTACATAAATTCAGCAGATATTAGATGGCGTATTTTTTCAGATTTAGACTTGAAACCGCTTCGGGGCATAATAAATGGCAAAAAAATTGTGTTTGTTTACCGCAACTTTTTTTTCGCGTTTTCATCGTCAAAATGGATGCCGCGGGAAAAATTGCACGTTACTAACCCCCTCACTCTTTCAGACAGAGCGAGAGAGTAAAGGCCTGCTATAAACAGTCTTTGATTGCAGATATCCCAGAAACCACTACAATTGAAAAAGAATGTAAACTGCAAAAATGCTCAAAGAAGCACTTGAGTAGATTTACATCAAATACTTTTTTAGGTTTAGATCCCCTTAAATCAGAAATGCTAATTTGTATAATGTGACTATCCTTCCAGCAGCCTATGACACTTACAGTATACTCCTCTCGGAAGAGTTTCCCGTCATCCGCCGACCTCATCCTAAACTCTTCCTCCAGCTTTTCCACTGGAATGGGGAAGTACTTCTTATAGACCGTGGGCGAGCTGCTCAGCAACATCACTGTTTGTTGTTCTGTTGATCATAAAACATATGTCATTTGTCAATGATGATGATGAAGTCACAAACAAAACAAACCTGCCCATAAACAGCATGAAAATCCTTGCAAACGTATTCAAGAAATAAAAACCCTGTTGGTTATAGGTATAGAAAGCATCGGGCAACTATGGGGTTGGGATGTTGGCATGAAATCTGTCAACCTGGAGAGATAATGAATGTCTATGGATGGTTATACACAGGCAGATTAAAGCTGTTGATATCAGTCCTTTAGACCGATTAGACAGCTTATCTGCCCATGTAGGGGGCATTCCAACGGGTCTCCCAGATTGATATCAGGCCGAAATTCGGCTGGATATCGATCGGGCAGGTTTGATTTTTTTTTTGGGCGAGTTGATGTCCTCGTCCCGTTGGCACCCATTTCCTTCGTTGTAATCCAACCTAGGGCCGAATGATCGGATTAAGCCGATATCACTCTGCTTTTGGTGGGTTTATCGGGTTAAGATCTGCTTGTTTATCGACCCTGCCAAACGAGATCGTTGGTCACCTTTACTCAAGATATTCGCGTACATTGAATAGTGTTCTTACCAATGACGTATAGTCCAAACCATCAAATATTTTTGTGTGATACATTTAATGTATCTATTGGGAATATTATGATACTATAAGGCCAGGGCCAGACTAGGCAGATCTTGAGAATCCAATTCCTCCACTGCTACTGTTCTGATTAGTGATGTGCGGGCCGGCACGATAACCGTGGGTCGGTTGAGTTTGGGCCGACCTCGCACCACCATTTGCGGGTGGCACCTTACACTGCCGGCTTCCGGTTTTATAGCCACGTGTCTTTTGTGATGTCATTGCCGGCTGGGCCGGCGCGGGTCTATAAAGGGAACCTGGAAGTCGGGCTCGGGCAGGTGCGGGTGGTGAGAGGGCGGATATTGGCCATGTGCGGGTTGGGGAAAAACCCGACGCGCACATTACTAGTTCTGATCTATTTGCCTGCATTCAGAAGCATTGTCTCTGCCCGTATGCAGGAAGACGCGGTGGATATATTTAAAAAAAAAATGCTTTTTCGGGTGCGGGCAAATAAATCAGAAGAGCAGTAACGGAGAAGTGAATTCTCGACCTACGGAGAACTGCCATGTCTGGCCCTAGCCTCAGTATTTTAGTGTGAAACGGGTTAGGGTGTATGTCAGGATGAGGAGGAATTACTGACCCTACAACACTCCTTCAGTATTGGTTTTTGTCACAGCTTGTCTACTCATTTTCTAAATCTGATTTGGCCGCTCCCCACTAACACTGATGATTTAAGAGAGCACAAGCTTACAGTCACATTGACACTAACTATGGTCAGTTCTATCAGGAGCCAGTTAACCTGCCTGTATGATTTTGGAGCATGGAGTTGCCAGGAGAAAACCCATCCGGGTACAGGTAGAACACACAAAGGCTTAGCAGATAGAGCCCCGGGTGGAATAAAACCTCGGAGATGCAAGGTGAAAAAGCTCTGTCCAAGCAGACTGCCTCATTTCTATTAACATTTATTTCATGTGCTTATTTGAAAAGGAAGAGTGTTTTTCATGGAGTGCGGTATTCTTGCTACAGTTCCCCTTCAAGAGAGCCCGGCCATTTCTCACGCAGCTCAGAATAACGGCATAAACAGGAGGAAGCGGTTGCAGTGCAACATTTTTGGGGATATCCATCAGTTTCTAGTCTGTTTAGCTGTGGTTTGAAGTTTTTGGTTTCTTACAAAAGGATGTCCACCTAGCTTCTTCTTTATAAGTTTTACCAAGCACTGGTTTTGTGTATCAATGCACTTCTTGAAATAATTTGGGATTTCTATGGGGCCACAATACCCCCAGCGGAATTTGACACTATTTAAAAGTCGGTTTAATGTTCCCTTCATCTTCCTACAGATGTGTCTCATTATGAATCCTCTCATATCCTGCAGGAATGTACTTTATATTTCTCCCCTGCATCGAGAATTAGGGAACACTTCACAAGTGGCAGCTTTAAGGACAGTTAGGGCAAGAGTTGGGGAAAGTGCCTATTTGCTTTTTTAAATACCGTATATACTCGAGTATAAGCCGACCCGAGTATAAGCCGAGGTACCTAATTTTACCTACGAAAACTGGGAAAACTTATTGACTCTAGTATAAGCCTAGACACAACTACAGCCCTGTCTCCCAGCAGCGCACATTCTGCCAAAGCGACCCCCCCCAGCGATCAACTGGATTTCTTTGCAAAGTTGATGGTGACAGAGAATTGCCAAACAGATTACTGTGTGCATTGTCCCACTGTCCCACTACCATGTGCAGAGGGCGCTGTGTGATATTGCCATCACTGTTAATCTTTCGTATAACCAACAGAGGGCGCTGTGTGATATTGCAGTCACTGTTATTCTTTCATATAACCAACAGAGGGCGCTGTGTGATATTGCAGTCACTGTTAATCTTTCATATAACCAACAGAGGGCACTGTGTGATATTGCAGTCACTGTTATTCTTTCATACAACCAACAGATGGCGCTGTGTGATATTGCAGTCCCTGTTATTCTTTCATACAACCAACAGATGGCGCTGTGTGATATTGCAGTCACTGTTAATCTTTCATATAACCAACAGATGGCGCTGTGTGATATTGCAGTCACTGTTATTCTTTCATATAACCAACAGATGGCGCTGTGTGATATTGCAGTCACTGTTAATCTTTCATATAACCAACAGAGGGCACTGTGTGATATTGCAGTCACTGTTATTCTTTCATACAACCAACAGATGGCGCTGTGTGATATTGCAGTCCCTGTTATTCTTTCATACAACCAACAGATGGCGCTGTGTGATATTGCAGTCACTGTTAATCTTTCATATAACCAACAGATGGCGCTGTGTGATATTGCAGTCACTGTTATTCTTTCATATAACCAACAGATGGCGCTGTGTGATATTGCAGTCACTGTTATTCTTTCATATAACCAACAGAGGGCGCACTGTTATTCTTTCATATAACCGACAGAGGGCATTGTGGGATATTGCAGTCTCTCCCCAAGTGAACTGTTGGTATAGGAATGATTAAAAGTGACTGCAATCTCAGCTACTCGGGTTGGGTACCGATGACCCGAGTATAAGCCGAGGTAGAATTTTTAGCACATTTTGGATGCTGAAAAACTCGGCTTATACTCGGGTATATACGGTACATCTTGAAGTTGATGTTGAAGTTCTACTACAGTGGAATTTTGTGCGAAATCTTCTTTGCCGTCCTAGATATTTTTGAACGCACCAATATTTTTCCTATACTTGTAACCTTGTTATGAGCTAAGGGGGGGCCTTGACCAAAGATTTGGCCTCAAAGAGGGCTTGAACTAAACCTTAACTATAGAAGTAGGGCAGAAATATTGTACAGGTATGGGACCCGTTATCCAGGATGCTCAGGACCTGGGGTTTGCCCTAAGTCTACTAGAAAATCATGAAAACATTAAATAAACCAAATAAGCAGGTTTTGCTTCCAATAAGGTATCAATTATATCTTAGTTTGGATCAAGTACAAGCTACTGTTTTATTATTACTGAGAAAAAGGAAATCACTTTTAGAAATTTAGATAAAATGGAGACAACCTTTACGTAATTCGGAGCTCTCTGGATAATAGGTTTTCAGAGAACAGATCCTATACATTGTGTTTTGGGCTTCTGTACCAGCCCAAGGCAACCACAGCCTTTTAGCAGGGAAGATCTGTGTCTCCAAAGATGCCCCAGTAGCTCCCCATCTTCTTTTCTGCTGATTCACTGCACATGCCCTGTGCTGCTGTCACTTACTGAGCTTAGGGACCCACTCACAATATACAGTACACATAGAATAGAAATGTCACAATATAAGGCTGATTAGTAATTAATACAGATAATTACTACATGGCAGCACAGAAACCAGTGCAATTAGCATCAGAATTTAATAATCAGCAAACCTGTAGCATCATCTTATATTACAGGGGAAGCTAATTTTCTGCTGGATAATTAGTGACGAGCCCTAAGCTTAGCTTCTCAACAGCTGCTCAGAGCCCACTGAGCATGTGAGTGTCACAGACACTTTCCAAGATGGTGACCCCCTGTGACAAGTTTGAAGTCCTGGATCATTGCTGCTATTGATGGGACATGATGAGAAGAAGGCCTGCCATTAGAAAGGTTTCAGGGTGAATGGAAAGCAAAGCAGCAGAAGGGGTTATGCAAGGAGCAATTGCACAAGCTAAAAAGTCACTGGTGATGTGAAAGTCGGAAGCAATGTGGAGTCAAGGTCTCTCAAAAGCCATGTTTTCTGTAATTACTTAATGAATGAGGAACTGGAGGAAAGTCATACAGAAGGCCAGTTCCAGAGAAGTGCAACAGGTTCCACAACGGTCATGGGATGAGAAGGACTTTTCACGTTTGAGATGGCTTACAATTACAGGACCTCACTTACTAACTGTGGACAAGGTAGAAAATGACCTACAGCAACTGTACTGGTAGACAATGATGGCTTCAAGAAAGGGTTAGATTCTTTTTGGCAAATGAGAGAATATATGTTTCCCAGACCTAATAAGCAACTCATATACCTCTTCCCCCACTCCACAAATGCTACCTCTCTCATACAGAGAATTACATGAAAATACAAAGCACTCAATAATGTTGCCCCACATCACACACATCACTTTTTTATTCCCCAAGTCCACCCCCAGGCGTAACCTTCAGCCTGCACACAACCTCCTTTTCTCCTCCTTACTCATTACTTGTTCACATGCTGCACCCATCCTTTGGAACTCCATTCATCATCCCCTAGACATTCCCAGAACCTCATCAACCTTTAATGACCACTTAAAGGGGAAAAAACACTTTTAGACGAGTGCTCATTTAGTTCGGCACTTATAAAAAAGCTGCATAAATAAATATACATTCTTTTTACACAGACCTACTTAAGTCTACAGATGGAAAGGAAACCATGATAATCTGTCTCTGACTCATAAGATCCATTTTCCAACCACCTTAGGCTCACAGAGTCTTTCATCCCTGCTCTCGGCTTTTCCCATTCTGAAGTGATGGATTTTGGGATTTGCAGTCCTTCTAATTTCCATAGTGGACGAAGGTTAGATATTCTAGAGAAGGGGTCCCCAACCTTTTCTACCCGTGAGCCACATTTAAATGTAAAATAAGTTGGAGAGCAACATAATCATGCAAGGAGTTCCTACAGGTGCAAAATATGGACTGGTATTGGCATTTGGTAGCTCCTATGTGGACTTGCAGCCTACACGAGGCTCTGTTTGGCAGTACATTTGGGTTTTGTGCCACTAAAACTTGCCTCTAAGCCTGGAATTTAAAAATAAGCACCTGCTTTGAGGCCACTGGGAGCAACATCCAAGAGATCGGAGAGCAACAAGCTACTCACGAACGACTGGTTGGGGATCCCTGCTCTAGAGAGTAGAGGGAACTGAGAATTTAAGTTTAGCGATGAGCAAAATTTTTTGCCAGGTTTCGCCACAAAAAAGACACCCATAGACTCAAATGTGTGGGAAAAAACTGTCACACATCAAGAAAAAAATTGTTGCCTATAGACTTCAATGCATTTGGTGAATTTTGTACCATTTTTGGCGTAGCAAACTGGGTCAGATTCATCCTAACTATTGAAATTGAATGACTCTGTGAGTATATGGAGGGTTGAAAAATGGTTCCCATGAAAAAAATAACAGATGATCATGGTATCCTTTTAATTTTTGGAGTAAAGTATGTCTGTATGAAAAAACAAAAACTTTTCTATCTATTTTGGAACAGATAGTATTTATGCACCGTTTCTACATAAACCCAACTGATTGAAACCATGTCCCTTTAATACTCACTTTTCCAAACCTATAATCTATAGGGTATTGGGTATAGAAGGTTGCTCCCAGTCTACACAGTTTAAAATGGGGTTCAAAGATTCTAAACATTTCCCCAACTAGTTCCACCCCTTGTTCCTGTTTAATATCATTTATTTTGCAACAAACAACCATGAACCCCCAGGTTCTCATTTTGAGTTCAAGAAATGAATGTGTTGACAAATGACGAAGGATGAAGAGGAAAAAATCCTGCTGACTCTTGGTGTTTGTGCTCTGAGCTTAGGCAGGCCCGGATTTGTGGCGAGGCCACATAGGCCCGGGCCTAGGGCGGCAAAAAATAGGGGCGGCATGCTGCCCAATCGCATTATGGGGACGTGTGCGTCCCCATTCGATTACACTAGCTGTGCCGGCGCTTTTTCGCCGGCGCGCTGGGAAGGGGAAGTGTAGGCAGTCGCGACCGCGCGGCCGCCTGCTCGGACCTCGTGGCCTAGGGGCGGCCGGCAAACAAATCCGGCGCTGAGCTTAGGTTTGTGTCAGTTAAACGGAGAATACATTTCGGAAAGAGACGAGCGTGCCTATATGGCAGTGGAGTATGTGGCTGACAGTTTCCTGTGCTGATAAGCCAAACACTGATGTTTATTACATTCACTCATTTTAGAAACACTTTTTAAGACCATTAAGGGTAGAGACACATGCTCAGATTCGGGGAGATTTAGTCGCCCGGCGATAAATAGTTTCTTCTTCGGGGCAACTAATCTCCCCGAACTGCCTCCCCCGGCTAGGATCTAAATCGCCAGGGGACGGCACTCGGATCGCTTCATTTTTCCGAAGTCGCCCAAAGTTTCCTTTTGAGGCTACTTCAGGTGACTTGGAAAATGAAGGGCCGCTGGGCGACTAATCTCCCCGAATCTGAGTGTGTGTCTCTGCCCTAAAAGCGAAAGCTCACCTAGCTTTGTTCTTTTGTGCATGTGTTAGTGTAGATAGTGGTACAAAACTTTGCAACTGGTCTTTATTTACTTTGTGTTGTTTTTCACAATCTCCCTCTCTTCCAGTGGAAAAACTATAGAGGAAACAGACCCTGCGGTCGCATGGGACATAAGGGCCGGGACTGCTGGGTCTGCTTCCTCTATAGTCATAGAAATCCCCCCCAGCCACTTTCCTTAAAGGGGTTGTTCACCTTTGAATTTTTCTTACATGGGGTCAGTGACCCCCATTTGAAAGCTGGAAATTGAAAAAATGAAAAGAAATTTAAAAATTGTTTACAACAAGCCATTCTATAACATAGTTAACAAACGTGAACCACCGCTTTAAAGGTGAAGCTAAACCCAGACTGTCAGTTTGAGGCCACAAGGTTGCTGTATCGACAGTCATGTACGGCAGCTCTGTGCAGGCAGGTACACCTCTGATCTTTAGAGTTATGTTTAGAAAAATACAAGCAGAGCTTCACAGAGCCACAGTGATGTGCGGGCCGGCCCGATACCCGCAGGTTCGGGTCGACCTCACACCCCCCTTTCCGGGCCCGGTTCCAGGTTGAGCTCTTCTAAACTGCTCTCCCCGCCCGTGACCTTACAAATGCCAGCTTCTGGGTTCAACTTTTATAGACGCGCGCCTGCTCGTCCTGCCCCTTTTGTGATGTCATCGGCGGAACTGGTTGCGTGGGTCTATAAAAGGAACCCGGAAGTGAGGTGCGGGTGGAGGGAGGGCGGGTGTAGGTCCGGAAAAACCCAACCCGCACATCACTACCACAGATACAAGTAGCCAAATTGACTGCCATTGTGCATAGTAAGGCGAGATGTTGCTGACAGCTCTTCATAATAGGGCTTTTTAATAATAGGGCTGTCCAGTGGCGTAACTAGAGTGCGCTGGGCCACCCTACAAAAAAATCTTCAGAGGGGCCCAGCACATATACACACACAAATACTAGTCTGGCATGAAGGACGCTTCATAGGTTTATTGACCCTTGCAACCAAAAAAATGAATCCAGGATTCAGCCTTTTTCAGCAGAATTCGGCCTGTTGTCTTTCTTATGCTTTCTTTTAATGGCCTCTGCTATTCATCTTCCTCTATGACTTCTAAACTGCTGTGTAGTTGCTAGGGTAATTGAGCCCTAGCAACTAGATAGCAGTTGAAATTGCAAACAGAGCAGCAGAACAAAAAATGTTTAAATATTTAAAATTATAATACATGCAAATGATTTTACAATACTACCTTCTATACAATACAGGTATGGGATAGGTTATATGGAAACCCGTTATCCAGAAAGCTCTGAATTACGGAAAGGCCATCTCCCATAGACTCCATTTTATCCAAATAATCCAAATTTTTTAAAATGATTTCCTTGTTCACTGTAATAATAAAACAGTAGCTTGTACTTGATCCCAACTAAGATATAATTAATCCTTATTGGAAGCAGAACCAGCCTATTGGTTTTATTTAATGTTTTCAGGATTTTCTAGTGGACTTAAGATATGAAGATCCCAGTTACGGAAAGATCGGTTATCCAGAAAATCCCAGGTCCCGAGCATTTTGGATAACAGGTCTCATACCTGTATACAGTAATGGAACTAGGTGGGGGCGGGCCCTGGTGTGGGCCGTGCAGCCGGGCTCGCCCCCACCCTCGTCCGTGTGATTTTTCAATGCGGCTGCTGCCCGTGCGATCTGCCGGGGGGGCCCTGCGGGGGTGCTGACCCTGGCCCAGTTGCACCCCCTGCTCCCCCGGTAGTTACGCCCCTGCCTGTATATGGGGTAAGCGCAGTCCCCAACCTCGTTGAATCCAAATAATCTGGATTATTTAGATAAAATAGAGTCCATGGGAGACGGCCTTTCCATAATTCAGATCTTTCTGGAAAATGGGTTTCCAGATAACTGATCCCATACCTGTACTGGATATTAAATGGTCAAATTATACTGAACTCATGATGTCAAATATATAAAACATGCTGAGCACCAGTACAGTAACTTTGAGGGTGACAAAGGCCTCCGGTTGGAAAACTTTTTGCTTTTCTTGGAAGTCCAAGATGAGCCAACACTAATATAAATACCATTCACTCTAAGTACATCACACGGGAGGTTTCTCAAGATTTCTGTAGCCCTGACTGTCAATAATACATAGGAACAAGCAGGAACGGCCCCAGCACTGAGAGACAAGTGATAAGAAACACAGGGCTCTCCATGTGCAGCACAGCGATAGGGAATCACGTGACGATAGAATGAAGGCAGCAGCACCCGTCTCTTGCCTAGTGGGTGCTGAAACATTATCATACTGAGCACATGAACTCCATTGTAATCTGGGAGTTTTCTGCTGCTGCATTTTCTACACAGATTCCTTTGCAGTCTCCCTGGGCTTATTCCAGTATAATACATCTGAAAGCATGGCAGGATAAATGTAGCGGCAATATTACCCTTAATAACCCCAGGACCCATTGTAGGACAAACACAGTGCCGATTTCACCAATAATAATACCAGAACACATGGCAGGATAAATGCAGTGACAATATTACCGGTAATAACCCCAGGACACATTGTGGAACAAAAACAGTGCAAATTTCCCCAATAATAATACCAGAACACGTGTCAGAATAAATGCAGTAACAATATTACCCTTAATAATCCCAGGACACATTGTAGGACAAATACAGTGCAAATTTCACCAATAATGACACCAGAACACATGGCAGGATAAATGGAGTGAGAATATTATCCCTAATAAACCCAGGACACATTGTAAGACAAAAAACAGTGCAAATTTCACCAATAATAATACCAGAACACGTGTCAGAATAAATGCAGTGACAACATTACCCTTAATAACCCCAGGACACATTGCAGGACAAATACAGTGCCAATTTCACCAATAATATTACACATGGCAGGATAAATGCATGGTCACTTGAATGTATAATGCCCCCAGTGGCAAGCCTCAGGTTGTAGGTACCTAAGACAAGCCCCCAAACCCACCCTGCTCGTCTTCTCAGCTGGACTCAGAATCTCCTTCTCACATGCACGGCCGTGTACGCAGGGCCGCCATCAGGGGGGAGAGTTGTAGGGGGCCCCCGAGGGTAAGGGGGGGCGGCCACGCCACACTTACTTGATTAGCTGGGCCCCCATATTTGTGAGAGCTGCTGACTTTGGGAAGGCATGGACGTTTAAGGGGCCCTGGCCACCAATTTTCTTATAATGTGGGGGGGCCCTGACCACCAATTTTGGCCACCAATTTCTTTTTCTCATGTGGGGTCCTAGCCACCTATATTTTTTAATGGGGGGCACTGGCCACAAATGTTTTTTTATGGGGGGCCCTGACCACCAATATCTTTCTATTTTTTATTAACATGTGGGAACCCTAGCCACCAATATTTTTTTTGTTTTTTTACTGTGTGGTGGGGGGGCGGACCTGTAGGTGGGGCTTGCAGTGCTCCGAATTACAGGAAGGCCATCTTCCATAGACTCCATTTGAATAAAATAATCCACATTTTTAGAAATGATTCCCAAATTAGATATATTCAATCCTTATTGGTTTATATTATGTTTTAAATGATTTTTTAGTAGACTACGGTATACAGATCCAAATTATCCGGAAAGGTCCAGAGCATTCTGCATAACAGGTCCCATGGCTGTATAATACCTCCATTCAGTGTGCAGAAGGAAATTATTAGTGTTGGTCTGGGGATCCTTCGTTAAAATCAACCCATCGATTTCTCTCTCTCTCTATATATATATATATATATATATAGATCTATATATATGTATATAATAGTCTAATGCAGTAATAGAAATGTTTGCGGGTAATGAAAACCAGAAATGTGAACCCACCTTGTTCCTCTAGGATTCCATTGGGCATCTTCTTGTCACTGGAGTTGACATCGGCCTTTCTGTGTTTTCTGGACCTTAGAAAAAACAAAGCGCGATCTTTTATGGACGATCTGATGGGTTTGAATTTCTCCATCTAACTCGGCATGTGAATACAGGAAGCCTTGTAACTGCTACTGACCAAGTTCCTTTTATACCGCTGTTAAGCTGCTACTTCTCTACGTCGGTTCCCACCCCAAAAAAATGTGTCACACAACCCACAGACTTATTTTCCTCTTAAATTATGATTAGCTGAAACAACCTAATGGCTCTGTTGCAGCAGTGACTGATGAGGCAAGGGATCCGGTAACCACATTTGTACTTTAGATTAATTTTTAGTATGACCTAGAGACTGATATTCTGAGACAATTTGCAATTGGTTTTCATTTTTTATAATTTGTGGTTTTTGAGTTATTTAGCTTTTCATTCAGCGGCTCTCTAGTTGCTAGGACCCAAATGACCTTAGCAACCATGCATTGATATGAATAAGAGACTGGAATATGAATAGAAGAGTCCTTGAATAGGAAGACGAGTAATAAAAAGCAATAACACTAGATTTATAGCCCTATAGAGCATTTGGGGGTTTTTTTAGATAGGGTCAGAGACCCCGATTTGAAAGCTGGAAATGGAAAGGAATTTTAAAAATTGCTTACAACAAGCCATTCTATAACACAGTAAAGGGTAACAAGCGAGAACCAGCCCTTTAAAGGTAAAGCTAAACGCAGACTGAAGCTCTGCTTGCATTCTTCTAAACATAAAGAAGACCAGAGGTGTAACTTTGCCTGCTCAGAGCTGCCGGACATGACAGTTTCAGGCGTCACGGTTGCTGTATCGACCGTCATGTACGGCAGCTCTGTGCAGGCAAAGTTACACCTCTGATCTTCTTTATGTTTAGAAGAATGCAAGCAGAGCTTCACAGAACCACAGATACAAGTAGCTGTTAAGTAGACAAATTCCACTGCCATTGTGCATAGTGAGGCGAGATGTTGCTGACAGTTATTTAAAATATGGCTTTGTAATAATAGGGCTTTATAATAGGGCTGTCCAGTGGCGTCACTAGAGTGTACTGGGGCCCCTGCAAAAAAAAAATATCTTCAGAGGGGCCTGGCGCACTCTGATTCCCAATCCACTTCCCGTCCTGCCTCCACCCCGCCCATATCCCACCTCCTTCCTGCCCACTTCCCACCTGACTCCGCCCACTCTCACCAGACTTGCATTCCTCTTCCTCAACGCAGGTTAAAGAGCGGCTGGGAAGGAGGGGGTTTTTATTAGCTATAGAGGAAACACAGAAATGGACACTAATCTCCCCGAAACTGCCTTCCCGCCGGCTAGAACCTAAATCGCTGGAGGGATGACACTTTGGCGACTTCGGAAAACGAAGCGATCCGAGTGCCATACCTTCGGTGATTTAGATTCTAGCCGGCGGGAAGGCAGTTTCAGGGAGATTAGTCGCCCGAAAAGAGGTGATTTTTTTGGCGACGGAATCTCCCTGAATCTTCACATGTGTCTCAGCCCTAAAGGAGCAGTAACGTGTTTTGTTCACCCTCACTTTAACTCTATTAAAGGATCTGTTTAAAGTTTAAAGACGAAATCTCCCCAAGTCTTCTTCTGTCTCTGCCCTTACGACATACAAGGAAGAAAGAAAAGGCTCGTGTCACAATGGGGGTTTGAGAAAAACGAAAGTAAAACGTTCAAAGACAAAAGTTCCAGAATTCAGTCAGCAATTTACAGGCACGGTGGGGGGGGGGGTCTAGAAAAATCATTAGAATAATGAAAACAAGGATCTGATTGGCTCAGAGGTGTTACTGTAACGGGATGTTCTATTTTCACTACAAAAACCCCAGGGAAAAATATAATATTAGTCAAAGTGTCAAGGGAGTATTTCTATTGCAAACTCATTTGGGGCTTTGTTTTTAAAGTTATTTGTAAATAGTGTCAAAAGCAGCGGTTTTCTGTCCATTTCTGCACTGCTGGTTCTGTCTCTTACTCATTGTAGTAAAGTTAGCCTTTGCCTCCTACTTCGTTTACAAATACATGTAAAAACACTCGACATTTTTAATTAATGTACATTGGAAAGTTGCTTAAAATTAACATTTCATTTTTTTTTTTTAACCTTTGGGTTTACATACACTTTAAGGCAGAGGAGCGGTTACGTTGCCTTCGCTGAGACGTGCTTGAAAGAACCTCGGAGCGGTGCAGTTTTCTCCTGGTAGGTGCACTGACCCGGGGTTTCAGGTAAGTAAATGTGATTACTTAGGGGTGCCTAACACCCCCTAACTGTCATCCAGTAGATATTCTGTTATACTGATGCTTACTGAGAATGTACTTGCCCAAGGAAGCAATATGGCAGCTCCTATTGCTACGTACTATATAAATGTATATATGTGTATGTATATATAAATATATATATGATAAACAAAAGCTATGAGTATCTTGTAAATTATATCCTTATAAACAGTGAGTTCTGATGTCATCGGTTATAAACGGTGAGTTCTGATGTCATTTCTGTCACATGACTCACTGAAATTTGTGTATTATAATAAATAAAGTGCCCTCAGTTGCAAAATATGAGGATATTGGAAGTTACCTCGGAGTTCCATGACCTTCGGCCTCGTGTTTTTATATGGTCGTGAAACTCCTCTGTAACTTACAATGTCCTTATAATTTACAAGAGGGGGTACTTTATTCACTATATGAATTTATCTATAAAAAGATATTATAAGTCACGAAGAGTTTTATGAACAAATAAAAGCACGAGGCCAAACTCCGAGGTTGCTAATATCCTTATAATTTACAACAGGGGGTACTTTATTCACTATATATGTATATATTTTTATATAACTCTAATATAACTCCAAGGTTACTTCTAAAAACTTCTCATATTTTCCTCAACAAGGGGTACTTTATTTATTATAATACACACGTTTTAGTGAGTCATGTGACAAAAATGACATCACTACTCACCATTTATACATCATATTCATCACCACTCACCTTCTATAAGGATATAATTTACAAAGATAAGATATTCATGGCTTTTGTGTATTTTATATATATATATATATTGCCCCGGAGCAAAAATCAGAAAGCAAACTTGTAACCGTTTTCCTTTGATTTCGTTTCAGGCACAAAACAGAGGGGTCATTACCTTAACAGGTATCCGGCCAGTAGAATAAGGACAAAGCAGACGAGGAGGGGCACCAGCACTGACGTCAGCAGCGAGCGAGTCTCATCATTTGCATCATCAGGGGGAGTGGTACCTGGAAAGATAAGATATATCATTTGCTTTCCTTCCTTATAATATAATTATTATATGTCCACACATGATAGAACAATATATCATATTAGTGTAGGTTATTCTGCACACTAACACCTTATATACTGTACCTACACCTCTGTGTCTATTCATGAGCTGTCGAAGAAAGAACGACCTCCAGTCTCTAAATTATTGTTTTCAGTTTTTGAGTTATTTCGCTTTTTATTCAGCAGCTCTCCAGATTGCAATTTCAGCAGTCGGTAGCTAGGATCCAAATTCCCCTAGCAACCATGCACTGATATGAATAATACCACACAGAATTAGAGTGCTCACCTGAACGTAATTACCCTCTCGGGTGCCGGGTGCTAAACAGTCCACAGGACCTCCTGCTCAAGGTCCAAATAACTCGAACATCCAAAGAAAACTGTAGCACACCGATCAAACTTGTCTTGTGAAGAAAAGTGTTTTTATTGGCTCACGGCAGACATAAAGTTTGGCAACGTTTCGGGCCACGCAGGCTTGATAAAGGGCCCTGCGTGGCCCGAAACGTTGCCAAACTTTATGTCTGCCGTGAGCCAATAAAAACACTTTTCTTCACAAGACAAGTTTGATCGGTGTGCTACAGTTTTCTTCTGATATGAATAATAGACTGGAATATGAATAGGAGAGGCCTGAATAGAAATATGAGGAATAAAACGTAGCAATAACAATATATTTGCAGCCGTACAGAGCGTTTGTTTTTAGATGGGGTCAGTGACCCCTTGAAAGTTGGAAAGAGTCAGAAAAAGAAGGCAAATATATAGAAAGGCCGGTGTTTTTTTCCAGAAAATGTGGCAACCTTAATCTTAATGGACCATTAATCTGATGGCAGTTGCTACACTATTCAAGAGTCAGTTCAGCTACACTGCTTCATGAGCAATGCAGGGAAAGACAAGGAATATTACTTTCAGTGGCAATTACACATACAGATAAGTCCAATGGAAATTTGTACTTAAAGGATCGGTAACGGCAACAACTGAAAGTATTTTAAAGTAATGTAAATATAATATACGGTTGCCCTGTACTGGTAAAACTGGTGAATTTGCTTCAGAAACAATACTATAGTTTATATAAACAAACTGCTGTGTAGCCATGGGAGCAGCCATTCAAGCACAGGATACACAGTAGATAACAGATAAGTACTACTATAGTTTATATAAACAAGCTGCTGTGTAGCCATGGGGGCAGCCATTCAAACACAGGATACACAGTAGATAACAGATAAGTACTACTATAGTTTATATAAACAAGCTGTTGTGTAGCCATGGGGGCAGCCATTCAAGCACAAGATACACAGTAGATAATAATCTATTATTAACATTGGACTCATTGGGCAGCATTTTTACTGGCCCGGCTGATAAAATACCAGGTGGTACCAGTACTACTGTCAATGTGTGCACTGTACTTAGGGGTAATAGTAAATATGATGCTGTCCCCTGCTTTCAGGGCCGGAACTTGGGGTAGATCGGTGCCTAGGGCCCCAAGGTGAGGGGAAGAAATTGTATGGCTCCTGCCGCTCCCTTTCTGCATGGAACACTGCGGATGGGCGCTAGTGGCATCAATGTTACAACAGTAGGGTGGGTGGGTTTGCATATGGCAAGGAGTGGCAGGTGGCTTCAAACAAGTGGTGGGGCATAGATTGGCTTTGGGCAGCCTTGGTCTACTACCCAAATTTTCTCATTCAGAAAGATGCCTGACTATACAGCCAGAGATTAATGTAAATCGTAAGAGCAGCACAGAGATGTCCTGAGATTCAGCCTTCACCATTGTATCAAAGTAGTGGTCCATACCACAGTGGCCTGTGGCTGTAACTGGGATTATGTACGTCCAAGAACCATGTTTTGTAAAAGAAAAATCATAGTAGAACCTACGGCAGCTTCACGCAAGGAAAGATAAACGAGGGATGGTATTCATCCCAGGGAACTAAACAAGCTTAGCTCTGTGGTTGCCAAACCTCTTTACTTAATTTTTCAAGACTTATCCCGTTCTCAGCCTCAAAACTATAGGCTGGTTAGTCTGACATTAGTGGTAGCAAAGCTTTTCGAAGGGATACTAAGAGGTAACATACTTGACTTCATTGCAAATCATAATACTATGAGTTTGTGCCAGCATGGTTTTATGCACAACCGGTCTTGCCAAACAAATTTAATTGCTTTTTATTAGGAGGTGAGCAGGGACCTCAACTCTGCAATGGCAGTGGATGTGATCTACATGGACTTTGCTAAAGCATTTGATACAGTGCCACACAGAAGGTTACTGGTTAAATTAAGGAAAAGATAGACTACAAAGAGTGGTAAATGGTGGTAAATGGAACATTTTCTAATTGGACCAGTGTTGTTAGTGGAGTACCGCAGGGCTCTGTACTAGGTCCCTTGCTTTTCATCTTGTTTATTAATGACCTGGAGGTGGGCATTGAAAGTACTGTTTCTATTTTTGCAGATGATACTAAATTGTGCAGAACTATAGGTTCCATGCAGGATGCTGCCACTTTGCACAGTGATTTGTCTAAGTTGGGAAACTGGGCAGCAAACTGGTTCAATGTTGATAAATGCAGGTTATGCACTTTGGCAAAAATAATATAAATGCAAGTTATACACTAAATGGCAGTGTGTTGGGAGTTTCCTTAACTGAGAAGGTTCAAGGGTTTTTTGTAGATAGCACGTTGTCTAATTCTGGGCAGTGTCATTCTGTGGCTACTAAAGCAAATAAAGTTCTGTCTTGTATAAAAAAGGGCATTAACTCAAGGGATGAAAACATAATTTTGCCTCTTTATAGGTCCCTGGTGAGGCCTCATCTGGAGTATGCAGTTCAGTTTTGGACTCCAGTCCTTAAGAGGGATATAAATGAGCTGGAGAGAGTGCAGAGACTAAGTGCAACTAAACTGGTTAGAGGGATGGAAGACTTAATGAGGGTAGACTGTCAAGGTTGGGGTTGTTTTCTCTGAAAAAAAGGCGATTGCGAAAGGACTAGGGTTGCCACCCACCCGGTATTTTACCGGCCTAGCCGGTAAAACACCTGTCAGGGCCGGGGCTGGTATTACAAATTTACCGGCAATGTAATTGCTAGTAATTTGTAATACCCTTAAAAAAAGCCCTTTGCCCGCCCACAATTTGCTAAGAACTTACCTTTTTTTTCTGGCTTCTGGCCATTGTGTGTGTTGCTCCACCCCTTTTGCTTCACTTTACGAGGCTCCTCCCCCTTTGAGTCATGGGCCGTCCCCTTTTGTTCCCACCTCCCTACCGACCGGTAAAATGTTTCAGAAAAGGTGGCGACCCTAGAGGGGACCTGATTACACTTTATAAGTACATTTGAGGGCATCTACAAAATATAAGGGGTTAAACTGTTTCATTTTTAATACTTTTATAAATAAAAAAGGCGTTGTGACACGCAAGCAATCTCAGTGGTAACTTGATCACTGGTCCAGGACACCAGCAAACTCCTTCCAGACCGGATTTGCTTTTATCAATCCAATATTGTGGGATGTCATAGAGATTTTATACAGCTTCTCCGCTATGTGATCTCAATAGAAGCTTTGAGCTTTGAATTCCCTCTAAACATAACAATTATGCTGCTCCATTAGAAAGACAAATGATGTATCTGAGCTGTAACTGCCTATGGATGACAATGTAATAGAGCTGCCGTACACTCCGGTGTAATAGCCGATTATTATGAATTATTAGATGTGCATTAGGCACAGTTGGGTGGATCCATTGCTGCTGGGAGGGGGTAGATATAATAATATAGCTACTACCCCCTGTACAAAGTGAGTTATAAATGCTGTAATTATAAATTTAGTAGCACCAAACATACAGGAATTCACCCAAACAAGGACCCAGTTCTCTATTTATCACTGTCCTCTGCACCAGCGACAAACCACAAAACAGGAATTAATAGTCAATTTAATCAAGAGCAGCAAACCCTACCAACCAGGAGGCTCAGTTGCTAAGTTTGATTCGTACTTTAGTGTTATCTGGAATGATTGTTGCCTCAATGAATGTGGATACTACCGGGCAAAATAAATGGAACCAATGAGCCAAACAGTTGTGGACATGCAAATGTTTCCACAATCGTTGCACAAAAATATTCCAGAAGAAAAAGGCTTTTTAGCTAGAGGTGCCAAAGTTAGGTGCCTTCAATATTTACTTACTGATACCGTGGGCTGGTGTACCTATCAGCAGAAAACTGCACCAGCCTGGGGTTGTTCCAGCAAGTACCACGGACCAATCATCTTTTTCCACTTCTTTCTTCATATTGCTCAAGAGCAATAGTGTGAAATAGGCAGCTTTTTGTTTAACTTCAGCTTTTTGCTTTACTGGAAATGTACAGCTGTACAAAGAAGAAGCAGGAAGAGGATGGTTCCTTGGTGCTCCCTGGAGGAACCCTGGGTCGGAGCAGATTTTTACTCTTGGGGTGCTCTTTTTTGCTCTTCTTTAACTTGAAGGTGCTCATAAATGTTGCCAAAGTTGCACTCAGCGTCGCTCAGTCTGTCCTGCCCCTGGTTCCGGATTGATCATTGTAGGCTTATTGACCTCTACTGTTAGCGGTTGTTCCCGGGTTCCCAGAGCAGCCTGAGTTAATTGGTACAGCTTAGTTGCATCTAAAGAATCAGATGCAGAAGTGATGAAATCTGAGCACCAAAGACTTTCAGCAGAACTCTGTCCAAGTTCAAATACACTTTAATGCATTGGCTGCAAAGCCCCGTTGCAACTGCCATTACACTACAATTATGGGGGGGAAACACTGTGGTGGAATTGAACTTTACACATTGCACTCATTTTGGCTCGTAAATGAGCAATATTTAGATTGCCAGTACAATAGCATTACCAACCCTAACTTGTGATATACTTTCTAGGCCAGTGAAATACCAGCCAGGTGGCAACCCAAGCCTCTGCAGAACTTTAAAGGAGAAGTAGAACATTTTTAAAGAATAGAGTCTCTGCAGAACCAGAGAAACCGGACACTCAAGAAGAACGCAACTCCCCCATACCTGGCCAGGTCAACAACCCTGTTCCAGGGCAGAGAAGGCAAAAATATCTGGGCCTCAGTGATGCGAATGCCCCTAACAATTCTGGACTAATCTATGTGGCCCATCTTTCCTCTCGCTGTGGTTCGCGAGAGGTTCCTGAGAGGACTGCGCAGCGTATACGGCAGAGATCACCGTGCCAACTCCATCCCCTGCTTTCTCTCATTACCCGACTCTCCAGACTTAATTTATAGCTGCTGTCACACACTGTATATGCATGAAAAGGAGAATCTGGTTGCCGTGGTGACACTCAGCAAAGGTGGGAGCCGCCGGAGTGTGGAGGTATTTTTATGTTCCGACTTGTATTCATGAACGTTGCAGCAAAGCTCAGGGACCTGTTATCCGCTTCTAATAACGTGCAATCGTCTGTGTCACCGTAAGTGTAAAACTTTAATTATTGCCTGCCTTGGTATCTATGGCTCCAGCATCAAAGTGCCATTATGATCGCAGACAACTGGGATTGTGTACATTTTTATAATGCCTTCTTGTATAAGGGAATAGTGAATAAGCCTCCTTATGTCTGGTCTAGAGGAGGTCCTGAGGTAGACTAATTGCTATGGGAATTTTTTCTTTCTTACTACAAAATCTAAAGTGTTTTCGACGAGTGTAGATGTGGTTCCTTGGAAGTCCACCTTGGAGTAGATCTGCCATGGCTGTTCTAGTGCAAGTACAGTAAGCTGATACTGGATCTAGATATTGAAACGTTGCAATGAAGGCAGAAAAGGTCTCAAGGATTCTTTATTCACCGAGTATAGGAGGAGGTTCAGGTGCACTACCTTCAACCTTCAGCTGAGGGAGCATATTAGTAGTATGAGCAGACACTCAAGGAACAATTCTCCACACAAGTGTAATAAAGTCTTTATTTGGTATGTATGGCATCGTCTTACGCGTTTCTTATCTCCAGACACTTAATCATAGGCTTCATGAGCGATGGTCCTTAAGTGCCTGCTCATACTACTCATACTAGATATTGAACCTACCATGTCACTTACCCTGTTCTTGTTAAAAGACAAGGAAGCCCCAATAAACATTGTGTCTACCTATAGCTATAAGCTCTGATTCATCTCAATTAACATCCTTTCTATAATATTGTAGTACTATAGAAATCTCCCATACTCCTTCATCTTCCACTGTCCAAGGCCACTGACTGTGTGCACTACAAAGGTACCAGGGAAAGGAGTATATATGGAATGGATGGGGTAATTTTCAGAGAAAACTGGAGTGGGCACAGTACATCACACTTCAGGTGTCAACTCTAGTTCTTCCTATAGTGAGCCAGAAAGGCCTAAAATTAGGCCTTTTCTGAAAGGAAGTTAAACTATAAGCCCAGAAAATACACATGGGCAAACTCTGACCCGTTAGCTGCTGGCCCCTAATTACTATCAGAAATAAACGGCTCTGTTGGAGCACAGTACAATGCTGCTCAGTAATGAGGGGTGACGTGCTGATGCCACAGCTGCTGTAACAAAATAAATTTTAATGCACCATAGAACCTGATGTAAAGGCCATAAAGGAACAATTCCAAACTAACCAGACATTGCCAAAGACAAACTACACCCCTGCATCATTTTAAATATCGGTGCCCCGGTACTGTCCTGCTTACTTGACCATAAAGCAAAGCTTGCAGTGTGGTTGGTGTTCCAATGATGGATGGTGACGTTACTTCCAGTTCTGCGGGTCTCCGGGATGGGTTAAAGTTGCAGGTAAGGTTGGGTAGAGGGTCCGCAGGTCTGGGTTGGATTGTGGGTCTTGGAGTTGGTGCCGCAATGTTTGACTGTGTTACTTTCAGTTTCCAGCTCAATGGCACTGACCTCTAACCAAAAGTGTGTATAGTGAAGGAACAAGGAGCCTGGATTTCACTGCACATCTTAGCCATCAGTGACATAGAGCGAGATTCCAGAAGGGACATGGTTGAACATGGTGGTTGCCAACCCTACTGTCCAGCTCAGCTTTAGGAGGTCAATTAGGGGGGAGAGCAAGGTTGTCTTCTGAACCACTTATTGTGTGGTTTTGGAGGGTGGGGGGGGGGGGCTGGGGTAACAATATTTAAAATGTCATACAGGAGAATGTAATTGTCCCTATTAAGACAAAGGTGCCAAGAGAAAAATACCATCTGCAGGAGGCCCGGTTATTTATAATCTAACCAGCATCTTCTCTCTTTGGGTTTATATTCTTAGCAAGCGATACCAAGCCTAGGGAGAACAAGTCAGTACAATAAGTTGATATAGGCACGACAACTGCCAGTCAATCAATCAGGAAGAGTTTCAGAATCTGAAAAGCAGGTAGGAGGACAGGTTTTTTTTTTTTAGTAATAATAATTTACACTGATTGGCAAGTAGTGCAGCTCCAAAGAAATTCCATATAGAATGTGTGGGAGGAAGATTACTGCAGCAGATAAGCACAAAAAATATTCAGCAGCACAAGTTTCGATTCCCGCGAAAACTGCACATACAGAAAATGAAATGTAGACTTTTACATATATATATGTATCTATTTCTATATATTAACTTGGCTTATGCACCGCCATACAAGCACGTAAGTACCAATTGGTTCATACATCTCCACATCTTGTGGACTCCTATATGACCAGAATGCATTGTTCATTATTCAGCTTTAAGGGAAAATACATTTACCAGATTGTATTGTTACCACCATCTCTATCACAAACATCAAATCCCAATAGGTGTCATCTAGTTCATGGTAGGGTCCTACATTCAGCTGGATACCCTCGGAATACCCGCAACACTCTAATGTTATGGGTATAAAGTCCACCCCCCATTCCCTGACCATGCGGCTACTCTGCAGGTACTCTGCCTGGATAACCAGGTCGATTGCAGTCTTGCAATCCCACCACCTTCATGAGTGAAGACATTTTTCTTACCCTGACCTCGTTGTGATGTCACTTCTGGTCAACAAGGACACGACTTCTTGTTCTGCAGTTCTCTGGGTCAGGTTAAAGGTGGATGTAGGGTGGGAGGGGACAGGTAGCAGGGACAGGGAGGGCATATAACACGGCTGTGGGTCTGGGTTGGGTTGTGTGCTAAGTCTCAAGGAGTATCTAGAAGAGAAAATAGGCAATCTCCTAAAATCTCACCCTACAAGTCCTACAAGCCTCATCTCCAGGCCTGGCCAGCCACATAGTTTGGTGAAAACTGCCTTGTGGTATAAAGGGCCAGGGTCACCATCAGATGGGGACAGATAGGAGTCCTGACAGAAGCCTGGACTCAGTGGTGGGCTCAGACAGATAAATACCTCCCAAAACATAAAGATTTGCACACCCTGAAAGGGTTATGGGGGTGTACTAAGGCATTTTTGAATGTAATGAGGCATGGGCCAGGCATAGTCTATTTAGATATCTTTTATCTAAGGGTCCTATTCTAAAAAGTTGAGAAGGGCCATCAGGGTGGCTCAGGCCGGACAGTAGTTGGCAGTGGGCACTGCAGGGGGCTAAGTGGATTCTATTCGAAGCCAATAGAATCCTAAAAATTTACAAATTGAATTGTTCCTCTTTTGACATGGAGTTTGTTCAGGTCTCTACACGTTATACAGTGGTTTGGCATTGCCTAATCACAGGTCCAGTGGGCCAGTGATTGAACTGTTCGATCTGCCTGTGTGGGCCAAGCATTGCTTGCAACAACAATCTTTGCCAGACTCTTTTGGTATTTACACTTTCAGGTTTAATTACAGTACATATCCTGGTCTGCTGAAATAATCTCGACTGCGGTCTAAATAATGATCATTTCTCTTAGCGATCATCGGAATGAGCCCATTTGCGAAAAACACGTTAAACGCAATAATTTATGGGCAAGATGAGATCAGCAGGAAGGAGCGTTTACAGACATTGTCAATTTTTAGGGAGTAGCAGCTGCTCCGCTTATTTTTCCAGGTTGCTCCTTCCCCCCTGTTGTTTCCTGTGCGGCACAGGCACTAGTGTTGTCTATACACACCACGGTGAAGATGAGGCATTGAGGTCACAATGGTCGGGATTAGTGCTGAAGGTGGAAAGAACTTTAAACAATATACTGGAATTCCCCAGCTTTGGCAGGGAATTAGCTGATCGTAGAGTTACGGTAGAATGATGATATAAATATGCACATGCAAATCAGACATGTGTCAGCATCATCCATAAAGGAATGCGCCTGTTTAGATGTCTCGGCCGAGCACCTTTGATGGGCATGCTGCTCTCAGCACAGTATTCTCTATGAGAATTGGCAACAGTTCAACTGCAGTTTTGTGACTTTATCACAATAGTGAGCCTACGAGAAGCTCTTTCTCCTCTTTGTCCGACCTTTTCTGTAAAAGAATGATGCTGAGCTATTGGGAGGAGGGAGAATGGATGGTTCTCGGTTTATCTGTATAATTACCATCTTTAAAGGAGAAGAAAGGCAAATGTATTGACTTACCTGTAACCCCGGGCCGGTGCTCCTATCGGCAGAAAACTGCACCGGCCAGAGGTTATACCAGTGAGCACCAGGGAGCGATCCACTTCCAGCTTCTTCTTTCTTCAAATTTCCCGGGGCAGACGCATGCGCAGTAGAACGAAATAGACGACTTTTTAGTTAAAGTTCGGCTCTTGGTTCTACTGTGCATGCGCAGCCACGCTAAGAAAGAAGAAGGCGGAAGAGAATCGCTCCGTGGTGCTCACTGGTATAACCCCCGGGCCAGTGCAGTTTACTGCTGATAGGAGCACCGGTCCGGGGTTTCAGATAAGTCAGTACAATCACTTAGGGGGTGCCTAACATTTGGCACCCCCTAGTGCACCAAGCCTTTCCTTCTCCTTTAAAGGAGAAGGAAAGGTGCCGAAGCAGTTTATTGTCAATAGATTAGCCACAATAGTGCAAGCTATAACACTATTTATTCTGTAGAATGCTTTACCATACTTGAGCAATCAGCTCTAGAAACTCTCTGTTTGTTTAGGATAGGAGCTGCCATATTCACTTGGTGTGACATCACATCCGGCCTGAGTTTCCCTGCTCAGTCATAGCTCTGGGCTCAGATTACAGCAGGGAGGGGAGGAGGGAGGGGGAGAGGAGCAAACTGAACATGCTCAAGCCCTAGCCCTGAAGGTTTAAGATGAAAACAGGAAGTCTGATACAGAAGCCCATGTGTACACAACAGAAGGAAAGAAATGTGGTGTTTCTTTTGACAGAGGACTCAGAGCAGAATTACTTTGAGGGTTTACTCGTGTATTTATATAGACCTTTCTAATACAGCTTACTTTTAGCCTTTCCTTCTCCTTTAAGAAAAATTACTTTTTTGAAAAGTCCTGCACTTTCTGCCTGAAAAGTCTATGGAAATATGGTGTACTGGTCACTATCCGCCCTAAGTCATTAGAAATAGATTAGGATATACTTCTTCTAGGTATTGCTAGACTTTTCAAGGCATTTTGCTTCCACACTTTGTTGCCACAAAAGCTTTAATATTTGACATAAACCGTATCTAAGCTGCCAGATGTCTTCAGTCTTGTGCAGTTAGAGAAGTCGCACAAAGGCTTCTGAATGCTGCAATCTTCTCTAGCAAAATGATTGCATTCTAAATGCCTAGACCAGCCAGTGAACAAGAACCGCAGACAATACCGCCCTACCAATGCTAGATGATCTCTGGACACATCCTTGGCACCCAGCCTTTAGGTGCCTAGTACACTTTGTTTTAAAATTTGCCTGGTAGCTTTATGTATAGAATATTCCTTGTCTTTCTGCAGCAGATGCTTATTATACCATAACCTTTTCTTGGGTAGGAGCAGTGTCGGACTGAGCGGGTCTGGGCCCACCGGGGGCCGGGCTGCTGTATCAGGGCCCCTTCAGGCCCCCCTCCCGAGCCGCAAATCCAGCTCTGCCCTCCCCCCTGATCGAAGAAATGTGCTCATTATTTCTTCAATCGGGGGCTGGAGGTCAGGTGAGCAGGTGGGTCTAGGCCAGCAGGGCCCATGAGGGCTGGCGGATCAAGGCCCTCACCCCCGACTTTCTTTGAATATTCACCTCCATTGCAGGTATCTGTAAGCCAAGGAGTGGAAGAAGTGTGGATGACATGAAATAGTGTAAAGACATTCATATAAAAGCCCATCAGGTATGAGCAATAATCAGTTGGCCAAATGGCCATGTGTATCGAGAACATACAAGGGACAACATGTGGTACGGCTGTTTTCTATTGTTACAGTTGTCAATCCAAAGAGCACAAATGATTGAAACTATTCCACGTCACTTCTTCATCTTCCAATTTCCACACTCATTGGACAACATGAGAACATTTTCAAACCTGTCCAATTCCTGAACCGAGCAATAGCCATACTACATGGCCACAGCGGGCCACCATACAAGTACCAATAATATTGTACTTTATACACAGTTGTGCGCGATGCATCAAAGCCGGCTGGACCAGTGCTAGGTTACATGTGTGAGTGCGAGAATCTTTGTGAATCAATGGTCTCTGACTATGCAAATGTTGTACAGGAGAATATTGGACAATATTAATAAATTAATTATTTTTAAAAAAAATTAAAGTTTGGTAAAACCTTGCAAGGAAAATATATGTAGATCATCTTGATTCTAAAACATGAACAAACGGGAAACGACTCAAATGTAGTGATAGGCGAATATTGCCTGGCACGAATTTGCGGCGAATTTGATACCGGCGAATAAATTTGCGAATCTCCTGCGTCAATTTCCGATTTTCACAATTTTTTCGTGAAAACGTTTGAATTTCGCAATTTTTTCTTGCACTTTCCCGATTTTTCGCCGTTACTTTTGCGGGAAATTCGCGAATTTTTCGGCGAAACGGGAGAAATTCACCCATCACTACTCAGATGAGGAATCTTGGAAGATCTCATTATAATCATAATTATATGGAATAAATTGTAGAGCTCATCATTCCAACTCTGACCAATGTACACAACCGTTGAAGAGACAGTCCTGACTTACTTGCTTCTGTTGTGTAGGTTTCATTATCGGCTGCGGCCAATACGTCACAGAATGTGAGAGTGAAATAGAAAAGCAACGAGTAGGGATATCCCATCATGGTTCTGAAAAGAAAGAGAAGAAAAGATGAGCAGACTGTTAATAAAGAGTGAGATATAAGAGACTTCTCACCTTCAGGTAATATTTTTACATGGAGCATTTTGACTGCTATTGCCATCGAGGTCAAAACGCCTTCCTATGCCTCCTGCACTGAACAGCCAGAAAAAGATACAAGGTTTCTAACTTAATTGGCTTTTGGAAGAGAGCCCAGAAGAGCCAATTAAGTTAGAAACAGTGTATCTTTTTCTGGCTGTTCAGTGCAGCAGATCAAAGAGAAACGCGGGAAATAGTACAAATCTGGGACTGCGAGTTGAGCTGTCAAAAGCGGGACTGTCCCGCTCAAAACGGGACAGTTGGGAGGTATGTGGTGGAACAGAACAAGTTTCTGTCATTTGTGTTCTTTTAAAGGAGAAAGAAAGGCTGTATTTACTTGGGGTGCCAAAAGTTAGGCAATACAATCCCCAAGTGATTGTATTTATTTACCTGGCACACAGGGCCGGTGCTCCTATCGGCATAAAACTGCACCGGTTCGGGGTTATACCAGTGAGCACCACGGAGCGATCCGCTTCCGGCTTCTTCTTTCTGGGCAGACTCATGCGCAGTAGAACTAAATAGTCGACTCCTTCGTTAAAGTTCAGCTTTTCACTCTACTGCGCATGCGTCTGCCCCGGGAAATTTGAAGAAAAAGGAATCGGAAGAGGATCGCTCCGTGGTGCTCACTGGTATAACCCGGAACCGGTACAGTTTTCTGCTGATAGGAGCACCGGCCCAGGGTGTCAGGTAAGTAAATATAACCTAACATTTGGCACTCCCAAGTAAATACAGCCTTTCCTTCCTTTAAAGGAGAAGGAAAGGTTAAAACTAAGTAAGCCTTATCAGAAAGGTCCATCTAAATATACCAGTAAACCCCCAAAGTAATGTTGCTCTGAGTCCCCTATCAAAAGAAACACTGCATTTCTTTCCTTCTATTGTGTACACATGGGCTTCTGTATTAGACTTCCTGCCTTCAGCTTAAACCTCATTGCCCAGGGCAAGAGCATGCTCAGTTTGCTCCTCTCCCACCACCCCCCTCCCTTCTCTGCTGTAATCTGAGCCCAGAGCAGGGAGAGACTCAGACAGGAAGTGATGTCACACCACATTAATACTGAAGCTCCTATCCTAAACAAACAGAGTTTCTAGAGCTTTTTACTCAGGTATGGTAAAATATTCTACAGAATAAATATAGCATTCTAGCTTGCACTATTGTAGCTAATCTATTAGCAATAAAATGCCTCCGTAGCTTTCCTTCTCCTTTAAAGCTAGAAACGTTCAACATAAAGACCCTGCACAACAAAGTCTGTCCCTGCAGCTGGGCCTTTAAAGCCCATACGGATTCCCTGGAGAAGAAAAGAAATGTTGTTCTGCAAATAAAATGCCTTTGATTCAGTCGCGCTGCTTCTCAGAATTTGGTGTGGGGAGCCCGAAACAAGAGAGCACTGTTTATCAAACCGCATGAATACTATTGTTTTAAACCCGTGAAAGGCCTTATTTTTGGAAACTTCAACAAACGCCGAATGTGAGAGACATTCCCCAAACCCCAACCAGCAGAGTCTTTCCCATTACAGTATTCGGCAGTTTTATACAGTGCAGACATTACAGGGAATAATATTGTACCATGTATTGTAAAGTTGAATCATATCTAACAGACATCTATGTCGATTCTAATATCCTTATGTTTAATCTACAACATTATTTCTTATAATGCACAGATCATATAAGTAACATGGCTAAAGGAGAACTAAACCCTAACAATGAATGAGGCTAAAAATGCCATATTTTATATACTGAACTTATTGCACCAGCCTAAGGTTTCAGCTTGTCAATAGCAGCAATGATCCAGGACTTCAAACTTGTCACAGGGGGTCACCATCTTGGAAAGTGTCTGTGACACTCACATACTCAGTGGGCTCTGATTGGCTGTTGAGAAGCTAAGCTTAGGGCTCGTCACTAATTATCCAGCAGAAAATGAGCTTCCCCTGTAATATAAGCTGATGCTACAGGTTTGCTGATTATTATATTCTGATGCTAATTGCACTGGTTTCTGTGCTGCCATGTAGTAATTAATCTGTATTAATTACTAATCAGCCTTATACTGTGGCATTTCTATTTTATGTGTACTGTATATTGTGAGTGGGTCCCTAAGCTCAGTAAGTGACAGCAGCACAGAGCATGTGCAGTGAATCAGCAGAAAAGAAGATGGGGAGCTACTGGGGCATCTTTGGAGACACAGATCATTACTGCTAAAGGGCTGTGGTTGCCTTGGGCTGGTACAGAAGCACAAAACATAATGTACAACATTTCTAGCCTACTTCTTCGGTTAAGTTTTAGTTCACCTTTAAGCATCACTCATGCCTATCAACACCAAGGGGTTAACGGCGAAGTGGCCGTCACTAGCGAAAATTCTCCAAAAAAGACAATCCACAGGGACATCGCCAATTTACTAAAAGGCGCAGAGGACAAGACTCAGCCCTAATGACGTTTCGGGCCCTTTCGCCAGGCGAATTTTCACTCAGGCGAACGATCATTACTCCACAAATTCATCAAAGTGTGAATTTTCCACAACGTTACCCTTTTCGCCAGAGTCTGCCTCGCCCGGTTATACCTGGTGAACTAAGATGAAGCTACATCTCATGTCAGTGACATCATATCCCGTATGCCAGAAAGTCATAAAAAAAAGACAAAAAGCTGGCGTTTTTTCATATTTTAAAGCGGGATTGCCTTCAAAAGTTCTTACTATTAAAAATTTTTGTGTTAACAATGGTTTTCCAACCACTTAAAGGCAATGCCACATTTGTTTTAGGGTGGGCTCATGTCTAGGACATATGCAAATTAGGATTTGGATTCAGTTCGGTATTCAGCGGAATCTTTCACCAAGGATTCCGTGATTCGGACGAATCCCAAATAGTGGATTCAGTGCATCCCTAACAACTAGTATCCAATACAAGAGATAAAGAGGACCCTGGCCAAGGAACGACTCCACCTTCCAATTTCCACTTCTTCTTGAACCCCCAAAGTGACTTGTTGGCCTGGCCCATCATGTACTTCTTCCCTGAGGAGCTAGAGCACCAATATTCCCCACAAGGGTGATCACAGAGATTACTTTTCTACCCTTAATAGCGAATGCCTCAATTAGGGCAGTGAGAAATATAAGAGAAATTGCTGTATTCTCTCTATCTCAGGGGAAATGATTGGAAAGAAACCTAGGGTTGCCACCTGTCTGGATTGCACCCGGACAGCCCAGTTTTTGGAAAGGTTGCTCGGGTGAAAAGTGCCTGTCCGGATTTCCAAATTAGAAAATTCGGACAGGCCATTGAAGTGAATGACACATCGCTCAGCCAATCGCTGATTGCCACTTCATCCGCCCCACCCCCATCATCTGTCATCTGTCCAGCCCCCTACACCACCCACCACAACATCATTCGGCCTGCCCCCAACATCACAAGCCGCCCCCCAACATCACAAGGCCCTCCCATGATGTCACCGAGCCTGCCCCATGCTCGGTTTCCCCAAAGAAGAAAGGTGCAACCAAAGAGAAACCCCAGTGCTAAACAGGCTTTATTTACCATGACAGGCTGGATAACAGAGAAAGTTAATAGCATGGGCAGACACTCTTTCCTTTGGAAGCATTGCATTAAATGTGTGAATAGGAATGTGAATTCTAAGTGGGTGGAAAAGCAGATTTATTATTGGCAGCACAAGTCATTTACATTTCCAGCAGATCCGTCAACGAAAACTGTACTGTAACAATTAATATATTATATTGTACGACTAATTGGAAACAATTAAACCAGCTATTATTTCTGGAATTATAAGTGATTCATTTCAATCAACAGACTGGGGAATGGGGCAGATTCACTAAAGGGCGAAGTGACTAACGCTGGCGCAAATTCGCCAGGGTGACGTCATTTCGTAACTTCACCAATTCACTAACGGGTGCTGGCATAAATTCACTAGCGAAGTGGACCTACTCTAGCGCTACTTCTCACCCTTACGCCAGGCGAAGTTGCGCTATGGGACCTAACTACGTTAATTCACTAACTTGCGCATTTTACTGAACGTTACCTCTTGCGCCAGACTTGTCTTCGCCACCTCAGACCAGGCGAAGTGCAATAGAGTAGATAGGGATTGCTTCAAAAATAGTTGACATTTTTTCTAAGTCCCAAAAAATGCTGGCGTTTTTTCCTTTTTTAAGGGTGATAGGTTGAAAAAGATCTTAAATTTTTTTGGGGGTACCCTCCTTCCCCCCTACATTTCCTAACATACGGCACCTAAACTATACAGTGGGCACATGTATAGGGCAAAATAACAACTCTATTTTATTAAGGTTCCCAGGCTTGTGTAGTGTAATGTATTTGCTGCTACATATACATCCATTCAACTTTAACTTGGCGCCGTATGCATATTAGGCATCGCTAGCGTAACTTCACTTTGCTTGACGAATTAACACTTGTGCAAATTCGCTACCGTTCGCCTCCCTGAGCGCAACTTCGGATTTTAGTGAATTAGCGGCGCCCTGGCGAAAATTCGCCTGGCGAAGTGAATTTTCGCTAGCGCATTTTCGCTGCTTAGTGAATTTGCCCCTTAGTGTTCCCTGCATGCCGGGGGTTATGTGTATCAGTGCTGATCATATTTGGTGGCTGAGCCACAGGGGTCCCCCAGCAGTGGTACTTACCACACGTGGTCAGTTATAAAACCTTCTCCGAGCCGAAAAAGTATAAATCCCTGAAAGTGTTAGAATAGTAGCTTAGCTTTGCCAATCAATTCCTGTTAAAATACGTCGCTTAGACATGGCAGTCCCCTCTGTTTAGCAGGAAAAGATCTATTTTTAATGGTTTTACATTTCTGTTTTTGACATTTTTAAGAGGAAAACGAACAAAGTACACTTGGGGCCCCATTTATAAAGCTGTGTCAAAAGCTTTATGCCTGCAAAAATGGTTTAAAATGTGCCGGCAACTATATGGAGTTTAGAATGTATAAAGCTTTCTCTTTAGCTGGCCCCTCCCTGCATGGTTCACACCTAAGATTCAGGTTGTAAAAGAAATACATAATTCACACTTGTAATCCTATGCATTTGGCACCCTCTAAGACCCTGTATTGTTCAAACCTGTGAATACCTGTACTGTTAACACCTGTAAGGACCTGCATTAATCACACTTCAGACTGTGACCACATTGTTCACCTGTTCACATCTCAGACAGCAGCACTGACATTGTGTCACTGTACATAGTATAGTAGAGTGGAGGGGTCCTGATAGGTCTCTTACCCTGCTTTGCCTGTGTGTGCCATACTCTGCCTGCCCTATGCTCCCTGTGTGTGCCATACTCTACCTGCCCTATGCTCCCTGTGTGTGCCATACTCTGCCTGCCCTATGCTCCCTGTGTGTGTCATACTCTGCCTGCCCTATGCTCCCTGTGTGCCATACTCTACCTGCCCTATGCTCACTCTGTGTGTCATACTCTGCCTGCCCTATGCTCCCTGTGTGTGCCATACTCTGCCTGTGTGTTTTAGACCATTTGTTTCCATGACCTCAGACCTGGTTTAACCCATTCAAGCCAATATTGGGCTGCACATATTACAGCACAACACTGTGCAATTATTAGTGCCCTCTCTGATTCCAATAAAGGCTTCATTCTAAAAGCCCAGGGAAGGAGGTGATGGAGGAATGTTGAGAAACTATAGGGTAAAAGCAAAACAATGATCAATTATTTATTTGGCTCATGTTGAGCATAGGCGTGTATTGTCTGTTTAACCCAGTGACTGGTTAGCCTATCCTGCAATAACATTATGGGACCAGAAGAGATGCCTTCTCCTCACAGTATCATAAAGAAGGTCCAGCAGCTGAACCCCACGGTCTGCTAGTCCAGGACTATATAGGTCTTTGATTTGGCCAGGGCTCCCCTTACAAAAAGGTTACAGACATATAAAATCATTGGGGTACCAGTCATTCCGCCATAATTCCAATAATATGCAGAATATCTTCTAGTATTCATCCCCAATCTCACCTTAAATTAACTGAATTTAGTTTGTAGTGTAACTTTATTTCTTCCATTCATCTCACCTGGCCAACCCAGTTATTGGATAAGATTGATTTAGGGTCATCTAAGATTTCCATAACATTACTGCTATAATGTGCATGGTTTTTAAATGTTTCAGCCTCTGTAAAATCACTCCAGTAACTCACTATAACCGGTTCCTTTGCTCCGCCAGATTCATAAGTTTTTATATTTGTGACAAATTCGTTGATTGTGTATGCAGAACCCATTAAACTATTACTCGCTGCCAGGTTTTATTTTTTTAAATGGCTATAATTCCAGGGGATGAAATGAAACCTGATCTCATTGACTTCATACCTAATTTCCCAGCAGTTCAGCTCATTAAAGTAATGTCAGATCTTCTCTTGACTGATCTTCGTATTAACGCACAATGGCCTCTACTTTGTATTTATTTAATACAGGCCTCAGAACATGAAACACTTTGATGATCTTAATTTTTTTTGAAAGAGATCGGCACAACTATGTAATATCACAAGGAACCTTTATGCCCTATCAGTATAGGCATGAATTACCGTTCAGCATTGATATCATGCGTCCAACTGTTACATGAAGTAGTAATGCGACTTTAAATTTGATTGCATCGTTATAACCCTCCCCTGCTTGGCACACGGCTTAAGTACCCTCATGTGTGCGCAACAACAGGCAAGATGCATCACGAGAAGATCCATCCTAACCCCTAAATGTGGCCCAAAAATCATATATTGTCATAAAGCCTTTGCCCCCTGACATTGCTGAATATGCATAGAGAGGGCTATGAGTCAGAGCATGCCAGTAGGTACCTAGAGAAGGCCAAGGCACACTCAGCATGTGAACTGGCAACAATCAGAAGAAGAAGCCAAAAAGGTATAGGACTAAAGGTGGCCATAGACGTAACAATTATGATTGTTTGTTTTCAATACAGACATGATAGAGCTGAATCGTTAGATATACACGTAGAAACAATAGAATTCTCCTCCATCTGATGATTCAGCAACAACAGTGGCTGATGTTGTTCAGGTGCCTTCAAAGGCGATGAGCCAATGGATATTCAAGTCTTTTGCCGATATCAGTCGTTTCCTGCCATTCATGCACAGAATATCGTACAATATTACGTCTTCTACAATATTATCTGTGTGTCTTTGGCCACCTTAAAGGGGAAGGAAACCTAGTCGGCGCAAACTCCCCCCCTCCCGTTTGTTGCCCAACCTCCCTCCTCCCCCCTGGCCTACCCGTCCCACTGGGCAAATGCCCCTAACTTGTTACTTACCATTCTGCGCAGGTCCAGTCCAGGGAGTTCACAGACGACATCTTCTTCCAAGCGATCTTCTTCCTGCTTTGACCGGCGCATGCGCAGTAGGATCATTTCGCCAGTACGATCTACTGCGCATGTGCGTGAGATCCGTACCGGCGAAATGCTCCTACTGCACATGCGCCAAAACGCCGTTCACAGCAGGAAGAAGATCGCGTGGAAGAAGAGGTCGTCTGTGAACTCCCTGGACTGGACCTGCGCAGAAGGGTAAGTAACAAGTTAGGGGCATTTGCCCAGCGGGACGGGTAGGCCAGGGGGGAGGAGGGAGGGTGGGCAACAAACGGGAGGGGGGGTGGGGGGTTTGCGCCGACTAGGTTTCCTTCCCCTTTAAGGCAGTGACCTCTAACCAGTGGATCACAAGCAACATGTTGCTCACCAACCCCTTGGATGTTGCTCTCAGTGGCCACAAAGCAGGTGCACCAAATAACCAATCACAGCCTTTCTTTGGCATCCCCAAGGACTTTTTTCATGCTTGTGTTTCTCCCCAACTCTTTTTGTCATTTGAATATGGTTCATGGGTAAAAAAAAATTTGGGGACCCTTAGACAAAGGGATCCATTTGTAGTCACCTGGATCCTTCATGGCAGAGGGCTTCTCATTCACTAATCCCTGTGCATCAGGTATATCATAATTACACAGGGGCAGAGAATAAGGTCCAGATAAAGTCTAATACCAGGTATCCTCTAAATTTACTCTAATCTGGTGCAACCCATAAAAGAAAGAAGTGAAAATCATTATGATTTGCCTTCAGTTTCCTCAACTGCTTTAGAGTCCAAACATCCTGTTTATAAAACTGCTGAGTATTAATCCCGTAACATAATGGGATCCTGTGAATTCCCCTAAAAGGGCCTTGGGTTCCTGTATTAAGAGGGAAAAAATGATTCAGTGTGTGGGAGCCAGAGGCCATGAGCCTTCATCACGATCACATAACTCCACAACGGCTTGTCCAACTGCTCTCAGTTACGTTGAAGCTGTTTTGACTGGAGACATGACGGCAATGGGTGTATCAGCTCTTTTCCCCGTGATCTAAACGATATTTCCTTAGTAATTAAACCACATAAATAAATGTTGTCATGTTCATATGAGCCTCGATAGCTCGCTCTTTATCAACGGCTGCTTAAATAAATAACATATACTCAAGGGAAGTCACTTTAAACCAATTGTTATAAAAAATAAGGGGTGCTGTACAGACTTTAATTTCTACATTGGTTTTACATTGCATGATCTTAAATTTTCCCTCAATCCCACCGATATATAATGCTTACCGTATATACTCGCGTATAAGCCGAGTTTTTCAGCACCCAAAATGTGCTGAAAAACTCGACCTCGGCTTATACGCGGGTCATACCGTAGCAACAGTAGCCAATCCCTCACCGGCCGCAGATACGCTCCTTCCGCGGCCCCAACACACCTCCCTCTCCCATAGCGCAGGACTGTCTGTGTGATCGCCGCCCGGAGCAGGTCCAGGCCGGCGCCGCTACCCACGTGGCGGCCATGGGCGCCACCATTTTGGGAGCGAACGCCGGCAGGGAAGGACGCGCCGCCCGGAGCTCCGGGCGGCGATCACACAGACAGTCCTGCGCTATGGGAGAGGGAGGTGTGTTGGGGCCACGGAAGGAGCGTACGGTACCTTTTTTCTGCTTTCCTAGGTGCAGCACCTCATTGATCTTCTGAGCAGCCATGACAGGTGGGAGGTCACAGGGAAAACAAGTGGCAATTGTCCAGCTAATAGTTCTGACTCTTTTAAATCGTTTTAGATAGATTTCTATGCCATAAAACATGATTACACATTTACACATTCACATTTTGAAATCTGACATGGGGCCCCTAGGCTTATACACGAGTCAATACATTTTTCCAGTTTTCTTAGGTAAATTAGGTACCTCGGCTTATACACGGGTCGGCTTATACACGAGTATATACGGTAATACATTTGCCTGATTTTACACCAATTATTCTGGTCCCCCCAAAAAACTACGGTGTACAGGTGATTTACTCTGCTGCAGGTTGTGTTTTCATGGGTCCCGATGTAAAGGAAGAAATGTCAGAGATGGCATATCCAAAAAGTAGGGATGGCCGAATCCTTGTGCCTGGCCGAACCAAATCCTAATTTGCATATGTAAATTAGGGGCGGGTAGGGGAATCAAATGACTTTTTGTCACAAAAGAATAATTTTTTCCTCTTTTTCCTTTCCTGCCCATAATTTGTATATGCAAATGAGGTTTCGGTTCGGTATTCGGCCAAATCTTTCACCGGGGATTCAGCCGAATCCCAAACAGTGGATTTGGTGCATCCCTACCAAAAAGGTAAACGTAATAGGTTTAGCTGCTTGTTAATTCTAGTACAGGACTGTAAAATTGATCTCAATTAATGTACAAGAGTGAAAACTCTCCCAAACTCAACCAAAGCTCTATGGTGGGGGTCACCATCTTTTTTTCAACTCGTGAGCCACATTTAGATGTAAAAAGTTGGGGAGCAACACAAGCATACCAATGTTCCTGGGTGACCACGTTTTCGCGAGAGTAAGGGATGCAGAACCTCTACAGCAGGGATCTTAAACCTCAAACTTTATTACCAGTGAGTCACATTCAAATCTAAAAGAAAAGTTGAAGAGCAACACAAGCATGCAAAAAGTTCCTGAGGGTGCCAGTAATGGACTATGATTGACTATTGGAAGCCCCAATGTGGATTAGTAGCATACAGGAGGCTAAGTTTGGCAGTACACCTGGTTTTTATGCAACCAAAACTTGCCTCCAAGCCTGGAATTCAAAAATAAGCACCTGCTTTGAGGCCACTGGGAGCAACATCCAAGGAGTTGGTGAGCAACATGTTGATCACAAGATCACTGCTCTATGGGAGCAAGTAGCAGACAGGAGAGGGGATGCCAACCAGGGTGGTACTGGGAACTACTGAGGCTGATGTTTCAGGCCCCCTGCCGCAACCCTAATTTATCCCAATCTCACGTGCGAGTATGTAAGTATTGTGCTTTTGCCGTGACCAGCAGCAGGAAGATGATTTTCACAGGGACGAGGGTCTGGACGAGAGACGGGCCCACCGGGTTTTTTTCCCTGTGTTCGACCCTGATGTCTACGTGCCTCCCTATGCCCACCACTCATGATTAAAGCCCTGCCAAACACAGACACTGCACCTATCGGAGGAACGCAGGCTCTGTTTTGGAGTGCATACACCTGCAGTAAGTCATCTACATGCAGGGCCGGTTACAGAGTGAAAAAAACATGGCGGATTCCCCGCTGCTTTTGCACTTAGCCCCCTGTTGTGCACATAGTAGATGACCCCGAAAGACCCTTGTGTCACTATACTTTTAAAAACGTCAGTCGTGGAGTTTTAGACAATCTGCCCATTTTGTTTCGATTGTTTGTCATACAGCAGAGATTATTTAAAGATTAAAGTATTCCTTGCCCTTGAGCAAAAAACACTGTCAGCAGTTGGGGCGAAGATGAAGCATCTGCCACTTCCCGGGAGTACAGATTGCGTCTATGGTTTCAGCTAATGCCACTGATGCTTGGAAAGACTATGGGATATCTTTTATAGAATTGATACAAATCCGAACCTGTGGTTATATCATAACACACATCAATAAGCCCAACCCATAGCACTGCCACGTGATATGACTATTTCCCAAAAGATGACGTCGACCCCAAATCAAGTTTAAGGTGATCTTGACTTCCAAAGACAGACAAGGCTTGGCTGGTGCACTTAAAGGAGAAGGAAACCCCCTGGGCGCAAAACCCCTCCCCCATCCCCTGTGTTGCCCCCCCCTCCCTCCTCCCCCCTGGCCTACCTGTCCCCCTGGGGACTCACCCCTCTGCGCAGGTCCTGTCCACGGAGTTCACAGTCGCCATCTTCTCCCACGCGCGTCTTCTTCCTGCTTTGACCAGCGTCTTCTGGCGCATGCGCAGTAGGAACAGTTACCGGTACGGATCTACTGCGTATGCGCCGAATGTCACAAAGTTTTCCGATTTCACTTTGTGACATTTGGCGCATGCGCAGTAGATCCGTACCAGTAAAAGTTCCTACTGCGCATGCGCCAGAAGACGCCGGTCAAAGCAGGAAGAAGACGCGCGTGGGAGAAGATGGCGACTGTGAACTCCATGAACAGGCCCTGCGCAGAGGGGTGAGTAACAAGTTAGGGGCATTTGCCCAGGGGGACAAGTAGGCCAGGGGGGAGGAGGGAGGGGGGGCAACACAGGGGAGGCGTTTTTACGCCCAGGGGGTTTCCTTCTCCTTTAACTTAACACAAAGCAATGTGACACAACCAATTATAGGAATAATGAAAAGTCTTAGAGCGGCCATTACTTTTTGTAACTGTACACTCATTTATGTTGCCTTTTGATTCTTTTGTGTGTTAATTGGCGCTATACCTACTTCTTTACTGTCACGACAGCGGCCATTCATACTTTCTAAACAACATACACTACAAAGTCAGGATCCAAAATCTCACTATTTTATTGTATACGTAGATGAGTTTTTCCTTGCATGAAAATGACTCCATCACCAGTGATGAGCGAATTTGCATCAATTTTGACACCTGCGTCAATTTTGACGCCTGCATTAAAGTCAATGGGTGTCCGGATAATGTTGACGTGCGACAGTTTTGACACAAGCGACTACTCCGACGCGCATCCACATTTTTTTGACGCTGGCAAATTTTCGCCGCAGTTTCGTGAATGTATTCGCCAGTGGCGAAACGCTCAAATTCGCCACAAATTCGCGCCTAGCAGCAAATTTATTCGCCCATCACCATTGTATTTGGGCTTGAAAACAATTTGTAATATTTAGTAGCATTTTGTAGTTTCCTCAGCAATTGGTTTACTACATTTGCCAATAAATTCCGTCCTTTATGTCCCAGTTTCTAGCTATCTTAAAGGAGATCTAACCCTAAAACATTAACTGAATGGCCCTCTGGGAACGTTTGCCATTTACATGAATTTTCCTTTTGTAGTGGTTTCTAAGATATAAGCAGTTTTAGACAGTGAATACCAGGCTTTTGACTCAACAGCTGTCTTTGAAGGTCAGAAACCATAACTGTCCATGCGACTTCTGTGCACTTCCAGTACAGTATTGAGTGGTGGTGCATCCAGATGCCATTTTCACAATGAATCTCTACCATTTGTGTGAATATTCCAATTATCAGTTTAATTTATAAGAATTCTGAAGTCAACAGACCTTGTTATAAAGCCCGAGCCAGTCTGCTCGTGTTGCTACACTCCCTATGGCTACAATGCTAATGTCTGATGGAGACAGCTGCTGGAATGAGGTCAAAATGCTGAAGAGCAATATTGAGGTCTGCCTGTCACTGCCATATGTGCTTTAGGCATCGCATTTCCCATAAATGACTAGGGAAGTCAGTGACAGGCAGCTGGGGACATTTTGACTGCCAGTTTTGGGGCTGACTATAGCAGCAGTTTAAACTAAGGTGCTGTACGTATAGGGCAGGCAGTGAGAGAGGTCTACCTTCAAAGTTACATAGTTATAGGAGAACTAATCGTTAACTAAAGAAGTAGCTAGAAATGTTGTACATTATATTTTGTGCTTCTGTACCAGCCCAAGGCAACCACAGCCCTTTAGCAGTAAAGATCTGTGTCTCCAAAGATGCCCCAGTAGCTCCCCGTCTTCTTTTCTGCTGATTCACTGCACATGCTCTGTGCTGCTGTCACTTACTGAGTTTAGGGACCCACTCACAATATACAGTACTCATAGAATAGAAATGTCACACTATAAGGCTGATTAGTAATTAATACAGATAATTACTACATGGCAGCACAGAAACCATTGCAATTAGCATCAGAATTGAATAATCAGCAAACCTGTAGCATCAGCTTATATTACAGACCAACCTCATTTTCTGCTGGATAATTAGTGACGAGCCCTAAGCTTAGCTTCTCAACAGCTGCTCAGAGCCCACTGAGCATGTGAGTGTCACAGACACTTTCCAAGATGGTGACCTCCTGTGACAAGTTTGAAGTCCTGGATCATTGCTGCTATTGACAAGCTGAGACTTTAGCCTCGTGCAATAAGTTCAGCATTTTTAGCCATATTCATTTTTAGGATTTAGTTTTCTTTTAAGTTGGGTTGTTCAACCCCTCTAAATGAAATCCAGTGAACATATTGTACATACACTCACATCAACCCCTCCATACCCACATAAACTATAAATACCAATATTTAGAGGCAGATTTATCAACGGTCAAATAAACCAACCAAAATGTATTTAAAAAAATGGAAAGGTTTTTTTCGGGTGAATAGGCTGTTTTCGTTCGAATTCGAAACAAAGTAACATCGTATTCGATCGAATTAGAGTCTACGTTTTTCCAAAAAGTCCTCCAATTGACTCCATATAGTTTCTAGGAGGTCCCCCATAGGTTAAAACAGCAATTCGGCAGGTTTTAGATGGCCAATGGTCGATGTTGAATTCTTAAAGAGACAGTAACATGATAAATTTCGATATTCGAATTTGGACTATTCCCTAGTCAAAGTACACAAAAAATAACTTGAAATCTTTATTTTTTTAATTCGAATTTTCACTTTGACCTTTAATAAATCTGCCCCTAATTGTAAATTTTAGTATCACAATAGCCTTTGATATTATGTCTGTCCAAAAAATCATCCAAGCCATTCTTATAGTCATTAACTGAATCAGCATCACAACATCACCCGGCAGTGCATTCCACAACCTCACTGTCCTGACTGTGAAGAACCCCCTACGTTGCTTCAAATGAAAGTTCTGTTCCTCTAGTCTAAAGGGGTGGCGTTTCAGCTTTTTCACCTGTTGGCACTGAGCTCTGACACGTGAATTTTGAATATTCACTAAGGGCTGAGCCTCTGTGCCCCTTTGTGCTCTAACACATATCGTCATAGCAAATTACGCTTTTTGAGTGCCGTTAGTTATGAATGTTTCTACACCCTGCATCTCCCATACCAATCGACTGAATCTGCCAATCTTATTACTGTATTTCCCATCAGTAAACCACACTTAGAGGCCCATTTATCAAAGGTCGAATTTCGAATTCATGTGAGTTTTTTAAAATTCGAATATACTTACAATTCGACTGGAGGTTATTTAAGAAAAAATTAGAATGGCTAATATTCGATCAAATGGTTCCGACCCACAAATTCAAATTGCATTTGATTCGTATTCGATTCGTACGAATCAAATTTTTCTCACGAAAAAAAAAATTGAATGTCAGGAAGGTTATTGATATCTCCAAATGGCTCGACGGACCTCTGCCATTGACTTGTTCATGAACTCGACAGGTTTTAGGTGACGAATATTCGAACTAGGACTTTCCATGGTCGAGGTGTGATAAATCTCACTTTCGAATTTACATTCGAATAAGGGGATTAAAAATCAAATGCGTGAAGTTTTGAACTCGAAAATTTTAATTCGAATTGACTACTCCACCCTTGATAAATCTGCCACTTAACTTCAACATTTTTCTTTTGCTTAAAGGGGACCCGTCAACCCAAAAAAAGTATTCGAAATCCTATTTTATCATATTAGCCAAGCAAAATGAAATTTAATGGCACTATAGGTATTATTTGAATCTTGTTTCCTTCAGTCTGGGAATTCATGATTATAGCAAACAGGCAGGAGCCATTCTGTGGACACTGTTATTAAGACAAGCCTTGTATCATCTCAGAATCTTGTTTGTGCACCAGAATGGGGGACCTGATGTCCATCCCCATGTCCTGGCTACACAATTAAATAGTGAAGAGAACGGGGGAATGTGGAGAGAGCAGTGACATCTAGGAAGTGCTGAATGGAAAGTGAAAGTAATTGTCTCCCCTGCTTAAGGCATAGAGGAGGGGCAGACAATATTTGATTGACAGCTGAGATGTTTAAATGAGCTATGGATGCTTTAATAAAAAATAGAATTTGGATTTCATGTTTAATTTGAAAAGGACTTTTATTATACATTTTTTTATGTCTGGGAGACAGGTCCCCTTTAAATAATACTATGGTAAGAATTTAGTTCCGCTATTAGCCGTGCAATTAATGAGCAGGCGACGGGAAGCCATTTCCTCGAACAGCCTCATTTTCTGGCACGGCTTCGACGCTGATGGAGCTGTAATATCGTGTAATGCCTGAAAAATATTTGCATTTAATTATAGAACCAAAGTCCATGCAATAGGATATGCGAGATAACAGGGCTTTTACTTATATATCTGTTTGGGGAGGGAAGGCATGCGACGTAAACAAGCTGAACTTTAGCTTTGGTTTCCTTTTCAACACAGATGAATCAGCCGCTGCTCAGCCATTTTTCCTTATCTGCTCTTTACATGCCGCCATAATTCCAATGCTTCTTCCTGGTTTCGCTTGTAATGCAGGTCACGCGTTACGTGAATTGCCGCTTTTATCATTTTCAACATCCTGCAGATGCTGCTGATACGGAAAGAGTCAGTATTAAGGAATAAGGCCAACGTTATAGGAGTTTGTGTGGATCCGATCAAGTAGAACGGTTTTCTTCTTGACTGACGTTGGCTTGGTTTAAATGACCATAGAGCTGGCCTTTAGTTTTTCTTTTTTTTTACCGTAATTCAATTGTTTTATTCTTACTCAATTTAGAAGTCCAACTCGTATCTGATTACCAGGGTCAGAGAGACACCCTCCTCTGTTCATATCCCAGCCTGACATTCCCATTCCCATCAAAATGTAAAAACTTTAAAAAGTGGGGGTTTTTTTTAAAAAAAAAATGGAATTTCATTCAGTCATTATATGAATCTGTATCAGGAAAATATTAAAACCGGACAAAGCATCTGCCAAATGGAAGAAAACATCGGCACGCAGCCTTTGATCATAAGGGCTCCCACATAAAACAGGAGCTACTAGGGCTTTTGCAAAGATTTTGGACATATTTGTATGTCATAAATACAGATTTGTACATATTTCATGATTCTTCTATTCCCTGCAATGCCTGTTTTGCCCATTGTGACCTCACCCCATACCTATTGCTTCTTAAAATGCCTTAAAATACCATCAACTAAACCACCCATGATCCTACTGCTCCAAAACGCTACTCTCTGTTCAATCCCTCAAGCAGTTATCAACTTTTATTCACTAATACCTCACATTCTCTACACATATTTTTCAGTCAACATTAGGTCAGGGTGGGCTTTTAGATGTATTTAGCCAGCATTTGCCTAGAACTCACCCTAACAAAGTAAGCCCACTGGCTAGTACTTCAGGCCTCCTCAAAGGGGGGCAACCCTACACTTAAAGGAGAAGGAAAGCTACAGGAGCATTCTATTGCCAATAGATTATCTGCAATAGTGCAAGCTATAAAACGATATTTATTCTGCAGAATGCTTTACCATACCTGAGCTCTAGAAGCTGTTTGTTTAGGATAGCAGCTGCAGTATTAGCTTGGTGTGACATCACTTCCTGCCTGAGTCTCTCCCTGCTCACTCAGATTACAGCACAGAAGGGGGAGGAGCAAACTGAGCATGCTCACGCCCAGGGCAAGGAGGTTTAAGCTGACAGCAGGAAGTCCGATACAGAAGCCCAGGTGTACACAATAGTAGGAAAGAAATGCTGTGTTTCTTTTTACTGGTGTATTTACATAGACCTTTCTGATAAAGCTTACTTAGTGTTAACCTTTCCTTCTCCTTTAAACCTGTTCTCCGAGTGAGCCTCCATAGTTCAATGTGGAAAACCACACATATTTCACTAGTTTCATTATTAAACACTGATATAATTTAAACACAAATAGATTATTGCTAGACGGCATTAGATTATGTATGTGGCTGTCTACTCGCGCAAACCAAAATAACTTGGAAAAAAAATTACAGTTCAAATGATGTATATTTTTCCCCATCTAAAGATTTATTTTGGAACTTGAGCTCGCTGCCACCATGCTTGAGGAAGTGGTAGGAAAAACCCAACCCACCAAAATGTCTGGTTCAAAAGGGAAATTCCTTTCACATTGTAAGTAAATCAGATTTCCTACCACCTAATCTATAGGTGACCCTGTAAAATGTAGCACTGCAAATGTTTTCCGATGATTCCTTCTGTCTCAGGCTTGTATATTTCATTATAATTTCATTGTGCACCAGTTTAGTTACTCTGTCTCATTAAATCCTGCAGATACTTCACCATGACTCTAAGACTTGGTTCTGCCATTTACGGGTTTACCCCAGGTTCTCCACCATACAGGTATCATCCGATTGTTTCACTTCAGTGTCTGATCGCTACAATCGCTTTTAGGCAATCACACTGTAACGGACAGTGTCCCAAACCCAGAAATAATTACAAGGTCCCAGTCTTGGCTCATACTTTTGCCTATAGAAGTCACCTTAGCTGTATTTATAACAGAAATGCATTCTAGGGAAACGAGATTATTTAATCATCAGATGTTCTTGTACTGCATGCATTGCCAGTGATCCTTATCACCTTTCTGACACTTAGGTCCTAACCACGGCTGGGACAATGTAAATCTCATGATTCATGGGCAGCCATTGGGAAGTTCAGCCTTTGTAAATTAGGGGCGAGGAGGGAAATCACATGACTTTTCATCACAAAACAAGGAAGTGAAAAAAATATTCACACTTTTTCCTTTACCGCCCCTAATTTGCAGATGCAAATTAGGATTCAGATTCGGTTCGGTATTCGGGCAAATAGTGGATTCGGTGCATCCCTACATTTTATAGACGCGCGCCTGCTCGCTAGCCCCTTTTGTGATGTCATCGGCAGGGCGGCGTCTATAAAAGGAACCCGGAAGTTGGGTTCGGGCAGGCACGGGTGGAGGGAAAAAATACTGCTCCGTAGTTAGTGACTTCCGGTTTCCTTTTATAGACGCACGCCTGCTTGCCAGCCCCTTTTGTGATGTCATCGGTCGGGCGGCGCAGGTCTATAAAAGGAACCCAGAAGTCGGGCTCGGCAGGCGCGGGTGGAGGGAAAAAATACTGCTCAGTAGTGATGTTCGGGTCTGGTTTTTCCTGACCCACCATCCCTCCACCCGCGCCCGCCCGAACCCGACTTCCAGGTTCCTATTATAGACATCATCGGCGGGGCAGTTTGGCGCGCATCTATAAAAGGAACCCGGAAGTCAGGCTCGGGCAGGTCGTGGGCGGTCGGGAAAAACCCGAACCGCACATCACTAGTGAGCAGTATTTTTTCCCAACTCACTTTTCCCCTCCCAGTTCCACTTACTGGTATGAGCCCATTAACGATACTATATCAGGGGGGAAATTATGTTTACGCACACTCACCAGAGAAATCACTAGATAAATGACAGTGGAAGACTGTGGAATCCCAAAGGGATGTGCAGTGCAGAGAGAAGATTCCGTCAGTCTTTCCAATATCTGTTTACAACCCCAACTCCTCTTCAGGCTGCCATTGCTGCAACATATACATCCATTCAACTTTAACTTCCCGCCGTATGCAAAGTAGGCAACGCTAGCGCAACTTCGATTAACTTGGTGCGGTAATGGTAGCGCAACTTTGCCAGCGTTCAACACCCTGGACGCAACTTCGGATTTTAGTGAATTAGTGCTGCCTACGCCTGGTGAAGTGTTGTGAGCGAAGCCGTCGCTGGTGAATTTACGGAGGTTAGTAAATTTGCCCCATAATGGGATCTGTGAGTAATGAATTAATACACAGCCTATGATTAAGTGACAGATGGCATGAAACGCGTTAGCTATGTATTCATTAATTTTGTGTCCTAAAAAAAATTCTCAGTTCTTTAACAAGCCTGTTTGTGGTATCTGTGAGTACCTGCCGTTTTCTCCTTTGGTTGGATCCCTCCACCTCGAGCTGTAGGTCTGAGGCATGAGCTCCCAGACCCCATGTATCACTGGTGAGATAATCAACTTATTGGTTTTACATTGGCATTTTTTCTTTAAATGCAAAGTGCAATTGCCCAGTTTTAGTTGAATGAGCCTGAAAGATATTTACCGTTTGTCAGATAGTGATTAATATAATCTAAAAAGAGCGTTTTCTCCTTCCTCTGAATTTCGCAATCCATAACCATTCCCCAATAATCGAACAAGCCAGAGAGGCCGATGGTGAAAGGAACGAAACAGGAAAATGAATCATCTCGGCCCAGTGTACAGAACATGCCCCGGTGTTTAGATCTCGGGACACAGTTGTGAAACCCTGACGTCACAGACCTGATAACATACGAGTGGATAGTCACACAGGGAGTGTATTTGGTTTCATGCACCCAATTCATGACTTGCTGAATGAGTGACTCACACGTTCTATTTATGCTCTGACTGTAAAAAATAAACAGACACTCCCAGAGGAACAGTTGGTAAAAACATACATCTCATTTCCTGGATACTTCAGGGAATTATACCCTGCGACACTAAATCATGGGCTGCTGGGAGTTTTGGATAAGCGACAGCAGGACAGTCATTGATCCCTATTACAAGCTCAGGGTTGCTCCTCACTGGAAAAATTATTTATTAGAGCATAGATGGGCAAAACAAAGAATCTCTAGGGGGGTTATTTATCAAAATCCAAATTTTTCTGATGCTTTAAAGGAGAAACAAACCCGTAACATAAAAAAACCCTACCCTTTGTAGACCCCCCTCCATTCTCCCCCCAGCTTAGGTGTAGTCACATATATATACAGAGGACATGGGAACAGCAGATAGCTCAGCGCTATACAACTGGAGGTGGCCTATCAAGTATTTTGTGGTGAAGATAAAATATGGTCCACTTCCGAAATGTAGCATTGCTCCCTTCAGCCCTGTTTCAGTTAATAAGGCAGTGAATATCTGATTTAAAGGGGTTGATCACCTTTGAGTTAACTAGAGAGTGAAATTCAGAGACAATTAGTAGTTGATTTTAGGGATGCACCAAATCCACTTTTTAGGATTCGGCCGAACCCCCGAATCCTTTGCGAAAGACTCGGCCAAATACCGAACCAAATTCGAACCCTAATTTGCATATTTTTTAATTCCTTGTTTTGTGACAAAAAGTCACGTGATTTCCCTCCCTGTGCCTAATTTACATAAGCAAATTAGGATTCAGATTCGGTTCGGCCAGGCAGATGGATTCGGCCGAATCCGAATCCTGCTTAAAAAGGCCGAGTCCTGGCCGAATTCCGAACCGAATCCTGGATTCGGTGCATCCCTAGTTGATTTACATTTTTTATTATTTGTGGTTTGCAATTTCAGAAATCTGGTTGCTAGGCCCAAAATTACCCTAGCAACCATGCATTAATTTAGAGACTGGAATATGAATAGTAGTGGGTCTGAACAGAAAGATGAGTAATAAAAAGTAGCATTAACAATAAGGGGCCCATTTACTTAGCTTGAGTGAAGGAATAGAATAAAAAAAACTTTGAATTTTGAATGATTTTTTTGGCTACTTCCACCATCGAATTGGCTACTTCGACCTTTGACTACGACTTCGAATCGAACGATTCGAACTAAAAATCATTCGACTATTCGATAGTCGAAGTACTGTCTCTTTAAAAAAAACTTCAACCCCCTAGTTCGCCACCTAAAACCTACCGAACTGCAATGTTAGCCTATGGGGAAGGTCCCCATAGGCTTTCGAATGTTTTTTAGGTCAAAGAAAAATCGTTAGATCGATGGATTAAAATCCTTCGAATTTAAAAGATTCGAAGGATTTAATCGTTCGATCTAACTATTTGCGGTAAATCTCTTCTTACATTGGGCAGTCGAATATCGAGGGTAAATTAACCCTCGTTATTCGACCCTATGTAAATCTACCCCTAAATGTGGAGCTTTAAGGTGGACCTGTCACAAAGACACAAAAATCTGTATAATAAAAGTCCTTTTCAAATTAAACATGAAATCCAAATTCTATTTTTTATTAAAGGATTCATAGCTTGTTGTAAGCTCATTTAAAAATCTCAGCTGTCAATCAATGATTGTCTGCCCCTCCTCTATGACTTAAGCAGACAATTACTTTCACTTTCCATTCAGCACTTCCTAGATGTTACTGCTCTCCCCACATTCCCCCGTTCTCTTCACCATTTAATTGTGTAGCCAGGACATGGGGATGGACATCAGGTCCCCCATTCTGGTGCACAAACAAGACTCTGAGATGATACAAGGCTTGTCTTTAATAACAGTGTCCACAAAATGGCTCCTGCCTGCTTGTTATAATTTTGAATTCCCAGATTGAAGGAAACAAGATTCAAATCATTTATACAGTGTAATTAAAGTTTGTTTTGCTTGACTAATGTGATAAAATAGGATTTTTAATAATTTTTTGGGGCGACTGGTCCCCTTTAAAGAGCATTAGATGGGGTCAGCGACCCCCATTTGAAAGCTGGAATGAGTCAGTAGAAGAAGCCAAATAATTAAAAAACGATAGAAAATAAATAATGAAAACCAATTGAAAAGTTGCTTAGAATTGGAGATTCTATAACATACCTTTGGATATTTCATTTGATTTCCTTTACAAATCTATTATTAATTCTAGCACCGACCCAAAACATCTGCTGCCATTTAAGGATACAACAATTTCACTTTAATTTTCTTTTAGTGAAAGGACGCGGCAGTGACAGCCATTTCTTACAATAACATTAAGTAAAACAAGTATAAATGACTCTCTGGCACTGAACACAAAGGTATCACCTGCTGAGCGGAGCTTTCATCAGATCTTGTAACAGTTTCATGCGGAAACTTCTCGAAAGGCAAACGCGATTCGGCTTCTAGCTCCCAATAAAACTTTCTTTTTTCTGAATTACAATTAAAGAACTGTTGAGTTTTGTTTTTATTAAAGCGGAACTTACGGAACAGTTTGCAACACGATTCTAAATAACGTTAAATGATAGATGTAAAAAAAAATGCAAACATTCCAAATGTTCATATTTTTTTATGTTTAGAAATATTATTTATCGATTATCACAAAAAGAACATTGTATAATATTAATAGACCAAAGTACCTTTTATTTTCCTATTTCTATTCATAAGTTTTATCTAATTCAGTATTTTATGTGGTGTATTTCAGAAGGCTGGAGGGGCGAGGATTAATGAGATACATAATTACCACCTTTTATTATACTATTTCATTTTTCAAACGCTTTCTAGCACATGCAAGGTTCATGTAAAGTCAGACCCAGGGAGTTATTTACTAAACTCCGAATGCAAAAAAAAACGATTTTTTGATGTGCGCTCGGTTTTTGGCAATACCTCGAAGTTTTCTGGCATAATTCTGAGTTTTCGGGTGAAAAAATCTATATATAGGATCCATTATCCAGAAATTCCTTATCTTGTACCTTGTTCTTGATCCCAACTAAGATATAATTAATCCTTATTGGAAGCAAAACCAGCCTATTGGCTTTATTTAATGTTTACATGATTTTCTAGTAGACTTAAGGCATGAAGATCCAAATTACAGAATGATCCATTATCCATAAAACCCCAGGTCCTGAGCATTCTGAATAACAGGTCTCATACATATATATATATCTTGGGAAAACTCAATAAAATCTAGTGGTTTAACTGGATTGTATGTTTTTTCTGGCTGTTTCCCGAATTTTTGGATTTTTAGGCTAATTCCAGAGCAGACCACAGAAACTGCCAGATAGGATAGGGACCTCTGCCACTGTCTTATATACAACCTCGGAAGTTCTGAGATGCCGGATTTTCGGATTCTGACTTTTTCCATCCTCAGGGTATAATACAATTAGAAAAATTTTAGGTTTTTTTCCACTAAAAATTCTGATTTTATAGTTAATTTTTCGAGTTTTTGCCATTTGGACTTTAATAACCCTGTGAGTTGATACAATTAGTTGATACATTTCTCAGCAGCATCTGTGTAATGTCAGCAACTATTGTATCAATTCTAACAGCTGCCTGTAATGAAACTCAGGGATTCTGCAGGGACAAAGATAAGAAATGTATCAACTAAATGTATCAATTTAGAACAGTTAAAGAGTCGGCGACCCCCCCCCTCCCAGAGCTGCTTTAAAATGGTGAAAAATTCAACTTTAGAAAAACTTTCATAAATAGAAAGTAATTGGAAAAAGTCTTTATTTCTGGTGAACTATCTGAAACCAACTGAACTGAAAAAAGTGTTTAAAGATATATTACCCCTTTAAATAGCATTCATTAGTCTATATAAGAAAATTGCACCTGCTTCTTTATATGACTGGCTCTAGCCTTCTCGGGAAGCCTGATATAATAGCTGTAATTGTACAACAAAGAGACGCTTACAGCAAATTGTATTTCTTGGTAAAACCAAGAAACTTCCCGTGACATAACTCTTGGCTGCATAGAGGTGAATAAGGGCTCTTACACACGGGCGTTCCGACCTGCGCTCCCCTGCATTCCGTTTTTTGGCGTTCAGCCGCAGGGGAGCGCAGGAATAGACGCAAGTCATTATTTGAAATGGGGCTGTACTCACTCAGGCGCGTGTAGGCGCCGAACGCAGGAAAAATGCAGCATGTTGCGTCTCAACCTGCGTTCGGCGCCTACACGCGCCTGAGTGAGTACAGCCCCATTTCAAATAATGACTTGCGTCTATTCCTGCGCTCCCCTGCGGCTGAACGCCAAAAAACGGAACGCAGGGAGCGCAGGTCGGAACGCCCGTGTGTAAGAGCCCTAAGGCTCCCTGTTCAACATCTTGTACTGAACCTTTGAATGTAAGCGGATACAGCTTATTCCTGGAAATAGAATATACAGTATTGTCAAGCCCCAAGGACCTCTTGACTATGATCACTTCATGCTCAAAGTCGTAGGAATAGGAGGTATTTTCCACTTGCTATCAAAAAAAAAAAAATGGATTCATGAATCCAGACATAAACTATCTATTCCCATGCCTAGAACCCATAAGGCATAACCCACGATTTTGAAAATAATCTCGTATGGGACATACATCCTGCAGCCCCATTGTCCATGTTCTCCACTGACGCTCAGCTGTAAAAGATACTGGAATGCTGAGATTGTTTCAGGGAAGAGGACTGCACGAGGGCAAATTTAATGGGCACTACATTCAGATAGAGCAGGGTCCCCAACCGGCGGGCGGCGGACACTACCGCACTGGGCTGCCGAGCAAAAATTGGATGTCAACGCGTCCAAACTTGTTACCGCCCCCCACCACCCCGATTCCTACACTCCCCCCCCGTCCAAAATATGTTGGGGACCCCTGAGATAGTAGTAGTAATATTCAAGACATTTTTTGAGCTTTTGTGGTCAGCCCATTTGGACCCCAGGTTTGGCCATCCTTCTAAAGATGACTGAGCATCTACTGCAGTGTCATCCCCGGGCCCCCCAGCAGCAAGCACTCTCTGCCCCCCCAAAGCCACAAAACCCCTCTGGCCCCCCGTTCCCAGCATGGCTGCAACCAGGAGAGCAGTGGTGTAGGGAGTGGGTCTGGGCCAACGAGGCCCACCAGGTTCAGGTTTTTCCCAGTGCACTGCCGGCCCAGTCCAACCATGATCTACTGATCTCCTTTTCCTTTGGAGGGGAGGGGTACCCTTAATATAAATTAGAAACATGCACAGTTACTTCTTACTACCAAGATAGCATATACCCCATAACTATATAATTAATTCTAATCAGGGGTATCCTACCTAGGAAATCACTAACATAGAAACTAAACATTTGCTAAGGCATTACACAATTATCAGTAACTGTGTTTGCGTTTTTTTTTTTTTTTCCTGGCCAAATATTTTCAAGCCATTGTCTAAAAACCAATCAAAATAATAAGAATTCCTCTAAAAACCCGTTAAGTACAGTACTTTTTTTGGTTTACAACCTATAACACCATCTCAGAAAACGAAAATCTGCTGCTAAACATTTTGAAACAAGAGGTTTTTTTTAAAAGGGTTTTTTTTCTAACAGTGTGCTGAGGCAAGACACTAAAAGTCCCGAGTAAGACATGAGAATCTTACCTAGCAGAGCAGAAGATGACATTTAAGAACATTACGCTCCTTCCCAAGCCATCTGTTTAACTCCTCCTTACATACGGTTAATTAAGCAAGCAAAAAGCAAGATACCAGAACTCAGAAGTTTGAAGGCAAAGCTACACACTCCGGTGAACTTGAAACAAGCAAATCATATGGTTATTCAGCTGTATCGAACTGCGTTCAAGTGTCAGCTCTTATTACAAGCAAGAAGCAGAATATACAAAATGAATCAAGATCTTCTTTTTATGGAATGAAGTGGCTGCGTTCTGGCCAAGCTTCTCAATAACTGACTACTGGGTCGATTTAAAGGGAAAAAAAGATCAGCACAGCTATGAATGAGTGCAAAAAAAAGTGGCTTAGAGAGCCAATTTGTATGGTTTTGAAGGGGTTGGGTGATAATTAATCAGTGTTTGGGCTCACGCAGATTCAAGAAGATCAAATTCTGAGGCAAAGGCATCTCAGCATAAATAGCAAAAGCTGGAGACCCTGATCACTAGATGATTGGCCAAGTAATCGATCCCTCAATGAAATTTACCAACAAGCCAATAATAAATTGCTTTTTCCTGTCTATAGAACTTAAAGGGAAACCCAAGAGCCACATACTCCATCTCCACTCCATCTACATAGTTGTCCTCTGGTGGAGCTGCAATGCAGTTTACCAGGGGAATTTAACTACATCATGCAAAAGCAACAATTCCAACAGTGACCTTCTTGAAAGCCCTACATACTGACCCATTAACGGATAAGCTATTGTCAACAAACAGAATTATATCTTGATCTCTGACACAATGGTCCATATTTTTTTAGTGACAACGTTTTCGCGAGAGTAAGGGATGTAGAACCTCTACAGCAGGGATCTTAAACCTCAAACTTTATTACCAGTGAGTCACATTCAAATCTAAAAGAAAAGTTGACGAGCAACACAAGTATGCAAAAAGTTCCTGAGGGTGATGGACTATGATTGACTATTGGAAGCCCCTATGTGGATAAGTAGCATACAGGAGGCTACGTTTGACAGTAAACCTGGTTTTTATGCAACCAAAACTTGCCTCCAAACCAGGACTTCAAAAATAAGCACCTGCTTTGAGGCCACTGGGAGCAACATCCAAGGGTTTGGTCACTCACGAGCCACTGTTTTGGGATCACTCCTCTACAGTGTCAGCATGAGGCTATCTTTATGCTGCACCAATGCAAAAGTCCGACTTTTTGTTTTGTTTTTCAAAGCCTTTGCTTGAGGCCACGTAGATAAATCCAAACCATAAACAGAAGACCGGGCTTCCTTCTTCTGTAGGCTGGAAGTTCTAGTGTAACAAACACTAGGAGGATTCGTACGACCGAATCTTTGCGTCTATGGGCAGCTTTAGAAACATCGACCGGTGTGGGGGTGGGGGATATAGTCACACAAAATGAAAAGAGCAAACAAACTCTTTGCAGAACATTAGAAGCACTCCTCTAAAAGCATGTCAAAGGCTACTTGGGTCTGGCCTCTTATTTTTGTAATTGCAATCTTATCTGTGGTCACATTTCAGGAGGCTGCGCCACATCAGAAGAAAGAATTCCATTTTATTGATTTTCAGAAGGTAAATATTCCATATTTATAATTGTTTCATCATATACAATAGAGAATATATATATTTAAACACACATTTCTGGAACAAAGGCCCTTCTTCATGGTGCGTTTATGCTTGGGGTTTACAGATATTGTTTTCACCACATCATCAGCAAGGCGTGTATGTTTTATTTTGTTTTATTATGCCTGACAATATTTTTATACTTGTGTTTAACAGACAGTATAACTCAGTGCAATGTGACACTAGCAAATAGAGAGGAACGGCCCAATAAGGAAGAAAAGAAGCGTTTGCTTTAGGTCTAAAGTTCACTTTCACGTCTAATAACTCACAGCAACCAATCAGATGTTGCCTATCAAACTGAAAACAGTAAATGCTACCTGATGATTGGTTGCTAGCAGTTACCAGAGCTTTTTTTTTTCTAATAAATTGGTTTCCTACAACAAGAATGTTATCTAAAATAGCCTCATAAATCTCTTGGCAAGCACTTCATCTGTCTCTACCTTTGAGTTTGCTTTGTAAGTTCTGAAGTTACCACCTCATGCGCTGAAATTTTTTTAATCATCTTTTTAAAAACTGTTTGGGAGAGGGGGACTGGCCCGGCAGGGGCCCACCGGGTATTTTCCCGGTATCCCGCTGGGCCAGTCCGACACTGGATTCTTTTCTCAAGCTAACTTGGATACTATGTGGCAAATTTACTAAGCAGCGAAAATTCGCCAGCGACGGCTTCACAGGCAGCGCAACACTTCGCCAGGCGAAAATTCGCTCAGACAATGCTAATTCACTAACATGCGAAGTTGCGTCCAGGGCGTCGAACGCTGGCGAAGTTGCGCTAGTGTTAATTCGGCAAGCAGATCGAAGTTGCGCTAGTGTTGGCTAATTTGCATACGGCGGGAAGTTAAAGTACAATGGACGTATATGTTGCAGCAAATACATTACACTACACAAGCCTGGGAAACCTTGAGCCCAGTGTATAGTTTATGTGCCATATGTTAAGGGGGGGAACCTGGTTACCCCAAAAAATTTGTACGCTCTTTTGCAGCCTATCACCCTGAAAAAGGAAAAGACGCCAGCATTTTTTTGGGACTTAAAATTTTCAACTAAAGTTTGAGCAACTCCTTTCTACTCTATTGCACTTCGCTGGTCTGAGGTGGCGAAGGCAAGTCTGGCGCAAGAGGTAACGCTCAGTAAAATCCGCATCTTAGTGAATTTGCGCAGTTACATCCATTCACCAGAGCGCAACTTCGTCTGGCGATTGAGTGCGAATGAGCACCAGCGTCAGTCTCTTTCGCTATCGAAGTTATGCCTGCACCTGTTAAATCAGAAAGTACCGAAATGACGTCACGCTGGCAATTTTTTTTTAGTAAATTTGCCCCTATAACCTTGAGGAAAAACCATCTCATTGGTTATATGGGCATTTCTTTCATGCTGTCAAGTGATATCTCTAAAGCTGGCCATAGACGCACAGATCCTATCGTACGAATCGAGGATTAGTACTATTTTCGGATCGTGTGTGGAGAGTGCCGACATCTTTCGTCCGGCAGAGATCGGTCGTTTGGTCGATCAGACAGGTTTGATTTTGACCCGACAGATCCCACCGGAACCCATTGCGCATCATAATCGGATCGTTTGTACCGTACGGCCGAACGTTCAGATTACCCCCGATATAGCCATGCTCGTTAATGGCCACCTTAACACCCTTTTATGCCCATAAAATCTTTTGTCATACAATCCCAAGTTTATAAAAGCTCTTTGTTCAGGGTTCAGACTCTTTGGGGCAAATTCACTAAGATTCGTAGTTGCGCCAGCGCTCCGCAAATTCACTAAAATCCGAAGTTGCGCACAAGGGTAGCGTAAGGTTGCGAAGTTGCGCTAGCGTTGATTCGCTATGTGAAGCGAAGTTACGCTAGCGAAGGTTAATTTGCATACGGCGCCAAATTCAAATTTCAATGGAGGAATACGTATCAGCACTACAAATGCCTGGGAAACCTTCAAAACATCAAATAAAATTGTTATTTTGCCCTACACATGTGCCCACTGTATAGTTAAGTTGCCATAAGTCAGGAAATGTAGGGGGGAAGAAGGGGAGCCCCAAAATTTTTTTCGATCTTTTTCAGCCTATCACCCATAATGTAGAAAACACGCCAGCGTTTTTTGGGACTTAGAAAATTTTTTAACTTTTTTGGAAGCAATCCCTATCTACTCTATTGCGCTTCGCCTGGTCTGAAGTGGCGAAGGAAGTCTAGCGTAAAAGGTAGCGTTCAGTACACTGCACGCGTTAGTAAATTTGCATAGTTACGTCCGTAGCGAAAATTCGCCAGGCGTAAGGGTGCGAAGTAACACTAGCGAATCTACGCCAGCGTTCGTTAGTGAATTTGCAAAGTAATGAAAATGCCCAACGCTAGCGAATTGAGGCTAGCGTTCGGCGCTTCGGCGCTTAGTGATTTTGCCCCTTTGTGAGTTCATAATCTACAGAGCTTTATCTTTTCACCTCAAGTGGTCTCTGGTTCTTGAATTTCCGAAACACTAGTGATCACGAAAAGAACTTGAATAAAACTGGTCCCTACAACATTTTGAATATTATTCATTTATTGGTATTGGTATATTATTCAGAAAATATTGGAAATTTGGCAGAATTTGCACTTAATAAGTAAAACCAATAGTCGCCAATACCCTTAAATAAAAATATAGCCCTGTTGTTTCAATGAACACCTGAAATTTCAAATTAAACATTTATATACCCTGAATTCTAGGAGGTTTTTAAAGGTTTTCGTTATTGAGTTTTCTATTAACATGAGATAAAAGAGGCAGAAAGAGAGAAAGAAGAGCAAGATGAGCTTTCCCAATTATACATCTTTTGTGTCCCTTTTAAGTAATACATATCCTGCACCTGTTCAAACACGATCAAGGTACCATACCCGTTTGAGGGTCCGCAAGCCATTTGTCTCAAAGTTTCCCAAATTTTTCAGGGCATCGACGGGCAGCATATGTCCTTTTTTGCCTAGGGAGGGTGTCATCAAGTAGTTTTATCCAGAAGCTAAGTGTAGGAGGTTTTGAAGCTTTCCACATCAGTAAAATGGCTTTCCTGGCATAGTGGAGAAGCTGTTGTCGGCAAAGTATCACTGAAGCGGATGGTAAGTCCTTCAAGTAGTCCAAGGAGGCAGAATTCCGGTGTTCTGATGTTGGCTAGACCCAGGGAGATATTAATGTACATAAGCATTGCGGTCCAATATTGTTGGATCTTAGGACAACCCCAGAAAACATGAAGGTAGCTACCAGCTTCCACATTACATTTAAGACCTACATCTGGGTGACCCTGATACATACGTGCCAGCCTGTGTGGGGTTAGGTACACTCTGTTTAAGAATTTTAACCATATACTGTATATCTCTAGTATTTACACTGTATCCCCAAACGGGAACAGAAATCATTGTTTGAAGGGCAGTGGTGACTAGATGACTTGCCTTTGGCATAACCATTTGTAGCCGCCATCTTGATTCTTGCTTTACTTTCTTTCCTTTAATTCCAAGCAAGGCATCATTGTCACATGTCACATTACCAGCAACAGCCTCAGTGGCTATTTCGGAGCTAAGTGGCTACAGGAACAATGTCCTTTCTGGCCAGGTAGTAGTTTTCAGACTGTTTAGGTCTCTATTTGATTTGGTCACTGCCTCCCTTACCTTAAAACAAGGTTATAGATCAGTCCCCCTAATATTTAGGATAGTAAATACTGTCAGTCTTCAGTCCATGTTTTAACCCAGTTGGGCTTCAAGTACAGCTCCCAGTAATATCTGGGACAGAAATTAATAATTTCACCTTAACAGACTTTTACACTACCAAACCTCACTTACTGCCCAGCTTCACAGTTCCCCCAAGAGCTCAAATCCAAATCAAGCCAATGGTACAATATCTGGACCCAAACAGCCACTGTTATTATCAGAAACATTGAGAAAGACTTAGGGGCCCATTCACCAAGCTCGAGTGAAGGATTCAAAGTAAAAAAACTTCGAATTTCGAAGTGTTTTTTGGGCTACTTCAACCATCGAATGGGCTACTTCGACCTTCGACTACGACTTTGAATCTAAGGAATCGAACTAAAAATCGTTCGACTATTCGATAGTCGAAGTACTGTCTCTTTAAGAAAAAACTTCGACCCCCTAGTTCGCCACCTAAAAGCTACCGAACCCAATGTTAGCCTATGGGGAAGTTTTTTGGCTAAGTTTTTTTGGTCGAAGGATAATCCTTCGATCGTTGGATTAAAATCCTTTATATCGTTCGATCGAACTATTTGCGCAAAAATCCTTCGACTTCGATATGCGAAGTCGAAGGATTTTAATTCCCAGTCGAATATCGAGGGTTAATTCTCCAAAATCAGTAATTATGTGTTTTTATCATAAACACAAATAATAAGGAAGTTTGCATCCTTAACAATATTAATGTAAGTAGGTCAACAGGCTGCTTGATTACTGTTTATGCTCTGCCAAGGTTAACATTACAACAAAATTTCCTTGTTCTAGAGCAGTGATCCCCAATTCGGTGTGCCCCGTTAATTGCGTGCTAGGCTGGGCGGAGTTTAAAGCTTAGACAATAACCTCAGTGTGCAGTAATGTTTATTTCTAGGAGCAAAATAAAGGCATCAATGTGTAAGAGCAATAAGGCAGTTGGAGTAGGGTTACATGTGATAAAGTAGAGTTAAAGGGGCAGATTCACTAACCAGCGAAAAGTCGCCAGTGACCATTTCGCACCCATCGCTACACTTCGCCAGGCGAAAATTTGCTCAGACAACGCTAATTCACTAAAATGCAGAGTTTCATCGTGCGTGTAGAATGTTTGCGACTTTTCGCTAGAGTTCATTTCTTCCTAGCCCAAATTTGCTTGTCTAGCCAAAATTGTCTTGTGCTCAATTTTTCAATTCGAAATTCGACCCTTGATAAATATGCCCCTTAATGTTCCATATGTTAGAAACTGTATGGGGGAAACCCGGTTACCCAAAAAAAAAATTTAAGGCCTTTTGCAGCCTATCACTCTGAAAAAAGGAAAAGACGACGGTGTTTTTTTGAACTTTGATGCTTTTTGCACTCAGAATATGATGTAAGTAACAGAAGATTGAGGAAGATCTATGCACTGCAGTGCCTGGTCTGAGCTGGCGAAGGCAAGTCTGGCGAAAGAGATAACGTTCAGTAAAATCTGCATTCGCCAGAGCGAATTGTTGCCTGCCGATAGAGTGAGAATGTGCACTAGCGCCTATCTCTTTCGCTAGCGAATTGGGCCTGCACACGTTAGTAAATTGGCGATGTCCCTGCGGGCGGTAACGCTGACGAATTGTTGCCAGCGTTTATCACTTCGCCCTTTAGTAAATCTGCCCCAAAGTTTGACAAACACAAGCCAATACAAGCTGCTGACAGACCTCGTTGATAGCTTTTTGGCTCAGATATGGGGATTTCTGATGCTCCCCGACCTATAATCGCCCAGATATCGGGCAAAATGATCAGACAGATCAGTCCGATGATTACACGTATGGCCAGTCTTTACAACCACAAGAAAATGTATGTGATATTTCTCATAGATCTTGAGGATGGGGAGGCACAGTATCTGTGTCCCAAGGCACTAATAAAAGTATTTTGAGATACAACTATTTTAAAATGTCCTTTTCTCTTTAACAACACAACTATATTTAAACCTTTTTTTTTTTAATTTCTTTAGTATATATATAAAAATACAAATATGTTTCCAGCAAAGCCATCGAGAGCAAAAGTCCCCTATCATAGATTTTTTCTCCCATGGTTACTGACCTAAATCTGGGTAATTCTCCCCTAAGGGCATGACACGTGCGTTCGGGAAGAGAACGTGGATTCCTGCAAAAGTGGGCTTTTCATAAACAGAACGTCTTTCACATGGTCTCCCAAGCGGCTTCCCACATTTATTTTTTAAAAGGTTTTAGCATTCCTCCAAAGTTCTGGTTTCCAAATGCAATTAATTATTAAAGCAATTGTCATTAGGCCAATGGGCTCCCAAGTAGCTTTCAAATGTGTGTCAACGAGATAAGGCCAGGCTTTCTCTTGAGCAATTCGGAATTCATTTAGGATTATCAAGTAGAAAATATGTTTCGTTTGTGCGCCACAAAATAGAAAGATGTTATAATATAATTCTAAGTTTGGTGTTAGGATGTAACTTGTTTCTCATTCAAAACAAACACCTTTTTATCAAGCCTCAAATTTATCTGGTTGAGTTTTAAAGAGCAAAATTGTGAATTTTTAGAGGGAATTTCGAGATTTAGTATGCTCCTGCAAATAATCCGAATCTGAAAATAATCCAGCTAAAACCTTTCGAAATCACGTAGAAGTCAATGACAGATGGTCCCTTTATCAATTGGAACGTGTTTTTTTTACCTTCAGGATTCTCAATAGTTTTGGGCTGGTTGCACTGGTTTTTGTTCGATTAATTCGAAAGTTTTCGTGGGACAATGTGATTAATTCACGTTTTCGGAGTGACATTTCGAAAAAGTTGCACTATTCGAATCGACGCTCGATTTTGTCGCATCGATTTTATCGGGAATAATTATTGGTAAATTAAGGGCATTCTGGTTTGGGAGTTTAGTCTTATTTTTTTTTTTTTGAGAAAAAGTTGAATTTTAGTAAATAACTCCTATATGGTAAGTGCAAATTTGATACAGGTATGGGATACGTTATCCGGAAACCCGTGAAAGGCCATGTCCCATAGACATGTTCTCTGTAACAATAACAGTATCTTGTACTTGATCCAAACTAAGATATAATAAATCCTTATTGGAAGCAAATCCAGCCTATTGGCTTTATTTAAAGGGATCCTGTCATCAGAAAACATGTTTTTTTCAAAAACACATCAGTTAATAGTGCTACTCCAGCAGACTTCTGCACTGAAATCCATTTCTCAAAAGAGCAAACAGATTTTTTTATATTCAATTTTGAAATCTGACATGGGGCTAGACATTTTATCAATTTCCCAGCTGCCCCTTGTCATGTGACTTGTGCCTGCACTTTAGGAGAGAAATGCTTTCCGTCAGGCTGCTGTTTTTCCTTTTCGATGTAACTGAATGCGTCTCAGTGGGACATGGGTTTTTACTATTGAGTGCTGTTCTTAGATCTACCAGGCAGCTGTTATCTTGTGTTAGGGAGCTGTTATCTGGTTACTTTCCCATTGTTCTTTTGTTTGGCTGCTGGGGGGAAAAGGGAGGGGGGTGATATCACTCTAACTTGCAGTACAGCAGTAAAGAGTGATTGAAGTTTATCAGAGCACAAGTAACATGACTTGGGGCACCTGGGAAACTGACAATATGTCTAGCCCCATATCAGATTTCAAAATTGAATATAAAAAATTCTGTTTGCTCTTTTGAGAAATGGATTTCAGTGCAGAATTCTGCTGGAGCAGTACTATTAACTGATTCATTTTGAAAAATGTTTTTTTTCCCCATGACAGTATCCCTTTAATGTTTACATTTTCTAGTAGACTTAGGGCTATTCCACACGGGGAGATAGCGACGCGTTTGCGGTCGCGGCGACAAAGCGCCGCGACAGTCGCCGCGACCGGCGCAGGCGACAGTTTTGTATGGGCGCCTATGTAAAAACGCCTGTGCTAACCACACGAGGCGATGCGCTTTTCAACAGTCGCCTGAAAATGCCTCGCCAGGCTTTTTCAGGCGACTGTTGAAAAGCGCATCGCCTCGTGTGGTTAGCACAGGCGTTTTTACATAGGCGCCCATACAAAACTGTCGCCTGCGCCGGTCGCGGCGACTGTCGCTGCGCTTTGTCGCCGCGACCGCAAACGCGTCGCTATCTCCCCGTGTGGACTAGCCCTTAAGGTATGAAGGACCAAATTACGGAAAGATACTTTATCTGGAAAACCCCAGGTCCAGTGCATTCTGAATAATAAGTTCCATACGTGTACTAAAATAAAATTTGCTTAAAATGAATTGTTCTGCGGTTTTCTATCTATTTCTTGTTCACATGTGGCTGATCGTGGACTTTAGCACTGCATTTTTGGGCAATTCGCATTGGAGTTTGTTCAGATTTTATTATTGTGCACATAAATGAGTCAAAATAGCATGCTCCAAAATATGTAAATAAATATGGTTAGAAATACCCACTGTGCCAGCCTAAGAATTCAGCAGCCCTATAACAGTAATAACAAAGGCTTTCAAAGTTGTCCACAGCAGTTCGACATCTTCTGATCCTATTATAAATCTTTTGAGTGTCAGGGACACTGCACATGCTCAGTTTGTTCCGCTGTTGAGAAGCTAAGCTTAGGTGTCGTAGGAAATTATCAAAACATTATTAGGAAGTAAGGCTACATCCGTCATAGCAACTGGTTCGACAGGGCTGATGATGAATCGGTTCTGATGGCTTCTGTCCTGCCATGTAATGTGTGTAATTACTAATCAACCTTGTATTGTGAATTTTATACACACTGTATACAGTGAGTTAGCCACTAAGGTGTGCAGTGAATCAGTAGAAAAGAAAAAAGGCAATTCCTGAGGGCATCTATGGAGGCCTAGATCTTCATTGTTCAAGGTGATGGCCTTTAGCTTGAGCACAATTCCAGACAATAAGATGTGACATTTCTAGACTAATTCTTTGTTTAGCTTTAGTTCTCATTTAATGAAAACCAATACAATACAGGACCAGAAATTGTGTGGCCCTTCTGGGACCATTATGGTGATGCCCTCTGAACTCAAGACTCAACTTAAAACTTCATTGCAACCAGCTCAGCATTTAACAGCATTTATCCTTTTTAAAGGAGAAGGAAAGCTATGGAGGCATTTTATTGCCAATAGATTAGCTGCAATAGTACAAGCTAGAATGCTATATTTATTCTGTAGAATGTTTTACCATACCTGAGTAAAAAGCTCTAGAAACTCTCTGTTTGTTTAGGATAGGAGCTGCAGTATTAACATGGTGTGACATCACTTCCTGCCTGAGTCTCTCCCTGCTCTGGGCTCAGATTACAGTAGAGAAGGGAGCGGTGGGGGGAGAGGAGCAAACTGAGCATGCTCTTGCCCAGGGCAATGAGGTTTAAGCTGAAAACAGGAAGTCTGATACAGAAGCCCATGAGTACACAATAGAAGGAAAGAAATGTGCTGTTTCTTTTGACAGAGGACTCAGAGCAACATTACTTTGGGGGTTTACTGGTATATTTATATAGACCTTTCTGATAAGGCTTACTTAGTTTTAACCTTTCCTTCTCCTTTAATGGAAAAATATACCCCCATTTTTGACATGCCTTCATTTATTTGAATAAAAATGCATTAACGCCATCTGAATCTAAATATTTCTCGGGTTCACGTGAGAGCAGCGATCACGAGGAGACGCAGGTGAGCTCAACCATCTCCACATCACGGTTTGTAGAATAAATGTTTCTGTGCTCGTTGGACCCAGTTCCTACCTCCCTTAGGCTCATGGTGTAAAGCAACTCTCCTTCTCCTTGTTCCATTGTGAAATGATGGGTTCTGGGAGTTGAAGTCCCTCTGCCTAATCAGAAAATCTGTGCCCCACCACCCATAGAAAGCAAAGGGACTTCAATTTCTTCCCATTATGCACCAATATGTGTCATTGAACAGGAGCACATCAACTACAGCTTTATGACTATTACCCTATCCTACCCTTATTCTAGATCATGAAAATTCCTTCCAACAACAAATAACAGTAATTAAAGCATGATACCTAATCCAAAAACAAATCTTGGGTCACAATATTTCCTCCCAGCTTTAATCTGTATCCCATCCCAAAACGGTCACTAAATGAAATACAAAAAAATGCTAAATTCCAATACAATGATGGCATCATCCTCTCATTTAATAGCTGAATAGCTTCATGGCCCCCACTCTCATATAGATCCAATGAATTTAGTTCATGTGTGCTTCAATATCAGAACAAGCTCTTTGCAGCCTCGGGTTCAAACTGTACCCCCTGCCAGGGCAAACTTTACATGTATCCAATGAAAACAGCAGCACTCCGGTATTATTGAAAAAAGTGAAGAACTTTACTTAAAATGCCCTAGGCAACGTTTCAAAGGGCCTGTGTGGCCCAAACGTTGCCTAAGGTATTTTAAGAAAAGTTCTGTACTTTTTTCAATAATATCGGAGTGCTCCCACTCTCCGATAGAGTTCCTATAAAAGATGTAACAAACACTGGGGTAACTAGGATTTAACAGCTTCACAGCAATATTTTTTTTTAAGGATCCCCATACCTGTGGGTTGCCTGTCGCCTCGTCTGAGGTGGGAAGTTTAATACGCTGCTACAGAGTTCAGTTTAGTTCTTTGTAAGTTTGCTTTATGTAGCAAAAAAGGTCTCTAAAGAAGTAAGGGGATCTGCATCACAAGCCTACATTGCCCCTTAGATGTTGGCTTTCTGCCATTTGCCTGTGATCTACATTGCCTGAAAATCAAACTTGAAGTTCTCCAGCCTTTACAAATTACAATGCCCAGAACCCCCACCAATGGCTGGCCTCATCATTAACTTCAGGATTGTGATTTATAAGTCTACGATTTACAAAAAACGATGCAGCACACGGTTATTTCCCATTCCCACAGCAACACAGTAGGTGTCAGTGGGATCTGCTTATTTTAACACAAAGCTCTCTGAAAGGAAAATAAACAAGGCCAGAGAATGGAGTCAAAGCTGTTGGGTATTAAACCTGGTTTACAAACTGAGCCACGTTGAGGGCTTCTTCCTTCCCCTCACTCCCACATGTTGCCCAAGTTAAAAATCCCTAGTCACAAATTTAACCAACTCTTCTTATCTCTGATAAAAAAAAATTCTACATCCTAAATCATTGGCATTTGGAGGATTAAAAGGCAAAGGATGTGTTTAAAGGAGAAGGAAACCCCCTGGGCGCAAAACCCCTCCCCTCCTCCCCTGTGTTGCCCCCCCCTCCCTCCTCCCCCCTGGCCTACCTGTCCCCCTGGGCAAATGCCCCTAACTTGTTACTCACCCCTCTGCGCAGGTCCTGTCCAGTGAGTTCACAGTCGCCATCTTCTCCCACGCGCGTCTTCTTCCTGCTTTGACCGGCGTCTTCTGGCGCATGCGCAGTAGGAACAGTTACCGGTACGGATCTACTGCGCATGCTCCGAATGTCACAAAGTTTTCCGATTTCACTTTGTGACATTCGGCGCATGCGCAGTAGATCCGTTCCGGTAACTGTTCCTACTGCGCATGCGCCAGAAGACGCCGGTCAAAGCAGGAAGAAGATGCGCTCGGGAGAAGATGGCGACTGTGAACTCCGTGGACAGGACCTGCGCAGAGGGGTGAGTAACAAGTTAGGGGCATTTGCCCAGGGGGACAGGTAGGCCAGGGGGGCGGGAGGGGTTTTGCGCCCAGGGGGTTTCCTTCTCCTTTAAAAAGGCTCAATGGTTAGCACCTCTTCCTGACAGCACTGCCATTCTGAGTCTGATTCTGGCCTGAGCACTACCTGCAAGGGGTTTGCATATTCTCACTGTCTCTGTGTGGGTTTCTTGCTCTGGGTACTCTGGTTTTCTCCCACACTGCCACCTACATTGGGCAGTGCAATATTTATGAGAGGCGAGAGGAGGGAAGCACGTAGACCTTCCCAAACTTGTGTGCCATTCAGATGTGCAAGTTAGGGAGCAGGCGACAATTGGGTCCTGTATGCCCTATGGCAGGTGGTACAGACAGGTGGTCGGGCTCCACTGACGCTGCACCCTACATAGTGCTCTAGAATTTTTCATCCGGCATAAGGGAGTCATATTTCTATGAAGTGAGACAGCCACAACAAGTTAACCCACTAGCACAGACTAATGGAAGAGTAAAAGAAATGGTAAAACCCGTGTTTACAGTAAGCATGCATCTGATCCAGAATTTAATTCAGGATTTGGCCAAATTCTATCACTTTTTTTTACAGCATTTAGATTTGGCTAAATCCTTTGGGTTCAGATTTGGTTAAGGGAACATATTTTTGATGAAAGAGGATGCAATGTTTGAGTTATGTAAAATCTGACTATACGAATTAGGGTTCGGCATTCGGCCAAATCTTTTGGGAAGGATTCAGCATTTGGCTGAATCCAAAAATGATCTTTCAGAAACGGAAGAAATGCCATAAAAACTATGAATTGGTTCCTACATACATATTAATTCCATTTGTATTTGAAATTACACTAAACCAAGCTTTCTGGTGTATATATGTGCCTCCTCAAACAGGAATTCTCTGAACCAGGCTCAGGTAACGTGATCCTCCAGGTTCTATCAAGTACAGAAGTCTCCTACAGCTCAGCACCATTTGGAGGAGCCCAGGGAGCCAATCACTGCTCAGCAGACGAAGTGCATTCGTCTAAGAATAAATACAAGTTATTGATGCATTTATAATGCAAGTGTAGGAAATAATGAATGCTTTGCCGTTGACCTGATTTGACACTGGCCAATGCTAGCTATTAGTTTAGCTGCAGGACATTGCCATTGAAAACGGTAGGGCAGATATACAGGACATAGATATATTTGTAGTAAATGACAGTTAAATATGCTAGACTGAATTAAAGGAAAAGTATTTCTACCAAGAACTTAGGAGGAACAGCAGGGAAATACTAGCATTGCAGCGTTGGGTTCCTAGGTTCAATTCCAGCCAGGGTTCTATCTGCAAAGGGTTTTTATGTTCTTGCTGTGCTTATGTGTTTTTACTCCGGGTTCTCCTGTTTCTTCGCTCACTCCAAAAGCAAACAGGCAAGTAAAGTGACTCCACTGACCAAAGTGTGTGCTAATGTGATAGGGACCAATGTCTGTAAGCTCCACTTGTGCAGGGACAGATGTAAATGGTGTATAATCTCTGTAAAGTGATACAGAATATGCTGTCGCTACAAACGTGTCTGTTGTAACAGTTTCTTGGCCGTGTGTATCTACCTTTCAATTGGGCAGGGCTGTAATTCATCTGTATCCAATCAGAATATCAGAAAATACAAAGGCCTAGATCCAGCTTGTAGTCAAAGAAATGCTAAAATGGTCTCAGTTCCAACAACAGGTGAAAAACTACAATAATAGCAGCACAAGAGAAAAAAAAATAAGGATTTAAAGCAACTCCATAATAATGTAATTAAGTCGTAACAAAACTAAATTCCTGCCGGGAGGTTCAGACAATCTGCTCACACTGAATAGAGTCCAACAATCTGTGGAATGCAGAATCTTGTCCAAAATACCACAAGGCATGACCAAGGCTAAGAATGGTTAAATACAGAACTAAAAACAAACCTAAGGTTAAAACATGGTCACATTCAATCATGGCCAAAACATTGGCACCTTTGCCCTTTTAAAAATATAAATAACAAATTGATTTAAATTAAATTCAACTACTGTTTATACGTTTGAAGCTGAAAAAACAGTTTTCCAAAATTCTCAGTTTCACTTATGATTAGAGAATAACTTATTTTGCACACCCTTTATAAGAAAAATGGGTATCGGCAATGTCCTGTAGCCACGAATGAACTTTCTGCATTTCTCGTCTCACCATTTAGAGCATTCTTGTTTTGAAAACTTCTACTTCATATTTCATATTTGAGGAATGTCTTCTTGTAAGAACTGCTGTTTTTATATCTCTCCGCAAGTGTTCAATAGGATTCAGATCTGGACTTCTTACTGGGGGCTTGGGTTCAATATCATGCTCCAAAATGCCTTGGTTATCTAATGAATGGTACTATTCCCAAAGTGAAAGCACCCAGTTGCAGGGCCTTTAAAGCAACCCCAAATCGTCAGCAATCCTCCTTGATGTTCGATTGTAGGGATGTTACTCTTTTCTTTGACGGCATCATTTATATTCCTTCGCAAATAATTTGTCCACAGGACATTCTCCCTGAAAGATTTTGGTTTGTTCTGGTGTGCTTTGGCGAACTCTTGGTCTTTCTTATGTTTCTCTGTCAGTGAGGTCTTCCTGGGTCTCCTACTATACAGCCTCCTTTCAATGAGTTGGCAACAGATGTGCAAGTTGAAACCTCCTACCTGAAGGTTAGCTTAAAACTTTTAGGCAGTTAATTATGGTTCTTTGTTACACCAATTGAAACATTCTACTAGACCTTCTCTACAATATATTATCTTAAGTTTCTTTTGTGTGAGGTCACAGAGTTTGACTTCAATGCCATGGACCTCAAACTTCCTAAGAACCTTGCGTATGGTGGACACAGGAACATTACGGTCTCATGATCCTTAGTTTATCCCTGCTTTCTTTCCTGTTCTCAGATGGTTCACTGCTTTCCTTTCTTTTCTTCATGTTCAGTGGATAATACGTTTCTTCCACTTTTTTTATTGTTCCACCACAAATAGAAAAAAATACATACATAACATATGAATACTATAGCTTTAATATTTTCCACGATTTCTGGCAAAACTGGTCCATTACTTGAAATAAGTGCAAAGATGCCAATATTTTTGGTCACAGCTGCTTGCCATGCAAGAAACCCTGCTAATATGAAAGGGCACACAAGGCCAGAACTGGAAGCCATTAATACTGAATTATCATTTATTTAATAATGCATTAACACATTTCACAGTTCTGTACAATGTGAAAATGAAGCAAAAGCAAAATACTCATTTATAGAAAGTTCACACCTGCCAGTGTTTAGCTTCAAGCTCCTGCTCTTTGACCAAACCGTTGCACAAGACTAAAATAAAACTTGCAAGCCACAGCAGGAGCCACTCGTGTGAATATATTCCTATTGCTTCTTTTCTGGTGTCGGACTGCAACACGTTGTGTTATGTAAGTACTATTTATTCTCCGATCACTGTAACAGAGCAGAAACGACAGTTTGTGTAGAATTTATATTCTATTTATAAGTAGGTGAAATAAAGCTATTATACACAAATGCACATTTTGCATTCCGCTGGATATGGGATGTTGCATGCTCGATTAATCTATAGGCAACCACACATTGGCAGATATACTTAACACCCCACCCCCATAGGGTACTGATTTATAAAGGAGAGTCCTATATCATGGACATCAAAATGGATGGGGCTTAGTAGCAAGTGGGTAGAGTTTTTGGCAGACCAGAGGTGTAACATGCTTTTCAGCTTTTTAAACAGTCAAAAGTTGGTTGATGTGGTTCTAATCTTCTAAATGTAACATTTTAAGCTGGTCATGCGCATGAAGATCAGTTTGGGTGGTGAGGTCACCGAATGAGTGGAACTTCCCCAAGTGATGGACAAAATGTGGTTTATGTGGCCCTTGAGATAGTTATCATGGAGGACCTGTACACAGCTGTCAGGAGAGAACCTAATTCACAGATCTGTGCATTACTCAACCAGCTTTCTCAGTTGATAATCAAGGAAGTATATATTTGTTTCCACACACAAGCCAATAAGCTTTTGACACACTTGGGAGTGAAAGAAGAATCAGAAACTCATACCAAGTCCTGCAGAATCACCCCCAGAAACTGCTTTCCTCTGGGGCCGGTACCAGTGCAACATTTGGGTCAACACTCAACCTTGGCATAAGAACCCATTTAATGTATTGATTTCCACCACCCAAGCAGTTTGAAAAAATGTTGCCTATTTTACCACCATTTGTTTTTTGAGAAAAGTCTCTAAAACATACTAACATAAGGTGCTCTAGTTCTGTGACCTATAGCGAGCATTCACAACTTCATTTTCCATTTTGCAGTAGCCTGGCCAAAGCTACAGGTATCTGCACTGATGCAATATGGCACCCAAGTGAATCAACCCTATGGACCAATACTCCCCGGCCAATAAAAAAAGACATATTCTAAACACATTCAACCAGAAAAGTGAATGTATTTATTAAAAAAATAGGTAACTGTTTTATAATACCTTGGGACATCAACTGGACAGTTACCTGCCTAAAATATTTATTTTTCCCAAAACAATGATAAACAATCTCGTGCTGTGTTTTAAGGCAGCTAAATGAATTAGTTCAAACATAGTAATAATTAACTAAAGATACCTCGCCCCTGTTTATTCAGCTTTCTAGTTGTGCCTATGTGTAATGTCTAGCCCACAATTAAAGGTAAATAATTAACATCCTGCCTTTTGACAGTACAGGTATAGGATCCCTTATCCGGAAACCCGATATCCAGAAAGCTCCGAATTACGGAATGGCTGTCTCCCATAGACTCCATTTTATCCAAATAATCCAAATTTTTAAAAATGATTTCCTTTTTCTCTGTAATAATAAAACCGTAGCTTGTTCTTGATCCCAACTAAGATATAATTAATCCTTATTGGAAGCAAAACCAGCCTATTGGGTTTATTTAATGTTTAAATGAATTTCTAGTAGACTTAAGGCATGAAGACCCAAATTACAGAAAGATCCATTATCCGGAAAACCTAAGGTCCTGAGCATTCTGGATAACAGGTCCCATACCTGTAATACATGGTGGACCATTCTACATCTTGTGCATGGTGAAAGCCACTTACCAGGGAGGTCCAACTTATCCTCCCTTCTTTCTCCTCTCTGTCGGGATATTGTGCACTTCAAAAATGAACAGTTAAACTATTTGCTGATGAAACTAAATGTATGAACAAATCCCAGTTCCCTCTTTCTAAGCCTCAGAATAGCAAATTTACTGAGCTTGCTGTCTGAGTTTACAATCCTCTGCCTCCTCCGGTCTGAACTTTGCTTTTATCCTACAAGAAAAGGACTGGGATAAAATATTTCATGCTGGAGCAAAATGCCCTCCCACAGCAAGAAACAGAACAATAAAAAGTTCTATTCTGCACTTCTGATTATTTCATGTGATTAAAGGCAGCAATGTACACGTTATAGGGTCAGCAGGTGTAAAATGCTCAGAGATCCGGACATGGGCAGAGTAAGAGAGCAGAAAATTTGGGACTTTCTGCCCTGAATTCTAATGTATATGCTGGTTAGAATATTATCAGGGCCAGAGCAAGGAGTAGGCAGAAGATGCATGTGCCTAGGGCGCAAAGGTAGAGGGGCACCAGACACTTAACTCGTCCTAGTTTGGGCCGCTGTGGCCCCCCAACTTCAGTGCTTGCACTCTTCCACGCATGCACGATTCTCTGTTGCGTTCGCACGCTCATTTGCGCATGCCCGCTTCCACTGTCCAATCGTTCGTTCACGAATGCGGACAAGGAGGGGCAGCATGGTCGGCAGGGTTGTCTAGGGCAACTGGCCAAATTGGCCCGGCACTGCGTATTATGGACTAATTAGGAATTCAACCTAACCCCATAAAAAAACAACACCTTGTACTTAATCCCAACCAAGATCTAATTAATCCTTATTGAAGACAAAACAATCCTATTGACTTTAATTAATGTTTCAATTCTTTTTTTTAGATATGGTGATCCAATTTACATAAAGACCCCTTTATCTGGAAACCCCATGTCCTGAGCATTCTGGATAACAGATCCCACACCTGAAAAAAAAGTGTGTGTGTTTTAACATGTATAGCCTGAAACAAACTCTGGCTCCGGGATCGGGCTGAAATAGTAACAGGGCTTTGATATAAATCAACTAAAAAAAGTCATATAAGGTGTTTAGGGACATATAACCAAGGTGTGGCCTATCATCCGGAAGCTGTTCCTGAAATTTGGGAACACCGTGTCCAGGAAACCATTTCATCTCTCATTCATCAACACATATCAGCTCTCCAAGTTCTAACAAGACAACAAACTTTATTACAGGTTTCTATTCTCGGCAGCGAATAAGATGGGCTTTGAAGACGGAGAGAAACATTGGAGTTAATCAAGCAGCAAATGGCAAAGTGTAATTGAGGGTAAATACAGAGCCACTTTGCTTTTATTAATTAAAACAAACATGTTTGTGATGATGCACTGCTCCCTTCTATCCAAACACATGCTGAACTCCAAGTATCAATGTTTTTTGTGCAGTTTTGATTTGAACAGATTAGGTGTACTGGAGGCCTCTAAGGCCAAGGACTTGGTTGAAGTTTAGAATTTTCTGGCAAGGAAAAATATCAAGAAATCAAACTTGACCTATTTAAATGAGGAGGAGCTGGAGAAAGAGGTGGAAGATGAGGAAGAACAAGAAAAGAAGAAGAAGAGGAATAAGAAGAAGAAATGCCATTGTTTTAAGTAGGAAAACTGCTCACTAGCTGCCACCCCCTCCACTGTGACTATGACCCTCCATTGTAACCCCAAATGCACTGGCCTGGGTTAACATAAGGCAGGTAGGACAGACAGCTAAAGGATTCCCAGCATAACCCTGGCATACATTGACCTTTGTTAACATAAAGCATTTTATCTTGCTGGTGTCTCCAAACATGCTTCTCTTGTAATGCCTGCAAGTTGCTAGCTATGTATTGTGAAAACGGTTCCTTATGCAATTATTGTTATGGTTAATTATAGTTATGGCAGGATTTAGTGATGGTAATACTTGTACTTAGGGACAGTCAGCATTTCCCTGCTGCTGCTGATGTCATACTGTAAGTTTGTTCCTGCTATGTCTTCCTGCATGGCCCATTCCATGTGTGCTGAGTCAGGATGCAATCATTTCCTCAAACCCGCAATATGTTTCTGCTGATTCAGGGATATGTTTGTAGGACTGAGCTTTGGTAACGGTTCGGTTTCTCCGTACGGCAAGATGATTCGATGTGAGGAATGATCAGCATCATTACAATTCCCAATATGTGTGTGTCATGAGGCTCTCCTAATTGATTCAAAATTAATTCGCTCAGAACTATGGAAAACTATAATCCATGGCTGATCAATAATCTCCATCTGGAACGTTGGAAGGCTCCCATCCAAGCAGCAATATAACAAAGTTCCCCCCCCCTGTAAAAAATATTTGGAGGTGGCCAGGCGGACACACAGCCAACACTACCTGAAACACGCCCCCTGCGTCCCCCAATCTGCACCCACTCACCCCATGGTATACAGGAGAGCAACTGGGTGGAGGGATTTCTATACTACAGAAGAAACAGACCCTGTGGTCGGGACCCCCTTGTCCTCTGGGTCTGCTTCCTCTATAGTTACGCCTTTGCATCCATGAACACAAATATAGTAACAGATCTATATATTGCGTTGTTTTCCCACTTACATGCCCACCGCATACCCCATTTGGATCCTGCACTAACTGGGTTAGCACTTTATCCAAAGGCCATGCAACAGGTTGTTGTACTCTGAAATGGAGCACAGAGGCTTGAGGCTATTTAAACACAGCCGAATGCAGTGTGCAAAGTGCAAAAAAATGGTTGATTGTGTTTAACTTCGCATGTGAGGTCTTGTCCATGTGTGTCCATCCCCTACCAAGAACCCGGCTGAGTTTGCATGGCTCATTTACAGAACCTGGGATCAAAAATCTGGCTCAGTGTCATGGCCATAATTCCTTCTTCTGCGCTGTAGATCAGTGGGACAGTTTAGGAGCCAATAACAAGCACAAAAGCAGTGCGACTGTTAAAAAATGGATGTAACGGAGAGCACATAGTAATTGTCCTGTGCTTCCACAAGGTTGCCTATGCATTGATGCACAACTTTGCCTGTTGAAACTATATGAACCTGGAGCTACCACTGCCTTGGACCTGGAGGTAGCTCCAGGGTGACCACAGTGGGTTGTGTTTATTTGCTCACCAGACTTATGCCCAGTTCATCGGAGGCAAATGTCATTTTGAACACGTGCCCCAAAAGTGACTCCCCACTCTGAACGTGCTTGGGGCAACCTTGTATCAGGTTGGCATTGAAATTGCATCTGTTTTGATGCACTGCATGCTATTATGCCGGATGCAACTGGGGAAAAATGCTGCATTATGGGTAAAAAGAATTGCAGATCTGCTTCCAAAATTGCACTCTGTAAATGACCCTTTTTTATACTTTTCAACACTGCTAGAATCTGAAAGAATAGGGTTCAGGTGAATAGACCCTTTAGTGCACTTGCGGTTCTTTCCAGGGTCTAGATAAATGACCCCCTATGAAATTCAAAGAAAAGCCTGTTAAAAAAAACAACACAGAATGAGCAATATAATAATAGATTAAACCGTTCATGGTGGTAATATATTTCAATATATTTCAAAGTATTATAACACGCGGTTTCCTGTAAGTGCAAGACACATCTTATCCCTTGACCACTGATATAAGTGATATTAATTGCAGAGCCTCAGACTCCCACTGCTGTTGCTCTACAGAAGATGCTACTTTAAATTAACGGTCAATAACGTTTATACTGATTGGGTTTTTCCTTTGGAAAGCTGTGCAGCTGCAGCTGGCATCCGCCTCATGAGAAAATACTTTCTACCAACCCCATTTTGGGAAGATTCCACAGACCCTGTATATCTACAGAATTACATTTTTTCCCCTACCCTTCAGCTTATGCCACTTTGCAAATCCACATTCCCTACAAGATGTATCTCCCTTTCTCGGCAGCAAGCAACGCGTTGGGGACATGTCTGGATGAGCAGGAGTTAAACATCCATTTTATCAGAGAGAATTGGCTCTCTCCGAAGGGAAAAGAATTCATATCGACATTCTCTATCAAGCAGTCACTGTTTCCTCTTCCAGTTCCTGTGCAGCTGCATTGAGGCAAAATATTCAATGGTTGGAAGTACTTAGCCAGTGTCATGAAATTTGGGTGGGGGGGGAGGGAGAGGTTTAAGTAGGATATAGACAAACCTATGATGGGACTCAACAAATGTCTCTGAGCCATACTATATGTGATAAGGACCACAAGACACCACAACAAGATGATTCCCTCAAGGAACACACAACATCATTACAATTCCTACCACATGCACATCATGTGACTCTTCTAATTAATTCCCACTTTACTCGCTCAGATCTAAAAAAAAAAAAAATACAATATATGACTGATCAATATCTTCCATCTTGAACATGTCGGAAGGCTCCCATCCATGCACATGATTATTAGATTGTCATTCAAAGATCTATATATTGCCTCTTTTTCCCTTACACAGAAACGCAGTTTCAGCACGGACTCGATTTTAAAGCCTATAGCTGATATAATTAAAGTTTAATATGTTGGGGCAGATTTCTAGCGCATAGCAGACCATTTTTGATTTGTGCATTTAATTTTTTTACAAATTGGCTTTATCTGAGAGAACAAAAAATGAATGGCTCTTCACTATTGTTCAACCGCTAATAATCCTGACTTGACCATATGGATGAACAATAATCCCCCAGTTAGGATTATTTGGTTTGTCAAATGGAGCTAACTAAAACTAAAAGCTGCTTTGTTGTCCATGTGTAACCAACCATGAAGTAGACTTCTGTAGAATAATTCTGAAACCAACTAGAGCATAAAGCTGTCCATACATAGGACCAACACCATTGGTCTACTCGCCCAGCTTGACAGAGCCATCAGTTTATTGCTCCATATATGCAGCTAAAACAATGGCCTCTCAATCACTGGTTAGAGCATTTTTAGGTATCCATTGAGACCGTCTTGAAAATGTTAGTTGTCTTCTGATGGGTCTGCAGAGAAACGTAATGTGATCCAATCATTGACCGAAGGCCAATGAGTGGATCACCCCATTTTGGTCCATTACCTTGGTGGCTAGACCAAGCATTGGTCAAATGCAAATATCCTCTTGCCAAATGTGTAAATCTTAGTGTGGATGGCCAATTTTTCACCTGAGAAAGGGGATTATCTCTGAAAGCTTGTGCCTTTGTTTATGCATTTCAACAAATGTTGTAGAGTATCAGCCCAAGGACCAGTCCTGATTTGAAGCTTGGAGCAGCCTGGGACTATGAGCCACAGCAGAAAATACTAGTCAGTAAACTGTGTGCTAAAGTGTGTTTGTGTGTGGTCAGATATAAAACTTTCACAGTTACACCGACTTGGCCCTTCAATGCTTTCGCAATTCATATCTACACTGAGAGGCAGCTACCAAGTTCAACAGGAATGAATAAAAAGAAAACGGAAGGCAGCTCTACATGATGTTCATAGATATAGCTAGTTGCTGAATCCTAGATAGACTTGCAGGAACTTCAGGTTGAATGAAGTGAAGAGAGTATCTGGTTTTTCTGGTGGCCAGCAACGATGGGCAAGTTCTACCCATGACACTCAAATGGAAAAGAAAGATCAGCACTTCCCAAGGCTGTACTTCTAGTTGCTCAGAAAGTGCTGTATACTTGGTGGTACAGCCACTAACTTTGAATCTTCATACAAAGTCAGCTTTGGATTTATGAGGACCATCCTCTTTGTAACCAGCTAACACTCATATCCAAAACTCTAAGCTGGCCATAGATACAAAGATTCGATTGTTCGAAACCTTGAATGATCAGACTTCCCCATCTCGCGACCTGCCATAACCTTTCAGATCAAATAAATTAGTAAAAGAACAGATCATGCGATGTTCTGCCCCTGACAGCAATCGTACGAAAGTTATGTCTGACAAACTAGTGGCAGTCTCCCACTGAAAATCATACGATCGGCAATACATGCAGAGATATTATCGGCAGCCGACAGAAATCTTTTAACCAAACGACCGATCCACGAAAATCGGGACTCTCCAAACACAGTCCGAAAATCGTACGAATCCTCGATTCGTACGATCGGATCTTTGCGTCTATTGCCAGCTTTACAGGAACCTGCTACATTAGATAGGGCAGAGTTCTTCTCAATTCAGTCTTGCTTTTGCAGTTGCTGCCAACTTATAACAAGGTCACAAACCATGGCCCTAACAGACACTATGCAATCCTTTCTAGGACAACTAAGAAGTAAATATTTAGTGGGCCATCCCAACAGTTTTTGAACCACTGAGATAATGATCAATCTAGGGGCCTAAATTGTTTTAAACTTTAAGGGGGAAATGTAATCAAATTTGTGGATAAAAAAAGTACATGTCGCAATGTAATATTATTCATTAGGCTTTTATTATATTGTGAATCTTTAAGGGGAAGGAAACCTAGTTGGCGCAAAAACCCTCCCCCCAGTGTGTTGCCCACCCTCCCTCCTCCCCCCTGGCCTACCCGTCCCGCTGGGCAAATGCCCCTAACTTGTTACTTACCCTTCTGCGCAGGTCCAGTCCAGGGAGTTCACAGACGACATCTTCTTCCAATCGATCTTCTTCCTGCTTTGACCGGCGCATGCGCAGTAGGAGCATTTCGCCGGTACGATCTTCTGCGCATGTGCCAAAAGTCACGAAGTGAAATCGGAAAACTTCGTGACTTTTGGCACATGCGCAGTAGATCCGTACTGGCAAAATGCTCCTACTGTGCATGCGCCAAAACGCCGTTCAAAGCAGGAAGAAGATCGCGTGGAAGAAGATGTCGTCTGCGAAATCCCTGGACTGGACCTGCGCAGAAGGGTAAGTAACAAGTTAGGGGCATTTGCCCAGCAGGACGGGTAGGCCAGGGGGGAGGAGGGAGGGTGGGCAACACACGGGAGGGGGGAGGGTTTTTGCGCCGACTAGGTTTCCTTCCCCTTTAATTGTGCATTGTGAAACTTTCACACTTGCTTGAAGGTGGTGTAAACTTTTGGAGCAAACGTAACATCTTTTTTCATTAAAAGAGAAGGAAAGGTCTTTTTACTTGGGGTGCCAAAAGTTAAGCACTCCCAAGTTATCGCATTTACTTACCTCACACCCCGGGCCGGTGCACCTATTAGAAGAAAACTGCACCAGCCCGGGATTCTTCCAGCGAGCACCACGGAGCAAACGTCTTCTGGCTTCTTCTTTCTTCTCGAGGATGCACATGCACAGTAGAGTGAAAAGCCGAACATTAACGAAAAAGCCGATTATTTCCTTCCACTGGGCACGCTTCTGCCCCGTGAAATTTGAGGAAAGAAGAAACTGGAAGATGGTCGCTCCATGGTGCTCGCTGGAAGAATCCCAGGCCTGTGCAGTTTTCTTTCTAAAAGGTGCACCAGACCGGGCTTTCAGGTACGTACATGCAATCCCTTGGAGGTGTCTAACTTTTGGCACCCCCAAGTAAAAAGACCTGTCCGTCTCTGTCACAAACAATTAAATTCGCAATCACTATCATACTGTCGCATGAGGGGCAACGTGTTTGCAAAGGCAACTTTTTCACTTTACATTTATTGTGAAAGAACTGTGAACGATTTATATGTTATTACATTCCCCCATAACTGTCTGACAACAAGAATACAGCTGAACTACAACTGCTGCTCGAACTACCGTTACACAGGTTTATTATGCCCTACGGTACATAGAATAGAAAGCCTGTTTCTATACGTATATAAACACAGATAGTCAGGTTTCCAATCAATAGAGGCGGATGTGTTGATGGCTGGGTCAGAGTATGAGGTATCCGTAATGGTGAACATAATTCTGCAGGATAAACATTCAATCACTGTAAGGACACACCATCCAGTAAGAACCGGATTATAGGGGAGTTTTTTGGGGGGAGGAATACAATAAAGAACTTTAAAAAGCTAGGCCCAATGCCCATGAAGAATTGTTAGCTGAGATTCAGTCTGTAGTAACTTCCCCAAAACACTTTCTAGAGATGATCATCTGAAAATCACACCTCCCCTCTAATATCAGGTCAGAAGAGTCCGCTGAGAGTTCTTCAAGGATGTCTCTGCTAGTAATGGATCTCCAGCGATTCCATACAGAAACTTTGGTAACGGCCCACCAACTCTTAAATAACCAGACACGGGGTATTCGAGGACTCTCTTGCTTTGCAAAAAAAAAAATTTGATGTAAAACATTTCAAAGCAAGTTAACCAGAAGTCAAAATATTTATTCTAATATTTAAATAATTTTTTAAGTTTGAATCTTTTGAAGTCGTTTGGAGGAGTGAAGTCTTTGAAGGCTGCGTTTTGTGTGAAGCTTCTCCCAAAGGACAGTTTTTGTTCAGGCAAGACATGAAACGCTTTGCTTTCAGCGCATTTCTGTAAAAATATAACAAGATAAGCTAAAAATGGCTTCATCTTGTCATAATGCTGGTTTTTCAGCTGAAACGAAAGACATGAATATTTGGGGCTTCACACTGTGACCCACATGGTGATCAGGATTCCAGCAGACCAGGTCTCCTTCTGTATTTGTAAATATGTTTCTTTGGAACCTTCTCTCTATTTTTATTTAAAACATAAGAAGTGTTAAAGGAACAGTAACGCTAAAAAA